>NC_132781.1:23749103-24398270 GCF_048418805.1 Vulpes vulpes | reverse complement strand
TAGCGCCTGCCTTTGGCCCAGGGCGCGATCCTGGAGTCCCGGGATGGAGTCCCGCATCGGGCTCCTGGCATGGAGCCTGCTTCTCCCTCCTCCTGTGTCTCTGCCTCTCTCTCTCTATGTCTATCATGAATAAATAAATAAATCTTTAAAAAAAAAAAAAAAGAAGAGGTGATGTTTAACAGAATCTTGAAGGATGAATAAGACTCAACCAAATGAAGGAAAGTAGGGATATCTTAGGAAGAGTAAATATTAGGAAACAAAGGCAAGTTGTATGAAAATACTTGCTATGTTAGAGAATGTATAGGGAAGGTTGGGATTAGTTGTAAAGAATATGAATAGTCCTCCTCTGTAGATCCGTTCTCATCACCTCCTGTTGATAGTTTAGACTTTATCATATTAGGGACCAATCAACTATAGTATTTTATGGTGGGTATATTTCATTATTTGGCCATCTGCAGTCAAGTCTTCTCCCTTCCTATAAACTCTCTGATTGCTTTTTATGTTATCTCCTATTGTGTGGTATTATTTAAGAGATAGTGACCCTCTTCCACTACCAGATCCTTCTTCAACCAAATCTGATGCTGCCAGAGTCCAACCACATGATTTAGGCTTAACCAAAATGATTCCCCCTTCAAAGACTTTGCATCTTGACCATGTGATACAAAGATGTGAAGACATCTGGCAGTTAAATTATAGCAGCAGCAATAACTGTAGTTGGTGAACTGATGGACTTTTGTTGTAGCTCCTGTCCTCTGATCCTTGGGATCCCCCCTGATTCTGACCTTGAGTTGGTTTCTGCTGTGCGGCTAAGAACTCTTAAGCAAATAATGTCCAAAACCAAACTCATCATTCAGGTTCAAGGAGTTACACACTTGGAGCTTGAAACTATAGGTTTAGAGCTTTAAATAAGGGCTTTTCAGAGATGGATACAGGTTTAAAATTCCTTGTATTAAAGTTGAGAGTTAAAGCCCAAGGGATAGATCACTCAGGGAGAGAATATGAAGGAAGAAAACAAGAGGACCAGAGATATTATCCTGATATTATCCTTTGTATCCTGGGAGATGCCAGCATACAAAGAAGCAAACAGAGGAACTATCAAGGATGCCTTAAAAGGATTTTAGAGAGGTAGGAGAAGAATTAAGGAGAAAATAAGCTCAGAGAGGAGCTTAGCAATATCACATACTACAGTGAGATTAGATGGAATAAGCACTGAGTAGTCATTGGGATTAGCAATTAGTGGGTCACCGTATACTTCAAAAGAACAGATTTAGAGTAGCTTTCCAGTTGGGAACCAAAATCCTATGGTTAAGGAAATATAGTTGATACTTAAACAACGCAGGGGTTAGGGATCCTGACCTCTAACACAGTCAAATTTTACGTATAACTTTTGACTCCCCCAAAACTTTACTAATAGCCTATTGTTGAATGGAAGCCGAACCAATAATAGAAAAAATCTATTAACATATTTTGTATATGTATTATATACTTTATTCCTAGAATAAAGTAAGGTAGAGAGGGCAGCCTGGGTGGCTCAGCAGTTTAGCGCTGCCTTCAGCCCAGGGTGTGATCCTGGAGACCCAGGATTGAGTCCCACATCCGGCTCCTTGCATGGAACTTGCTTCTCCTTCTACCTGTGTCTCTGCCCCTCTCCTTCTCTGTGTCTCTCATGAATAAATAAATAAATAATTTTTTAAAAAGTAAGCTAGAGAAAAGAAAATCACAAGGAAAAGAAAATACATTTACAGTATTGTATGTATTGAAAAAATCCATCTATTATTAAATGGACATTGCAATTCAAACTCATGTTGCTCAAGTTATAACACTGTAATGAGAGGTGACAAGTAGAAGCAGCAGGAGAGACTCTTTTAAATGAAAGTCCAGGGGAGTGCTGAGGGGATGAAGCAACAGCAAGGGATTTAGGGTTAAAAGAAGACTTTTTCTGTAGTGAAAAGCTGAGCCTTTCTAGCAGAAGAGCTGATGGAGGAGAAGAGATTGAAAATGTTATGCAGTAGAGGGACAGATGATGATGTTATCTTGGAGAAGAAAAGAGGCAATGGAAATTGTAGCAAGGTGGAATGGTTGGCCTTGGAAGAAGATAGAGCCTCTTCCTCTTTGAAGTCAGGACTAAAGAGATAAGGTGAAGATTTAAATTGCCTGGGTTCTAGGGATGCCTGAGTGGCTCAGTGGTTGAGCGTCTGCCTTCAACTCAGGGTGTGATCCTGGAGTCCCATCAAGTCCCATGTCAGGCTCCCTGTGTGGAACCTGCTTCTCCCTCTGCCTGTGTCTCTGCCTCTCTTTTTCTGTGTGTCTCTCATAAATAAATAAAATCTTTTTTTAAAAAAGTAAATAAATCACCTGGATTCTTATTAAACATGGAGATTCCCCAGCCTACCTTAGACTTAGTGAATCAGAATATTAAATGGCAGGGCCCCTGAATGTGCATTCTTAGGAAGCCACAGGTGGCAGTTATGCATGCTAAAATTTAGGAAGCACTAATAGAGATCGTACAGAAGTGGAGATGGAGGGCACCTGAGTGGCTCAATCGGTTTAAGTGTCTGCCTTTGGCTCAGGTCATGATCTCAGGGTCCTGGGATCAAGTCCTGCATCAGGCTTCCCGCTCAGGCAGCGAGTCTGCTTCTCCCCCTCCCTCTGTCTCTATGATCTCTCTCCCTCTCACTCTGTCTCAAATAAATAAATAAAAATCTTTAAAAAAAAAAAAAGAAGTGCAGATGGAGTTGAAGCTAAAGACTATTAAAAATTTGGCACACACACACACACACACAAAAATTTGGCCACAGCCCCTGCAGAAAACATAGAACCTGGCAAAAATGAAATAAAAGATTCCCAAAGAACATGAAGAGACTGGGTTAAAATCATAAAAATATGAGTCATTTAAGTATGCTGTTCCCTTCTGATGCTCAGTGGCCCAGGAGAGGTAGAAAAGCAAATGTTCACATTGATCCAAGAGGTTGGGAATGGCACAGTGAGTGTAATAGCTCTCCAGGAGGCAAAAGGAGGTTGACCCTGGAGTCCAGGCTGAGTAGGCAGGAAAGTGAACTGGTTCTAAAGTGAAGTAGAAACAAGGAGGAAGCTCCATTCCAAATAGGTTGGCTGGCTTTAAGGAGTGCAGTTGATATCACCAAATTCTGAACTGCTCTCTTTACTACTATATAGCAGCCAAAACTGAACAAACCCTGCTATACTTTATCCTTGATACCTTGATCACTATGATGAAAAACTGGAAATCAACTCAGGTGTCCATCAATGGGAGATTTCTTTTTTTTTAATATTTATTTATTTATTTATGATAGACATAGAGAGAGAGAGAGAGAGGCAGAGGAGGAGGGAGAAGCAGGCTCCATGTCGGGAGCCCGATGCGGAATTCGATCCCGGAACTCCAGGATCGCACCCTGGGCCAAAGGCAGGCGCCAAACCGCTGAGCCACCCAGGGATCCCCAATGGGAGATTTCTTAAATAAATTATGAAGTATCCAAATCATGGATGGTATGTAATCATTAAACATAATGCTAACAACCTACTTATTTTAGAAAGTTAGTCATATTTTAGAAGGTGAAAAGTAAGGTTATTAAACATCGTGTAAAAAACTGGATTTTGCTAAAATTAGGTGTGTATGTGCAAGAACATGCATGTATGCACAGTTTTCTGAAAGAAAACTCACAAATGTTGAGCTATTTGGGTGATTTTTATTTATTTGTATTTTCTGTATTTAGATTTTTACTATATGTTTCTATTATTTTAGGATTAAGAAAATACAATGAGGTATTTTCATTTTTCTTAGTAATATAAAGTATTTAGAACTCCCAAATAAAAAAAAAAACTCCCAAATTACTTATGTTTCCTCCCCACCAGTTGAAATTCTCTTTATCTTAGCATGGCTTCTCTCAGATAGAGGTAGAAGCTGAGCTGATTGAATTAATTATGTGTCAGTTTGTGAGTGATTAGTATCTCCATTATCCTTCAAATTGTCTCAAGACATAAATGACAAATGATGGCATTCGAGGTGGACGAACAATGAAGCACAATAATTTGGACAGTGTAGGTTAAGGTAATTTTGGGCAAGAATATGACCACATAGTAGATTAACACTTCCTGGGAATGTGTATCCCTCAGAGCTCTTCCCATTTATGTGACATTCTGTCATCCTGGCATAGATTGACACTTGTTACACACAGGAGTGGTTTTTGTTGTTGTTTTTGTTTGTTAATCCAGTCATATTTATTTACTTATCTTACACTTCTAACTTAGAATGTCCTTTTTTTTCTCCAGAGATTTGTTAACTTTCAATTTTCTTCCAGGTTTCTATAATTTGACTTCTATATTTATATTTAATTCAGGTGAAATTTATTTTGACATCTAGAGCAAGATGAACATCTAAAATTATTTCCTTCCAAATTGCTACTTTTCTCAGAATCACTTATTGAATCACCCTCTTTTACTTGCATGTCTTATTTATCATATATTAATTATTACATATGAAAGGAGCTCTTTATTCTGTTACATTGATCGGAGTATTTTTGCACCAGTACTAGGACGTGTTGTAACTCTTTAATGTTTTAATAATTGTTAATGTCAGTCATTACTTTTCTTTTTCAAAATTTCAAAATGCTATTTTCCTCTTTTTATTTTTCGTATAAATTTTAGATTTGTTTTTATCAAGTGCTTAAAAATCTTATTGTAGCAAGTGCCTTAAAAATCTTATTGTAGTTTTAGTAGGCATAGCATTAAAGTTAAAACTTGAATGTCTCCACTTTGTACCAACAACTTATTTTCAGTCTTATAAGCATTTCCCACAGACCCTCCCTGTTGGCAGCAGCAATGGATATACATTATATGTGTTAACTCAGGAGTTTGTAAGTTCAGGCATTGCCCATATTCACATAAAGTTCATGTATTAGAGAACTGTGCCATTTAGAGCCTTCCACTCTCAAGTATTATGATATGTAATACAGGTTTTGTTCTTTTCTAAAGAAGTCCTTTATAATGTTATTATTTCTTTCTTTTTTTTTTTATAATGTTATTATTTCTGTTTGCCATTCAGAGTGTTAGGTTATCCAGGACTGATGTATTTTGCATCCTCTTCTCATTTTTCTAATTGGCTTATTATATAAGGTTGGAGGCTTCTTCAAGTTTTCTTTTTTAACACTCTACAGAATAATAGCTGTCTTTCAAGGATTTATGAGATTCGTTTTGTGAACTATTCCAAATCCCGGAATGATTATTACATTAACCACCCATATGATCTAAAGAAAGTCATTTAAATTCTCTAATCTTAAATTTTCTTGTCTATAAAATGGGCACAATAATACATGCATGAGGTAGTAGTAATATAACAGTACCTATCAACAGCTTCTATGTAATCACTCAAGAAATGATGCACCTTGCCATTCTTCCCTTCTCTCTCTTTATCTGTTGATATCAACTTTGCCAGTCTTCCCTTCCTTTGGTTCCATAAATACCCTTCCTAAGGGAGTTCCTAAACTTCTCCCATGACTCGGTACCTAAGGCCAAATGGGGAAAGAATAGAGGTATAGCAAATAATTTTGTAAGCAATCTAGTATTAAATTAATTGATACTAAATTAATTACAAATCATTTTAACAATAGCAAATGAAGCTAAACCAGTGTTTATAGCCCCTCTTTAGAAAAATAAGTCAAGTTTAGAAAATTATTATTTTGTCAGTTTATATTAATGATTAATACAGGACAATAATTTGGATGTAAACCTTAATGCCTTATATACAGAGTACCTATTAGTACTAAGTAATTCCAAGTGTAAATGCTGATCATGATCCCTTAGAGCCAAAATCATTGATTAGCTGGGCATGTTCAACATTAAAGTGTGTGTGTTTAATTAAAATTGATTTTGGAAGAACTCTCTACTGTTCCTTAAGCTCAACTTTATTTTCTGATTGTGAAAACGAAGTAAAATTGAGGTATCATTTAGGCTAAATCATGTATATTGGGGAGTATCTAATTTTGTTTTTTCTCTCTAAGGCCTAATAACTGATACACCTGCTTCATAGCTTAATTTCATTCTATCCTAGGAAAGGCTTATTAGTGTTCATAATTCAGAAGTTAAAATTTTATCTAAAGAAGTCCTAGATATTGTGCAGGCATTCAGAGCCCTGAGTGTGGGGAGAGATGTGGAAAACAAATTTCAGGAAAATGATTCTGATTGCTCTCCATCACATTTTTTTGTGGCAAAATAATATTCAGTGTACTAATTCTGTCATCTGCTGTTATCTAAGAGCTTTCCTTAGAGCAGTGAAAGCATTGTATGTTCACTGTAGTAGTCATAGTCACAGAAAGAAAAATAATTTCTATATATTTGAACATTTCTATTTCATTCACCTAGGAATCCTCTCTAGTAATATAAGGTAGAAATATTATTTTGAATTTTTAAAAAGAGAAAGAAAGAGAAGAGGAATAAAGAAAAACCAGAATTTTTAAAAATTTTAGTTGATTTCTAGAAACGGACCTGATTTCTTGCACTAACAGTTTCAGTACTGTATTTGTGGGTGTACATAGAATAATTAGTATCTCACAGGCAACAACTATCCATCTGTTCCCATAGATGGAAACTATCTTTAAATAATAAAGAAATTCCTTTCTGACATAATGCTCTCTGCCTTTGAAAGCTAAGTAGAAATATGTAGTATAATGTTTATATCAGTCTGTCATTTTCATTGAGACCTATCTGACTTTATCTTATAAAATCTATTATTTTTAGTAAATGCTTCAGTTGAATAGACTGGGTTGGTCTTTGTTTTTGTTTTTGTTTTATATTGTCCCTAAAATATTTACAGCTCACTCACAGGTTAATAATCACAGGATGATGTCAGCCAAATCAAGTGCTGACAAGGAAATGGGAGCCCTGTTCAAAAGAGAGATGAGTAAATATCCCAAGAGAGGAATCAAACAGCAAGCAGTCATTTTTCATAAAGAGAAAAAACACCAAACTAAAAAAAAAAGAGGTTTAAAAAAATAAGTTTAACTGAGAACTTAGTCTTAAAAAATGTGCAGATGGTAAAATTCTAATGAAAGAGACATTTGGGGGGTATGGCCAGCAGCATGTCCCACCTGCCACAGGAGTTTGTCTTTGGCCAGATACAACTCCCTAGTTGGAGAAGGGGGGAAAAAGTGAAAAGGTTACAACCCAGGTGGGTTAGACACACCTCTAGCCAGAGTGATGTTCCTAAGTTATTCATATTGCTGATGGCAACAACACTAGAATAAAATAAAATGTGAAAACAGTGTGATTTTTAACTTCCATGTCAATATGCTTAAAAAATAATTTGAGGTTTTGTGTGCCTTTTCTGAATATACAATAACCACATACCACACTTTCATAGGTTTCTTGCTAATAAAAGACTCCCAACTTGTTAAAATCAAACTTCATTTTAAAGTCTTTTTGGCTTCAATGTGAACTAACTTTCCAAATTAAAACCAGATCCAGGTACTCTTTCTTTAACACATTGGGACCTACTAAATCTCACCCCACACACAAATCCTAGAAAGAGTGTGTATTGTCTCAAATAGCTGGAGAGGAGAGAGTAGATTTCCCCATTGCTCACCGGAGCCGTGGTTCTCCCCAGCAGAGTCATGTTTTTAGCAAGGTTCCTGTGGGAAACCTGTTTGTGAAAGTGGCATTTGTGATTCAGACTTCAGCTCCCCATGCCAGCTTCGGAAAGTCAAACAGATGTTTCCTCGTTTACTGCAGCATAGCTCATCACTTATCCCAAGAGGAAGATCAGAAGAGGCTGGGGACAAGCGCAATCCTGTCAGCCAAGCCACAAGAAAATGGAGATAGAGAGAAGGCTTATTCGTGTGTGTGTGTCTAAATCCGATTAAATATGACTTTAAACTTTGCTTTATTTAAAGATAGATTCATCTACAGGAAATTTTACCCTGCACCTAAATCTCATTTTTTACTCCCTTTCTCTCCCTGTTTCCTGGCAAAGTTCAGCATCTTTTTGGTTTCGTATCTTTTGAGAGTACAATCTTTGTGCTTTTCAGTTTTGCCTGGGACTAATAGGTTGAGAGCAAACCTAGGCTCTTGATTTGTTTTGCAAGAATAACAAGACCAAAAGTTATTTCTTACTTATATGCATCGAAACACATGCATACCCCCCAAAAAGCAAATAAAATGTATTTTGAGTCTCACACACCACAGTAATGTGGCCAGGGAATTATACTCATTAAATGGATTTACAAAGAGCTGAGTAGCATACAGTGGAAAACAATATTGCACTAAGCCTGAACTAACATTAAGCAAGACATGTAAGTCTTTTTCATCTCTGATCCATTTTTAAAAAATAATATTGCTGATTTTTAAGCTAGAAATCAAGTTGCTGTAGGAAATACTTTAAAAATCAGCTTTAGGCATTCCTGTGTTTTTGTTTTGGACAAATGTAATCTTGCCTAATTGTAACTAGAGTCAGATTTTTAAGTTGAATTTTTTGGAGAAGATTTGCTCTCTTTGCTTGGAATGAATTCCTCTAGTGCCAGGCCTTAGACCAGTGGAAGGGTCACGGCTGATTTAGAAGGTTCTCTGCGGATGTGCATCTTGTCTCTTCCTTTCAGACGTTCTCGTTTTCTTTCCTCTCTTGCTCTGTGCATACGCAGAGTGGTGTCTGTGTTTCAGGAAAAGAATGTGTGCTAAAAGAACTAATGGTCCGACTGTCCATCAGACTGGGCAGCAATGGAGGTCATCTGGCGGTCAAAACCAAATAATTTCAGCCTGTTCCTAAAGCCCCTGAAGCTGTTGACTCCATGACTGGAGTTCACCGCCTCTTGTTGCTTCTGTATCCTCTGAAACCTGGGAGTTTTATTTTTGGAGACAAGAACAGACATATTTTCTCCCTAGCAACTGTGTGTACACAGTGCCTGCCATTCAGCATTGGCTCAGGTTAGCTTGGCTGAAGTATACAGTCAGTGCTCCTTCTTGATACAAGTCTGCCCTGAATAGACAATAGACCAGATTCCAAACCTAAAGGCTCCCAAAGTATGGAAAAGTCTGAATATTTGTACTTGTTTTGAAGTGCATTGTTACATAGAAATTTAAATTTTTTAAATAGAAAATATTTTCTCTTTTATATAAAGACCCGATGTTCTTAATGTGAAACTTTCTACAGGCACATATTTTAAGGTAACTTCCAAGTTTCCATATTCATATGGAACAGATGGGAGTGGAAGTGGTTTCAGAGTGCTGACAACACCATTAAAAATGTTTTAAAAATCCATAATCCATAAATCTGAACCACATATTGGTTATATTCACAGCCCTTTCAGTATTTCTTGTACCCTATTTGTGAATACCACCACCTGCTGGCAGTTAATGACAAGCTCTTACTTTGCTGAAGAATCAATCTAAAAGTCAATATTAAATAAAATTTAAATGTTTTTAAGTAGGTAAGTTTTTGAAATGAAGATGTTTACTGCATCAGTTTGAAACATCCTAGCCACAATTAATTTACCAAAACTTTTTAAAAGTCATTGAAAAAACAATTGCACATGGAATACTGTTTTGAAATGAAAGCTATTCTTTATTTTTACTTAATACAGCTCTTGATTATCTTCTCAACTCTTTTCTCCTTGTTCACATTTCAAAGTGATGTTAGAAGTATCCAAATCACCAAGTTGGAGTTGCAGTTCTTCTATTTCTTCCAGTCTGCCCACTTTCTAAAAGAAGTATTTGTGTGCAATGAAATATCTAAATATGGAAAAGGAGGAGGGGCAGGAAAGCATGGAAAATCCACAGGCTGGATAATTAAGTGTTGACTTCTAAAGATTATGTCTGTGATTGAGGAATTTACCACCCTTATTTTGGCGTTGACTCATAAAACATATGTTCACAAAACCTGTTTTATGGGTTTTTTTAACAGGGTAAGAAATTTTAAATGTACAATAAAATAGGCAAATCAAATCTTCATGCAGTGATACTACAATATACTGGTTCCTTTTCATTGTTCAGATCTTAATTCATCAAACAGAAATATGCCATAATACTTTATAATAAAATAAAATACAATGTCACTATGGCCTAACACAGTGAATGACAAAATTTTATGGATTAAGGTAATCCAAAACTAGTTTTCCAACCAAAAAAAAAAAAATTCTAAAGCTGTTTCAATTCTAAAGTGGTACTCCTAGAATTTTCTGCATTCTTAAAAATGCATCCTGGTCCAATTTTAATATATGCCTTTAGCCAAGTCATTCTTTGTATCCAATAAGGCTACTTGAAATGTACTAGGTAGGAGCCAAACTCAGACAATGATTCCTTCTTCTTAAATAAATTTTTTCTAACCTCCTGATTGAGGACTGTCCTGCAGATGGATGGTTCTCTCTGTTGCTCCAAAGGTGAGATGCTCTGACACTTCAACCACCCTCCTAATATTTCTAGTTGTTTGCAACATTAATGTCACATTATATTCAGTATTTCAGGCAGTTAGAAGTTACAGGTCTTTGACACCAAGAAGCAAAGCCTTACTGAAACTTGGTTGAACTTACATAGCCTAGTGCTGATTTTTATGTTATCTGGAGAAGAATGAAATTGATGTAATGCCTTTCTGAGAGGAAGAATGCCTTCCAGAGATTTTGCTCTCAGGGCAGTTTTTACAGAACTTTTTCAATATTCTTCCATGGGGGGCAGGAGGTTCCCCCACCACCACCATAAAACAAGGGTAACCTCTAATGTCATAAGGAAGGGAGGAACAGAGGGATAGAGAAAGATGGCACCAAATCTTTTTTGATGACGGAAATCTAAGGAACTCTTTAATTCCATTTAAAAAAAAACTTTCTATTATTCAGAATTTGGGGTTCAGACTAGCCCTTACATTTGGAGAATTTGCAGTTTTTCCCCCAGGCGTCTGAAGGAGGCCAGACTTATGCCCCCTGCTGCTTATATTTAAAAGGTCACCAAAACAATTGACTAGGTTTTCTGCAGGCTCCACCCACCACGCAGTGAGCTCACACTCCACACGGATCTTCAGCTGTAAAGCGCCCCCTACTGTTCCCATGAGGCCAGTGCACTAATGATTCTCGAGTCTGCACTTCCTGGGATGACACTGCTTAAAAGGAGACGGTAGAGCTTGGTGCCACATTTCTTCTTAGGCTTTATAGGGGTCTGTGCAGAGCAAGCCGCTGTTCGCTTGGTCAGCCATCCTAACTATCCTCAGTGGTTTTAAATAATCCTTTGAACTAATTCATATAAACACCCATGAAGCATTCTCTCCTTGGAGAGCATGCACCAAAAATTGTCAAGGAATGCCCCCTGCCCTCCTGGGACTTGCAAAGTTGGGGATCATCCAAACCCAAACATAGGCATAATGATTTTATTACTAGAACATAGTACTGCAATGTGATAATTACTATAATAGAAGTTTTTTAAAAAAAATATTATAGGAAAGGGAGAGATTAATTCCACCTGGGAGATTCTGAAAAGCATTTTGGAGTAGGTGGATCTAATATTGCATCCTAAAAGATGACTAGAAGAATATCCCAGTCAGGGGGAACAGTAGTATTGAGAATGTGACATTTGCTTTCATCAGGTTTCTTGCATCTCTGGACTTCTTGGTTGCCTTTGTTGTTAAATGCATGATTAACCAATTAAGGCAACGAGAAAAACTGATTTGAGATAACCATGGTGTGAAAAAGCTTTGATCTGGACATTTACTTTCCCTTCTTTTCACACAGTGATTGTGATATAAATAACATCATTAACTTTCTTTTTTCCTCTTATAATTCATTCACCTGTTTCTTTCCATCTATATTCGCACACACACACACACACACACACACACACACACCCCACATACACCTCCAGAATTTATTCTTGGGCACTATCTCAGCTCCTACTATGATCTCCACAAGTCAAATCAATTAGATTGAATTGATAATACAACTTAATGACCCTGTTTGTCTTTGCAGGTAAACTTGAGAACAGAATGAATCTAAGTGCCAACTCATTAACCTTGAGAGACAATTCAGGTGGTTTTATTCTAATGTTTCTAATGTTTATTTAGAGTTGAGCACACTTTAAATATGTCTACATTGTTTAATAGCCTCTTGTTTTACACAGTTTTTTGATGGACTCAATTGATATTTTTCATTAAAGACCAGAGCCCAAAGAACTCATTCGCTTTCCTCTTGAATTTATGTTCAAACAGATTTTTTAATTGCTTCTTAAAATGCTAACTTACTAGTTTTAAATGTATGTATTTCATGCTGCCAACCTCAGAGTTTCTTGTCTGCATCAAATTCCCAATTCTTATTCTGGGCTTTGTGGGAAACAATTGTCCAACTCTTCTCTCTTTACAATTTTTCTAATTTTCTCATCTGTGCTGTTCACTCTCCATGCTATGGATATCTTCATTATGGGACTAGGAGGATTTTAGTCCCTGAAGACAAATATTTTATTAGCTCTTAATGGTGATCTGCTATGGAAGGTTACATTTCAGGACATTATTTATTTTAGTATGTTTGTAACTTGTTTTTAAGGAGGTTTTTTCCTCCTTTTACATTTCCGACAGAGAAAATTCATCCAGAAATGTCTCCACTGCCACCTACTTGCAGTTTGGAAATTTACATGCACCTGGTTTATCAAATAAAGCTGATATTTTTTTTCCTGCAAGGCAAGATTACTGATGAGAATACTGTAGGTGGCATTGTGGATTCTTCTCATGTTTTTAAAGGCATGGGTTTTGTGAAATTGCTATAAAAATGCCTACATTATAGGATTTTTACTAACATTCGTAGAAACGGTTTTTTCTGTAAATGTGGTATGTCTTCTTCTATGATAATTGTATTGCTACAAATTATATAGGTAACAGTCTAAATGAAAATACCATTCCTAAATGCTTTATTCATATTTATGTTAGGTTTACGTTGCTATAGTCATAATCCTTAATAACTTCTTATAAAGCACATTATATAATGCATTCATGATTATGCTATGGAAAGCTGTTACCTAGCACATTGTAAAAGACAGACATTTTAAAAAACAATATATGTTCCTATTTAATACAGAGAGATGAGTTATCAGACACCGTGTGTACTTGTAATTTCATAAATAATAATAAGGTATGCGTAAATGGCTCTTTAATGCCCAATGTTATTATGTAGAGAAGAAAGTGAACTATTCTAATATAATAATAGATATGAGAATTTTGAGTTATTTTTTCTTCTCATCATAGCAGTGACCACTCTGTGCCTAATGATTTCATTTTATTGCAAATCCCCTAGATGGAAGCTTAAAGATTTGACATTGTTATGCGCTTTTTTAATACAGGTTATTCTACATTTTATTCAGCCTCCTAAAAGTATATTGCTCTGTGTTAGCATATTTAACTGGATATCCTAGCTCAAGTCATTTTTGCAGCATGTTCTATAGAGTCTAACATTTTAAAAAATTATGAGCATTTAAGCATCTGCGTAAAATTTTAATTATTTCCCAAACTTCACCTACTTCATTTTTGTCAATTTTCCTACCAGATAACTAGACTCAATTTTTCAGAATATTTTGGAGAGTGTTATTTAATCATTCTTAACTTGAGAATGGATCACACTGTAGATGTATGTATTTGCATATGAAAACATATGATTAGTGACTAGAAATATTTCTTTCTCATGAATGTGGAGCTGGCTGTTCAGAAGATAGGGCTGGTCCTTTTCTGAAAGCATTCAGTACTATCTAATTTCCCATCTATACAGTTTGTCCCTAAGTGACATTTTAAAAGCAGCTGTAACTTTATGGTTGTTTATGTTCAGTGACTGTGGAATGGTTGTCTAAGAGAAGTAAAACAAATCTTTGCTGTGTGTTCCCTGGCTGGTACACAAGCAGTATTATGCTTGTACTTTTAAACAACTTCTAATGTAATCTGATTTCATTTGTATGCTGCACACCCTTTTTAAGTTTTTTTTTTTTTAATCTCATCTAGAGAAACTGCAAGTCATTCAAGTTTCCTTAACGGCACCAATAATGTATATAAATCTTGTTAGTATGCAGTGCATTACAGAGTGGAGTGGCATTAAAACTCCTTTGTTGCAAAGTCATGCTTCAAGGAAGGCTTCCAGATTTAAGATAAACAGTGTGCTTGGTGAATCCACTTCATTTTGAAAGTGTCTAGAATATAATTTGTCTAATAAGGGCAATCCTTTCACATGACAGAGAAACCAGGTGAGTTCTTAAGCATGTGGAAATCTGTGCACTAGGATGAAATAAAGGTTTATATTTTCATCCTCTCTGATAAATGCAATAGAAGAACATATTGAGCTTTATGGGAGATTTTGTTTATGGTGTTATTCAGGTAAATGCAGACCTTTGAAATTTCGGTATCAAAAGCACCATCAGAAGAAACAGTCTTGGTGGGAATACTGACAATCTACTGCATAAGAGCATCACTGTAACTAGCCAAGAATCCTGAGTTTCTTGGTGTGAGATGATAAAGCACTAGCATGTCACACTGGCAGCTTTTTGCTGGCACTTGGTACAAGAAGACAGGCAGGCCAGAAGGTGAGTGTCCTCAGCAAATTCCTAGGGTTGGGTCACTTTTCTTATGCACATGACCCATACCCAAAGCAGCTCTCCCTTTGTAAGTAGATCAGCCTCTTGCAGGCATTCAGGAGATATATAGACAGCCTCAGAGGCTCCAACTGTCAGCTCCTTTTCTGCTTCAAGAAATGAAGAAGCTCCATACAGCACAGTTATTTTTTAAAAGACTATAATAAGTTACAGTTATGGGTCATGGTAGTTTTTTCTATAGTGTTATTACCATTATTATCTTCTACAGCAGTAAAAATTGATTGTTCAGATGAGCAGTGTGAGACCCTCAAATTCAGGCAGCAGGACTAAATCTCCCATCAAGAAAGCAAAAAAATGAAAAAGCAAAGAAAAGAACATATTAACCTGCTATTTCTCTCTCCCCTTCATAATTTGCTAGCAAATTTTACGAATGTCCATGGATGTACCACAAATATACCCCTCTGAGTTAAACTACACTGTGAAGTGGTAAATCTTAAGTTTGTGACCATCTGCCCTCTGTTTTAGTAATCTTTACTCATATCTACACTACTGCTATAGTTATGGTAACTTCTTACACAGTTCCACATGTAAGATTTGTGTTTGTAATAAAATGGCTTAAACAGTGTTTGGATACATATTTATGAGTTCAGGTAAATATGAAAAGGCAAACATTTTTGAGCCCTAGAATGTGTTAACAGAGAAGACAGCTAGTGGTTAAAATGGGGAACAAGAGTCAGGAATCCTTGAGTTCCTGACCTGCAGCAAACTACAGTACTTGCCAGACTCCGTAGGCAATGAAACTTGTTTTAAAATGTTCTAAGAGAGATTCTAAAATACAATAAAATACATTTAAAACTACAATATGCTATGTTTTCATACAGCTATTGTTGGTAGCTTTAAAAATTGAAATTGTTGAAATAACATTCTGTATTTTCTCATCTCTTTAGTACATAACAATTCTTTGGTATCATCCATGTGCTTAATGAAGTAAACTTACAAACACTTAATAAAACCCTCTTTGACTTTAGGGGGTATTTTGAATCCTTCTAAAAATCACAAGAGTGCCAGCAATGTTTGGACCAAGTGTCTTGTGATATTGGCTCTATTCCATCTTGAGATGTGGCCATTCTCCCTTCCAGATTGAGATATATTTCATGATCATTAATAATGCATCAACCACATACCATTTCTAGAAATATTTTTTATTTATAGCTTGGCTCCTTCCTTCCCCACCTCCCAATTGCCAAAGGAGCCCTCAGAGCCTTCTGCCTCATATTTACCCTCCTTCTCTCCTATCATAGCATTGTCCTTTAGAAGACTTTCTGAGCACAGATGAATCGGTCAGTCCTGTTCTTCCATGAATCAGAGCATCTCCAAAGAGTACGGTGGCGGGGTGGGGGTAGGGGGTCTTCATGAGTCTTTAAGAACACTGCCTCATAGCTGTTCTGAAAAGTAAGCTGACTGAGGTGCTGGTGGAGGTCTAGTTTCCTTCACTGTCAATGCAAATGTAGGATTGCTAGGAAGTCATGAAGGGGAAAGAGATTTAAATACTTAGTTTTTATCAATAGTCATTTTCAACCGGGGATGTTTATTATTTGTATAGGTTTTTTTTCCTTTTCATCATGTAATATCAGACCATTAATATTGTTTATATGGTATTGACTCATTTGAATTTTTCTCTTTCTCTACTCCGTAGGCCTTGACCTACTTGCATGTGTGAACTCCTACACACACACACACACACACACACACACACACACATTTTAGTAAATTGAAGAATACACATGAGTGTGAAGAAAGTGACAAATGCATTGGGGTAACAAGAGAGGAGGAAACCATGCTAAGTCTGGCTATTTTATAACCTTATTTATATTGATTTAAAAATGCATTCTTTGCAGAAGCCTTTTTCCCTTTGCTCTTTTGCCTGCTAAACTGCAGAAGAAGGAGAAGCCAGTGATAGAGCGTTAAGCAGAGAGCAGACGGTAGCGATTTAGTAAATATTGCGGTGTCAGTTTTATTTCATTTACACAATTTATTTCATTGAGAAATATTGGGTAAAATAGATTTCCAAAACAAACGTTATGACTTATATTCTCTTAGGGTGAACCGACTGCATTTCTCATAAGCTGAGGCTGCAGATCTCTTCGAAAGAAACATTATGGGGGTTGATATTACAAGCCTCCTAGATGGCTCTTAGGGTATAGAGTTTGAAGTGGGGGGACTAGAATGTTTGAATTACATGGAATAACTGTATAACAAAAACCCTAATCTCTGGCCACATCTTACTTAAGTTAGGTAAAACTGTAATATTCAACTTTTTGGCTGGAAAATAAGTCTCTTTGCTAGATTACATAATTATCCATTTTAGGGGAATTGTTTTGAATTTAATAATGACATACTGTATCAGAAGAGGGTCATGATTTTTTTAAATCTGTTACTGTATTCCTCATTCTAATGTATAGTGCATCTGTCTTTATGCATATATTTAGTAAGTATTTGAACACAAAGAAGAAAAATCCTTTTTTATGTGGCTAAGAAATAAAAAAGCACTTGCCTGTAAGTGGTGGAGCAAAATGGGAGACCCAGAAAGTAGTGCAGGTCACCTCTAATGAGTGCAAACAGATGACTGCAGTCTCTACTGTTAGACATAATTCTGATTTAAGTTCCAGTCATTTTGTCTGGCTTTAATTTTAATTATATTCTGTTAATTAAAAACAAGATAAGCCCAAGAAGAGTTTTAGACTCTTTTCCTCTCCATTTCTTCACCAAGGATGAAGCTTATCACCATCTGCCTCTCACTAGGTCCCTCTGCTATGATGACGTTAAGCATTAGAAGGGGGAGTATTAGCCCATTCCAGGGAGGAGCTTCTGTTTCATTTCAATGTGTAGAGAAATTTCCATGAAAGGAAAAGAAGAAATCTCAACAGCTTACCCAAAGGAAAAAGAAAAACAAAACCTCAAGCTTTAAGAAAATTCAGGTCTCTTGAGATTGTACCATAGATTTTCAGACCATTGCTGATGATGTTAGAATTGTATTAGTTTGCATGATTGAAGTTCACATTTTTATTCCTTTGAATTTATAGAATTTGATGGTATTTCTAGGTGACAGAAGTATAGGGGAAATCCTTGTCGCTTTAAGGTGGTATAATACCAAATTTAAGTAAATCTATCTTTATTCCAAGAAAACATAAAGAAACTTCATGTCTTGCATCTAATCGGCACTCAGTAAATATAAAAGAATGAATTAATATCCCATGAACACTATCAGAAAGCTTGTGTGTTGTCAAAATTCTCTAAAATAACATGGTGATAATATAATGAAGTATGGATATTAGCAACTCTTGCTCTTCTCTTTAATGATACATACATACATGTATGTACACCTGTGATTTATACTCTATTTTTTAAAGATTTTATTTATTTATTCATGAGAGACAGAGAGAGAGAGAGACAGAGACACAGGCAAAGGAAAAAGCAGAGGTCTTCTGCAGGGAGCCCAATGTGGGACTTGATCCCAGGACTCCAATATCAGAAGCTGAGCCAAAGGCAGACGCTCAACTGCTGAGCCACCCAGGCGCCCCCATACTCTATTCATGCACACATGATCGCTTATACTGTGTGTGTATATCAAGAAACGAGTTTAAATTTCTCAAAATGTGTATGCCTTATGTAGAATGCATGAATTAGAGAGTTAAATCAATATGCCCAGTAGCAGCAAATGGCAATTGGTAACATGTAGACTTTGTGTATTCCATTCTAGCTTTGTGATTAGGACTGAAAGTTACTTTAAACATGATGCATCATGCACTGAAGGGGGGAGAAAAAGAAAAGACAACATTTCCTGAAAGAAGTTTCTCTTACCAAAAGTTTTCCTAGTGTTATTTTTATAGCCGAGTGAGAGAGAATTTACAGGGAGCTGAAATCATTGAAGCTAATTAGTTGAATGGCCCTATTATTTATCCAGGGACACGTAGTACAATAATTGCTATTGCAGGTTTGAAGCATCTCAGGGATATTAATTCTAGAGCTTTCATGTCATCTCAGTACAGTAAAACTTCCTAATGGCACCCTGAAGGTGCATAATCTCATTTTAAAACTACTTTTTCTTATTTTTTTCTGAAGAAACTGGCAGACTCTCCTTCCATAAAAGCTGAAAAAGGGGAAGAACTCATAATATTTTCCTCATAAGAAAGCAGTTATATTTTCTTATTATTTTTTTTTTTTACTGTGTGACCTTTCCTACCTTCTGATGAGGCGTTTGCTGTGGTACTTTATCAAAAGTTTATCTGAACTCTGCTTCCTTGCCTCCCCTTGGTGGCAGCCAACATATCTCTTGATCTCTCAGGGGGAGATAGGGAAGGTGTGAGGTGGCACGGGCTCTAATCCCTTCCACATTCATTTAGAAGAAGAGGACTCATTACGGAACACAGCAGGGTCCCAGTTAGGTGGGGGAGAGGTACGTCCAGCACCTATGCCTAAGAGAAGTCTCTTGTAGCCATCCTACCCTCATTTGGGTCCCCTTAGAGAAAAACAACAACCATAATATGATCTCTATAAAATCACACCAAGAAATGCCACTTGTGTAATTTTAGAGGGAAATGAAGCCATTGCTCATAAAACTGCTAGCACTGTCTTGAGTCAAGAATTGTGTTGGTTGCTTGGCAGACATCCCACACTCATCTTCTGGAAAACCATATCAGTTCTTTCACTTATCTGTCCTTCCTCCCTCTCCCTCCCCCTGCTATTTCATTCTTGGCCTTGACACAGCTTGAAAACCCAAGTTCTGACCCAGAAAAAAAAATGGTCCAGCCTTAGAGTTTTAAGACTTAGACTCTTAAGAGTCCCATTGGACTCAGAATCAATGAGATTTGCAGGAACCATTTTATTCATGCCTCAGCCTCAGGCCTCTCTCTACTCTGACCTTGCCAATCTCCAGGGAGGTAAAGAGTCAGAGCTTCCCTTCAGTGATAGTTCAGAGGGCTCACCACCTGAAACTTAACCGTGCTTACTTCATGTTGTAGTTCTTTAAGTCAGGAGTAACCAGAGGACCACAGTGAAATGTCTCCACTAGGGACCAGAATGATACCACTCAATCTGTGGTTTTAAAACCCAAGCAACAATTTCTATTCAGTTTTCTTTCAAGATCTGAAAAGCAGATACAACTCTTACTATGCCATTAAACGGAGAGAAGTTCTATAGCATCTACTGCAGCCATAAAGCAGCAGAGACCTCCAGGGAAGCTGATGCAATTAGGAAAACCTGACTTAAGTACAGTATATAGATCAAAGTTCCTCCCTTATATTGTCTGTGGTTGTAAGTGGCGGATCCATACACACACAGAGGCATGCCTACGCACACACATACTGTCTTAGAGCTTTGGCCATTTTTATCATGGTGTCCTAATCCCTTTGTTAAGGTTTCCTTAAATTCCTTTATTTTTTTTTTAATTTTTTTATTTATTTATGATAGAGAGAGAGAGAGAGAGAGAGAGAGAGGCAGAGAGACACAGGCAGAGGGAGAAGCAGGCTCCATGCACCGGGAGCCCGATGTGGGATTCGATCCCGGGTCTCCAGGATCGCGCCCTGGGCCAAAGGCAGGCGCCAAACCGCTGCGCCACCCAGGGATCCCCCTTAAATTCCTTTAAATCCAATGTAAACATATTTGAATATCAATTCTATTAATTAAGGTCTTAAGTTAAACAACACGCTAACGTGATAATGCTCCATTCTTGTACTCCTTCTCTTAGAACTTCATTTTAAGGATTGGTAGATTTTCCCAGAAGTCAATGGCTGTCTTTGATACATATATAAAGACAAGCAAAAGTTAGCAACTAGTTTGTGGCTTATCATCAAATCCAGGGCAAATAACATATATCAGAAAATCCTATAGGGGCTATAGGGGACCTCTGCTCTTGCTAAAAACAAGACTGATTCCTTATCTGACTTTTGGGTTCAAGAAGTGCTGCTAAGTGAGAAAGCCAGGATTAAACTCAAGGATCCCTGTCTTTCTGTCCTATTGGCAACTAAACAAACTAATGAAGTCCCTCAGGTGTGTGTTCTCCTCTTTATCTCTCTCTCAATGTTTTCCTTTCTCTCTTCTTCCTGTTCCATTCTCTCTTACATATATTATTTACTCAAGAGTCTGTATCAACCCTTTGGGGGCTGTTAGAATCTATTTTATAGTTTGTTGGTCACTGACCTGATAAGTCATAATCGTTCAGAAAGAATCATCACAATTTTATCAGGTAAGAGCAGCTGCTGCACGGATACAGTAAATTCTTGGGCTTAAAATCTGTGCAGTGATTTTGTTTCCAGAAAAAAATGTTAAATGAGTGCTTTATACATGCAGAGAAAGACTGATCTTATTTAGAATTTGACACTGGTGTTCTGGAAGACAAAATTACCAAGGATTCAAAGAAAAAAAAAGAGAATTTTGAAATTTTACATGGTCTAACCCATATTTGACTTTAAACATCCCAGCTTCTTGCTTGAGTTTCCATTTGCAAAAAAAAAAAAAAGGATGGGAGAATTATTTGCTGTATGTTTTATATGTGTGGCAGGAGGTGGGAGGTGATACAATGGAATTCCTAGTATTTAATATCCTTTAGAAAATCCAAGCACAAAGAAAATTTCATGCTTTAATCAATTTTATAGCTGGAATGCCTATGAAAGCTTTTTTGTTTGTTTGTTTGAAAAGTAAGAAAATCCCAACCAAATGTCTTAAGTCACTAGTACGTCTTTATCTTTTGCCCCAAGAGGGATTTTTAAGTCACTAAAGATAAATAAAAATTCATTTCCAGGCCAAGCTCCTCTGCATTAAGGTGGGTTTGGGGTATTTTTTAATTTTCTCCTGTCCCTTCCCAGTTATAAACTTGTGGCAACAAGGCTTTGCATGAAAATGCTGACAGACCCTTAACTATAACAATGTGAATGGTGCTACTTTCACTTTAATTTAACTTGATTTAAATGAAAAGAATGTGGAATAAAAGAGGGTATACATTTGGAGGTGATTCTATATACTTGGTTTTAACCAACAGGCTTTATAAGTGTTCATTAAGAAACTCCACTAGGCATGTTTCCTGCTGCAGAATAGACTTTAACGGAAGAAATAAAGCTGTGAAGATTCCGTTTTCACTTTGTTTCTCGTAAAGACAGTCAGGATCCAACATAAACAACAATTTACACCCAGCATTTATTCTGGAAATTACAGTATCGTGCAGTTAACGCACACAGATAAATAATGTTTTATGGGATTCTGTGGAGCCCTTTCAGGGTAGCGGATGTTTAACCGAATTAAAGGATTTTGAGAACTCAAAGCTCTCATTTTAAGCAGGTTTAAACAGTTAATATTACAAAACACCAGCACAGAGGAGCTGATCCAAATATATTTTTAATGCAGTTATTTTATTTTCATGATTTCCCATTTTGGTTTTATTATCATTTGGCACCTTCCGTATATACTAAGTTACTTGTCTCCCAGGCTATCTCCCTCGGGATTTTGCTTGCTTTATAGTAACATTTCTTAATCCACTTTTAATCCCTTATATATCTGGAGGTGTGCAAAATCAGAAATGGAACTATAATTCCTAATACATGGAGTTATATAACAGATTATGACAAAAATTAAAAATTGTGATTTTAAATAATAATACAAAAAAACTATTTTTTTAAAAAAGGAGAGAATTGCTTATTTAGGCTAATTTCTCACTTTCCAGTTGTCAAAAGGGTCAGTTTAAAAATCATCTTTCGTTGTAATAGCAGTGATGTATCAGGACAGAAGGTAGCTACAGTTGTGGTGAACATACCACAATATATAAACTTGTCCAATCACTATGTTGTATACCTGAAACTAATATAACACCATGCGTCAAATATACTCAAAAAATGGTAATAATAAAAAAATTTTAATTAAAAAATCATATTTATTTCTAGGACAGCAAAAAATGGTATCCCTCAAATCATAAAAGATTATAATGGTTTGGGGTCATTTTAATATAAAGCATATTATAACATTGCAATCAAGGAAGGCTTATATGAAAACAGGCAGGAAATATTTAGATGGCAGCATCAGTGAAAGTGAGAGGCTCTGGATGGTAAAAAGCAACAATTCCAACCAGCAAGCTTGAGAAAACGCTCCTAAGGTGCTCTCTTACCCTTCAGAGCTGTAACAAATTTACGTCATTTTCAAAAGATTGCTCCCTTTCCGTATTGTTAGGTCTATCTAGTCTCCTTTCTCACTCACTTAATGGGGCCTCTGTGCTCTCCCAGATAAGCAATATGTGTCAACAGTTATCAGCAAGCCATAATTTTTAGTAAAATTCAAATTGTAACTTTAAATTTTACTAAAATTCTTTTTTTTTATAGAACCTCAGGAAAGAATTATAAAGTTTTAGTATTCTTGTTTCACTCATATATTTTACACAGAGTGTGATTTTCAATACTATTACAGCATTAGTTTAACTGTGGTTAAGGTTAAGTTGGCATTTCTATTTTAAATCACTTTTTAGGCTTTTGAAACTTGACCTTTTAAATTCTAATGGGACTAAGGCTGAGAGAGCTAGACCAAGTAAGTGTGATTAAACATACATAAAGCCATTAAACCTGCTATGGGGCCGGCCCAATAGTCTAATAGAACTATATTGCATTGACAAGCTACTGTCTATTGGAGAATCTCAGAGTATTTCTATTCTTTAATTAAACCTACCTAAACCTGGGGTATGTTGAGGCATAACTCAGCTACAGTATCTTTTTCAAAGGTCTTCTAGTGAGCCCTTTTCATGACAAATTCAACTTATCTTCAACTCAAAATCCCCCATGCTCCCAGGCAGCCCTTCCCAATCACACTAATCGAAGGCAGCTTCTCCCTTCTTTAACTGAGAGTACATGTTGACTGCGCCACTTACCCCAGATTTGTCATTATGGTCCTATATCACTATCATATTACTGTAATCACATGGGCTCCTCTAAGACAAGGATTACCTTTTAAACTTCTTGTCACCCACAGTTCTTAATGCAGTACCTGTACAGAGAAAACACTCCATAATTATTTGGTGAAGGATTAGCAAAACTAAAAATTAAGAGGGCTTACTTGTTCCTCTGTAGACCATCCTTCTTGAAAGAATAAATGAGTAAAAATATAGTTAACCAGTTCTACACTGGGAAGTCTGTTCATTGGCCTCTTTTATCATTATGACTTACATATGCCTTCATAGAAATAGCTTTGTTGATCATTCATTTATTCATTTATTTAGCAATTGCTTATTCAGTGCCTGGAATGGAAAAGCAAGACAGACGAGGTCCTTGTCCTCATAGGGCTTTACATTCTTTTGGGGAGACTAGCAATAAAGAATTAAACTAATAAATAAAATCATTACATATTTTAATGAGTGTGATAAAGAAAATAAGCAGGGTATTGTAATAAAAAGTTGCCCTTCCTCCTTTAGGGAAATTCATAAAGGGAGATTCCAGAAATAAAGTAGAACAATGTTGCAAAATTGATGTCTAGCTGATATACATCACATATACACCTATGGCATCTGAGCTGCACTTGACACTTCCCTCCTGAGTTTCTTGGGGGGAAAAAAGGATAGAAAGAGATCTATAAAAGCACTTTGAGGGCAGCCCGGGTAGCTCAGAGGTTTAGCGCCGCCTTCAGCCGAGGGTGTGATTCTGGAGACCTGGGATCGAGTCCTGCGTTGGGCTCCTTGCGTGGAGCCTGCTTCTCCCTGTGCCTGTGTCTCTGCCTCTCTCTCTCTCTGTGTGTGTGTGTGTGTGTGTGTGTGTGTGTGTCTCTCTCTCATGAATAAATAAATAAAATCTTAAAAAAAAAGCACTTTGAAAAGTTGGAAATGTTCATATATTGTTACTATTACTGCCCTCAGGTAGGAAAGTACATGTAATGGTGTTTGGTCAAGCGTTGGTCACTGACTAATATTTTCATAGGGAAGGAAACGAAGGCTATCCTTAAATCATTGAATAAAGAAAATGAATGACAGAGGAAACAAATCAGAAGGTGGACTTAGTTTGCAAATTGGAGGCCCATAAAAGAGCCAACATAAGACATGTTACATGACAAGTGTTTTCACAATGCTAAGTTAATAAATTGCTTTTTGTGTCATGTATGGCTCTTCCCCATTGATTGCAATCAGTCCAATCAGTCAAAACTTAGGATTTGCTCTCCTACTTCTGTGGTAAATGATCAGTCCAATGTCTTCTGTGCACACCTTATAGTGAGTGACCTGCACATGAGTGCTCAGAAACTTTTTTGAAGCAAGTGGATAAGTGCGTATGTATGTATAAAGTATAATGACACTTAATTTTCACTAACTTTTCTGCAAACATGGAAGTATTTATTTATTGTGCCCCAGAATTGGTAGTTCAGCTCAAGATAGTTGGGTTAGAAAGAACTTTGGGACAATGAGAGATAAGAGTCACTGGAATGGGAAGGCTGTTTCACTCCTCCCGTTTAACATCCATTCACACATTAATTCAAATATTTATTAAGTGCCTCCTGGTTATATGTTCTGTTTTAAACCCTCTGGGGAAAGAAATGTAGGTGTTAAAGGTGAATAAAATGGAACAGGGGATAAGACCTGTACCTTAAAAAAAAAAAAAGACCTGTACCTTAAAAACTACCAACAATTCAGGGGGCTATGTGTTAAGTGCTGTAGGTACTATAGCAGCTATAAGGAGACTAGTCAGGCTCAGACTCCAGCCATGAGAACCAAGAGGCTCAGCACTTTGCTCTAAGGTACTGGATAGTTAGGAGGTCCAGCTTGTAGTGTCTTTGAGCAAATCACTTAATCTCTCCTGGCCTCAGTAAAAAGAATTAGACCACTGAGTCTAACGCTCTTCCACCTCTAAAACTCCATGATTCATAAAGTAGCTGCATTTGACTCAGGCCTTGAAGGATGAAAAAGTAAAATAAAGCCTTATTGCATGAGAGAACCTCTGTGACGCTATGACTTCAACAGGTAGAGTCACAGGAGAATAAAAGTGGGAAGGATGAAAAAGTAAAATAAAGCCTTATTGCATGAGAGAACCTCAGTGATGCTATGACTTCAACAGGTAGAGTCGCAGGAGAATAAAAGTGGGAATGGCAAACTCCAGAGGGAAGATGTGGGAAAATGCAGGATGTGCTCAGAAAACACCAAGCAGTCCAGTCCAACAGGGATTACTTTATTGTAGGAGGATGATAAGAGAGAGCTGTAAAAGTAAATCAGACTAATTTATGGAAAACTGAATTCCAGTCTTCGGCCTAATATTCAGTGTAATTGGAGTTTTTAAGAATGTAATCGATACTCTTTGCTTTAGATGCCATCCAGATGACTGAATTATCTCAGCCTACCATTTTCCATACAAGTTAACATTTACACAGCCCCTACAATGTGCCAGGCTCTGTTTTAAGTGATTTATACAAGTTAATTTATTTTATCTTTATAATACCCAATGAGAAAGGGAATATAAAGAAAAGTAATTTGGAAGCAATGAAAGAAGAAAAGATACACTGAAATGGAATAAAATAGGAAAATTATGAAATCTTATGGACTAAGAAATGAAATGCACTTAAACTATGAGTTTAAAGTAGTTTTTTTTAAAGATTTTACTTATTTGAGAGAAAGAGTGAGAAAAAGCACAAGCAGGGTGGGGAGGGGGAGAGGGAGAAGAAGAAGCAGGCTCCCCACTGAGCGGGGAGACCCACTGTGGGGCTCGATCCCAGGACCATCATGACCTAAGCTGAAGGCAGACACTTAACCAGCTGAGCCACATAGGCACCCCTAAAGTAAACGTCAGTGAAAATAATGCTTAAAAGGGGAGACTGCAGTTGTACCCATTTTGTAGATGAGAAAACTAAGGCACAGAGAAGTTAAGTAACTCTCTCGGGTTTACACAACTTGTAAAGTGTCAGGGCTGGGAGTTAAACACCATTTGTTATAAATACGAAACTTATCAGTGCTATATTCATTTTTCTCTCTTTAAGTAACATAGTATCTCTAAAAGCACAGGTAGGGGCACCTGGATGGCTCAGTCAGTTAAGTATCTGCCTTCTGTTCAGGTCATGATCTCAGAATCCTGGCATCAAGGACTGAGCCCCACATCGGGCTCCCCGTTCAGCGGAGAGTCTGCTTTCCCTCTGATCCTCCCCCATGCTTGTGGTCTCTCTCTCTCTCTGTGTCTCAAATAAATAAAATCTAAAAATAAAAAAATAAAAGTATAGGTAAAAATCTAAATATTGAGGGGTTCCTGGGTGGCTCAGTTAATAAATGTCTGCTTTCAGCTCAGGTAATGATCTCAGGGTCCTGGGATCAAGCCCCACATTGGGCTCCCTGCCCAGTGGGGTGTCCACTTCTCTGTCTCTTCCCCCACTTGTGCATATGTGTTTTCTCTGTCTCTCAAATAAATAAATAAAATATTTTTTTAAAAAAATCAAAAGATTGAGTAAAATAAGCCAGTACAGAATAGCCATTCTCAAAGCATAGTGAAGGCACTTTTACCCAACTCCAGTCTGAGCAAGAAACATCATCAACAGCAGCCTGTCATGATCATTATTATTTAAGAAGACCTGTTTTATCAGAATGTGTTCATGAAAATGCTGCTTTTAAAAAATCAGATTGTGGGTTGTGCTTTATAAAGACTGTAGTCATAAAAGTCATTTTTTAAAAGCACATGCATCCCAGAAAATCAAGAGGTGCAATTGCTCCCGCCAGGCTGAGGAGGAAGATACCCATTATCTTCCAAGTTCCTACTGTTTTAGATTCCACAATTTTGGAATTGCCAGGAGTCCCTCAGGCTGATGATTTTCCAAGCATAATACTGCTCCCCAGAAAAGGAGACCATCAGGAAGTCACTCCTCCCACATGTGACCAAATTCTGTTAAATAAAAGGGGTATATTCTTTCTCCAATCTCTGGCTAACCAAGAACTTTGTATTGAGTTTCCGTCCTGTTTGATCATGGTCCAGGCTTCAGACCCATGAACCAATGGAAAGAATTTCACGCAGCATTTTGGAGGTTCTAGAAAAACAAAAGCCACTGATGCAATCCAGCTCTTTTTGTGTGTTGGTTCATCACAAATATAATTAATGCCATATTTACTCTGCATGATGGCATCTTCTTCCAAGTGGATCTTCATGCTTTTTGCTAGACAATTTGGTCATTTCTTAGTCTGACCAAACCCCTTCTTTGAGGTTCTCAAACTTCCTTTACCACGCTGTAACTGTGTATCCTGAACAGAGCTTTCAGTTTTCTCCCCCCACTCAGTTCTAAACGTTTGCCGAAATGAACCCTTAGGAGGAAGTAAACTTGCCTGGCATGGCCCAGCTGTGCGTGAGGCTTGAGTGAGAGGTATTTATGACCTGACAGGAAGATAAAGATAAAGATAAAGATGAAGCTGACTCGGTGGCTGTTAGCAAGGGGAGAAGGAAATGTTTATGACCCCATCTGCTGGCGTTTCAATAGGGTAGAACTGCCTTTATGGCGTCAATCTCCCCTGTGACTTCCTTCCATTTGGGGAGTGATATCTTATTTCAAGATGTTCCCACCGAACACACTGTTGTCCCCTTTGTTTAGGGGCACAAGAGGAAGGAAGGACTTTGTTACTGGAATGTGGGGATGGGTCAGTATTTATGGTTATGACTCAAGCTACAGAAAAGGCTTCATTGGAGTTGATTGCATAGGATCCAAAAAGCTGCCATACATTCTGCTACTTCCTTAAACGTTATCCACACTGAAAGCAGAACCATATTAGCTCTGGTCATTATCAGGCATTAAGGCTAACCATTTTCTAACACTATTATAATGAAAATTACTGTAGCTTGATTTCCTTGCCCACTGGGAGAAAAAAAAATAACTTATTTTGTTAGTTCCTTTCTTTCTTGTCTTTTATTTAACTTCTCTTGTTTTCCTTCTCCTCAACATTTTTTCTTTTCCCTGGAGGAGGAGACGCTTAAAACCAACAGGTGCATGTCTGCTCAGTTCAAAATCTATGTACATGTAACAAAAGCAGCATGAAATGACCCCTCTCTTAAAACTAACCCAGGTTAAGAGAGCCTACAGATGGGTTGATATTCCTTTGTGAGGCAATGCATTTTTAAAGTGCCACAAATAAGGGAATATTCTTACAATACTGTGTCACTGAAGCCTATGTTTATGTAGATAGATAGATGGTATTCATTTTACTGCAAAATAAGTATTTATTTCTCAGTTTTATTTGCACTTCCCCCAGGCCCATTAGTACAGATTAAATTTTATATTAAATTGCTCAAATAATCAGCACAATATATGTAAATCAGGAACTTTAACTTCATTTGCACTATTTGTGTGGATATATGTAACCATACTCAATATAACCTTTTTTTTCTTTGCAAAAACAGAATTTCTTTCTTTTCTAGTGCTAAGACCCTATTTCTAAAAGATGAATTGTTTACCAAATTATATACACAAAATGCTCAAAATTATAAGAGGAATGACTTTGTTATTGCCATTGGGTTTGTCTGATTTAAAGAACAGAGGGAAGAATTTTTGTTTGGGAGGTAAATCACCCAATGGTGGACTTCTATATCTCTTTAAGGTTATGTCTTCTTTTTCACTGGTGGGAGGAGGGGGAGAGGAAGATGGCTTGCTCAATCATTTTTTCCCAAGAATTCCATAGTAATAATTTTTTAAATGAGAGTCCTATAGAGAAGCTGGGCAAATTAGTTATAATTTTTGTATCTGATTATGTAAAGACTAGAAGGTGGTAATGTGTGAGAAATTACAGTGTATATCATAGCTCAGGTATAGTCCATTCACAGAACAGAAATATTCTGGTGGCAGTGTCCCTTCAAGGATTGGAACTATCACGGAAGTAAAACCTACCACATATAAACACTGAATATCACAAGTCCAAGATTTTTCATTGATATTCACAGAAGTTCTTCTGAAAAACATTCTACCATTACTTCTACAGCACAGGGCCCAAGTCTTGATGTATTCAATAGACCAGCAAGTCTATCCCAACCATATTTATTCAGTGTGATTCCTGAGAATAATTTGATAGCCCTACTAGGGGAGGTCCTATCACACTTGCAGTTTTCTGAGACCTTCTTCTCAGCCACAGGTTACCAGGTGGCATTCCTATTAACAAAGGTTCAAACCACACCATCAAATGGTTCAAACCACATAACCTCCTGTCTTAGGAGTTAAGCTAGCTTCCAAACCCTCCCTTGCAGTGGTTAACTCCACCGAGAAGCTTTCTATCAGCAATAATAGCTTCAAGGTAGGAAATAAAAAATGGAGAGTGTTTAAATTGTTAATGGGTTTCATGTTCTTGTCACTGTTGAGGGTTTGTTCCCTTTTATAAACTCATAGTTTTTGGTTGACATTGCTTTTATGCGAGCCATCAGCCAGTTGGTGATGGTGTTGCTGTGTTAGACCATTACTGCCGGATTGTATTTGCAGTAAAGAAGGGGAATGGGGGTTGTAAATCTGCAACTGGAGATTTAGGGCTCTGTTACTCTGCAGTTTAGGCCCATGTGCTGGGGAGTCCATTCTCTTCCGGCAGAATTATACCCTCCAAACATGCCTTCTCAGGCACTGATCGACGACGTTCATTCCCTGGGCTACCAAGGCACTTAATACGGCTAATTCAGTGAAAGAAGCCTGAGGGGTGAGGTGGATGAGCCTCTCTCCCTGCTGGAAGCCAGATGCCAGGCAGGTTAGCAATAGTGCTTTATCCCTTCCCCCATGTGAAGCTGCAAGGAGGAGCCATTACGGCAAACACAGAGAAAAATAAGAAGAAAATGCTGCTAATGTTGCTGGACTTTTTTTCTCCCTTAAAGAGGAAATACTGCCTTACAAAACCTCATTAACCCCTTTAGTACGAGCCCATTATCAGGAACATTCAGGAAACACATTCTCTCAGAATTCAGGATGTGTCAGGGGCCTGGATATCTTGCCATCATTTGACAAAGCTACCACCAAAGTTTGGAAGGCAGGAGAGTCATGCTTTGAGGACAGGTAACTAAAAGTAGGGGAAAAAAATTTTCCCACCCTGACCTGGCAGGTTGATTGTGAATATAGATCAGTAGCTTGGAAGATAGTATCTCTTACTGCTGGATTAAGAAGGCATCAAGATTAAATATGTTTAGAATAGCTTTATTTATCATGTATCAATTCTACTATTTGGCATTTTATAATGAAAAGAATGCCAGAATATTTATTTGGCTGGCAAAAGTTTTAAGCATGATTTTAGACATGTTTTGTTTTGCTTTGTTTAGCCTTCCCCAGAGAGGAAGAATGTTAAATATAGACTCATCCGCATGATCCCTCTGAGGCATGTGGGTCTGCTTTCTGTGTCAGCTGTGGCACAAATGTGCATGATTTAACCATACAACTATTGAACCAGCATTGGCCTATTAAGACTTCAGATGATCTGTTCATGAGCTGTCAGCCCAAATTGAGCTTGAAGCCTGCTGTAAAAGATCTAATTTTCATAATTATCCAGAACCTTCACACCCTCCTTCCTTCAGCACCACCCACCTCCATGCACGCACGCAGAGGAGCAAACACATACATACGGACACAGAGGCACAGAGCAGCACTGTCCCTGGAGATACATCAGGCCCCTTGCCCGAAAATGCACCGAGTTCATCTAGGGGTCATGCCTGGCTTTGACTTCCTGTTTGAGGAGCCCCATGTGTGGTGTTCCAGCATCGCTAGGGGCTAGTGATGACTAAGTAACCTTTCACACTATAGCCTCCCACCAAGAAACAAGGTCCCTTATGATCCCGGACCTGGAGTGATTAAGGCACAACAAATACCTTTTTAATATATAAGGTGGAACTAATGCCTATAGAAATAGCACTTTACTGTCTCATGGCCTTACATTTATAGAAAGAGGATAGAGCTGTTGTCTTTGAGGATGAAGAATTTTAAAGGCAACCTGATTTAGTCTCAGGGTACACTGGGGACTTTGATCATTTAGCAGTTGCTTAAGGCTACCTTTGAGCTTTACCTGACCCTAGTCTCCAAAGGAAATCATCATACTATGTATGGAGTTCAGCTGGCAATATCCCACTAGGTAACCTGGTCTGAACTGTGGACCAGTGGAAATGGGCAGCACTTTCAGGTGTAACCCTTTGCAGCACTGGGGATAAATAGTACACGCTTCAAGGGTTCAGTCTATCTGATGTCCCTGCAGTAATTCCACTGCAGCTCCACTGCACAATAAACCATGTGGTTCCTGGACATATATTGCCCATGCGTTAAGGGTGGACGGGCAGCACTTTACTCGGTTCTTCTCATACAATCTCAGGTTTTTGAGGCAGCTGAGGCTTAAATTCCTTGTCTTAACATGGGACAACTGTATTTCTACACTGGTCGTCAATTGTCTTTACCCTCAGAGGGCATTTGAGGGTAAATGCCTAAGTTGCTACTCAGGCAGGGTTCTATGGTTAGAATAAAGGGAGGTATTTCCTGTCTTCATTGCTCTTTGCTGCTGTTGCTGCTGCTGCTGCTGCTGTTGCTTCTGCTGCTGCTGCTGCTGTTGCTGCTTCTTCCTCCTCCTCCTCTTCTTCTTCTTCTTCTTTTTTCTTCTTTTTTTTTAATCATGAGGGTGACTGAGTACATTATTCAAACCTTGGCTTTTCCCTGAAGTCCGTTGTTTACAGAGAGACATTTGGGTCCCTGGGGCTCACTCCCATAAAACCTTATTATCATATATTTCAAGGCATAAACTTCAGTTGTCAGCTTGGGAGCACAGTTTTTAAAGCCCTGGCTGCTCTTGTTTTTCTTCTGCTTCACTCTGGTTTATTTTTCTTTCAGCTTTGGCTTTCCTTTTCCCTCTTCTTCATTGCAAGCAATGCTCAGTTCCAAGCTGGCTTGCTCCTTATTCCACTAATTAGACAAGAAGTCCGGAGAGGCCATTATTAGATTCTGAGAATCTTTATCAGAGCCCATTATGGCCTTAAATACTGCACAAACATTTTGCTAACTGAACCTATGAAAATTTCAGCTGATCCATCCTTGGTCTTTAATATCTACCTTCTTGTGTATTGACAAGGTTATGTTACTGATGATAGAGATTCTTAACAGCTTATTTTTCTTTATATTAATTTTCTTAGAGGCAGCAATTCAGATTTGTTTCCATTCTCTCTCTTCCTCTCTCTCTCTCTCTCTCTCTCTCTCTCTCATTCTAATTACTGGGAGTGGGGGTGGAGAGGGTCTGAGAAGCCTGCTTTTGCTTGGTGGAGTATGTGTGAGTGTGTGTAAATGTCATATGTATTAATGTCACCAGTGAGTAGGATTCATGGTTGCCTGTTTTTCTCTCATTTTCTTTACAGAGCCAGGGATTATTTGTATGGACCAATGGTCTCCCTTTTCTTTCAATGGAAGAATAATCCTGCATTATAATATAGTAACTGCAAAAGAAAGCTCTTTTTCTATTTCATTCTTTTCTTTCTTAATTCACTGTCTAGTGAGTTTCTGATTGACTCACAGACCAATTAAAGTAAAATTTAATGGAAGAATAGATTAACTCCCTGAGGTTTCCCCACCATCCATCACATTTTTATAGCAGGAGCTCTGAGGAAGCTCATAACTTCATGCTGTGAATGTGATAATAAAGAGGGCACGGAGAGGATTCCGATTTACTACCGGGCTGATGTTCGCCAGGACAGAATTTACTGCCCAATCCCTTTCCCCCTTTTATTCAGGAGGAGGTCACTAGATCTGCCCTCAGCCCAGATCTGAGGTACTGAAGGGCAGATTGTCAGGTCGAGATTCTTTCCCTTTAATTGGGGTGGCGTGAGGATGGAATGTGAATTCATCGTCCAGAGATGGATGTCGTGTTAAATTCATTTCTGTCTTCAGGAAGCTGCTGTCACCCCAAGTGTTCATATTTTTAAATGGTGCATTTGATTTGTTACTATTTACTCTCTTAGAAATTCAGAAATAATATCAAGTATATCTGTTTCCAAGTCCCTTAGTCATTGTCTTTACCTATAGGCTTTTCTGGATAACTAAAGATACCTCTCTATATATCTTCATAGCCAACATTAATAATGTGTTCTTCTGGGTATCTTTCATTTGAAGATCTCAAAGCCCGTTGTAACTACTGTTTTAGTCTTTGTGATAGGTCCAAAATAACCTACTAGCCTTCCAAACATTTTGCCAGCCCGCTAACATTTCTCTGATTCATCTTAACAATGAAGTATAACAATGCTCACGGTATAAAAACAGTCATATGATAATCACACCTGTCCCTAAGACTAATTTTGTACATTTACTAAAATTTTTATTTTATGTAGCAAAATTTATTGTTTAGGCCTTGAATCTTAACTCTATATCAGGCATCATGACTATATTAGATTTTTTTTTCAGAAGCTTGGTGAGGTAGAATCAATATTTAAAAATCATCTTTATCTGATTGTCCTTGAAATCAAAACATGTCTGTACTGAACTCATTAGCTATCTCTCTCCTTACCAACTACTTTTCTGCCTATATACAAAATCTTATACAGGAGGATCCACTTTTTGAAGTATTGTAGTTTGGAGATAGGAAATTGTCCTAGATTCCCTCTCTTTCCTGAACACCCCATGTTGCATTGGCCACCAAGGCCCATTGAGTCTACCTCTTCAGTGTCCCTTGAAACAATGTCCTTCTCTTCATCCTCTTGCCTTAGTCTTGGTTGAAGATTCTCATCATCTCTTTGTTGGACTGTTATGCTCATCTTCCAGCTGATCTTCCCTTTCAGCATCTACCTCCAATCCATCTGCAATACTCATAAAGGAATAATACCTCTAAAATGCAAATTTTATAATTTTCCTACTAACAATACTTAAATGACTGCCCATGGCTTTCAGAACAAATTTAAATGCTATAGCATGTTTTACACAACCATTTGTAGGGCAGCATACCTTCAAAGCTTAGAACAGTGATTCCAGAATTTGGAGAAGTATCATGGGATTGACACTTTTTAATTTTGATGAAAATATTTTTAAAATAACTATCACCTTCTATCAACATAATTTCACAAAGTAGTTTGATGTCGGAAAACATAAAGAACACAAGTTCAACATAAAGTCTCTCATATTGAATAATTATAGAACTTTATGAAAAAAATCACTTTATAGACCTTATTTTTCTTGTTTTACTCTAGTTCTGAAAACTGTATGTTGTTCCCTTATTGTACTTGGGAAATGGAAGTCTGGAGTGGTTAAGGCATAATAAATATTTTTTTAATATACAAAGTAAAACTAATGCTGGTTAAGTAGGTGGTCTCAGGAGTCAGAAAGAGCTGAACTTGAAATCTAGCTTCAGGGAGCACCTAAATGGCTCAGTCAGTTAAAAGTCTCTGACTCCTGGTTTTGGTTCAAGTCATGATCTCAAGTTGTGAGATTGAGCCCCATGTCCAGCTCTGCACTTAACACTGAATCTGCTTGAGATTCTCTCTCTCTCCCTCTCTCTCTGCTCACACATTTGCTCACACACTTGCTCGTGTGCTCTCTCTCTCTCAAATAAAATCAGAAAAAGAGAGAGAGAGAGAGAGAGAGAGAGAAAGAAAGAAAGAAAGAAAGAAAGAAAGAAAGAAAGAAAGAATAAAGAAAGAATCCAGTTTCATGACTTAATGGTTGTATGATCATGGGCAAGTTGCTTATCCTCACTGAATTCAAGTTCCTTTTTTTTTAAGATTTTATTTATTTATCCATGAGACACACAGAGAGAGAAAGAGGCAGAGACACAGGCAGAGGGAGAAGCAGGCTCCATACAGGGAGCCCGATGTGGGACTCGATTCCGGGTCTCCAGAATCACGCCCTGGGCCGAACCGCTGAGCCACCCAGACTGCCCTCAAGTTCCTTTATCTGTGAAGTAGAGATAATAATAGTACCTACCTCATAGTGTTACTTTGATGGTTACATGATATAATACATATAAAGTGCACAGCCCAGTGTCTGGCATGTAGTAAGCCCTTGACAATAAATTGATTTACTATTATGACTACCTGTTCTCATCTCCTATCACTCCCCTACAAGCACCCTATGTCTACAGATATACTAAAGTGTTTCCAAGTAGTCCCCTGGACCAAAACACACTCTTGCTCACCTTGGCACACGCTTTTCTCTCTGTCTGAAATCCTGTTCCAGTGAATTGTATGTCCAGTGACGTCCTACTTTTCCTTCAAGATTCAATTCAACTTTACAATTCAGGTTAGCATCTTTATTTGTCCCTCCCTTTCCATTGCCAAACACTCTTCCATGGTCTCATAGTATTTTGCAGACTACCAAACTCATACCAAGTGCTTGTTAGGTTTCTTTGTTCAATTTCAGTAAGTGACTAAATAACTTAATATTATAGATAATTTATATTTTGGGGTTTGTCACTTTAATTCATTAATTCAATGAATATTTAGAACCAACTATGGAGCTTAAGCTTCTGCATAGGGTGTATTCCAATAACTATATGCAATATTCAAGGTTTCATAAGGGTTAGTCTCCTCTGTGATTCCATGGAATTTGGTAGAAGCATTAATACAAATGATTGTATTATAATTATATGTTTACTTTCCTTTTCTAGAGTGAATTCCTTGAGGGCAATTACCTTAATCATTTTTGTCTCTCCAGTACCTAAAACTTTGAAGGTGCTCAGTTTCTGTTTATTGACTAAATAAAAGAATATCAGAGAGCATTCTCAACTTTAAAGAGCTTGATTGAACCTTATTAACTCTATGATTGATTGTAGTGTCCCTGATTTTGAAAGGACACCATCATTCCATGCCAAGGTAACTATTTTAAAAAGGCTGAACATCTTTTCTGGTGAGTTTATGTGAATTTTATCCTTAAATTGTGTCTGCAGTTCCATCTAAGAGCCTGAGGTGGTTTCCCTCTTAAATCAATGGATCATCCTAAACAATTACTCAAAGAAGGAAAAAAAAAAAAAAAACAAGGAAATGTGGTCCCTTGAGCTAATACCAGACTGTAGTAGGAAAGAGAGTATGCTCTGGTATGTTTAATATGTTTGACTATAGGTTCATTGTGAGTAAAACAAGGGCAAGAGCTATGATAACTGATCCAAGTGCACGTGAGACTTGCCTCCAGGTGATGTTATTTTGGGAGTGGAGTAGCATCTTACACTTGCAAAGAATGTGTTCTCAGTGCTATGAGCCAGATTTGGGAGGTAAAGCACTAACATTATCAGGCATCCTCGGTTTTGCTAAGCTGCTAAATGCTGTGCTTCGTGGGCAATTAAACATGTCTCTAATCGTGTTTGTCCCAATTTAACACATTGTACAGTAGCATTATGAGTATTCTGCTCTTGTTACCTTGGCATAGGATAAAATGACTACATTTCCCATCCCAGAGTTTTGCTGCAGTTGATCTTATTCTTCAGTCCCCTACTAAGTGAAATTACAAACAACATTGATGAACTCACTGGAAGAATGAAAGCTAACCTTTGCAACTCTGTTCCAACTTCACAGTAACATAGCAAGTTAGGATAGTCTGCTACTTCTTGACCTTCAATTATCATGATGCTTAGTGCTACAAGTTCACACATTCTGTGATGCTCCCTAAGTATGTACATTTTTGTTCATTTCTGAGTTTCTTTGTAGATCAGTGCCATCTCTCTAGTATTATTTCCCTTTGCTATTCAGCCCCCTTTTTACATTACCTACTTTTTACACCTCTTTTTTTCTCTATCTATTGTTTCTGTATTCTTAGAGAACTTCTATTCATCCTTTGAAACCCAGGCTCAGTCTTTGTCCCCTCTGTGAAGCTTTCACACACAGACACACAGACACACACACGGAAAAACCTAATATTTCTCAAGCTCCTGCTAGGAAACTCATGCCAGAACTCTGTTTGATACTTTTTACAAATCTTACCTTGTTTAATCTTCATAAAGCATTTCAAAGTTTGTGTTATCCCCATTCTCAAAACGTAAAGCCAAGGCTTAAACAGTTAAAATATTTTCCCCAAAGCTTTATTTTATTTTTTTAAAGATTATTTATTCATAGAGACACAGAGAGAGAGAGAGAGAGAGGCTCAGAGACACAGGCAGAGGGAGAAAGAAGCAGGCCCCATGCAGAGAGCCTGACATGGGACTCGATCCAGGGTCTCCAGGATCACGCCCTAGGCTGCAGGCGGTGCTAAACCGCTGCACCACTGGGGCTGCCCTTCCCCAAAGCTTTATAGCAAGCAATTGGAAGATCTAGGATTTAAACCAAAGTTTGCATGGTTTTATTTTTTTTTAATATTTTATTTATTTAATCATGAGAGACACAGAGAGAGAGAGAAAGAGAGAGAGAGAGAAGCAGGCTCCATGCAGGGAGCCTGATGTGGTACCCGATCCCGGGACCTCAGGATCACACCCTTGGCCAAAGGCAGGGGCTAAACTGCTGAGCCACCCAGGGACCCCCAAGTTTACATGGTTTTAAAACTGATATATATTCTACCATAAATAAATAAAATCTTTTTAAAAAATTATATTAAAAACAAAAAAGATGCTACTACTTATCTCCTTTATCAGTTTTGTATCAATGCATATGTCTAAAATGTTGCTTTTTATTCATAATGTCTATTGTGTTACTCATCTGTCTTTCCTACCAGAAAAATAACTCCTTGAAAGTTAAATTTATTTCTTATTTATATTAATACCCCTAGGGCTTTCAGAACATTTTCTGACACATAACAGACACCGAATGAAGGTTTACAGGATTGAATTGGATCTCATTACAATTGAATTGAATTGAACAACATATTTACCTTGAATTTTGCATTTCTGATGTCTTGAGCTCTGGATGCCATTTCCACGATGCCAGGTGACATGTAGCCTCAGTTGTCTTCACAATTGTCCATGTGTAGCCCTGTATCAACTTCATCCTGAACAATTGTTTGTCTCCCTGTGAGTGTGACTGAAGAACACAGTCATTAGCATATATAAGTTCCTAGAGAACTGTCTTCTATGTCATATATTTACCGTAGTCAGTGGAGTATACTCAGTCTTTTAGGAATAATTAAAATAGTCTGTGGCTCTAATTAAAGTAGTCTGGATATTTTTAAGAAACCTATATATAAGAACAAGCTGAGTGCTGACATCAAGTTAATTGTGTTATTTTTAGTGGCGCTATCACTGGAGATAGCAGTATGGCACCCAATGCCTTTTTAATTCTCATATCTGGATTATAATGTTAAATAACCAGCATCTTGAGCTCTTAAGAGGAAAGGCATTAAAGCATCGATAAATAAAGCTGTTATGAAAACTCTGAAAATTATCTAAATGCACTTGAATAAGAAGTCATGTAGTTATTAAATTACTAGCTCTGGAGACAAATGTCCTTAAGCGCCTTTCACTGCCAAGAACAAACAACCCACCAACCTGAAACTCTTGTCATGTAAGGAAGGGTAGGGCACCCAGAGAGGAAAGCCACTGGGCTTAAATTTTGTAGTGTTATATTTCATCTGTTCAAATTACAAACTGTTATTTTTACTAGAAGTCAGAACTTTCCCCCTTCTTTCTAGTCCCTTACTCCAAATCTTGGCAAAACAGGGAAGACATAGCACAGCAAAGAAGCACACATTCTAGCATTGCAAATTTTTCACTTTGCTTTCGTGATAGAGTCATCACTATTTCCTCTTAATATTCTCCTTCATCTTAATTTTAATTAAGCATTGAACCCCATTGTGAACTAGCTCCCTTTTATTTTCTGTAGCTGAAATTGAGTTTCTTTTAAATGGGCTGCTCAGAACTGGTGTCCTCCCCAAATTGTGATACCTAGTAGCCACAACTGCTAATCCCAACTGAGTTGGAACACACAGTGGAGGTCGAGCATTTCTCCTGTAAAATTTGCACAGGAAGCACTGACCAAACCAAATTTCTCTTGTCTCTTACTGTTTCCCATGATCGGGACTGAACAAAAAGAAATGCATCTCTTGGAAATAATCAAGACACAATGACTTACACAAGGACACAATCACGGTCATGGGCACCCACTAGGGAATTCGACTCTGGATCATCTGTGAGCCTAAGAAAAGGAAGATCAGGGAGTGAATTTATTTGGAAATAATAGAAACCGTTGGTTGGGTTTTGTAGGCTGAAGTTCTGGAGTTAATCATTATTCTGCGGAATCCTGAATGATGTTGCTTGTAGCTTTCCTATGCAGGCAGCATCCCCATGGGAGTCCTACTAACGGTCTTTTGTCAGGCACTATCAGCAGTATTGAGCCAACCTGAGCACCCTATTATTAATCCTTTTCTCCCAGTGACATGACAGCGATCGATGTCTGAACAAGCTATTGAAACTGTAGCAATCAAGTGGACTCCAGTTAATCCAATGGGATACTTACTCAGCCTATGGGAAGGGCAGGGAATTTTTTTCTAATGCTGTACTATTCCGTATCCATACACTCTATGCTGCTATAATTTAAGTAAAGGTTGACATTTACCCAGGCCTGTAAAATACACAAGGAACCCTTACCAATGACTCAGATACATTCATATCACCTTTGCAGCCATCTGCTACTTCTGTAAATACATGAACTTGTGATCATTATATAAATATTTGTACCTATGTAAATATAAAGCAAGGACAATGAAACATTTATATGGAAAAGTACTCACCTGATGATGTTCTTTGGACTCAAAGAAATCTATCAATTACAAAGAATAGTATGTACAACAAAGATTATCAGGTTTCCTGTCCCCTAGTTCAGACAGATGTCTAAATTGGTGTGCATTCAGATTCCTGGGTCCCATTCTCACAATTGTGATTCAGTAAGTCTGAGGTGGTGCCCAGGAATCTGCATTTTTAATTCCAAGGTGATTGGGATGCTCAGCAGTTGAGAGTCTGCCTTTGGCTCAGGGCATGATCCCGGAGTCCTGGGATCAAGTCCCTCATTGGGCTTCCTGCATGGAGCCTGCTTCTCCCTCTGCCTGTGTCTCTGCCTCTCTCTCTCTCTCTCTCTCTTTCTCTCTTTCTCTCTTTCTCTCTTTCTCTCTCTCTCTCCCTCTCATGAATAAATGAATAAAATATTTAATAAAAATAAATTCAAAATAAAATAAAATAAATTCCAACGTGATTGGCCTGAAGTAGCAGTTTTCAGGCTATATTCCAAGGTGCTTTAGGGCTTCTTAGGCACCTAAACAGTTTATAGGTTGGGGCCAGGAAGCACAAGAGAGAAGAAGGCCAGAAAGGACAGATCTGTTCTCAGCTTTGCTAGCAAGTCCATCACTTCTGGCAATTCACCTTAACTTGATTCAATTTTTCTGACTGTTAAATCCATATCAATAATGTATACCTTTATTTATTCTACACAGGTATTTTGAGAAGCATGAATAGGAGAGTGCAAAGAGAATAAGGAATTATAGAGGATAAAGCCAACTTCCCAGTCAGAACAGGACTATCAATGTGGCCTCTTAGTCCCTCCTTAACCCTACAGTGGGGTGGAGCTTCCTAACTGGTGGGCACGATTGTTCCCCAGGACTGGGGATTAGGGGAGCACTCCAGAGTTTGCAGGATCCTCCTAATGCTGAGCCTAACTCTCCTCATTAGCTCCTGCTCACAGGTCCCACTGCTCTTACTTTTCCCAGTTTCTATAATACAACCCTCCAAATATTTGGCAACAGTTATCCCATCCCAGGCTAAAACCCCTTGCTTTCTGAAACTATTCCTTGATTAACTCATTTTCTGAAATCCTCTCACCTATGTAAAGTATCAGGTTTGTTCAATTAATTTGCCTCTAATTTCTGCACCTGAGTTTTCCTGTTTTCCACTTTGCCCTCTTTCTTCAGCATTTTTTTTGCACTGCATACCTTTACAAGAGCTATTACAATAAGCCCCACTGCAATATTAGTTTTTCCTGAAATAATAGTGTAAGTATTGGCCTGAGACGCTATTAGTGTGCCAGGTGCTTCTCACACAGGGCTGCACGATAGAATGATTTGGGGAGTTTATAAAAAAGAAAAGACATGTACATGTCCAGGGACCTCAACCAGAAATTCATTCTGAAATCCAGTGGAACAGAGGTCCGTTCTGGAAAGTCTATGTTTAAGGTATATCTTTAAGGTATTGAAAATGCAGCTGACCTGAAAACCACTGTACACACTAAGTTGAGGACCCTCAATGTTTTAAAGAGGCTGGAACAGAGAAATCCAAACCCTGCCTGCATCTGTCACTTACCTGGCACACGACTGGGCATGTTACTAAAGTACCAGCACCTCTTTCCTCATCTTTATCACATCTACCTCCTAGATCCTGAGGATTACATGACATGATATATGTAAGACACTTGGTTATGATAAAGGACTACACAATGTCCTTTTTATACAAGTGGATTTTGATTTTTTTTTTTTTTAGATTTTATTTATTTGAGAGAGAGAGAGCATGAGCAGGGGGAGGGCAGAGGAAGAGGAAGAAGCAGACTCCCCACTGATCAGGGACACAGGTCCACTCCCAGAACACTGGGATCATGACCTGAGCCAAAGACAGATGCTTAACCAGAGCCACCCAGGTGCCCCAGAAGTGCATTTTTAGATGATCAGTCAAGTGACTATTTTATTATACCTCTATTCTACTCCATTTTTATATATGTTTGTCTAATAAAGAGTTAGGGTCTTTTTTTTTAATTTTTATTTATGATAGTCACAGAGAGAGAGAGAGAGAGAGAGGCAGAGACACAGGCGGAGGGAGAAGCAGGCTCCATGCACCGGGAGCCTGATGTGGGATTCGATCCCGGGTCTCCAGGATCGCGCCCTGGGCCAAAGGCAGGCGCCAAACTGCTGCGCCACCCAGGGATCCCCAAGAGTTAGGGTCTTAAAGTACTATATGTTTATTTATTCATAGAACAAATTTAAGAGATGACCATTTATTGAGTTTGTTCATATGTATGTGTTTGTTTTGAGTGGTCATTCAGAAAATCATTCTTTTGCTGGATATGATTTTGCCTATGTCCATCCAGCAGTATTGGAAGAATCAATAGGAAGAGACTTTGAAATTTAACACATAACAAAGCCTCGTTGATCCCCTAACCTGGCATGGATAGGAGATATTCTGGAAGGCTCCCTTGCAGACAGCAAGTTCTAAGAAACAGGTTTCGACAAGAAAATTGCCTGGTTTATTATTTTTAATTTAATGAGGCTTGTTCCTGTAAAAATTGCAGGGCAGATATTCCAGGAAGTCAGCATCTTTTTTTAGCCCTAGAGCAGACAGCCCAGTAGTGGCCACAACTGGACAAGTGTGCCTGACCTGCATTCCAAGCCAAAGGGTCACTGTTGAAAAGTGAGAAGGGTTTTTCAGTTCAAGATCTGAGCCTGGATGTTCTGTCCTTCCCACAGGTACTGTCAACAAGGAAGCAAATGTTGCAACAAAATTTTGTGACGTGCACTTTTCACTATAAACTGGGCTGGGCCCAAGATTCATTTCTCAGAGCTCCTTACCCAAGCCCAAGATGAGGAATGGTCTTTGGTCATTAGCACTTGGTCTGGAATAGTCTAGAGGTGAAAGAGCTGCTGCTGGATTTCATTAATCTAAAGAATGGTGTTTGGGTTAAAATGTCTTCCTGGTATTTTAATTGGGGAGGGTAATGTTGGCGTTCAGCAGCAGGAAAAATACATGTGCAAGATTCAGAGGGCGGAAAACTGTGGTGAGGGGTTGAACCTGTGAGTAAAAAATTGAATGTTTTATGACAACACAAAACTTATTTTTGCTGATTCAGCTGACCCTTCCAGACAATCGATGCTTATTCTCTTGCTTCATTTCCATGTCTATGTGATAAAAACCAAAATAAAATAAACTTTTCTTTTTTTAATTATTTCTTTATTTATTCATGAGAGACACAGAGAGAGGCAGATACACAAGCAGAGAGAATAACAGGCTCCACGCAGAAAGACCGACATAGGACCCGATCCAGGGACTTCAGGATCACCCCCCGGGCCGAAGGCAGATGTTCAACCACTGAGCCACCCAGGCATCCCAAAATAAACTTTTCATATTAAAACTTCAGAACTCCCAAAACTGAAGGGAATATTTGTACTTCCCACATATTTTTGGGGCGCCCACAATGGACCTGGCAAAAATAAACTTTTTTTGTGTTGCCATTAGGAATCCCATCACACTAACCTCCCCTTCAGCCCAGATCTGTGGTGCCTGGTTCTCCCTCCAGTTTCCTAAAATTCCTGAACCCCAGCCAGTAAGCTTAAAGTCTTGCCCATGAGTTCTGACATCCACTAGCTGTGAAACCTAGACAAGTTACTTTCTCTATGACTCAGTTTCTTCATCTGTAAAATGGGAGAGTGCCTACCCAAATAGAACAGAATAAGTTGATACTTATGAAACACCTGGAACAACAGCCAACACATAAGTGGAGTCTAATGTATTAGCCAGGTCATTTCCCCAGTTCTAGCACAGTACCTAGTTCAATGCTTAACTCATGCCTACCTTTGTCTATATGTCGGATACGATCGGAGAATCTAACAGAATCCTGCAGCAGTATCTGATTGATGCTCCAAAAGCAGAAATCAACCTGTAGAAGCTGTTATTAGCTCTGACCAGATGTCAGAAAACATTTAGAGCTATTCAAGTGTCAGTGCTCTCTATGGGAGGTTTATTAACACAAATGTTCTGTATCCTGTCCTTGAGCTAGGCACAACACACCAGTGAAAAATTTCTAAAGTATTTTAGAGACAGACTTTTCCTTAGTGGGTTAGAAAGATTTCTCCCTCTCTCCCTCTCTCTCTCTGTCTCTTACATACACACACAATCTCTCTCAGCAATCTTTTCTTTTTCTTTAAGATCATATTCATTTATTTGAGAGAGAGAGAGAGAGAAACTGCATAAGCGGTGGGGAGGGACAGAGGGAGAGGATTCAGAAGCAGATTCCCGCTGAGTAAGGAGTGGGAGCCTAATGCAGGGCTCAATCCCAGGACCCCAAGATCATGACCTGAGCCCAAGGCAGACACTTAACTGTCTGAGCCACCACCCAGGCACCCCTGGTTCCAGCAATCTTAAAGATATTGAATCCTATCAATGTTTCTGTGCACATAAGCCTACAACTTAATTCTAGATATGAAATATGGGCCGTAATATCTCTGCTACTCAGGAATGCTCAGGACACACATAGAACATACTTTGAAATGCAGGATGGAATTTGTAGTTCTAGTATTTTTTCTTTATCTAGCCAACATTTCTATAGTGCTGACTATGTATCAGGCACAATTCTAAGCACTTTTCAAATAGTAACTCATTTTATCCTCATAATGACCTTGTGAGGTAGATCTTATCATTACCCACATCTTACAGATGAGAAAATTGAGTCACAGAGAGCGATTTACTCATGTCTCACAACTAGTTAAATGGTGGAACCTGAATTCAGAGCAGGCCATTTGGCTCCAGAGTCCTGCTTTCCACTGCCACTTTCTACTGCCCAGTAAACTTCACATCTTCCAATCCTCATAACAATAAATTAAAAATAAATTTCTTTTTGGGGTGCCTGGGTGGCTCAGTCAGGTAAGCGTCTTGCCTTTGGCTCAGGTCCTGATCTCAGGGTTCTGGGATGGCTCCACATCAGGCTCCCTGCTCAGTGGGGAACCTGCTTCCTCCTCTCCCTCCCCCCCTGCCCCTCCCACCCCCTGCTTATGCTCTCCCTCGCGCGCTCTCTCTCTCTCTCTCTCTTCCTCTCTCTCTCTCTTCCAAATAAATAAATAAAATCTTTCAAAAAATAGGGATGCCTGGGGTGGCTCAGCGGTTGAGCATCTGCCTTTGGCTCAGGATGTAATCCTGGAGTTCCAGGATCAAGTCCCACATTGGGCTCCCTTCATGGAGCCTGCTTCTCCCTCTGCCTATGTCTCTGCCTCTCTCTCTCTCTCTCTCTCTCTCTCTCTCTCTGCGTCTCTCATGAATAAATAAATAAAATCTTTTTTAGGGTATCCCTGGGTGGCTCAGTGGTTTAGCGCCTGCCTTCGGCCCAAGGTGTGATCCTGGAGTCCCGGGATCGAGTCCCACGTCAGGCTCCTGGCATGGAGCCTGCTTCTCCCTCTGCCTGTATCTCTACCTCTCTCTATATATGTCTATCATAAATAAATGAATAAATCTTTTTAAAAAATCTTTTTTAAAAACTTTCAAAAAATAATAAAAAATAAAAATAAATAAATTTCTCTTTGAGGCTACAGATGCAGTGAAACGCTGGGAAACCTGCACCCCAATGTTTATAGCAGTGATGTACACTTTAGCCAAACTGTGGAAGGAGCCTCAGTGTCCATCAAAAGATGAATGGATAAAGAGGCTATGTTATTGAGTCTCCGTTCTTAATATAAATGTCCAAAGTGCCAATATTCTCTGCATTATATAAAATTCTTAACACAGAGTGTTAATGCTCAATCAGCATCTATCAGTAATGATGATAGTGCATAAAATTTAGGTTTTAAAATGCTTTCTAGTCCCTTTTTCTATTGAGCTAAAGCCAGGAGAAGGGTGACTAGGGTCCAGGTAAAACAAAGGAAGACCTGGGAATCTTCGAAGTTGGAAGGAGCCATCTACTCATGAGACCCAGCATACCCATGCTATGGACCAACATGCAGATAGAACACATGACTTGCCCATCATTACAGAACTACTCAGTAGTGCTGGGACTAGAGCACAGGACAAGAATAAATAGGGGCAGTTGAGGAAACAGTCCTGCTAGAAACTGCCTTAATTTCTCCCAAGCCAGGTTTTTTTTTCACTGTATCATGTTCTCTTTCTATCTACAGAAACTGAAGTAAGATTTGAGGGATCACACCAATCTCAGAAGTCAGAGTCGGGGAAAATCCAGAATCCAAGTTGTTAAGTAGGGCTCGAAGAATTCACTCACTTGTGCTGGAATTCAAAGCAAGATCAGTAGCCAAAACTAGAAAGGCAAGTCAAGGTCAGGTCCAGAGGAAGATGCATTGGAGGGTGAGGCAAGACAGGTAGCTTGAGTCCAGGAAAACAAAAGGTAAAAAGTTAAGAAGTAATTGGAATTACAATAACCTGCCCATTTCAAAGCCCAGGTGCCTTAAAAAATAAAAATAAAATAAAAAAATAAAGGTCTCAGACTTGGGAGAGGATGCACTGTCATCCTAAATGGTACATCTCTTTTGAATGATAAAGCATTAGATTAACCATGCAGATTACGTAGAATTTTTCAGCGAGGTCAAGAACAGCAGTACCAAGTTTAATGTCCACTTAAAAAAATAGATAAGATTATGGGTTACTACGACTCATCTAAGAGATCTGTGCACAGTAAGCTTCTTAGTATCTTAATTTATCTGCCAGTGAAGACTTGAGGACTGAGCCAATTCGGCTGGGAATTGAACCTGTGGTTCCAGGAAGTCTAGATATTTCAAACCTCATACTTAGTCCATTAAGATATCCCCTCCAAGAACATAATGTAGTTAAAGTAGACTTAGATATCTTTAGTACAGAGAGTGGGTTTTATTTCCACTTTGGGAATTTCTGATCCATAGTAGGGAAAGATATAGATGAATCTGACCTACAATAGTGCCTATGGAATAATGCATGTATGTCAACATACACTGTCACTTTTCTGATTTATGGTTAAGACGAGAAAAAAACCATCTTGGGCAAAGAATAGATTATGAGTACATTTGCTAAGTGGGGGCTTCATACATACATATCCCCCCCTCTTTCATTCTTTCTAAAGACTCTTTCTTCTATCAATAAAATAGAATGAATTATACTCATCCACAGAATTTGAAGAGGGGCCACAGATTTCACACATCTGTCAGGTGAATCTGTTTATTTGGGGGACAGTTGGGGAACATCCTGTACCATTACAGGCTGTCAGCCACAGAGAATGTTTACTAATAAGCCTAGCCATTAAGTTGGGTCAGTGATGGATGGTCTGTGTTCCCCTGCCCTGGCCTGGCATGTGCTGTGATACTCACTGACCAGCAGCAGCTGTTGTACTAGCTGCCTTGTTAAGGGTCTCGCCAAGTGACATCAGCTATACATCACCCTGGCTGATACCTTTGATTATTTGGACAGCTCCTGGCATGATGAATCGTTGGGATTGATCTGTCTTTTCTTGCACGTCCTCGTCAGTGTTCTTTACCCATCTCCCTTAACTCTTCATTCTTCAGTTAAGGGTCCTTATTCCTGCTCTTTCAGACATATGCACCTTCTACCCTCTCCAATTTAAAGGACCTGTTCATTTCCGCATTCATAATGAGAAACTAGGATGAGGCTGAAGAAAATAAGTGCCTCATAGTTAAGAACAGGCAGGCAGGAGAAACAGCAGTCATTCTCTTACAGCCAGAAAAACAAGGAGAAAATGCTTTTTTCCATGGGCATCAAGGGCTCAGCAGCTTTCATTACTGAGGTCATGGACCTTCCACATATTCCATGTGGTACAAATTAAATTTGAATGCTGTGGGTAACCTAAACAATGCCTTCTATTTATAAGATCCCTTTCTTCCAAGGAGTGCAGATCATTTCACACACAGCATCACCATATTTCAGCAAAAGAAGTTTTATCATCTCGATTTCACAGAGGAAAAAAAATGAGCACAGAGAGGCTATATACCCAAATCTATTTGATAAATAAATGTATGACAAAATCAATAACAGGACCTAAAATTTCTGACTCCCTGCAATATTAAACCCTTTAATTCATTGATTTATAAAATGTTTATAAAGCACCTACTATGTGTGCTAAGAACTAGGAAAACAGGAGAACAGTGGGGCATCTACTAACTCATTCAATCCCATTGAATTCTAAGTCAGTATTAGTGGGGGAAGGGAGCAGATGTAAATAATACTATTTTACTTCAAAGAATTTATGTGCGTGTATTAGAGCTACAAATACTATTTTACCATGAATCGGCCAGAGGCCATAGTAAACTGCCCTTCACTCTGAAATCATAAATTCCTGCGTGGTAAAGACAATGTTCCCTATACGGCTCTGTCCAAGTCTGTTGAAAGTCAATAGATTCACATAGGACTATATAAACCCAGTAGTTCTTAAGTAGTTACACTTGGCAAAACCTTGTTAAATATGTGTTTGATTCCTTTTATATAAAGAATTTTACTAACATAAAATATGACTATATTATATGTATGCAATATAAATTTTCAATCAGGAGTATACACATCTCCTTTCTCCCCCAGAAAAGGCCACTGAACTAAGCAGGATCAGTGTGGTCTCCAAAAATTCCCATTAATGTATTTGTTGACTAGTTCTCTTTATTTTTTTTTTTTTGGACACCTGTAGAAAAGTAGTAAAATAATCCAAGATTACAAAAGGAAAATTATGGGAGAAAATCTCAATTTGATAACATTTTTTATCAATTAAGTAGGTATAAATATGCCACATTGTTCCAGAAGGAATCCAAGTCAAGAAATAACTTTTTATTAAGAATTATTAATCTGGGGCAGCCTGGGTGGCTCAGTGATTGAGTGTCTGCCTTCCACCCAGTGCGTGATCCTGGAGTCCTGGATCAAGGCCCATATCAGGCTCCCTGCATGGAGCCTGCTTCTCCCTCTGCCTGTGTCTCTGTCTCTCTCTCTCATGAATAAATAAATAAAATCTTTTTTAAAAAAAGGAATTATCTGTTTGAAAAATAAAATAGCTTGGTCAAATAGGAGAACAGTTGTAGAACACCTATATTAAAAATCATCTGGGGATCCCTGGGTGGCGCAGCGGTTTAGTGCCTGCCTTTGGCCCAGGGCACGATCCTGGAGACTGAATCCCACATCGGGCTCCCGGTGCATGGAGCCTGCTTCTCCCTCTGCCTATGTCTCTGCCTCTCTCTCTCTCTGACTATCATAAATAAATAAATAAATAAAAATTTAAAAAAATAAAATAAAATAAAAATCATCTGAACGACAAGAAAAACACTGGTTTTATCATGTAATTTCCTGGCTAAAAAAATCCAATGGCTCTACAAAACTGGAAGGAATGCTAGATTATTGGAACTTCATGATTCGCTCTTTGAAGTTTTTCATAGCTCATCCTAAATTCATATAAGAAATGCCAAGTTATTTTCCAGAATATACCCACACCTGGACACCTAACAAAAACTCTAGACTTTAGTAAAGTTCCTATTGACCAAGAATACACCAAATTCAGCATAAGTGTCTAGAAAGCTCATCCTCCTTCAATCCCTATACCATTCGTCTCTCAGAGTCCAGCTCAAATACCCTTGTCCAGTCTATGAGCACTGCCTTCTCTGAACTTCAGGTATTTATTTAGGCCGCTAATCTTTACCTTTCTTATGTTGATAATTAACAAGTTCAGAGATTCAGCCTGCCACACTACACAGTGGCCAGCTCCTAGAGGCCATCTGCTCTTCCTCTTGGTCCCTAGCACAGTACTCATACTCACAGAACATGCCAAAAAGTTTTGAAAGAATGAGAATAACTCCAAGCAAACTGCTAACCAGGGGTCACTAGGAGCTCATAAAAACTGGTTGAATTGGCTTATTTTTTTAATAATTGGTTATTTTGAATATACGTGATAGTTCTTCGAGACTTGATTTATGGAAATTTGCAGAAGTTTCTGTTCTGTGGCCTGGCTTATATAGATGTATAAACACACAGGACATTAGCCCCATGCTTCAGTTTTCAGTAGCTCATGGCACATGCCAAAGGTACACTGCTGTATACTGTGCAGTGGATAATTGCAGTGTATAAAGTGGAAATTTAGTAGTAACCAGAATGTAAGGATTAGTCATATATTTCAGAGGGCTGCAGTGTTGCTTATAACTGAGCCTCAATGCCTTGGTTGTGTCAGACAGACACTCCAAAGAAGTTAGAAACCTAGTGGGGCCTTAAGATTCCCACATGATTATTTTTTTCTTACCTAGATCTTTATGAAGTATAAATCCTCTTCTGATTCTTCAGACCTTGGTTGCTGTAACTCAGTTTCTATTAACCAAGCAAGAATCAGCAGTTTCCATTTACCAAGCAAGAATCAGCAGTTTTGAGATATCTCTCAAACCACACAGGAATTGAGCTAAAAACCTGCTAGCACTTTAACACTGAAAAGCTTGATTTCAAACCATGCACCTTTCAAGAGAACATTTTAGGAACCAATATTTTCTATATGCATTTCCTATATTAAGTATATTTTCGGCTAAAAACCACCACCACCACCAACACCACGGAAGTTCAATCTGTGGAATATAGTTTTTTGTTTTGGGGAGTTTTTTTAGAGAGAGAGACAGTGGACAGTGTGTGTGTGCACATGCGGGAGAAGGGGGATGGCAGGGGAAGAGGGAGAGAGAGAATCCCAAGCAGGCTCCATGCCCAGTGCAGAGCCTGAAATGGGGCTCGATCTCACAACCCTGAGATCATGACCTGAGCCAAAATTACAAGTCAGACACAACCAACTGAGCCACCCAGGCGCCCCTGGAATATAGTTTTTTTGCAACAGCAGAAAGAGTATAGAAGTATGAAGGATAATCAAAGGGAAGAAAACTTCTAGGAAACTCCAAATGATAGCTAAAATTATTGTTGATTTGTTCTCTTTAGACACCCTTTTTTGTCACATTTGCTAAGGAATTCCTCCAAATTCATCTCTTTTTACCCTAGCTTAGCCCCCTAATGGCCCTTTGGTGATTCCTTCTACTCAAAGCCCATGGGTGCCTGAAGCGACTTCGTTCCTGAGCCAATGTTAAGAGTTCCAAGTTTCCATTTAAATCGACATTTCTGGCACCATCAATGTTGCAGTTGGCTGGGTTTATGATAATAATCATTCTTTATATTTACATACCACATGTCATCACAGAATCAGTACAATTTATACATGTTAACTAGTTGGGCTTTCTCCCTCCTTTATCATCAGGAGGAACAGACAACTGAGATTTACAGAGAAATGTAGGGATGTTTCACTCTCAATAAGTTTAGGGATAAAGCTCTAAAACATGCAGTGCTCTCTGTAATATTATTAACAGTGATACAATGGAGCTAGTTTTATTTTATTTTTTAAAGAGAGAGAGAGGGCAGCCTGGGTGGCTCAGCGGTTTAATGCCACCTTCAGCCCAGGGCCTGATCCTGGGGACCCGGGATCAAGTCCCACGTTGGGCTCCCTGCATGGAGCCTGCTTCTCCCTCTGTCTGGTCTCTGCCTCTCTCTCTATGTGTGTCTCTCATGAATAAATAAATAAAATCTTTAAAAAATAATAATAAAATAAATTTAAAAAATAAAGAAAGAGAGAAAAAGAGTGTAAGTGGTGGGGGGTGCAGACGTAGAGGGAGTGAGAATCCAAGCAGACTGTGCAAGCACGGAGCCCAATGTGGGGGGTCGATCTCACAAGCCTGAGATCACAACCCAAGCCAAAACCAAGAATCCAATGCCTAACCAGATGTGCCACCCACGCACCCCACTAATATTTTTTAACTTACTTTTACCAGACAGTGTACTAAGTTCTGAGAAGGATAGATTTTTAAACTATTCCACCATTCCATTGTTGAACTGAAGAGCTGAAGGTACCTCAAGGGATCTTATGATCAATCCACCTGCCAGATGGTTTTCCTTTCTTTTCTTTAAGATACATAGCAATTCTGATTCCACAATCACTTAATGTCCTGGTCCAGAAATTTCTCATGTCCATGCTGAAATTGTTTCTGTTTTAATTTAAGCCCATTTCCTACTGCTGCACAAACAGAATAGCTAGTTAGCACCTTCCTTATACAACCTCTGATATAATGCACTATACAGTACTTCAAAGTCTAAACCAAATTGCCACTTATCCTTATAGCTCCAGGCAAAGAAACAAAAAAAAATTTAAGATTTAATTATTTTATTTATTCATGAGAGACATAGAGAGAGAGGCAGAGACATAGGCAGAGGGAGAAGCAGGCTCCCTGCCGGGAGCCCAATGTAGAACTAGATCCCAGGACCCCAGGATCAAATCCTGAGCTGAAGGCAGACGCTCAACCTCTGAGCCACCGAGGCATCCCGAAACAAACAAACAAAAATAACCACATCTATGTTATTTCTCTGGATTTTTTTTAATTTATAATTCTGTAGTAAATTTCACTCAAAGAGGAACTTCCTTAGTCATTCTTCCTCTGTTTCCTAGTATTTCAGAAGCTGGCAAGGCAGTAGTTAGTAACAAACTGTACTGATAAATTTTCTTTTAACTTTTATGTTGCAGTGTATCTATCACATATGCAGAAAAATGCCCAAGTCACAAGTGTAGCTCAATGATTTTTTTAGAAGTTTTTTAGTTATTTATTTGACAGAGAGAGAGAGAGCACAAACAGGGGGAGCAGCAGAGGGAGAGGGAGAAGCAGGTTTTCCGCTAAGCAGGAAGCCTTACTTGGGACTGGATCCCAGGACCCCAAGATCATGACCTGAGCCAAAAGCAGACGCTTAACTGGCTGAGCCATGCAGGTGCCCCAATTTTTTAAACAAAAAATACACACTCATGTAATCCCCACCTGAATCAAGATATAGAACATTACCAATACCCCCAAAAGCTTTTTTCTGTGTCCTTTCCCAACTGTTATCTCCCCAAAAGTAACTACTACTCTTCTATTGCCAGATTACTTTTCTCTATTTGAATTTCAGATGAACAGTCATACAATACTCTGATGTGTCCAGATTCTTTCATTCAGCATTATATTTGTGAGAATCATCCATATTTTTTTACATGAATTAGTAGTTCTTTGTTCTCATTACTGTATAGTATATCATTTATTCATTTTAGTTTATTATAGGTAGACATTGGGATTGTTTCTACTTTGGAGATAGTATGAATAATGCAACTGTGAACATTCTTTTTTAAATATATTTTTCATATATTTATATATGAAATATATATGTAGAAATATATTTTTATTATTAATTTTTAGAGAGAGAAAGAGCCTGCACACAGTGAGAAGGCAGGGGCAGGTGGGGGAAGGGGAGTGTAGGGACCGAAGTAGACTCCATGCTGAACCTGGAGCCTTCTGTGAGGCTTGATCTTGACCCTGAGATCATGACCTGAGCTGAAATCAAGAGTTGGATGCTCAACCAACTGAGCCATCCAGGTGCCCCCTGCTGTGAACATTCTTATACCTTATTCTTATATATTATATATAATATATTCTTATATTTTGATACACATCATGTTGGCATTTCTGTTGGGTCTATACCTAGGAGAGAATTGCTGGATCAGACGGTTCAACTTTAATAGATTTTGCCAAACAGTTTTTCAAAACATTTGCACTAGTTAATGCTCCTACTCACAGTGTGTCAAAATTCTAGTTCCTCCCCATCCTTACTGACATTTAGTGTTATCAGTTTTTCTTAATTTTAGCGATTTTTGGATAGTAGTATATTCACTTGGAATAAATAAGCTGGCCTGAGTGGATTAGGTCTCTGAAAACATCCTTTTTTCCTACTGTAGTTGTGTGCATTTGCCAAAAGGGATCACAAGAACATCTGCACTGAGCAGAACAAAGTGGTAGCCATAGCCCTCATTTGCATGACTTTGAACTGTTATCTGTGGCTGCTGGAGATTGTAGACAGAGCAGCCTGGGAGACACCACGTGTGGCATGATAACCTTTCCCTGTTCATTAAGGACCCACTTAACTCTCTGTGGGGCTGCAACCCACTGCCTAGAAAAGCAGGTCATGACTTTATGACTATACAGTGATAATCTCATTAATAATATTTCAAAGAGGAAAAAAACAGAATTTAAATAACTGAGTTAAAACACCAACCCATGAAGGTACATTAGGTAAGTTAGGTTGAGGTCAGCTGTACTTGTTTTTTAACAGGTATATGACTAATATGATCCCATTTTCCATAATACATATTCAAATAGAGTGTTAAATTGAACGCTGAAATCTAGAGAGGGGAGGGTTAGTTGTCTTGAAGTGTTTTGAAAATATTAATCAATAAACAGTCATATTGGAAGCAGGTAGGCAGAATTGGCACAGTGCTTAAGGTTGGATACATAAGATTTTCATAAAGGTTTGTGAATGATAATTCTTCTCCTTTTATCAGGAAAAAAATTCAAGTTCAGTGACCAGTTCTTTTGTTTGTTCGTTTGTTTTGTTTTGTTTTTGCCAGTGAGAAGTGAATAGTAGAGCTAGTTTTAAAAATCAAATATCAAATTCCACATACCTCCCACCTGATTTCTTTTACTCTCTTAAGAGTGGAGCCATTTTCAATAAATGCAGAGATGCAAATGCTGCTTAAGTAACCTTGTTAAAACGAGAGACTCTTAGCTAGTCAAAATCCATGTGTTTTGCCCCAAAATTGGAAACCAGGAACACTTTAGTAATAATTCTGGAAGATTAGACATTAAACATATATGCTGTTAGATAAATATGAATAGGAAATTGGATCATTACATTTTTTTCAAAAGGTTAACTTTTTTTCTTTCTCAAACTGCCTTTCTCCAAATTCCCACCAAAAATAAATAATTAATGTGGATGAGCATTCCTTTCTGGTTTATGTTCTGATTTCACATGGCTGCCCTTAGGAGGGATCTGTTAATCTGCAACCCCCAAAATATTGGATTATTATGGAAACAAGGTGCAGTATTTCAAGCATCATGCCACAATTAAAGTAACAGGATAATGATTTTCTTTCTCAGTTCAGATATCAGAGGCCCAAGTATTGATTGCCTGTTTCTTTTGCCTCCTGTCCTCTGATGAAACTACACTTTTGACACAGAGTCACAATAAAATGTGCCCTTTCCAGTATGAGATCTCTGTAAATGTCATTCACAGTCATTGTTTTCTAATTCTCTGTGTTTTCATCAGGGTAGCACAGAAACCTTTCACTGATGGAGAGAGAACAAGCAAATGTTTAGATTTAGAATTCCTTGGCACAAACAAGTTCTATTATTTTGCTAAGAACAAGTAACATTCTAAAAGTAGGACTACTTTTCATCCTGACTATGACATTACTCTTATTAGGATTGTCTGAGCAATGAAGGGGAGGTTTCATGAAATGTTTTGGGGAATATTCGTCTTAGGTTTGGCAAGGAAAGAGAGGTCATAAAATCAGCACAAATATTAGTGCTTATGGACAAGAAGGGTCGGTTGGTGGCATGAGCTGGAACCAGGCTGGAGACCCAGAGGTAACAGCCAGTTCCCCAGCCCAACTCGTCCTCCTGACCTATACCACTCTTGCTGTCTCAGCTTCAGGTCTCTGATCCCAGCTGCCAGCAAATGATTTGTGATTTTGTTTAAGGATAGCTATTGGTGGTAGCCTCGCTTGAGGCCACCAAACTCATTTCTCTTGTGCCCTGCACCAAATTTGATCCCAAAGGTGCAGGGCTTGTGTATTAACATGATGTGACACTTATTACCTTCCTCTTCTTCTGTGAAATCAGTTTATCTAAAAATATCTCATACAAAAGACCTGCAAAAACAAGCCACACGCAAAGCATTCACTAATGTCATGATAAATGTAATCAGTGCACCTATGGCTTTTCAAGATGCTCCTGTGCTGTGACCTTCCGTTTCACATAATGTAGCCTTTTTATTTATTTCCAATAGCTTTCCAATCAGTCAGGGCCGGCGTCCTTTTTCTAACCTCAGATCATGGTCTAATAATCAGTTTTGGTGCTTTTATTGGCCTCCAAGGTAGTTTGAGCTGTTAAAATCTTTCTTTAACAAGTTTCCCTTTGATAAGAGATGCTTCAGTGGGCTCCATATCTCTCTTACCTTTGCCTAACCTTTTCTAGACAGACACAAAATCACGGATGACACAGACCCTAAGAATATCATCTAACCTTGGCATTAAAACTCATTTAGAGGGATGCCTGGGTGGCTCAGTGGTTGAGCATCTTGCTTTTGGTTCAGGTTGTGATCTGGGGGTCCTGGGATTGAGTCCCACATCAGGCTCCCCACGGGGAGCCTGCTTCCCCCTCTGCCTGTGTCTCTATGTCTCTCTCTCTCTGTGTGGGTCTCTCATGAATAAATAAATAAAATATTTTTAAAAAAACTCATTTAGATGTAGCACCACCAAAATTTCTAAAACGTCCTAGTCATGTTATGTCCAGAAGAGAAAGCGCAGAGTCTATACTGATACTTGTACCCTATTGCATTTTATGAAAAGTTTAAATGGACCAGTATTATGAGGAGAGCACTATTCAAATGCTAGCTGGTGACTTGTCTTTAAGAGATGAAATACAGGAAAGAGAATCAATTTTTTATTTGTGTTCTCCATTTTGTATATAAACAAAATGTGTCTTAGTCTTTACCTCTCTGGCCCAGTTTATGCCCCTGAAGGATGAAGCTGGCCAATTGTGGTTTTTATATTGCACTACTGCTGCTGATCTGGTCTTGAAAGCACTCTTACTAGAGATATGTCCAGAGAGTTCTCTCTTGTTCATGTTTGCATCAACTGTCTGGGAGACATAGTCACCTGGGACACCACTGAGATACCAGGTCTTAATCTCTTTTCTTTTCCTCTGCTTGCTTTCTGTTGATTGTCCCTAAAAGAAAGATAACTGATTTAAGGGGTCTGAAAATGGTTTGGGCAGACCATAAAGAAAAAAAATGAGATCAGCAAGAAGTCAATACCACACACTCTTCTCAAACTTGGCAGAAACATTTAAGTTCTGAAGTATTTCAGGTAAAGAAATGAAATGTGTGATAAGAGGTAGACTATCTGAGATAAATTGTGGGAAATCCAGACTTTAGACCCTACTCCCCCCTTTCCACTCTCACCATATGAAATGCATTTCTGCCTACTATATTAGTAGAGTTTTCAAGATTTAAACTTCTTAGGAAGTTTTAAATCTGATACGTGTAATATTTGCCAGTTTGTCTACTAAAGTAAATGTATTCTAGAAAATGTCTGACAAAAGAAAGGTCAAGATTTTCTCTTAAGAATATTCGTAGAAAGGGCAGCCTGGGTGGCTCAGCAGTTTAGTGCCGCCTTCAGCCTGGGGCTTGATCCTGGAGACCCGGGATCGAGTCCCACGTCGGGCTCCCTGCATGGAGCCTGCTTCTCCCTCTGCCTGTGTCTCTGCCTCTCTCTCTCTCTCCTCTCTGTGTATTCTCATGAATAAATAAAATCTTAAAAAAAAAGAATATTCATAGAAAAAAAAAAAGAATATTCATAGAATTAAGGACTTCATGCAGAGTCCTTGTGGAATATATACCAGTTTCCCCCATCTCTGAAAGTTCAAGTCATGCCACTTTGTGTTTATGAAAGGCTTACATTAATACCTATTTTTAGTAACAGAAAGAAATCCAAAGCGATTTTCACTTCTACAAAATGACAATTGTTTCTTTGCTTTACACCACTTCAGCTCACAAAAGGTTTCGTAAGGAACCACTACTTTTGGATAGCAGGGAAAACCTGCAGTTCTTAAGACTTATCAGGAATGAGGCATCTGGGTGGCTCAGTCAATTAAGCGTCAGACTCTTGATCTCAGCTCAGGTCATGATCTCAGCGTCCTGAGACCAAGCCTCCAGTCCAGCTCCTCCACTCAGCAGGCAGTCAGCTTGAGATTCTCTCTCCCACTCCCTCTGCCCCTCCTGCCTGTGCTCTCTGTCTAAAAAAAAAAAAAAAAAAAAAATTTTAAAGACTTATCAGAAATGTGTCAGATCTTATATATTTTATAAGCAAGGAAGATAAGTGGTGGCCTTACCATTATCATACAATATATCAGTGGGACATTGTTAAGATAGAACCGAAGTTGTAAACTTTCTATTTAGGAGTTTTACCCATAACATTGTATTGCTTCCTATAACTCAAACAAAATCAAGTTGTGGCTGGCACCATTTTCTTAAGAGTGCCAAAGACCGAACTGATTCCTTTTTGAGAAATGTCAAGAGTTATCCGACCATTGAAAGGTTGACGGAATACAGACTCCCAAGGAAAACATGTGCCTGACATGTTGCTAAGGTGCCTCCTGCAGATTTCCTCTCCGTGGCTGGCAGTTGTATGAACCCAGCAGCTTAAAATAAGGCCATTTCAGAAAAGAGGGCATCCTAAGCCCCTATGATATCCCTCAGATGGTGCACAGGCCAGAGATGGAATCCACAAAGTAGTATTCTGGGAGCCAATTGTTTAAGTGCAGAGAAACCACCATGGGGGCAAAGGGCTGTGGTGAGGAGGGCTGGAGAGGCTGGGGCCTCTCCTGAGAGGAGAGCTCACCCCTGTTGGTAGTCACCTCGAACACAGTGGAGGGAAAGGAGGAGGACTGTCTCAATCAGAATCAGGGGAAGCTAGTGGGGCTGGGGCCACCTCTATCTAAACCCTGATCTCATACTGCTTCCCTGTGGACAATTCTCAGAACTGCAGCCTCCTTCTGTGGGCCCCTGCCAGTCATCCGCTCTGTATGGTGTCTGGCCTGGGCTTGGCATCATCCCAGAGCCATTAAAAAAAAATAAAATAAAATGCTGCTGTTAAGACCTCAACAAAAAAAAAGAATGGAAAAGCCACAAGAGAATGGTCGTGTCCTGAATCTAGAGGTATATCTGATTGCAGGCCAATCTGACAGGCTACATCCCCACCTTTCCCTTTTCACTTAACCTTTTAAAAGCCCAAAGCCTTGATTGCCCAATGGTGTACCTGCAGCTCTGCTTTCACAGACCAATGTTCTGACCTGCACCCTTGGAAATTCCAAATAAATTGGTAAAATTGCCTACTCTTTCTCTGAATTTTTTTTTCCATGAGAACTAAATCACAGTGTTCTGGCCACCATAGAGATTCCCATATTCATCTTTTTATGACTACCATCACAACTCCCGGCTTACCCTCTACCTACCCAAAGGTGTTTTGGTGGGAGACATGGGCATTGAAAAGGATACTCTTACCTCCAGCTATCCTTCTTTGTAGGACTTTAAGGGCACTAAATCATCTTTTGGGGATAGATCTATAGCTGACTACTTCATTATGATATAAAAACAGCATATAGGGACATTATAGTTAGTATGGTTGTCCCATTGCCCTGTTTTTTTTTTTTTTGTCTGTTTGTTTGTTTGTTTTTACATTTAAGGAATGAGGGAAAAGCTCAAACAAGGAGATAATTAGTAAAGCAGAAGCTAATGGAAAGCTATAATGATCAAATTTTAATACTTTTGTGGGGGGAGGTGAAGAAAAGGGTAATAAATCCTTTGGGCTGGTCGGTGGTATTTTCCAGGGAATATCTGAATCAGAAAGTAGAAAGGAAGTTGATGATATAATTCACATTATGCAGAGAACCTATGACCCTTTCTCTTCCTCTCCTCTCCACCCCTGTCGAAGGCTCCAGGGTGAAAGCTGTAAGTTGAAGAGGACAAACCATCAGCAGAGGATAACATATGATGAGAAATGAAAATATTTGGATTAGCTATAATACCAAGCCAGTGATATTTACAAATTATTAAACTGCCATCCACACATCAAACGCCTTTTCTTTTATGAAATGCTAAGCTGTACTTTCTGTCTGTTTCAAATTGTCAAGTCCATTATTTGATGTTCCTCTTTGTTTGTTTATCTAATTAAGATGTTGAATCAATCATTTTTACTTTCTCTCCCCAAGAGCAGCAGCCGGCTCAGAGTCAGGATGAGGGCCAGCTACTCTTGAGTGCCGCGCAGGTGCGGAGTCTCATTTGTTCACAGAGGGTTGAAAAACACATTTGTTCTCCCACTTGTGTGGACAGACTGGCAGGTTTTTGATAAGAGGGGGAAAAAGTCTTCCTGTGGTGAGAAACAACATTTCTATCTAGAACAGGTAAAAGTGGCGGCAAATCTTATTCCTGTTTTGTTTTTTTGTTTTGTTTTGTTTTTGGTTTTGTTTTTAAGATTTTATTTATTTATTCATGAGAGACACAGAGAGAGAAAGAGGCAGAGACACAGGCAGAGGGAGAAGCAGGCTCCATGCAGGGAGCCCGACATGGGACTCAATCCCAGGTCTCCAGGATCAGGCCCTGGGCCGAAGGCGCGCTAAACCGCTGAGCCCCCCGGGCTGCCCTTATTCCTGTTTTGGACATGATTTTCCTCCACATCATCAGTGGCAACTCACCACCAGGTGGGGAACACTGAGGTGTTGTGGGAAATGAGAAACAGAATGTGATGTCCTGGATAGAGCAGGAAGCAGGAAATGAAGGGCTCTGAACCCTAGCCTATGAATACGACAATTGTTCTTGTCCAGCTTTCTTTTTCCGTTCCTGATGGCACAGTTCAATCTCCATACTTCTAGGTCATAGTCTCCTGGAAGTAGGATGACTTATTGTTGGAGGGATCATTTCGTATCCAAAATATTTTGTGTTCCTCTTTGTATAGATATACTTCTGGTTCATCAACTCTGTATAAAAAGGCCTTTGCCGAGTTTTTCCAACAGTACAGCTTAATTCTGCTGAGACACCCACACTTTCCTACTTAGTCCCCCTTTTGAGAAGCATGCATTGTTTCAGAACAGCTAGCCAGGGATAGAGAAGCAATCACCTAGTCATGGAAGAATTTTACTCTGTACACCAGCCAGCCTATCTACAGATAAAACCGGTAACCTTGGTCTCATTAGCATCATGCCCTACCTAACTGAGCTAACTGGCCATGCAATCCCATCAACAGGACAAGTGAGAAATACAAAGAAAGGAAACAAGTCTATTGGATGATTTAGGGAGATCAGATGGGAAATAAACAGTGCTTTACTTTTAAAACCATTCTAGTCAATGAAGCAATCCAAACACAGCCAACAGAGCTAAACAGATTTCTTATATTTTGGATCACATGCTTTTCTAGACCAGCATGGTTCTGGTTGCACTCTCAGATCATTCACGACTGGAAGATACTGACATATCTGTATGCACTTGGTGTCCTAGATTTAGGGGAAAATATACCTTTTCACTGATCAGAATCTCTTTAAGCACTTCCAAGCAGAATTTATATGTGAAATTAGCATTAGCATTTCTCCTAGTTAGCACTGTGTGTACTAGAAGCTAGTGAGGAAATCCATGGTCTAGTATGCTATTCTGCTCCTGACAGATGGCAGAGGTTGACTTCAGGGATTTGATCAAATAGGACCACATTCCAGTCCTTCATTAGGCAAGAGGTGGATTTTTGAATCACATAATTCCAAGAGGAAACATAAGCTTTCAAAAGACAAACCAGGCACTTCATTTATTTGAGGCCTCTGTTATGACTCCTGGACCATAGATATCTACTTTCAACAAATTCTCACTCTTCATTAGTGGAAAACACGTTCTTCTAATCCCCACGAATTACCCAACACCTGGAACCAAGCAGACTTCTCTCATTACACTCATTTGCTTTCCTTCCGGTGGAATATTCTAGGATCAGAGGTGATCGCTAGTACTGATTGAACTGTGTGCACAATTCCCATTGTGGCCGACACTGCTAGCTAGCCCCCAGCTTCTCTTCTCCCCTTCTGCATTTCTAGATGGGCTCATGGCTGCCCAGAACACCTCCCTGCCCCCTACTTCCCTGGCATCTAGATTTGCCCATGTGGCTTTTCTGTTCAGTGGAATGTGAAAGGGATGTGTCAATGTCTAGGGTCATACAAACGTGTCCTTACCAGGGAGGGGAGGGTGATGCTCTTTTCCTTGCCCCTTTCCCTCCTTCCCGTCAGCTGGAGCTGAGGCCAGCTTGAACCGTGAGGAGGAAATCACATGCTACAGGTGATGGAAGCAAGATAGATGGAGCCTGAGCACATGGAGTGCCCTCCCATCTCTAGACTACCTCCCTCTAGTCTCATGATACATGAGAGAGACTAACCTTTATGGATTAATGTTGTTTCTTCAAATTTTGGTAATAATACTCTGGGGTAATTTCTCAAAATTGTGATGTGGACAAGTTGTCGTGGTTCTTTCCCAAGTCACCTTTGGTTATTTTGTTCTTAGGGCACCTCTCTTGTCTCTTACCACCTGTTCTGGTACTTGGTGTCCAGGGCCCCCACCTAGGGCCAATATCACCAAGGTATACCCACAAGCTATGAAGTTAACAGGGACCTAACATACAAATTCCCTCTGAGGCTATGGTTTTCGGCCCTGGCTGAGTATCAAATCATCTGTAGAGCCTTGTAAAAATAAACATGCCTTGGGCCTACTTCCAGATGACCCTGATTCAGCATATCTAGGATACAGTTCAAATATCTACGTTTTTTGGAAGGTTGACAGGTGATTCTGATGTGGAGCTGCAGTTAAGAACCACCGCTATAAAGTGTTCATGAGTGATAATGGCAAAATGCAGTATCATCAACCGCACACACTTCATGGATAAGTCATTGCTGGCCATACTTCTATCAGTTGTCTCTGCTCAGTGGCCTACTGCACTGTTACAAATGGCTGTGCCTTCTCCCTGTGAGAGCTGGAACTTTGTGGCTCCCTCTTCCAAGGATCTGCAATACCTCAGTTTGTTATCATGAGGTGGATGAAAATGCCTCACTTAATGTACTACCTCTCCCAGAGGCATTTGTATTTCAACAGGGAATGATGCTTTAATCTAAGAGAATGGGCTCCTCACAGTGGAACATCAGGAATTAGGGAAGTCTCTTGAGAAGGTATTTTGGAAGAGGGACCTTTCTCCAGTTCCCTGAAACACATCCTATTTAAGCAGCACCAATTCTACTTGGTGCTACTTAAAAAGAAAAAAAAAATGTTTTTAATCGCTGGGCCTATTTCAGAAGATTAGGCTTCTGGGGAAAAGAAGAGCCTTATTTCTTCGTTTTTCCTCATATAGTCTTTGGAATCCTCCTCAGCCCTCACACTTTCTCTTGCCCCCTTGAGAAGTAGTGGCATTCATCCTTACTTCAGCCACAGTTAGGTGGCAAGAGAACTCATGTTAAAAGAACATATTACACTATTCTGAATATCCTTTCATGCCTGGAGTATGATCTTGAAACATGGAGCAGAGGGTCATTTAGAGACTGGTTCTCTATTACAGCACAGAGACAGGCAGGCTGATCAATATTTTCATACATCTGGCCATCTTTTATAAACCTGGCATAATTAAGATTCTGCAGTGTCTTAGGTAATCCTTAATAATTCACTGGCTTCTCTTCTCGACTGTTTAAACGGTTTCTTTTTACTTTTATTCTCTCATTCCAGATGCTGTTAAATACCTCTTCATAGGGCTATTGTAAAAATTGAACCAAATAAGAGGTTTGAAAGTGCTCTAAAAATTTTAAAGCTCTATACAAATGTATATTCATGTTTCTATAGTAGGGAATATATTCTTTATGTAGCTGTGCTTCGAATCTTTGATGGAGAGAGAAAGATGGTAAGCTAGAAATGGGGCCTTGGCATCCAGGCATTTATTCCTCAATTCTAATTATTAGCACACTTCCTCTGCTAAATAGAATAAAAGGAAGAGCTTTTGTTTTTCCCCATTACAAAAATGCACTGAATTGTCTATAGAGATTTTTTTTTTAACCATCACAAAGTTATTATCCTGGAAATAAGGATTTGTAAATGAGGGTGTTCTCACACCTTTGTTGGTGTGAACTGTTCTCTGAGAACAGAGAGACCATTGAAATTTAAACAGGACCAGTAAGTGCAACCTCCACTAATTGTTTATTTTCCTTCCAAAGTGGCAAGAAGTTGTTGGAGTTTCATACTTCATTTTATATACAAATTGAGGTCCTGAGGGAGAGTATCCTTCATGCGAACAGCTCTCCCAGTTACAGGAGAAAACTGAGTAACAATAAAAGCCTAAGGGACATCATTTAATATTTCCAACATTTCACATGAGCTTCTGACACTCAGGTCTTCAAGGGGAAAGTTGATTTATACCTTCAGTCCTTAGACAATGTAAAGGTGAGGTCAGGCGTAGGCATTCTTCATCCCTTTCCCCAGTGCTCACAGGTCCCTTGGGCAAGGTGGAATCAAAGCATTTCAAATGGTAGAGGTCACAGAAGCGACACTGTAAGAGGTAAGAGAGCACAGCCTCCTTCCTCTATCAATGGGTCTGACTCCCATATATCTTCATATTGCCATTGTTCCTACTTGAAAAATTACATGCAGTTTTCCTTTTCTTTCCCTTCCTATTCTTAAAACAGGATTTCAACCCCCCAGTCTAAAGTGTAATTTATGTCAAGAATGATGATTATATGTTTCTGATTATTTTTTTAAAAGGTGAAACTTTTAACATAAAGCAGGACAACAGGTGTCTTGTTTTATGGCCTTGTACCTTTCCAACCCTATAAATTAAAATCATGTCTGCATTCTCTGTGTCTTTGCACTGATCAAAAGTTGTCTTTCCGGGACATCCTGGGAATTCTGTGCTCTCCCGCACAATGCCTCCCACATGGTAGGTTCCAAATAGATTTTTCCTGATTTGATTTCATCTGCAGATACTTTATCCAATTCTGGCCATGCCCAGTGATACAATAGTATTCTGTAAATTGCAGCCCAAGTTTGTAACCTGGGCTTCTGACCCCAAATTTCATAGTGGGATTGAATACCCTCTATTACTTGTGAAGTAAAACGGATCTCCAGTGGGAAGAGGCATCTGTTTCTGTGGGTTCCCTTGCAATGCAGGAAGAGCTTAAACAGAATGAGACCTGTGGTACAAACAAAGTAGAATATTAGAGTTGCAAATGAGTCCTGAAATTGCATAAAGGCTACAGAGTATTAAAATATTCTTCAAATAATACCTAATTCAAACATGGTTTTGTGTTAAGGGTGTTCTATAAAATTGCTTCACATTATTCTACGCAGATTTCTTCTCTCTTTTCTGGATTCCTCTGATGTATACCCTTCATATCAAGCTTAAGAATTTTGTGTATTCAGCCACTCAGAGTGTTTTTTTAAAAATCAGATCCTATAGGACTGCAAGCAGTCAGCCCTCCCCAGTCCTGGAGTACTGCTCTCCAGAGGCAACTCTTTCAATTCTTTCATCAATTCTGGTGTGCACTTCCAAATTTCTAAATAATATTATTATACAGCTATTTTTTTATTTATCAATTTCAGACATTATCTATTGATTTCATATCATGGATGAAGAAGATTTAACATTTTTATCTCACCCCAACCCTCACACCTCCTCCCTTCATCTTCCCAATGTGATTATATCATCATTTTTAGTTAGTTTAGTTTTAGGGCTTACATGATTTTAACTATGTAGATTTTATTTACTGCCACCCCTTATGGCTGCTCTAGAGGCCCAGGGCACAACTGTCATCCTAATACTTCCCTTTATCTTTTTCCTTTGTCAGAGCCTTACCTGGATCTAACATCACCTTCTTTCTTGCCAGACTCCCTCATTTTGGTGGAGCACATCCTCTGGTGACATCCTGAAAAAGGCTGCCTAGGAGGTAGATTTCTTGAGACCATGCATGTGTGAAAACCTCCTTGTTCTACCTTTACACTTGATTGACAGTTTGGGTGTAAAAATGCTAATGGAAATTATTTCATCTTAGAATTTGGATAGTTTTGCTTCATTGACTTCCAGCTTCTAGTGTTGCTGTGGAGAAGTTCAATGCCATTCTGATTCTTCATTCTTTGTGTAGAACCTATTTTTCCCCTGATTCAGAAGCTTTTACAAGTTTGTCATTATTTGTTGTGTCCCAAAATTTCACAGTGATTATCAAGGTATGAGTCTCTCTTCATTCGTATTCTGGGTATGTGGAGGATCCTTTCAATCAGAAGACTCATATTCCTCATTTTGGGAAATTTCATCATTTCTTTGATCATTTATTGCCCTTTATTTTCTTTCAAGATTTTTTATTTATTTATTTATTCATGATAGACAGAGAGAGAGAGAGAGAGAGAGAGGCAGAGACACAGGCAGAGGGAGAAGCAGGCTCCATGCCGGGAGCCCAACGCAGGACTCGATCCCGGGACTCCAGGATCGCACCCTGGGCCAAAGGCAGGTGCTAAACCGCTGAGCCACCCAGGAATCCCCTGCCCTTTATTTGCTATGTTCTAATATTTTTGGCTCTTCTGTTTTCTTTTCCTTGATCTTTTTACCCAATTCCTTTAAGATGTCCTCAATTATATCTCCTGGCTCATCTTTTTTTTTTTTTTTTTTAATTTGGCAGAGAGAGAGAGCACAAGCAGGGGGAGCAGCAGACACAGGGAGAGGAAAAAGTAGATTCCCTGCTGAGCAGGGAGCCCAATGCGGGGCTGGATCCCAGGACCCTGGGATCATGACCTGAGCTGAAGGCAGAGGCTTAACCAACTGAGCCATCCAGGCACATACCCCCGACAACTCTATTGATTTTCTTAAATATTTTATTTATTTATTCATGAGAAACACACAGAGAAAGAGAGAGGCAGAGACATAGGCAGAGGGAGAAGTGAGGTCTTTTCATGGAACCCGATGCAGGACTCAATCCCTGGACCCGGGATCACGCCCTGAGCCAAAATTAGATGCTCAATCACTGAGCCACCCAGGCATCCCTGATTTTATTTTTAATTTTTGCTATCATATATTTATTTTCTAACTCTTCTTTCTTGCTCTCTGATTGTTCCTTTTTAAGCATCCTATCTCATGAATGTAATATCTTCTCAAGCCTCTGGGAATATTAACTATGGCTTGTTGGTTTGCTTTTGTTTTTCATTTTCTTTTCTGCATCCTAAGTTAGCTCATTTCCCTTGAGTTCCTTTTTATCTGTAACACGTTTTGGTCTTTTTTTTTTTTTAAAGATTTATTTATTTATTTATCATAGACAGAGAGACAGAGAGGCAGAGACACAGGAGGAGGGAGAAGCAGGCTCCATGCCGGGAGCCTGACGTGGGACTCGATCCCGGGACTCCAGGATCACGCCCCGGGCCAAAGGCAGGCGCCAAACCGCTGAGCCACCCAGGGATCCCCATGTTTTGGTCTTTGTCTTGCAAGTTGGAAACTTTTCTGCAAAGTCCAGTGATGGTTAGATCCTGCTTATATTTAAAAGTGAGGCACCAAGTGCAGATTGAAATTTCTGTGTGCCAAGGTGGAACATATCACCTGATGGGCTTCACTTTAGAAAGCCTAAAGTTAGAAGTGATGAGAGGACCCAACCATTTTTGCTTGAAGTCTCCCAAACATCGGTAGCTGTAGGTCTTTACCTTGAAGCCATTCATTTTTCTAGAGAAATATTCATGAATCTCCCAGTGGTGCCATTATACACTACTAGCAGGGTTTGGGGAACTGAGCAGTGAAAGGAAGCTGGGGAACTTGATATTCAGGACATGGGCTATTACTTAATTCACCTGTTTCTAGGATGGCTTCTTACTCTCCACCAAGCTGTCTTTCCCAAGCTTTGGGACCTGCCTGGTCTCATTTCCCCACAGAAATTAAAGCCCCTGTGCCAGGCTTACCTGACTATGGGAGCAAAATGGTAATATGCTGGAGTCAGAAAACTCTATTTCACCTCTCAGCTCTACAACAAATTAGTCACATTGCCATGGGTAATGTCACATCATGCCATTGTTGGATGAGTCACATAATGACATCATTGGGTAAGTCGCATAATCTAGCCAGTGGGGCTTTAGCTTCCCCATCTGTAAAATGAGTGGCAAAGTCATTTGTTCTATCACCACTGGAGAGCCCTGTGACCTCTCCAGCTAAAACTTCTTCATTAGGGTACCTTATGGAGATGCTAACATATGTGATGAAATAATATATAGAAGAGTTCCCTTAAAGATCACTACCTTCTTAAATTATGCTACTTTGTAGCAGCTGGTCTTACTTATAGAAATCTTAGCTTTGGTAACATATGATATGCTGCTCCGACTCTGCATCCAGAGCCTCTCTGGTTCCTTCTTTCCTATGTTCTACACAGTTTGGCCCATGAGAGGCCCAGCAAGTCCACTCACTGGGCAAAGCTTAACATCCCTATGAGCCTCAATCATGGGGATCATCCAGGCCTCTTCCCCAGGAATGCCAAAGATCAGGTCCCCATTCAGGGATGACATTCTGGACAACTCCCAGGCTCCATCCGGCAGTACTGGTACAATAGCCATGCTTAGCAGAGAGGATTCCTAAAAACTCTGAAATTTGGGCTGAGAAATTTAGAATTAAAACATTCTTAATCTTAAAAAAATTATTTATCTTGACTTTACTATGTTATAGTTATGACTATAACATGATTCATGTAAATGTGTAGCAAAAAAAAAAAAAAAACCCACAACATACTGGATTTGGAGCTTAAAACCAAAACAAAACAAAAACGAGTTTGTATCTTGATTCTTCTTTTCACTTTTTCTGAGAAAGTCACTTACCCTCCCTGAGCCTTATTTTCAGCCTCTGGAAGGCTAGTCTGGTAAAGCCTTTCTGTCTATCAGAATCAAGGAGGTGCCATCAAGAAACCATTTGACAAGCACTAAATAAAGCGCTATCCAAATGTGAAGTATTACTATTACCATTGCTACCACTGTAACTATTTGGCCTGGGAAGCCTGAACTTCATGCTACCCCTCCTGTCTGCAACACACAGGCAATTCCGCAATTAAAGTTGGCTTTCCAAAAAGACACTTTGGTTCTTTTCTTCCTCTAAAACAAATGAATCCGTAACCAATGTACCCTAGCCATCCAATATGTGCAGCCTCTTTTGTTCATGAACAACCTTAAGGTAATAAACTGGTATGCCCCTGTGACAGAGAAAAATGTTGGAAGGAAATGGGTTTCCATCTGAGGCTTCTAAGGTGCTAAACCAAACAATAACAAGGGAAAAATTATTCAGCTAAATGTACCTGACGTGCATTGGCATCCAATATGCCACCCTCCTCGCCAGGCATTATTACTTATATACCTGCTTCTGAGAAGGGCTGCTCGGAAGAGCTACTCTGCTTTTAACAGACATACATTTTAGGGACTTTTAAATAAACTTATATAGCAACACCGAGCTGCATGTCTTCTAAACTTTGCTTTTTCATCCGTCTGTACCAAGCACCGTGAAGCAAAATGGATGTGCCTTCAGGTTTCTACAGTCCTGGAAAATGAACCAGTCCACTTAACAATAAATGGTGGTTGGTTCAAACACACATGACTGGTCTAGTGAGGAAGAAAAGAAAGTTGAGCTTAATGAAGTCCAGTGTCTGTGTCCCTGTGCACGGACAGGAAAGGACGAGTGTTTTATAACTGTTTATTGGAGTTAATGGTAATAAATTCCTCACTTGTGATGCATTAACTTTAATGTTTTCATTACTTGGTGATTTAGGTTTTCCCTTTTCACATTGTAAATCATGTTGTCCCAGTAGCAGAGCAGGTCGAGTGCCTGCCGTAATGTTCATAATGCTCAGTGGGGAAAGGAATGTTCTCTTTCTCTCTTCAGCACAGTCTGACAAAAGACACTTTGCGTCATCCTGATTTGCTACTTTCTAAATAAGCAATAAAGACAGACAGACGGATGCATCTGACAGCAGCCTAGCAGAATGTGACAGAGTCTAGTTTAGATCCAGGGAAGGACAGGTCTCCATAGTAACTTTCCAAATGTATTTGCTGCTAAAAGTTCCTTTCCCCCCCCCCCTTTTTTTTCTCTGTTTGCTGAGTGTGAGCCCTTAGTTAATGAGCTGTGCAAATAGATATTGAGATTTAGTGTTTTTATTTTGCAATTACAGACTTGGTGATTTGGTTGGAAACTTTTGGGTCTCGAAACATCACCCTCATTTTCCCCTCTCTAATTTTTCCCCTTACAAAGTTGACTTACTTCAGACTTGCTTGAGTTTTATCAGATGAAACAGAAAGATTTTAAATCTCAAACATGTAACTTAAAAGAAAAGGGAGTGATTTTTGCCCTAAAGGTTCCTTATCATAGCCATATTTTTCTGTTTGATCCCATACTGCTGCACAGAGACACCCAGGGAGCTAGCTGGGAGTGAGGTCTGGCTTGGGAGGGAGGCTTTGTCCACTAGATGATACATACCAGGTCAAAGCTACATTGCTAAGATCATTGCATTCCCATCAAGTTCTTCCTGATGGGGTGTGAGAGTTCTCATTAGATCACCCACCCTGAAATACCCCCAGAGAATCACGATAATTAGCTCCTGAGTCTTCTTTTTTATTTTCTGCTTTGTTTGCTTTAAAAGTTTTCTTGCAGTACTCTGATGATATCTGAGTATCTTTAACTAGAGAGACATAGAGAAGGCAAATTATTATCAATTGATGTCCCTTTGAAATCTTTTGGTTTGGAGAGTAACTAAAATAGAGACCCCCAGGATTCTGATACACTAAATCTCACATAGCTTTCACTGTCAGCAGTATTAAGTGCTCAGACACACATAGGATGTTTGCATACAGGACGTAGAGCAGATGTATCTGTAGAAGTTCAAAGAGCAAAATACCATTTTTTTTTTTCAGGGAAACAAGAGAGTAAGACTAGGGAAATGCTATAAGAAGAGGTCAAGTTCCCAGCTACTCAAGGTCTGTAGCTCAAAACTTGTTTTCGACAGCTATTTCTGAAAAGTATTTGGTTATCCATTTGTTAAGTTGTTGAAGTTTTGCTTGGTCCTTTGTCCATTTATGGCTTCCTCTGGATCCCATCCTTTAATTCTCTCCTGATGGTAGATAAGAGAGTTGGTGTCTCAATGAGACTCTGAAATTGGCTCAGAAATGTAATTCTCTCCAGTTGAGGTTCATAGCACTTTTTCCTAAATTTCCCCCAAACTTTCTTTGCCCCTTTTCCTATCATTTTTAGCCCTGTTATTCATCCTGGTTTCTGCACTGCCCACTTCCTCCTTGCTCTCTTGGCTAAATCTTCTTTTCCTACCTCCCCCTTTTTTCCCTTTATTTCATGTTACTAGTCTTAAGATTAAAATTGTAAATATACAGCAGAACAGAAATTACTGTTTGTGGCTTAGGTGAAAATGGTTTATCTAACAAATATTCACTCCCATATTGCCTTCTTTGACCATAAGTCCCATTAGGCTAGAGGTGGTTTCAGTTCGGCTTAACAAACATTTATCGGGCACCTACTGTGTGTACTAGGCCCCTGGGGATACAGGGAGAACTAATGAATAATGATTGTATTGCCCTCTATGAAAGGGACCAGAGTTCCCACCAGCAGCTTTTCTTTGGGTTTCAAGAAATTAAATAATTAGCACCAAACTCCTTAGCCTTTATTGTTGTGTATTTTAGGGGAGGATCCTTCTTAATCCCACACTAGATCAACAATTACTTAAAGTATAACCCAGCCCTGATGGGTCTCAGCTGTTGACATGTTCCAATTGCTCCTCAATCTAATTCTTCCTCTCCTTACCTAAACAGCTGTAGTGCAAACACTGACCCATCCCACTAGGTGTGCAGCTGTATTGGATTCTCCTTTGTTCCCTCATTTTGATCCAGGTACTATGATATTTGTTCACTGAATTTCTTCCATAGCATCAGGTCTCTTCCAGTGAGTGCAAAATCTACTTTTACCCTTCCTTCCCTTTCTAGACCATCCTCCCTACTGCCTTCCACCTAGACCCACAGCTACTTTCCTTTTTTTCAATTTCCTTGTTCATAGTAGCTTCATAGCAACCACGGTCTTGAGTAAACCCAAGCAAAGAGGCAAGACTGGAGAGTCTTGGGGAAAAGTTTCAGGGCCCCTGGGAGCCAACACTGTGTTACAGTAATGCCCTATAAAAAAAATGGTATTAGAGCACAGAAAAGGTAGTATATAATTCTACATGGGGAAAACAGAAAGATCCAGAGAAAATGGGACATTTGAATTGGAGTCTTAAAAGAGCATGACCCTACTTGGAAAATAGAAAGAGAGAGAGATAGACTCCCAAACAGGAAAAACAGATGAGCAGAGTTCTGTAGTGTGAAGTACATGGCATCTTCCAGAAGGCAGTCTGTTATTTACTGTTGCTGAAGTATCAGGAGGTATGGGGTTGGAAGAAAATGAAACTGGAAAGTAGATGAGACCAAAATATTTTAAAGTTTCTGTGTGCTGAAGAGTTTGAGTTTCATCCTATAAGTAGGGGGGAACCATTAAAATTTTTAAGCAGAAATGTGACATGACCACATCTATGTCTCAGAAAAATTATTTCTGGCTACAGTAGGGTAGACAAGTAGAAGGCAAACCAATAAAAAAGTGATTCCAAACCTGGGCAAGTCTCTTTTCTTCTGCTTTTCTTCTCTCCATGTTCTTATCACGGTCTAGTGGAGTAGTAAATAAATAGATTTGGAAATGATATTTTGTCATTTATTTTATAGATATGCTTTCAAGTGACACATATATAATGGTGATCTGCCTCAGGACAAGGATGGAATACAGTGATCCTTCAAAGTTTGTAAAAAGACAATTTGGCATTTTACATCCTCTCCATCTCCTTTATTGGAGTCACAAGGCCGTGTGAAGCATTGCTGCCTTGATTTGTATCAGGATTCTCACTTTGCACGGTTGCCACCCACTGCAGTTTGGTTGCTCAAGAGACTTCAGGAAAAAAAAAAGAGAGAGAGAGAGAGACTTCAGGTAGTTTGGATCTTTATGGTTCTATATTAGGATGGATTCCGAGGATAAAAACAAAGGGGAGGGTGCAGGGTTACAGATACGCATAATTAATAAAATCAGAAGACACAAAAGGCTTTCTGGTTTTAAACAATTTGTGTAGAGATCACATGAATTCTCAGTTTTTTCCCACCATAACGCATACCCACCAACATTTCTATGCTCAACCCACTTCTATGGAACACTGACAATTTTGAAGAAACACGATTTTTTTCAAGGAAATAAAGCAATGGGCGAATTGTTGATTGCCACAATTACAATGGTACATCTGATGTGTGTAGTACCATAGACTGTAGCATAAGTAAGATATACTACAAATTATTTTTCCTTGACTTTTTCCTTTAAGAAAGCATATCAGAATTAAGAAAAACTTTGAATCTATTCTTATTCTAAAAGTAAACTATTCGAAATCTCTGCCCTTTAGATTAACACCTTCAGTTGATCAAAAACACCAGTGTGTCATGATGCTATGAGAATCAGTGGATTATTATATCGAGTTAGTCATTCTTTAAAGTGAAGTATTTACAACCTAGAAGATGCTACTATATATTATTACCATTTCTTTATTTTTTTAAATTTTTTTTAAGATTTTATTTATTTATTGATGAGAGACACAGAGAGAGAGAGGCAGAGACACAGGCAGAGGGAGAAGCAGGCTCCCTGCAGGTAGCCGGAGGTGGGACTCGATCCCTGAACCCCGAGGTCATGCCCCGGGCCAAAGCAGGGGCTCAATCGCTGAACCCCACCCCCCCTGCGCCCCTATTATCATTTCTTTAATGCTAGAAATAGTGTGTTGAAGTTGGAATGGCTTTTTTCTAGTACTTTTGCTTCCTACAAGTAAAATTCCACTGAAAGTGATGATGTGGGTAAGGAGCATCCCCTAAGTCAGCAGGCCTCTTAGACAATTAGTGTGGTACTTCTTTGTAGGAACAAGAAGGTTCTTCAACCTCCATGAATATTCATGGTTCCTGTATGTTACCTCATAGCTTGGCAATACTGATGGAATGTTTTGTGAGAAGAAACCAATTTTGGTTATTTGGCCTAAAAATCTGTCTTTCTTTTTTTCTTTTCCTTTTTTGAGAGAGAGAAAGCATGAGCAGGGGTAGGGAGAGGAGAGGGAGAGAGAGACTCCCAAACAAACTCCATACTCAGTGTGGAGCCCAACACACAGGGCTCGATCTTACAACCCTAAGATCACCACCTAGGCCGAAACCAAGAGTCAGATGCTTACCCAACTAAGCCCCTCAGGCGCCCCAAAATCTTCTTTCTTTTTAAATCCTCTTCGTTAAAGAGTAAACAAATCATGTTCAAGATCCCTGCATGAGCCCTACTCTGGAGCAGGTCTTCATTCTTCTGGGTACCTCTCTTGCGTCAGAAGACATCTTCCAAACCTTGGTGACCAAGCACCGTTTGTGAGAGCTCCAGGTTGCTGCCTCCTGCATTTTCTTTACCCATGTATGCTTTTATTACATTCTCATATACTTTTTATTTTGACTTATCAGATTTTGCACAGACCTACCCTGGAAAGCAATTTCACAGATTAGTCAGCCAGTACATTAAAAAGTAAATAAGAGGGATGCCTGGGTGCCTTAGTGGTTCAGTGTCTGCCTTTGGCTCAGAGTGTGATCCCAAGGTCCCGGGATCAAGTCCATCGGGCTTCCTAAGGGGAGCCTGTTTCTCCCTCTGCCTGTGTCTCTGCCTCTCTCTGTGTGTCTCTCATGAATAAATAAATAAAATCTAAGAAAAAAAGTAAATAAGAAATACAGTATCTTAAAATAATTTTTTGACACAAACTATTAGAATAACTACTCACTCTGTGTTTCTTTTCCCAATCCGAAATGGGTCTTTTTGTGGGAGAGTGAGGTGGGAAGACTATCTTTCCTCAGCTACTTCTGAGTGTGTCTCCTCAACTCAGGCTCATGGTGGTAGAAAGTGCATGGGCTGTTCCAACTGAGCAAACTTCAGCAAGTTCAGTAATTTCACTGAGCCTCAGTTTCCTGGTCTGTAAAGTGGAGCTGATAATAACACATACCTCATAGGGCAGCTATGAAGCTCAAATGAGGTGTAAATATGCTTTATAAAATGCAGATTAGGGGGACCCTGGGTAGCTCAGTCAGTTAAGCATCCAACTCTTGATTTCAGCTCAGGTCATGATCTCAGGGTCGTGGGATCAATCCTAATGTCAGGCTCTGTGCTCAGTGGGGAGTCTGCCCTCTGCCCCTCCTCTTGCTTGCTCTGTCTCTCTCAAAAGTCTTTTTTGGAAAATGCAGATTAAAAACTTACTAGTTTTTTTCATTTTTATTAAAACATTAGTTTTAATTTATTCATCAATTATCTGCTTCTTTTCTTAGTACTTCTAATTGGCTTAGAATCTGGCATGAATTTTCTTTGTCCTCAGTATAACAAGATTTCTTCCACAGATTTTTACACTGTCCCGGGGCAGTCGGGGTGATTCAGCGGTTTAGCTCCACCTTCAGCCCAAGGCATGATCCTGGAGACCTGGGATCGTGGGGCTCCCTACATGGAGCCTGCTTCTCCCTCTGCCTGTGTCTCTGCCTCTCTCTCTCTCTCTCTCTCTGTGTCTCTCATGAATAAATAAATAAAATCTTTTTAAAAAAAAGATTTTTACACTGTCTGGTCTGTTACCTGGATTAACAGATTTTCATTTTTTTTAAGACTTTATAAAGTTTGAGGCAAATGAGCCCATCAAGATCTCCTGAACATTGTCTCCTGTGCTGGTTTGCTGACTGCAGATGTGTGATTTCTTCCATTTTCTGACCTCCTTCAGTCTAGCTCCAGTTCTAATTTTGCTGTCTGGCTTCTTCTATCACAGCTTGTTGAAGAATTTGATCAAGTCTATTATGTTCACTCCCTTCCTTTTCATCTGCTATCCAGTTGATTCCTCCATGAAATTAATGCTGTCCAGGTGGTCTCTGTATCTTTGAACCTTTCCAATCCCAAGTCTATTGTTATTTGTGATTTAGAATTTTTCACCTTACATGTATTATATGTGTTGGTGTAAATTCTTTAATCAGTGAAGCAAAATGACAGGAAAGTGGAGGAATAAGGGTAAATTTGAGTGGGTATCAAATAGAACCACAGAAGTTAGAGAATTATATAAGCCTGTCCCAAGAGACTAACAGAGGAAGAGTCATTGAAACCAACTTCCTGGGACACCTGGGTGGCTCAGTGGTTAAGTGTCTGCCTTCGGCTCAGATCATGATCCCAGGGTCCTAGGATCAAGCCCCATATCAGGCTCTCCACAGGGAGCCTGCTTCTCCCTCTGCCTGTCTCTGCCTCTCTGTTTGTGTCTTTCATGAATAAATAAAGAAAATCTTTAAAAAAAAAAAAAAAAAGAAAGAAAGAAAGAAAGAAACCAAATTCCTTGTTAGCATCATGCTCAGAAGTTGAACCCTACATACTGGACACCTCAAACTGTCACTAACTGATACTGAAAAATTAAAAGAAAGCAAAAAGTTACCTAGAAATGCAAGAAGCTAAGGAAAGACTGTAAGAAACTTATTTGGCCACAGAGGCCAAATGCAAAGGAGATTTAGGACTAGCAACCACCAGACAGGAGATTACTACCCTCCCCGACCCTCCCTCACATACTCTATTCCTCTGTGTATGTTTGAGGGATTGCAAAGTGTGTGTTTGTCACTCGTCTACAATTGCACATACACCAGCAACCTGTGAGTGAATTGGAATTGCAGATGGAGCTTCACCATCCCCAGCGTTCAAATATTAGATTTTCTCCAACCTCATCCACCCAACCCTCAGGGGCTTTTATCACAGGTACTTTGATGGAGGAACCTGGTCAGCTTCACCTTCCTTGAAATTCATCACTGGTAGCTATCAATCTCTAGGCTGGAGTTTGGTCCATTTCTCAAACAATTGAAAAGAACTTGAAAGGAAGAGGGAGGATGGGAGACATCCACAGTTTCAGGGACAGGTGGGATTTGAACAAAAGATGTTTTTTAAAAATCATTGATTTTCATTTCAGGTTGGTTTAGCAAGAAACCAAGCCAGCTGCCTATAATGAAAGTTCACGGGCACATGGTTGGTTCTGCAGGGACTACAGCCTTTTTTGCAGTGAAATTGTGTGGCCTCTTGTGCTGTTAGCCTTGTGCTGTGGTGTTGCCAAGTGATTTCTCCAATTCTCTTTTCTCAGTGGGCTAGAACGCAGCTGATTAAATAGGCCGTGACTCACATAAGCTCCCGTGTCTTTTTTATTGACTGCTTTATGGAAATGTATCACACTCCAAAGGGTCCCCATTGTTGTTGCTGTGCGTAGCTGACTAAGGAGTCATGTTTAGCGCTGAGAGATGGAATCCTACTCTGTCGTTTTTCATTGCAAAGTTGGGTATGGGTGGGATCCAAGGGCTTAAAGGCATCTGGATGAGGAGAGAAGGATGTCTGAGAATTTCTTTTATCTTTATCTACCATGAAAGTTGGGTGGCCATCACATCTAGGTAACACTTCTCTGCTGATCTTATCTTTATGGCCCCACATCCTTCAGCTAAGGGAATCTTTTCTTTATATGGGCTATTCTGGGAGATTTAGTTAAGTGCAGTAGTAGAGAGAGATTATGACACGAATGTAATTCTGTTTTGTGCTGATACAACGGGATACACTCTTAGATTTATCCAAGAAGTCCATTTATTCCAAATAACTCTAAATCATTTCTATTTTTTCATTAAGATGGTGACATCTTTTTTTCAGGTAACAGACAAAAAGCCTCAGTTTTTAAAAAATTGTATATTTAAATATAAATGTTTTTGCCCTAAAATAGCAACTCATGCAATTATTTTTGGCTCCTTCCTGTTTTTATCATCATCCTGCAAGGTATTTACATACTTTCTATTAGGCATTAAGTAGCTCAGCAGATCTGTTCATTTGCCAGGAGGTGTGGATTCAGCCATACAAGACTCCTCCTGCCTCATCACCCCAGGACCATAGCTAACACTGTGCATCCTCGAGATCACTGGTTCTTGATCAGTAGGACACTGAGCTGACACTGAAAGAGGAGACAGCTTGATTGCCACAATGGCTTCCCATCTTGATTGTGTGGATTTATCCAATAGATCATGGAGCTAATGAAATTGAGCTCAGTGTCAACTTACACTGAGAACAATTCTGTTATTTTTTTTAAAGATTTATTTATTTATTTATGATAGACATAGAGAGAGAGAGAGAGAGAGAGAGGCAGAGACACAGGAGGAGGGAGAAGCAGGCTCCATGCTGGGAGCCCGATGCGGGACTCAATCCTGGGACTCCAGGATCACACCCTGGGCCAAAGGCAGGCGCCAAACCGCTGAGCCACCCAGGGATCCCCCAATTCTGTTATTATATTCACCACCACACAGTGCCTTGTACACAGAAGACAATCACTAGAATAGAAATTGATTTGGTTCAATTTCCTAATTTTTATTCCATAGCCATTTCAAACTTCATCTCAATTTTGTCCACTGCCCATAAGAGAAACCAGGCAAGAGAGTTCATTAGTACAGATTCCTTCTAATAAGAAAGCAACACTGGGGTGCCTGGGTGGCTCCATCAGTTAAGCATCTGCCTTCAGCTCAGGTCATGATCTCAGAATTCTGGGATCAAGCCTCGTATTGGGCTTCCTGCTCAGTGCAGCACCTGCTTCTCCCTCTCCCTCCGCCTCTCTCTCTCTCTCTCTCTGTCTGCTCACCACACTTTCAAATAAATAAATAAAATATTTGGAAAAAAGAAAGAGAAAGAAGAAAGAAGAAAAGAAAGAAAGAAGAAAGAAAGAAAGAAAGAAAGAAAGAAAGAAAGAAAGACAAACCAATATAATCCATCTTGCCAAAACACAGCACATAAAATACCGCATTTCTAGCTCTGGTGCTCTTCAAAATCTGCTGGTGAATAACCAAGAGAGAGAATTCAGCAACTCATTCCCTGCCCAATTTTAGCAAAACTAAGTATGACTCTTTGGGAAAGAAGGTGGTGGTGGTGCTGACCCTAGCTTCCTAGAATTAGTGACTTGGAGTTCAAACATCTCTGCAGCATCCTGTCTTTGTTTTCTTGGTGGTGGCATTCTTGGGTTTCGGTTGGTGGGGAGAGAAATGCCTCATGCTGATAATGTACTGAAAGTAAATGAAATTAAATAAGCGAAGCAGTGCTCATCACTACTTCCTTCCCCCCTGGGTAATTCAATTCAAGCGCTCTCTCTGATGGCAACTCACAGGGACTGTCTCTGTCACCCCGCTGGGGCCTGGAGTCTTAACATCTAAATAAAAGTTTCACTCAAGCATTTTTTATGCTCCTGCCAGCAGGATCAGTGAGCTGGTGTGGGCACATTAATGTAATATTCATACTCACAGACTCTCCCCGCACACGAGGCAATGTCTTCCCATTTTCATAATTATAGATGTTCCATAAAATGGCATTTAGATTTGCATTAAAAAAGGAGGTTTGAATTCTAATAGAACATTTAACATGTCTTTTATGATTCAGACTCTCGGCATCTTTAACAAGAAGTGTCTCTAAGTTTTACAAGACCTCAAAAAAGGAAAAAGAAAAGAAAAAAAAAAACTGAAAGAAGGGATGGATACTCCAAGCTTAGGAGATCCTGTTTTTCTCATCCCCTCTGTCTTTCATTTCATTTTTAGGCCTCTAGGAGCAATTTTTGACAGTGCTACAGAGAGGATGAAGTCTCCTCCAAAGGGCTTTCAGAGCCATGCCCGGGTCCTGGACCCAGCCACTCTAACCTCAGTGGATCAGTTTCTGTTTTCTTGGAGAGCATTTTCAGAAAGATATTAGAATTTTTAGAGGGGTGGGAGAAATGAAAGGATCCTAGACAAATGAACTTCCCTTTGCTGCTGTTCATCTCATGTGTGCACCCTGAGACCCATCTGGGAGGATTTATAGCAGCCACAGAGTTTGCTAACTGTAGAGCACACAAATGAAAATAGTCCATGAACAAGGAAGTTGACAATAAGGACAAATAGAAAGAATCAGGCACTTTGACACACTAAAAAAGAAAAACTCTTCAGATCTCTATGCTTAAAACTAAGTTTGAAACAGCTAAGAAGCAAAAGGTAATCTTAGTTGCATTTTAAATTGTCTGAAAAATGCTCTTTTTAAATAAATTTTTATTTTTTATTTTTATTTTTTATTTTATTTACTTATTCATGAGAGACACAGAGGGAGACAGAGGCAGAGACACAGGCAGAGGGAGAAGCAGGCTCCATGCAGGGCCTGACGTGGGACTTGATCCCGGGTCTCCAAGATCAGACCCTGGGCTGAAGGCAGCGCTAAACCGCTGAGCCACCCGGGCTGCCCCTTTAAATAGATTTTTAAATAAGAAGTGCCAGCTCATAGCCCCCCGCCCCCAAATAAATGTTAGTTATAGTAGATTTCAAAAAACAATTGTGCAATTGAAAGATTATTTCAACCCCAAACTTTCAATATATTGTATAGGTAGGTGACCCAGTTGATTTATATGGGGTTGTGCCTTAATTTGGTTTGTATTTTGTTTTGATTTCTAAATCTATTAAGGGAAACCAAAAGAGCTTTGGTTTTGGAGACTAAAAAGAATAAACATTAGAACTCTATCAGCCCACTCTCTTTATTTCTCCTAACTAAGAAATACAGGCTTGGGGGCACCTGGCTGGCTCTGTTGGAAGATCACACAACTCTTGATCTCCGGGTCATGAGTTCAAGCCCTGTGTTGGGTGTAGAGATGACTAAATAAATAAACTTTTATTTAAAAATAAAAGATTTTATTTATTTATTCATGAGAGACACACAGAGAGAGAGAGAGAGAGAGGGGCAGAGACACAGCAGAGGGAGAAGCAGGCTCCATGCAGGGAGCCCAACATGGGACTCGATCCTGGGTCTCCAGGATCACACCCTGGGCTGAAGGTGGTGCTAAACCACTGAGCCACCCGGGCTGCCCAGTAAATAAACTTTTAAAAACAGATATATGGACTTGTATTTTTTTAAAGAGTTTTTGTTGTTCTTGTTTCATTTTATTTTTTGATAAAATGTCCTTTTTTGTCCTTACCCCCTCCCTTCTATAAAATAAGTATGAACCCCTGTAGTGAACGATGGCTCAGGATCTTGACTTCTCAATAAATTTGTACCTAACAAGGCTAACTGAAAGCCAAGGATGGAAAAAAAAGAAGAAAGAAAGAAGAAAGAAAGAAAGAAAGAAAGAAAGAAAGAAAGAAAGAAAGAAAAAAGAAAGAAAGAAAGAAAGAAAGAAAGAAAGAAAGAAAGAAAGAAAGTCAAGGATGTTAGCAGCATATGTTCCAAAGCCAATGGCAGTTCCAGAGTCTTCTCTTGGTATAGGCTCCAACCATTCTGAGACTCTTTCCCATACTTGGACAAAACCAGGATGTGGCACTTACTGCCAATTGAGCCCTTCTTTGTATGAACTTAATATTTATGTTTTTCTTTTTTTGTTTTTTTGTTTTGTTTTTTTAAGAGTGAATGTGTATTGCTCTCACAGAGGTGGTTGCATGTATGGTGAACTCTATCACTCGTTAAGCTTCTCTCTGTTGGTAGAAATTCATTTGACTTTTGATTATCTCAATGTGGATTATCCTATTTGGAGCTTATACCCACAGCAAACTCTTAATTCTCTAGAGTCCTATTTAGGCTCATATTTAGGCTACTTCCCCTTGTCCAAACTCATGTATGTTTAGATCATTGTAAGTGATTTTAGCATTAGATATAATTAGGAAGAAAGAAAATTTACTTCCCCCCATCATACAAAAATTGTTTTATTTTGTACTGTGTTTAAGCTGTTGTGTTTCTGCACCCCCTTCATTAATGTGGATTATCTCAAGGAGCCTAAATAAATGAAAAAATTCTGTCAGGCTTCAACAAAGCATTCTGCTGTTATTCCTTTTAGGAATGGAAGACATCACAAGAGGAGCTCAAGAACTTGATAACATCATCAAGCAAGGTTACTTGGAAAAGAAAAGCAAAGGTACTGACCAGATCCACAGTCCTTAGAACATTCCAGAAAGGGGAGGGACATGAGGAAAAAGGGGGCTAACATAGCAGGTGCTTTTTCTATGACCAATTCTATGTTTGGGAGATGAATGGCCAAAAAGAAGGCAGGAGAGGAAAAGAAGTCTGGTGTCTGTGTGTAGGCTGAAGAGATGCCTCAAAACCATCAGGAGGATAGGAAACTAGTTCTGCTTTACTCACCTGGTACACAACAGGTGTTTAATAAAACTTGTTGAATGCATGAGTGGTGATATTCTTGTTTTCATCCCTCAGTGTGCTCCCATAGAGTAAAACTGTTGCCACAAGCGTAATTTTACAACCGATGTGAAGCAACCCAGTTTCATGTTTCAGAGGAGCCCAACCTCGACCCATCACTCACTGGATTAAAATAGATACTGCTATCCTAACTAAGCCCAGGGTCCCAGGTTTAACACTCAAAAGGCAAATTGCCTTCGTACAAAGAAAGAACTTCTCATGCCTGTGTGGCCTGGAGCATCAGTTTGGTTTGCTAAAAGGCACCACATAAAAGTATCATAGAGAATTTGAAAAGTACTAGATGAGATTAGAACCTGAAAGCTATAAAAGAAGATAGATAGTGGGATAGCTGTGAGGGGTCACATCAGGCAAAACCTGTTTAGAATTTGGACCTTTAACTGAGCGAGCCCTCTGGACTCTGAGTCAATATGGGATAGCCTGCGGGAGTGAAAGGGAGGGTTTTACAGTCCATTAACCTAGGAAATAAAACAATAACAAACTGGACTGTGTGTTGTTGGACTTTACGGACTCTTCAGTGGTTGTAGTTACCTGAATTTATGTCCCTTACTGCTGTTCTGTTTAGATCATAGTTTCTTTGGATCAGAGTGGCAGAAGCGGTGGTGTGTTGTCAGCAGAGGCCTCTTCTACTACTATGCTAATGAGAAAAGTAAGTGTTCTTCATTTGCACAGCAGCATCTCACTCCTGGATGCAAGCACTTCGTAAATTCTCGAGCACTTAGATCTCACGATAGCAGTCTTTAACTAACACCCATAAAGGGACATACTTGGGAAAAATAGGCTTGGGTAAGCCATACCTTGCCCATGACCAAAAACTCAGATGCCAGTTTAGAAGTTATTTCCCCTTTAAACATTAGGATAGTGTGGTCAGCATATCAAAAGGTTATCTATGGGGCACCCTGGTAGCTCAGTCAGTTAAGCATCTAACTCTTGTCTTTGGCTCAGGTCATGGTCTCATGGGTCATGGGATCAAGCCCCAGGTGGGGCTTTGCTTGAAGCTTCTCTCCCTCTGCCCCTCCCCCCAACTCACATGTGCACTCTTTGTCTCTAATAAATAAATCTTTTTAAAAATAAAATGTTAAAAAAGATAATCTTTTATTATGACTATAACATATTATCAAGGTTGAACACTTTGGCATTCTTTTTTTTTTAAAGAACCTCCAACTCTTTATAGACATTAACCATATAGTTAAAATATTGAAAAAAAAATCTGAGAAGGATTTCAACAGCTTAGCAACAGCCCAGAAATAGACCCCTTGAGTCCAAACTCTCTAAGAATATGCTCTCAACTTTATCCTACTGAATACTGGGAAGTAGTCCAGTGGACATCCCTAGAGCCATGGAGTATTGAGACCTAAATGGTTGCTGTGCCCAAGAGACACCCTCCAGCCAGATGGCAGCAGCAGTGAAGTGTTGACTCAGGCCAGAGGCAGCTTCTTAATGAGCCACCACTGAGTCAATCAAGCACAACACTCATATGCTATCCCTAGAAGACTTCCCAACCATGCTTAATACAGTCGCTAAGTTCCTGAGAGGGAACAGGATATAAGCACAAATATGAGTCAGCTACAACTAAATACAAGTTAAAAATGATTATTGTAGGGACGCCTGGGTGGGTCAGCTGTTAAGTGTCTGCGTTCAGCCCAGGGCGTGATCCTGGAGTCCTAGGATCGAGTCCCACATCAGGCTCCCTGCCTGGAGCTTGCTTCTCCCTCTGCCTATGTCTCTGCCTCTCTCTGTGTGTGTCTCTCTTATGAATAAATAAATAATCTTTTAAAAAATTATTATTGTAAATGAACACAAACCTTCAAAGAAGGGGTACCCTCCTGCAGACTCTAACTAGCCACAGGAATAATTCTACAAAGCAAGAGAAAAAGAAAAGCAACACATCAGTTGTTGTGGAGGCCTTCCTTGGGCTCTAATTCCTTGGCACAGAGGCTCATAATTCAGAGAAACCCTTCCTTTTCCTTCCAATCATTCCCTGTTACTCCTCTCTTTGTTCCTTCCCAGGATTAGGCATCTTCCAATGCCTAGATGTCCAGTCTAGGGAATAATCAGATATCTACCCAATTGCCTTTGGACTTCCTATACTTTTGGAATTAAGGTAACTGAAAGAACTGCAGCTTTGCTAAATGACCTGGCATCCTTAAGATTTGCCCTTGGGCGTCAAGGCAATTGATTCACCCTGCCTCTCTGCCTACCACAGGTATCACTGACTTCCTCTTCTTCTTCCTCCCTCTTATATTCCTCAAAGACCTTCCCATCTAGGGGTGAAGTGTGAAGCCGCCTTCACAATCCATAGCCACAGAGCTCAAACCCTAAGTAACACACCCCCAGCCTTCCTTCCAATCCCCAGACCACTCTTCAACCCAGAAACTACAATTTCTTCCCTGAATTCTAGATGTACAAGCCAGCCAGGTGCTATTTGCTTATTTTAAACCTTCAAACTAATATAACGTTTATATCATTGTAAAATGTTCTTCACTTCCAAAAAAAAAAATGTTCTTCACTTCCCATGCATTTAAATAAGTGGTTGGCATATCTGAATATAAAACCAGGTATCACATTCATTCATTCAGAATCCTCTATACTCAAGATGAGAGAGCGGGAGAGAGAGAAACTTGGAGACTTTTATGGACCATTTTGCGGTCAGAGTGAAATAAAACCTGGTGACCAAAGAAACAACAAAACATTTAGTGGCTAGTTAGAACAAGGAGAGATACTTTAACAAAAAAGATTCTGGTGTCAAAAAGCACTGTTGCATGGCTCCCTTCTCGCCAGTTACTTCTTATTGTGCCCAAGACATTTTCTTAGTAAGTATAGAGTGTTTGTGTATTTCTTTTAGCTCAACCAGGTAAGGATAGAGCCTTTTTCTTTTCTTTTCCTAATACTGTCAACCCACTGCCACCTTATCATCATCATCCTCAAAAAGCATGTATTAAGAAATCCATTTCACACGATAACAGGACACAAATCATCACCCAGACGCTGTGGTTCCACTCTTCTGTATGCTCTGCCTGAACCACACCATGAGGACAGAAAACCATCAGGAACCACCCGCCTCTTTTCCCATTCCTAATGTTTTATTTTTTAAAAAAGGGAGTTACAGGCAAAATGGTCTCTCCTCTCCTTCACTTAGAGCCCTGTCCCTCCTTCGTCATCACCAAATGACACTTAACAGAACTCTGCTACTTCCCAGTTTGACCTCTGGGAAGGGGAAATAAAATACGGAGTTTTAATTATGCTCCCTCTAGCACCAATTCCCACCTGACCAGCAGTGGGGGAGAGCAGTCTACCCCAAATGCTACAGAGGGCATAGGGAGAGAGACTGAGAACTCCTCATGCCCCCTGTGCTGCTGTCCACCCCCCCTCAAATGTGAGCTCTGCTGGCCCTGATAATAACATGCTGCAGTTCTGTAATAGCCTTCAAGAGCCTTACGTTTACAGCCACTCTCTCCCTGTTGTAATAATTCCTTCCTTCTGTTATTATAGATCTCTTAACATTCTAATAAATTCTCTGTCTCTGTTGTACTCTTTTGGCAAAATAACCTTTCATGTTGCATTTCCCTAGCTTGGCAGTGATCTCTGCCTCACTGTCACAGTAGCCTCTTCTTAAGCTTCCTTAATAACCTTTCCTTGACTGTTGTGGTTCCTCAGGGATGTAACAGCTGTTTCCGTGCTTTTATTTTACATACCAGAGAAGATGCCTTCCCTTGGCGGTTGCATCTCTCTAGGGATACAGGGAGCTTTCCTGTCTTGCAGGCAAGCAGCCCAAAGGGACCTTTCTCATTAAGGGCTACAGTGTACGGATGGCCCCCTACCTGCGAAAAGATTCCAAGAAAGAATCCTGCTTTGAACTGACCTCCCAGGATAGGCGCAGCTATGAGGTAGGATGAGCCGAGGAGATGATGGTCCTCATTTGTGTTGCAATTTCATTCCATGCTGCATGTGAGCTGGGGTGCTATGCTGGGTTCCATCCTTTCTTTGTTACCTGCTCATTTCTTACCAGGACCTTCTTTCTTGACATGTCTTCACCTTTGTTATGTGATGCCCTCCTTCCTCCTCTGTATTGTCACTCTCATCCTAGGTACTGCTTTTGGTTGGCTTCCGACTTTTCACCCCTCCCCTTCCCAGTCTCACTCCATAGGTGAGAGTCTTGTCTATTGCAGCACACAATCCAATTCCTTATTCATCATCCCTGATTTCACACCTTCAATTTCCATCCTCTTTATTTTTTAACAGACTACCTTCACTTCATTCCATGAAAGCCAGAAAAAAGAAAAATCTGACAGTAGAATGAAAAATAAGTTATTTTCCCATATTCATCTTGCTATCCCAAATAATCTTCCTGTGTGTAGAAGCATTGCATATCTCTAGAAGGACTCCTAAGACATGGGTGACAATTGAGTAGTAACAGTGATAACTGGAAGGACTAGAGTACCTGGGTTGGGGTGAGAAACGCTTATTTTTCAATGTGTTCATTTTTATATATTTGACAAATATAGTAGGCAATATTATAAGCAAGGCATTTATTAGCTAAAGCAATAAAAAATTCTGACTATAGGAATGTCATGATTTTCTCTGAAAATATATTTTTACGTGTGTCTGTGTATATATACACACACACATACACACACACAAATGTTGTTTCCCGCTTGTTGGTCATTTTTATCTTATCATGATTTTACTAAAACAATGTGGAAAAACATTAGCTAACTTATGAGAAAGAGAAAAGCCATGCTAAGGTTAATATTAACTACTTGAGTAACCTTTTGACTATTCAAATGCTTCTCAGTACTTGTCCCTTTATATTTCTATGGTATCTTAAATCTCATTTTGATAAAACGACCTAGGTCTTTAATATGGAATTTAAAAAAAAAGATTTTTTTATTTAAACTAAACTTTTATAAAGAGTCCTTAATAAATAAATAAATATATATATATATATATATACATATATATATATAACAGATGTATGCACTGGGTCTGTATCTAAGTTATTTTTATTATTCAGTATTGATGGTGCCTCCTTCACATAAAAATTTATTTGACAAGTCTAAATCAATTTCCTTAGACATTTCTTATGTAAATGAGTTTTTATGAAATCAAGAATGATAATGTCTATTAATAAGTATTAAGCAGGAATCTAGGTTTCTTATACGGTACATATCTTTATCTTACCCTAATGGCCAGATAATAAAAATGTTTTTTGGGAAGAGTCATTTCAAGTTGATTCATTTAAAATAAAAAATTACTAAGGTTTGATGCTTGACTGACTTGTTTTGTGAATCAGAATGTAGAGTTTGTTTACTTCTTCTATTCTTTGGCCCATTGAATCCAAGTCATTATCATGGTCTGTGGATTCTTCCTCTACAATATCCTTTGGATCTTCCCCTTCTTATTCCCACAGCCGTCACAATACTTGTCCCAACCACGTCCCCCAGAGGACCTGCTAAATAGCCTTCTAGATAGTCTTCTGTCTCCAATTTCTCCCTTTTCTAATCCCTTGTACCCACAACAATTGAAAGAATCTCCCACGCCTTTTGCTTAGAATTTACAGCTTCCTATTTTCTACATTTCAAGTCTGAACTCCTAGTACTCAGAGCCCCTTCACCAACTCCCCCTCCCTCCCCCACCCCCGTGACCCCTGACCCAGAACCCTCCAGCACCACCTGTTCCTGGTCTCCTGTCTGGCTGATCTGCCTACCCTCCCCCATACACAGTGGTCTCACACCTCATCTTCTGCACATGGTTCCCTCCACCAGGCAGCTTCCACCAACTCTTTCAAAATCCAACCAAAACAGTATTACTTTCTCAAGCTTCCCGGGCTTCCTCTAGTGCTGCTGTGCTCTCTCAGCATCCCTCTTAGCATCCAACTGTTCTCAGATGCACCTACTTTGAATTGTTTCCATTTCAAGTGTGTATCCTGTCTCCATAACTGAACATTGTTCTTTGAAGTCAGGAGTTTTAGTTTGCTTTTTCTTTCTGTAAACTTTTCTCAAAAAAATGCCTGATGAATGCATGGATAATCGAATGAATGCACATGAACATGAAGGTCTGGACCCAAACAGTAGTCCATATGGGCTATACAGAACTACTGAAGGGAAATAACACTTTGAGTAAGATTTTGATTTTTTTTCTCTAAATATTAAGCAGACAGCAAATCCTGAGTTTCAACCTAACTCTGCAACTTGGCCCACAAAGCTCTTCTCTTTGAACCTCCCTATAGGATTCATGGAAATTTTATGAATTCATAAAGGTGATAAATTAATTCACTAATTTTTCTCTAGTTTACAGCTGCTAATCCAGCTGAAGCCAGGGACTGGGTGGATCAAATAAGTTTCTTGTTAAAGGGTAAGTACCATTATTACAGAAACAATACTTAAGTGGATTTGCAGTTGAAGTTATATTGCATAAATATAACCCACAGGCTTCAATCTATTTTTTCTGTTCATTCTCCCTTCTACCATTCCTTATATTATAACAACAAATAGTACCATGTATGAACCAGAAGGTAAACAAACCATCAACCTGGAGATGACCACTGTAGTATTCATAATCACTAGAAAAGGAGATTATGAAAACCAGCTCAACTCAATTAGATATCTCCCAGCCCCTTATATTCCTTTTTTTTTAATTTTTATTTATTTATGATAGTCACCCAGAGAGAGAGAGAGAGAGAGAGAGGCAGAGACACAGGCAGAGGGAGAAGCAGGCTCCATGCACTGGGAGCCCGACGTGGGATTCGATCCTGGGTGTCCAGGATCGCGCCCTGGGCCAAAGGCAAGCGCTAAACCGCTGCACCACCCAGGGATCCCCCAACCCCTTATATTCTGAAAAGGGAATTCATATCAAATGTAAAGTAATCTAGATGTAATTTAGGTCCCAAATCTTCTTGTTTTAAACCTAACAGGAAGTAGAAATCTAATCAAGGTGGCCTTCATGACCATTTGACATTAAAAGCAAATTGTTCTTTCCCAAACCACAATAAAATATTCCTCACCTTGGGATGGGAAGAGTCCTGCCTGAAGATGTTAAATGACCGCTCTTAGAGTACCCTCTGCTGGCCAGCCTGCAAGCGCAGCAGTGACAGTGGCCCAGGAAGCCTTATCTGGGAGTGGCCTGGCAGGTAGAAGCAGCCTACTTGAATCTATCACTTGGCATCAGATAACCCATGATACACCATCATGGCAGGACTCTGCTGCTGAAGAAAGGCAGAAATACCAACTTTGTTCATGGCCCAAGACCTAGAGAGAAACACATCAGCCTAAAAACACCAAGCCTTTTCGCCTCTGTTTTTTATTCTGCTATAAGATTTTATTGTGGATAAAAAGAAGGAAGCACCAGAGCTTTAATTACAAGAATTGCCTATTTTACTCAGTTTATGCCTTTGCTTTCACAAAAACAAACTATTGCATCTACCAAGAGCGTCACGTATAATAGACTGGAACTAGGCAAACATGAACATTGATGGCAAGACTACAGGGTACACTCTCATCTAGGTGCCTTGGATTTATGCGTGTAATATACCCCTAAGTGTGTAAACCTCAATAAAACTCAAAGCAGCTTTATTGAGCTGTACCCTGTGGTACTTTCAGAATCCCACATTGAAGAAATTATTCATTCCATTTTATTTTAAAACAAACAAAATAATAACATATGGTTTAAGCCACAAATGTGTCTTTGATCCCTTCCTCATATGATGTGGCACCAGAATTCAGATGAAAATTGTTGCAAAATCTTTATTAAATGCCTAATCAAGCCAAACAGTTTTATTGTGTTTTGAAATGAATGTCGGATGTCTCTCTCCATCCTTTCCTTCCCCAGAGTACCCTGACTGCACTCGCCCATCCTGCAGAGGCCCCTCAGCAGGGTTTCAGAGAGCATTCTGTACTAGACATCAGAGAGCGAACCTTCCCAGTTCCCCATTAAAAAAAGAAACCAATCTCCCTCTCTGGCCCTGTGCTCCCCAGTGCTGTAATGGCTCCATATCCTTTCTGGAATGACCCACTTTGAGGTCAGCCACACTGTACAGTTGCAAAAGGACATGGTAACCACATGGCTCAGCCACTCCATTTGGTCTTACACTACTATAATATTTTTCTGTATCTCACTTTCTCTTCTTCCACCCTTGCCGGTTTTTCTCTTTATAAACAAACTTGCCTGACATTCTGCAGTAAGATCATGGGGGAGATGAGCTTCTGACAGCTTAGCTACCTTCAGGAAGCCACCATAGCTCCCAGGGTTCTGCGCATCCTGTGGAGCCACAGGCCATCACTCACCCTTCTAGTTCTCTACTTGGCAACAGTACATGGTACACTGGCATTTCCTCTTCTGGCCTCATTTTCATCCCTTCACTTCATGTGCTTATTTGCACACTCATCCTTTTCAAAGCTGCTTCATCCTGATCAAGTTTTATTGCATGGAAGGATTTATGTTGATAGTTTAAACCTGACACAGTGCTAGTCTGGCCTTTTCTGTAGATTTCCTGGCACCACGGCCCACGTCAGAAATAACAGCACTTAACCTAGCGTTTCATTTTCTTTTGACATATTTTATTCTCATCCCTCCACCTCCTTCTCCCTCTTTCCTTTCCTGCCTTTTTCTTTCCTTTATCTCTCCACCGTGATTCATTCTCACCTCTGCCCTGGCAGATCTGAGCTCCTTAACCATTCCGTGTGAAGATGAGGAGGAAGAGGAGGAAGAGGAAGAGACGTATGATGATATTGATGGCTTTGATGCCCCAAACTCCGGTTCCCAGTGCAGACCTATCATCTTGCCTGGGAGTATGGGGCCAAAAGAGCCTGCAAAGGAGACAGAAGATGATATTTATGAAGTCTTACCAGGTGAGAAATTTTATCTTCTGATTATCTTCCATTGAAATTCTTGACCTGGTAGAAGAATGTAAGTTTGAAACCTCCAGAGGAAGCCAAATCTCTGAAGAAAAGAACATAGGGAGGGATGCCTGGGTGGCTCAGTGGTTGAGCGCCTGCCTTTGGCCCAGGACGTAATCCTGAAGTCCCTGGATCGAGTCCCACATCGGGCTCCCTGCATGGAGGCTGCTTCTCCCTCTGCCTGTGTCTCTGCCTCTCTCTTTCTCTGTGTCTCTCATGAATAAATGAATAAAATCTTAAAAAAAAAAAAAAAAAAGAAGAGCATAGAGAAGCTTCATTGAAGCTTCCATGATTCCCACCCAGTACAGAAGTTCTCCCTTGCTCTGGGAGCAAGATGACTTGATCAGGGAGTGTCTTTCACCTTTGCCATGTGAAGTAATTTATTACATATGTTGACAAGGTTAAAGAGTCAAGACTACTCGGGTTGGCCTTCACTGGTTTACTCTGGATCTTGAAGTGGGTCACCAGAACGCTCTAGTTTCAACTTCTTTTCTTTGTAAATGTGAAAATAATATAAAGTCACCTCAAGATGAGGGAGGTGATCAAAAGTCTAAAGGAATACAGATAAGTGCTGGCAAACTTTGTCAGTAGCCTAAGACCCTGATAGAGTACAACTCATTAGTACTTAGTTCATATATACCACAAATCTAATTGCATCTCCTACGCATAAACCTGTTTCCTCAGCCCACCATCACAGCAGGCCCATGTACATATTTCTTTCTTCCAAAGGCATGGTAACCGGCATTTCAAAAAATGTATAGTCATCAGTGCTTCCGCATAGCCCCTTCTTATGGGAACAAGAGCAGCTGTCGAATGGTGCAGAGCACAGTGGGGGTCAGACTGTGGAAAACCGAAGCCTGAGCCTTTTAATTGTGAGGTAGTTAGACCACAGGAACGCTGAATCTTCAAGTCCATTCAGAAAGATCGCTCCTGTGGAAATTTGCCAGGAGTTCAGTGCTCTGCTGAGAAATTCGAGTTAAGCCAAAATTTATAGCAGTTTAAACCTCAATCCCAGATGAACTTAGGAACGTAGGTGAATCTAAGGCCCCTAATGACAGGACTGGTTGCTAAAAAGCCAGGGTCAGTAAGCAACCTGCATTTCAGGGATTCCTAAGAAGAAGGTCTGACCCTGTCAATGCTACATTTATCTCTTCCCTTGGAGGGGGTGGGGGAGGAAGCTACGTCATTGCTTCCTGAGTCAAGGAGCAAGGCTGTGGCCCCATGTCTCCTTCTTGCTGAGGACCTCACCCACCTCCCCACCACCAGGGAGAGCCTGCTACTTCCCCTAGCACTTCCAGCCTCTGCCAGCCCGACTTCCCCAGCCTTTTTGTTGTGTTTTATTATGCAAATGATATCTTGGTTGAGGTCGAGCCATTTCTTGTGTCTGAAGTTAAAAAAAAAATGATAATTTCCTCAGCAAGTCATCGTCGTTAATGAAGTTTTACAAAAACAGATACAACCAAAGGAAAATAAAATTTCACAGGTGATAAATTTTTCCAATTTCCCTGGCAGAATTCGATAGGATTGTTAAATTAAGAGTGAAGGTGTCTGTTAGAAAGCAACGAGCAGTGATGGGTAATTTTATAGAGTGGAAAATTGAATCAAATTGCTACATTAAAACACAGCTCCTCTGAGAATCTTCCCTTTCACAGTCTGCTCCATTGCAACAGCAGGGTGCAGAAATGGATCTAATTCACAACACTCCCTAAAAGGAGATATACTCCTCAACTTGGCCAGAATCTTCTTAGGGAGCTCACATTCTACTCACTCTCATCCAGGCTGGGGGGAAATATCCAGGTGACACTCCACTTTGGGTTACAGCTGTGGAAGAGTGCTCTGGGAAAACCTCGCTGAACCACTCAGCCTTCTGGGGAGCAAAGAAGGGCCTTTTCATGCACCATGTTTAGTTCTCAAAGGAACCAGGGAAGAGAGGGCTGATGCTCAGAGGCACAGAGCAAAGGACAGGAAAGAGAAGGAGCCTTGGGAAATGAGATGAGTTTGGAACCATCACCTTCCCCCCAGGCAATGGGTCGATGAATGTATAATTGGCTTCTTAAAGACCATCCTTCCCTTGCCTCCTTAACTCCTACCCTGGGCCATCCCCGCACTGCCTCAGAAATTCACATCAATTCAGGTGTTGGAGTGGACTCCAAGGGCATGGAGACTGGTCTGATTTCCCAAGGAAAGCCACTTAGCCTATGCTCACAACTGTCCCTTGAAAGTGAGGAAGGCCACCCAACAGGAGAGCCAGAGACTCTCTTCAGGTTAGGGAAACTGCAGCTAACTTGCTTATAAGTGTCCAAAAAAACCTGTTCCCAGCCAGCAGGTTCTTTCCCGAAAGCTTCTAGCCATCACAGTTTTTAGAAACCGCATTGGGGGTGGGCTATATTGATACTTAATAATGATATGAATATTTTAGCACCTAGTCTTTATCACCCATACCACTTCCCACCCATACCACTCAGCTTGTTGCTTCTGGAATTTTCTGTTCATTATACATGTACTACAGTACCAGTCCCAGAGGGATTGAAAGGGAATACGAGGGCACCTGACACTGCCTACCCTCTGCTGCTAACTCACAAGATCTTACTGAGCAGCAGCATATGAGAAACAGCAAGGTATGGCTGGTAAGAGTACTGGCTCTAAGTCAGAATGGACCTCTTCAGCCACCTGCTAGCTGTAAGATCTTGAGCAAGTTCTTTGCCCTCTCTGTATGTGATTTTCCCACCTGTACAATGGGAATAACAGTAGTCCCTATCATGGAGGGAGACTGTGAGTAGCCTAGAGCTAGAGTTTGTAAACCACTTAGAACAGAGCCCTGGCATACAGTGAGTACTCAATAAATGCTGGCTATTAGGAATTTGGTGCTGTTTGAGTAGGAATTGATGCCTCCTTGAAAAATTGAGGGATGGCTAGTTCCCCGCCTCCACCAACCAAACCTGAGACAGTCCATTTGGACATTTTCAGCTATATGTATGAAGCAGGTGAAATTGAAAATCCTGAGCAGATGGAATGTGGAGTGCACCTTCTGCTCAGGCCCGTTTTTACTGCAAGGACAGGTGCTGGGGAGAGGGATGGCCAACGGTAACGTTGGATTGTGCTAACACTGCATACCCATCAAAAGTCAAATGACTGGGGCTTCTAACATTTGTTTCATTGTAACAGGTAAATGCCTTTTGCAGAGAATCCTTAGTAGCATTCTGCTACTTCCTCTTTGGTCTGGAGCCTACACAAGCCTCATTGTCTCAATGGGAAGGCCATGTACATGAGATCTCCCTTTCAGAGTATAATTTCAATGGTCTTCCTAGTAGAGAGAAAAGTGCTTGTAACACATACACATACAGTCAATACAAAAACTTTTTTTCCTAATCAAAATAATATATGGGTCATCAAATTAAATGCACTACATCACATTGATCATGGGATAATTAGCATTTGCTACGTAGCTGGCACTGTCCTTCCCATGAGGGAAAACCAGAGCACTCAAGGTTTTCAGCCAAGACCACAAAAATGTTAGTCCTGGGTTAGTATGGTTTCAAGGTTGGTATCCGGTGGGATTTCTGAACATCCGTGTTGAGCATAGGGGGCCCTTGACTTTTAAGATCTCATTTGCAGTAGATTAAACTATAAGAATTACCACAAGGAAATACTGAAGCAATACATGCAAGATGGGAGGCTTCTCTGAGCTTTCTCTCACCCCTCCCGGACTATTTGACCAGCTAGACCAGGCCCAGTTTTGTAATCTGATATTCCATAAAAGGACAACTTTTATCAGGTTTTGCTTTCTCTGGGGCCTCAAAGCTGGAATCCAGCAAGGTGCCTGAGACCATTGTGCAGCTTTAACTGGGGCCTTGTAGCAGCTGCAGTGACAACAGAATCTGGCTGTGTTCTCAGGAGAGATTTTAGGAGAGCAAAAGGGAAGAGAGACAATGATTTCTCCCTAGGAATTTCTTTGTGCATTCTGACACTGCCCACACTGCCCCGGAGGGTTGTTCAGACCCAGAAATCAGATTGCTTTATAATAAAGCATATAACTGGGTTGTGTTTTTTTTTAATTTGAGTCAAATGGAAACAAGCATTCTATGGAATTATCTTCCCCCCTTTACTGTTATCCAGATGCACAGGAAGAAGAAATGGTGAGAGTAGGTCTAAGGAAAGAAAAAAACAGATACCAAGAACACAAAGTTTATGAAGAAAGAGATTTTCAGTTTCACAGAAAAGCAACAGCCCTCCGTGGGGGGCAGAGGGGAGTATCCACGCATCAATGCCATCAACAGGCCTGAGCTTCCTAGCGGTTTCTGTCTCTCACTCCTCTGCACACTGGGCCTAGCCATGAGGTGGTGTTTGGCCAGCACCAAAACCAGAATCATGCTTGGGTTTTTTCATCTAGAATATCTTGCCTGAGCTCAGCCTCTGAAACTGCTCTCCTCCGCATTCTGCTCAAACATGTCTCCTTAGTGACACCTTCCCAGATACTCAACTAGAATTGAGCTCTGTTACAGCCCTTACCACAGTGATTTGTATTCAGGTCTTTCTCCACCAATTAGTAGGTGCTCAATTATTATTTGTGAAATTAAATTCAGCGCATTCCAAGTGTTGCAGTTAGCACAAATTGGATTTAATATCGTGTACATCAAGACCCATACCACAGAGATAGGATGCAAATATTCTGAGGTAACAGTTGAGATTAAAAACTATACAACAGAGAATTAAGTGTGTTATTAGCATCTTGCTCATATTTTCTGTGTTGTCTGAAGAGGTGCTATGGCATTCACAGATTTATAGTATATCTGTGCATGCAGTGGAGTGGTTTCTGTTCCCACTTTTCTGCATGCTCTCTTCTCCGAATCTATCTGCATTTCTCTTGCATCTGTCACCAGAGCACCTTGACATCTGGTTGCACATTGATACATTTGGCATTTTTTAAGCTTCTGTCACCTTGCTTTGTTTGAGGGAAGTGATTTCCCTCTTTCTGACCCAGTCATTTTTTTTTTAAATGTTGTTCTCAGTTTAGCCAACATCAGAGTAGCACTTCAGAAAGGAGCCAGGTGTCATGGGAAGCTGGCTCCTCTCTGTGTCTCCGCGATGGAGTCAGTGTCCTGTTCCTTTCAGCCTCTCATTAGTGTCCCTGACATTGTGCCAAGAGTGTTGATTGAAATCAACTCTCTGGATACTGATGCTCATTTGTGATGCCCCATGGTTCTCTTACACGTTCACAAGCTAACAGAATCTTCCTCAACTGTTTTCCCAGTTGAGATGAGATATTTGGGAATCAAGTAGAGCATTTAATGTAATAAGTGGACAGTAATCTTTAGAGGTTAATTTGTTTAAAACCTATGTAAGGTTGGGGTCCCATATGCCCTGTTAGGAGCAAGGACCATTATAATCTATTACTGTTTAAAGTTGAGCTAGCACATAAATTTTAATTCTCTCTTAAATGAAGATGTATTCCAGTAGATGTAATGCTAAAATGCCTAATAATATTCTTATAAAGAAGTTCAATAAGCTCTTTAGCCTAAAGAAGAAAATTTTTTTCAAAATAATCTCTTTGAAATTGAAGGTTCATTTTACAGATGAAAAAAGAGAGAGAGAAATCTAGCTGTTTAACCCACCCTCTTTCATGAGCAAAGAGACATTTCTTTCTGTTGCCATCTAATTGGTTTTCTCGACTTTGGAGTTTGAAAGATACCAGTTTGATTTCACTGAAGGATCCAAGATAAAGTGTCTGCCTCTCTGTATTGTGCTCTCTGCAGCTAGGAAGGTGCTGAGAGCTGCTGCCTTTCACACCAGCTCTGGAGAGATTGCCTTCACTATGTGATGGCACCTCCATACTCACACTTTCAAAGGCACAGCACCCAGACTCTCACATCAGTAGCTAGGCTTCTTGACTTGAGCCCACTTTCAGCCACCCGGGAAGGTCAGCGTTGGATAGAACAGATGTGGGGATTAGAGCTTCCCTGTTCACATCCATCACGGAAGAGGTTAGTAATGGTGGTAAATGATATATAAGATCAGTGTTCTGTTTGCTTTCTAGGTGACTCCACAGGCGCAATGGAAATCAGAGTATTTGGTCTGGAATTGAACTGCAGAGAACAGATTTTTATTTTTCCCATTTTTGTATCATGACTAGATTAAGTGCTGTTGCCTGAAAGGATAAAGGAATCAAGTTTAGTTTTCATTTTTATCATTGCAAATACATTTACATTCTCCTATTTTACAAATGCAAAGAGCAAGCAAGCCACTTTCAATAATTTATTTTAAAATCAATGCTAATGAGGTTATGTCTCGTCAGTGGCCGAGTTTTACAATAAAGTCTGATTTATTTAGAAAAGATCTTTGGTGTAGCTTCCCATCTAATGGTGGTGGGAAGGAGGTGGAGTCACAAGCACGGTGACCCTCCAACTTCGGATCCAATTTGTAATTCACAGCGGAGATCTGACCCAATTTACATTGATTAGAATTGGGAGGAAGAGACATCTGTGCACAGACAGCAGAGGTAGAATAAACCATCTCTGCAAAAGTGCCTAAGCACAGCAAATTATTGGTCTTTGTGATTGAGTTGTTTGGTATCAGCCGAAGAGATGCTCCCTGTCCAAATTGTTGCGTATCTCTAAAACTGAGGCCATACCAACTCTTCTTTTAATGTTTTCAATCCTATGAAATTGGTCCCAAGTCAAAAAGGAAAAGCATCACAGCAGAGGAAGGAAGGAAGTGGGCAAGTAATAGGAAGACAATGTACAAAGAATGATGTTTAACGTGATTTATTTCAGCAAGGTCTATTTCCGATATTCGGTTTCACTTCTCCATTATCTCACATCTTTATTCCTCATGGCGGCAGGGGAGGGGGGATGGGGGGAGCACTACAGGTGGTAAGTAAGGAATTCTCTGCTGTGAGGCCATATGTGAAGGTAAGAAGAGTTGAGTTCTTTTCCCACAGAATCTTGTAGGGCAAATATATATTATATATACAATAATTTTTTAATCTTAGTAACATATGACTCATTTCCCCAGAATATCAATCCCTTAATTTTTATTTTTGCAGGCAAATGTATCATTTTGTATGTGAAATCAATAACTTCTTTAATGTTCTCTAATGCTCCAACATGTTAGGGCTGTTTCTTCTTACCTATGAGCTCAGAGTTTACTTCCCCCGTTCTGACATTCCTGAATTCATATTGCCCTATAAAACATATTTTTAAAAAAGAAAGGTGATCCCTGGGTGGCTGAGCGGTTTAGTGCCTGCCTTTGGCCTAGGGCGTGATCCTGGAGAACCAGGACCCGTCCTGCGTCGGGGTCCCTGTGTGGAGCCTGCTTCTCCCTCTGCCTGTGTCTCTGCCTCTCTCTGTGTGTCTCTCATAAATAAATAAATGAAATTAAAAAAAAAAGAAAGAGAGAAAGAAAGAAAGAAAGAAAGAAAGAAAGAAAGAAAGAAAGGGGGTGCAGTCCTGGTGGTTCAATGGTTTAGCGCCGCCTTCAGCCCAGGGCCTGATTCTGGAGAACCAGAATCAAGTCCCACGTCGGGCTCCCTACATGGAGCCTGCTTCTCCCTCTGCCTGTGTCTCTGCGCCTCTCTCTCTCTCTCTCTTTCCCATGAATAAATAAATAAAATTTAAAAAAAAAAAAAAAAGGGACCCCTGGGTGGCTCAGCGGTTGAGCACCTGCCTTCAGCTCAGGGCCTAATCAAGCCCCGCTTCTCCCTCTGCCTATGTCTCTGCCTCTCTCTGTGTGTCTCTCATGAATAAATAAATAAAATCTTTATAGATAGATAGATAGATAGATAGATAGATAGATAGATAGATAGATAGATATTTTTAAAAATTAAAAAAAAAAGGAACTGTCCCCAGGCCAGCTCCTCAAAGGTTTCATTTATTGGCATAACTATGGGAAACAAGCGAGGTAAGTGCCCTAAGACCCAGGAAGAAAAAGTAAATGTGGACCAAAAAGACCTAAGTATTCAATCTTTAAAAAGTTGCTTACTATGCAACTTTAATTGTGTGTGTGTGTGTGTGTGTGTGTGTGTGTGTGAGAGAGAGAGAGAGAGAGAGACAGACAGACAGACAGACAGACAAAGAGATAGAGACAAAGATGATGAAAAGGAAAATAGCAACTGTGTTTTTACTCATCTTACTCCAGGTATAAAATGCCTTAATATGGGATGCCTGGGTGGCTCAGCGGTTGAGTGTCTGCCTTTGGCTCAGGATGTGACCCCGGAGTCCCGGAATCAAGTCCCACGTCAGGCTCCTTGCATGGAGACTGCTTCTCCCTCTGCCTGTGTCTCTGCCTCTCTCTGTGTGTCTTTCATGAATAAATAAATAAAATCTTCTTTAAAAATTGGCTTAATAGGGGGATCCCTGGGTGGCTCAGCGGTTTGGTGCCTGCCTTCGGCGTAGGGCCTGATCCTGGAGTCCCGGGATCGGGTCCCGCGTCTGGCTCCCTGCATAGGGCCTGCTTCTCCCTCTGCCTGTGTCTCTGCCTCTCATGCCTCTCTCATGAATAAATAAATAAAATCTTAAAAAAAAATAAAGCAACATTGAGGAGTGAGAAGATAATACAAATGAAAAATACAAATGATAATACAAATTTTTAAAAATGGTTTAATATGATTCTGGTACTCATGCTTTCTTATAAAGGTCCAATTCCCATGGTAGCAGATAGTATGAAGTCTGAGAGGAAACAGGTTAATGAGGGTACAAAACAGGCCAATCATGTTGTGACTTTGACCATATAAACACTTGATTGGAGTTAGACAATAGCACTGACTTATAACCCATTGTGTACCTGCAGCAATTAATTAAAAGACCATTCCAACTGCCCTCAGGAGCTTACACTCTAATGAACAAGGCAGGCTGAATAACAACAATAAAAAGATAACTGCAAGCCCCAAGTACTAGGAACATAAAATTTCTTACATGACCAGCTTCTGCTACAGCTGAACAAAACCTGATACATTAAGGACTAATTAATCATGGAGGGTTTAAATACGTGCTTAGCTACACACACACATACACACATACACAGTAACTCTGGATGCTTACACAGAGATAATACATTTAGAAGAGAATTCTAGAAGGAGAAGAGAAATATAGCTTGAGGGAAAGGATCAGGATTCTAGTGATAGGTGCCTAAATAATCCAGTGGATTGAAAGCTCCACAAGGGCAGGGACCCTGCTTATCACCTATCACTGCATCTGCTGTTTCTAGAGAGGCACCTTGCATATAATAAGCACTTAAAAATGTTTATGAATGAATGAATGAGTAGGGAAGGAGAGGGCCAGTTTGGAGATGCGAGATGTTTTTAAAAAAAAAAAAGAAGAAGAAGAAGAAGAAGAAGAAGAATTTCCTTGAAAAGAAAAAGATGAGCTCTGAGAAAGCAGATCCACCAGTATAAAGAGCGTAAGACTATCAACCACTAATTGCTAATGCTGATTGTGTTTATCCCCTCAGATGAAGAGCATGATCTGGAAGAGGATCAGAATGGCACTCCACATAAAGGAGGTATGAGAGCTTCACAAATATGCAGGTACTCGGTAGGATTTTTAGGCTTGACTGGAGAAGGCACCTTGCTCCAGACTACAAACATTACCAGACTCACTAATTAAGAGGGTCCGGTGTGTCTACCTCAAAAGCCCCAGATAAGATGACTGGATAGGGAAATATCTCAATCTTAAAAGCAGCCACTCACCTTAATTAATGTTCCCGGAACAGCTAAGATTTATCCTAGAGAGGGTAAGAAACCAAACCAGTTATATATTTTTTCCTATCAGTATTTCCTAAATCAGTACAGTGAAAATAGAATTGCCTCATCTCTAAGAGATCAGAGGATTGAGAATGGAAAGAATGGAAATGTCTCCTCTCTGAGAGGCCTGGAGATTGCAAGTTCAGAGGGGAATGGAAATGTGTCAGATCTGAAAAGTGAATGTGGGGTGAAGGATAGAATTGCTTGGCGACGCTGACTTCTGATGGCCTGGTTTGATTCCAGGCACATTTGAAAATGAATATGTAAGAGGTTTGTTGAATACAAAATTACATCTTATTCATCCCAGACTGTTAACCATGCTTTAAGCAGTTAGTAAGTCCATCCTTTCCTAAGGTCAGATGCCCCTCCAAAGCCTCCTTAAGTGGACCAAGGACCTACTCCATCGTTGTCAGTGAAGGAATATGAATTGCAAGGGCCACCTCAAGGACATCCATCCCATCAGCAGAGCTTAAATCGTAGCTGATTGTAGATACTAGCTTTTTTTTTTTTTTTTTCTCAGAGATCCTATGAAAATCTTAAGCCTAGGAGTTCTTCCCAACTACGTCTTCCTGATCCCTACCCATTTCCCTGGCCCTTCCTTTTCCCATTCTCCTATCTCTTCCTATCTTTTGCTGTTTTTTCTCTTTGTTATCCACTCAGCAAGACCCCCTTCTCTAAGGTTAGTGCCCTATGGGAAGTAAACATGTAGCAGGTTTAGGGAAGAACCTAACTTCATCAATCCCCAACTTCTCCCAGGGACAAGAGGCAGCATCAGAAATCATGTGCCAGGGACACCTAGGTGACTCAGTGGTTGAGAAATCAGGTGCCAAAGCAGGAGAAAAAGAAAGAACTGGTACAAGTATGATTTAGGATTAATGTAGCTTTCAGTAAGCACCTCATAACAGTAAACCCATATAATTAAGTTCATTCTGAAACCTATTTTCTACTGTTTCCTACTTGGCTGTGCAGAATTCCAACAGAAAATCTGTTTGCTGACCAACCCATGTCCTAAGTCTTTTCTCAACCAACTTCCAACATTGATGCAGAAAAGAAGACACCTCATGTGAATAGCTTGGGTTGAATAACTATAAATTTTCTATGGCCAATTTTATATTAAATTCCATGCAGGAGGGCACCTGGGTGTCTCAGCGGTTAAGCGTCTGCCTTCGACTCAGGTCACGATCCCAGGGTCCTGGGATTGAGTCCCTCATCAGGCTTACTGCAGTGAGCCTGCCTGCCTCTTCCTCTCCCTCTGCCTCTCTCTCTGTGTTCCTCGTGAATAAATAAAATCTTTTAAAAATAATAAATAAATAAACAAACTCCATGTAGGAAGCAGCAGTCTCTAGCAAAAGTCTAAAATTCAGTTTCAGGGGATCCCTTGGTGGCTCAGCAGTTTAGCACTGCCTTCAGCCCAGGGTGTGATCCTGGAGTCCCAGGATCAAGTCCCACATCGGGCTTCCTGCGTGGAGCCCACTTCTCCCTCTGCCTGTGTCTCTGCCTTCTGTCTCTGTGTCTCTCATGAGTAAATAAATGAAATATTTTTTAAAAATAAAATAAAATTCAGTTTCAGACTCCTCCCTCATCACATTTCCTCTTTCAACCTTTCTTTCTAAGGTTCTATCTTGGGTGGGGGAATGGTGAGGGGAGATTTATTTCTTAACTATTCAACAGTTCTAATTCAAGTAGGTTTAAAAAAAAACAGGCCTTTTGTTCCTCATGCTTCTTGCCTCCAAAATAGGTGTTGTTAAAGTGTAGTGAGCTCTAAATATGTTTCCATGGTTTATACTTCCCACCAGTTATAATGATTGGTGACTTAGTGATTAAAAAACAGAGGACTTTTTGCTCTCTCTGCAGAATCTGAGGCAGGAATTTTTATTATTTGTGTTTACTTATTTATTTATTGAATTTATACAGTGCCTTTTCTCCAGAGAAGCTATAGATATGGCAACAAATATGGAGCATCCAAATGTCATCACTTAGCTTTATAACAATAAAATGTACAGGTCCAAGGAAAGGGTGGCAGCCCCATGAAGACATATAAAAGGGAACTCTGGGACAATGTGAATTCTTATGTAATAGACAACCTACACAAGTTTGGTTCACTTAATTTTTTTCTCAGATATCATATGTCTTTGGCAGGGTGGCGGACTTTTCTCCTAAAAGATACCGTGGCTCGGGATCCCTGGGTGGCGCAGCGGTTTGGCGCCTGCCTTTGGCCCAGGGCGCGATCCTGGAGACCCGGGATCGAATCCCACGTCAGGCTCCCGGTGCATGGAGCCTGCTTCTCCCTCTGCCTGTATCTCTGCCTCTCTCTCTCTCTCTCTCTGTGACTATCATAAATAAATTTAAAAAAAAAAAAAAAAAAAGATACCGTGGCTAGCAGGGTTACCTTTAAAATCCACGTGGTTTTCTCCAGAACTCTTCCAGGGATCCTGTTCCCAGAAATGCTGTGCTTTCCCATGATACAATTGCTAACATTTTTAAAGCCCAACTAGATCTTATCAGAAGAGGGGAAAAAAAGGAATTCAGTTTATCCTCATTGGGTGTTAATGACCCTGTAAGATGTAATTTCTTTTATTTTATTCTGTTACCTAGAAAATCTATCACAGCCTTGTAGTATTGATTGTTCAATCTATAAAGAGCTCAGTTTACAGCATGACTGTTAGTAACAGGGTTATTTTAATGAGTGACTCTTCAACACCTCAGATTCTCACTAAATTGCAACCCATCAGCCTAACAGTCTAACACTAAGTGTCTTCTGTGATGAGAGCTTATCTCCCTTCCCTATCATGAGAAGGCAATATCCAGGTAACGAAAAATAAAGCTCATTCTGTGCTGTTTATATGAAAATTACTGGCCATTGGCTTGAGTATGCCATGTCAAATAAAAAGCCAAGCTGGAGGCACAACTCATCCTTAGATACATCAAATACCTGACCAAGGAGGATCTCCAAACACGTTGTTTTCACTCTAAAATGGTAGGCCAATTCAGCCAAAAAAGAGCCCACATGTGGTACCTTCTGCAGGGCAGAAAAGGAGTCACTGATGAACTTCCACCACCAAGGCACTTTTCCATTTTAGTGCATACCAATGGAGTGATTACATGAAAGGGACAGAGGAAAGCCACAGAAGTATTTGCAGCTCTTACTTTTTGAAACCTATTTCCCAAGACCAAACATTAGTTGATCATCAGCCAGCTACAATTTTGGCCCAATAAAAGGAGCATGGGAGATGAAGATCAGGATCTGTGAATGTTCTCAACTTCAAAATCATACTTACAACATTAAGGACCATAGAATTTCAAAACCCAAGATTAAAGGGCTGTAAAAATAAGCAAATGGTAATGTTCAGCTGCTCTTCCTATTCTGGTGTGTCAGTGGAGCTTGGCAAATTTCTTTTTTTTTTTTTTAAGATTTTATGTACTTATTTGAGAAAAGTGCCCACACGAGCAAAGGGAAGGAGGCAGAGGAAGAGAGAAGTGTAGAAGGAGAGGGAGAAGCAGACTGCCTAATGGGCAGGGACCCCAATCTAGGGCTCCATCCCAGGACCCTGAGATCATGAACTGAGGTAAAGGCAGATGCTTAACCAACTGAGCCACCCAGGTACCCTGGCAAATTTCTTTATGCCTTTCTTTCTGAAATGGTTACTAAGGTATCAGACTGAGTCTGCTTTAATGGACTGAACATGGTGGACTTCTCCAGCCTGGCTTAGAAAAATATTGCAAGTCCCTTCCAGTGGTTCACTGCTTTGGCTTTCTCTTTCTCACCTACCCATGTTCTAGCGAGGACTGGCTTTATCCATCTTCTCATTCTGTCTCTCTTTTCCATAATTTATTAAGTAGTTGCTCCCATAGCCAGGCCTCATTAGTACAGCCCTTTGGCTCATCAAGCAAATGTAAACAGCAGGCTGACCAGCCTTTAGCCTTTTTCCCTTGGTCACAGCTTGAATTCTGGAGCTACCCACTCTCTCCCAAACAAAAGCTCAAGGTGACATATGAACCCTAGAAGGAACACAGTCAAGATCTGTTGTTCCTAAGGAGGAGAACAGCCAAAAAGGTGTCCTGGTCCTTTTACCTGAGAACTCTCATTATAGAGGCTCATTTTCAAATTCTGACTCTATTAACAGTAGTACCATCCTGGCCTCAGTTACAGGAGAAATGACCACTACTGGTTATAAAGAACTTGTTGGGGCACCTGGGTCTCAGTGGTTGAGAATCTGCCTTCAGCTTGGGTCGTGATCCCGGGGTCCTGGGATCAAGTCCCACATCAGGCTCCCTATAGGGAACCTGCTTCTCCCTCCGCCTATGTCTCTGCCTTTCTCTGTGTGTCTCTGATGAATAAATAAGTAAAATAATTTTAAAAAATAAAAGAACTGGTTGTGGAATGAAATATGTTTTGCAGTAAGTATCTAGAAAAGAGAGAGAAACAATATATTTTTAAACTTAGACTATTGCTATTCTTCCTATGACATTTTGTTTGCTGGGAGCTTAACTTCTCTTATATGGGATAAAGGAAATAAGATACTTCCCCGCCCCCTGCTTTTTTTTTTTCTCTAGAAAAAGTCCTTCTCAGCTCTGCTAGCAATTTAAATGCAGTGATCATACCCATTAGCTTCTCTATCATTGTAATTGTTGTTAATTGTTATAACTGTTTTAGTTATTAGTAGTGTCATTATTGCTCTAGGTCCTCTGTCTGTTTTATGCTGAATATATTAGTGCTTTGCTTTTGAATTACCAGGCTTTATTTAGTGCAGAGTTACGGTTTTTTTGGAGAGACATTGAGAAATGCTGGCATTAAGCTTTATTCTTTTGTTTTTCATTCCAAATGGACAGACTGGAAAAAAATAATTAGATGGAATAATGTCCTCAAAATGAGAATGAGGATGCTTTGAATTAATTAAATGGTCAGAACGCTGCACCATTTCTGATCTGAGACTTCTACTAGAGTCCTGTAAACCTAAAGGAACCTCAATCCAGCCCACAGAGGAAATCTCTCAGGCTCCCAGTTCTTCACTGGTCTGAAGACAGTCTCCCTATGCATTCGCTTGTTTATAGAATGACCCGGGCAAATTTAGGGAGAAGCTGGACTGACCCTGCAAACTTTTAGGCCTTCAAGCTCTTCCACAGGTCAAAGGGTCAGGAATGAAGTCCTCCTCCACCTTACAACTTCCCCTCCTCAAGATCTTCAAATAACACCCACTCTCAGGTGTTGATAACACAACCAAAGCTTCTGGGAAGCCTTCCATGAAGTGAGCTTCGCTATTACACACAGAACCCTCAACTTCCCCTTTGAAGACGTATCACAATTATAGATAAGTAAATATCTGTACAACTCTGTTTCAAACAGTGCTACCCCCACCACCACCAGACAGTAGCCCTAAGAGCAGGGACTGTGTGTGGCTAACACTAATTCCCAACATCCCGCCCAGTCCTTGGCACTTTAGTAAGTGCTATGTACATACCCGTTGAATGCTGAGGAATAAGGGTAGTGAAGTTGTGTGTATACATACACATAAACACAAGTCACACATGTTAAAGAGAGAGTCAGCAATATGGAGTCTAGTCTTATCCATCCTCACTGATTTCCCTAATACCAGAACATCTCTGTCTAGAAAAGTCCCCATACTTAGCCCTTCATTCTGCTTATTTTTTTTTTAATTTTTATTTATTTATGATAGTCACACAGAGAGAGAGAGAAGCAGAGACATAGGCAGAGGGAGAAGCAGGCTCCATGCACCGGGAGCCCGACGTGGGATTCGATCCCGGGTCTCCAGGATCGCGCCCTGGGCCAAAGGCAGGCGCCAAACCACTGCGCCACCCAGGGATCCCCATTCTGCTTATTTTTCAAGGCTGTCCTTTTATGGTTCTAATTCTGACAATTCTGGTTCTCGGGCTAGGTAAACTATCTGCTGGATTCCTGAACTCTACCTTCTCTTAGCCTTTAGCTTGTGAAGAACCAAAAGCATTTCCTATATTTTTTTCTTGAAAGGCTCTTGTTTTCTTCCTACCTTTTTTTTTTTTTTTTCACAAGAGACACAGAGAGAGAGAGAAGAGAGAGAGAGGCAGAGACACAGGCAGAGGGAGAAGCAGGCCCCATGCAGGGAGCCCGACGTGGAATTCGATCCTGGGTCCCCAGGATCGTACCCCAGCCCGAAGGCAGCGCCAAACCACTGTGCCACCAGGGCTGCCCTTCCTCCTACCTACCTTCTTGCTTTCCTCAAGATCTACATTGCTTTTAGAATAGGTCTTTTTGGGATCCCTGGGTGGTGCAGCGGTTTGGCGCCTGCCTTTGGCCCAGGGCGTGATCCTGGAGACCCGGGATCGAATCCCACGTCGGGCTCCCGGTGCATGGAGCCTGCTTCTCCCTCTGTCTATGTCTCTGCCTCTCTCTCTCTCTCTCTCTGTGACTATCATAAATAAATAAAAATTAAAAAAAAAAAAAGAATAGGTCTTTTTCAAGGTATTCTCCTCTGGTGTCTTATACGCCCAATATCAAGTGACTTTTTACATATATCCCCAAAAAGTACTCATAATCTTAGGAACATTTCCAGGCACATAGGGAGCAGTACCCCCAGTGACCATCTGCTAAGCCAGGCAAATCCAAGACAACTTTGCCAATCTTCTTGCCATTCAGAAATACCAAGTCGTATATAAAACTTTTTATAAAATTATTTTCTCTATAATATAAGAATGTATGAAGAATATTGATGTCAATATACTTTTCATTTCTGGGGTGCCTGGGTGGTTCAGTTAGTTAGGTGTCTGCCTTCAGCTCAGATCATGATCCCAGGGTGCTGGGATGGAGCCCCACATCCAGCTCCCTGCTCAACAGGGAGTCTGTTTCTCCCTCTCCCTCTGCCACTCCCCTTGCTTGTGCTTTCTCTCTCTGTCTCTCAAATAAATAAATTTTATAATTTATATATATATACAATTTTATATATATTATTATAATATATTTTTTCATTTCTAGTTTTGTCAAAATCTTCGGGTAATTAATCAATGCCATTATAACTAAAAATACTTTAATATATCCTCTGGTAAAACCATTTTCACTCTTCAGGGACTGATATTTCTCTATTATTTCATGTCCTGGTATCCCCGAAAATACATTATTTATCTTTCCAGTAGTTAGTATTTTTCTCCCAATGTGTTTTTCTTCCAAACGCATTCTTAACTCCATGGTTTCCAGTGTCTTGTTTGCTGCCCTCTGTTGTCTACTGCATATACAATTACCTTCCTAAAAGAAAATATAACTGATTTTATATGGTTAACATTTTTACTTCTGTTCGCAATAGCTGCATCTTAATTAATAGATCTGTCCCACCTTGGTTTTTGTGCACTATAAGATTTCTACTAAAGTTCCTTCCCAGGGCAGCCCTGGTGACGCAGTGGTTTAGCGCCGCCTGCAGCCTGGGGTGTGATCCTGGACACCCGGGATCGAGTCCCACGTCAGGCTCCCTGCATGAAGCCTGCTTCTCCCTCTGCCTGTGTCTCTGCCTCTCTCTGTGTCTCTATGAATAAATAAATAAAATCTTTTTTTTAAAAAGTTCCTTCCCAGATACACAGGCACTTTGTTCTCTTGTGCCTTTATTATTTGAATTGCTGATAAGTAAGGTACAAGTTTTTTAGAAAGCAAACAGAGCCAGTGCCTCTGTCTACCCACACTGCCCACTTGCCTTCCCCCATCTATTCCCATCCTCAGTGACCAGCACTATCACTCCTCATGCATGGGAAGGTCAAAACAAATGAAAGGAAAGGTAGAAACTGGTACAAATAGGGTCCCCAAAAGTTACTTGAAGTTTAATTAGAACCCAGGACTCCTGACTCCCATCAATAAGAATCCCATTTTGGTAGGTGCTTAGCTGACATCTCTCACACACAGCATCCTGAGGAACAGGAGCACTGCCACCTCATCCCTGGTCTAGTGGGCTTTTGCTCTCCTGCCATTCAAATCCCCAGATCCTCTCCCACTTTGTGCTCTAGTTAGTGTTTAACCTTTCCGGGAGAAGAAGATCAATACAGATTCTTCATTGCTAAGAATCGATGGCTGTCCGGTGGCATCACTGCCATCCAGTCTTGCTGAGAAGCCCAGTAAATCTCTCCGGCTGCTTCAAAAGCTTGGTTTGTCGTCTTCAGTTGCTTTCATTTTTAATGCAGATCACTTTGGTTTCTGTCCCCCTGGGGGCTTGCAGATAAATCTTGGCAAGCGTGTTCAGGTCTACAAATGAGATGCTGGAAAAGGGCCAGCCCACCCAGAATTTAGTTGTAATGGATGAGACACCCCCTTGGTTCCACTTAAAGACTGGGCTGTTCGTAAGCATATTTATTGGGGGATTACCTCATATAGTACCTGGGTGGGAAGTGCCCAGAATGAAGTTCCTGTGTAACAGAAGAGACCAACATGTGAGATTGTGATGCAGATACATGCTGGCTGACTCAGCCTCTCGGTAAATAGGCAGAAGTCAGAGACTTATCCCATTCCTTCAAATGCATTTTGAAGAGAAGTGCTGGATAGTTTAGATGCTCTGAATCAAGAAAATCTGGCAGGAAATCTCTGCACTGCTTACTTACAAACCAAGTAAAAAATTACCTGTTTTTCTTTTATTAATAAATGAATGTATTTATCATATTATTGAATAGCATCTGACTAAGGATGATCTGTAAATATTTAATGTTAGTTAATGATCTCCTTTTCCCACAGTCCTTTGCTCATGCTGAGTGTTTAGCTGTATCTCATCACAACCCCGCTGAATCCTAGGTTTCCTAGGGGCAATATTAGAACCCTGGTTTCCATTTACAGCAAAAATGTGGGCTCCCTGGAAAAAAGACAGAGTCCTTTTAACTTTGATTTCTCCTTTCTTTGATCAGTGGACTACACCAATTATTACCAGGGCCTATGGGATTGCCATGGTGACCAGCCAGATGAACTGTCCTTCCAACGGGGTGACCTCATCCGCATTCTGAGCAAGGTAAGGACGTAGAATGTGGAGCTTGAATCAAAAGTCGATTTTTGTGGGGGGCCTGGGTGGCTCAGTCAGTCAAGCATCTGACTCTTGATTTCAGCTCAGGTCATGACCTCACAGTTGTAAGATGGAGCCCCTCCATACTGGGTGTGGAGCCTGCTTAAGATTCTCTCTCTCCCTCTTTCCTCTAAAAATTTATTTTTTCACTTTCAGTGATGTAGTCACCATAACCAAAATTATTCCATGTCATACATTTCTCTTGTGTGTATTACATGGCTCCCTCACACATAGAGTAAATTCCCATTGATTTTTAATCATTAAGGAAAATTTTAATTGAAAATTCAGATTCACAAATTGAACACCAATAAAAATTAATTAAAAAAAATAAAAAATTGAACACCAATAAAAATTAATTAAAAAAAAATAAAATAAAATAAAATGTTAGATTTAAAAAAAAAAAAAGAAAATTCAGATTCAGGAACTAATTTTCAAATTTAAAAATGCAACAAAGTAGATATAACACTAAAACTATGCCAATCAAATTATTCTTTTTAGGGTCTTGTAGTGCTTAAAAGGTCATCATTATGTACATAATTTATTACTGTGTAATTCTCTTGAAAACACTCTGGCTTGGTAAACCACCTTCTTATGTCATTTACAGATAAACAAGACTATAATATAATTATGATGGGGTAGGGGGTACAGACAGAGCTAATTGGTTCAATTGGTTTGAGCAAGTGCTGATAAGACCAAGATAGTGAATCCAACTCCACGAGAGCCAGCTAACTTTATTCTCTTCCTCAGTCATAAAGCTAATCCCTAGCGCCAACTAACCATCTCACAAATAGTGTTGTTGATTATAAAAGAATTGAGAAAAAAATAAAAGGATAGATTATTGCCTATTATTTTTCACTAATGTGAAAAAGATTCAGAAATTACAGGCTACCGTTTGAGGGATCAATAGCATCATCCTTTGTAAAGAAAGATTATACATATTCTATATAGGTGGGCTTAGGAAATAGGTTCTGTCCCTGAAGTAATGTATGAAAAAGTTCTTTCTCTATGAGGTCAATCTCTACAAACACATTTTTTAAATAGGCACTATTTGCTCTTTAATTAATGAGTATGTGGATTCCATAAAGGCAAATTGAAAACCCATTCTGTTATTAACTCATCATTTGCTATTTATTTTTATTCTGTCAATGGCCAAGGGTTTGTCTCAATTTGAAAGATACCATAAGATCCTTAGGAAAAAGACCAGGGCCAACCTTAGGTAACTTTCAGTAGTTGCAACAAGTCCCCTTGCAGTGAGGCCCAAATTCAGACCCAACCTTTTACAAAAGAGTAGGAAGCCTACAAACCTGGCTGAGATCACAGTCTTCTAGTAATTTCTTTCAGAGTCCTAATTTAGCTCTATCCTAGTGCCATTCTGGTGCAGCTCCAATACACCAAGAATAAATTGGAAGCAAAGAAGGGAGTGGACATTGGCCTGATTGGTATTTCAAATGCCCGAAAGCAAGGTTTGCCTTGTAATAGAATTTGTGTACATTACCACGCTGGCATTACAGGGGTAATCGAGTTATCCACTCAGGTGTGACCAGGCCTCTGTTTGCCCAGAGCCCGCAGGTGAACAAATTAACTGTTTACATTGTCTGAGGTGCCTGCAGCAGGAGGGGGGGGCAGAACAGAGCCAGACTGTCTGCTGGCCTTCTCTCTCGGTCATGATTATTTTGTTTGTTTTGCATGTCTTTTGCCTTTGTTAATGGCTTCTCACTAGGGGTCCTTTTTCTCCATTTAGAAGGGGCTGTGTGGTGACTTGCCCTGCAGTACAGAGCTATCTGCAGTTACCCTGGCTGTTGTATTTTTAAGAGACACCAAAGAACATGGAGAGCCTCCCCTACCCATCTTTTTTAACCAATCCTCCTTCCCTTACTGAAAGCTAATATATCAAACTTTGATGCAGGGAGAACACCTTGCTGCTTCGGTTTGGTCTGGTTTCTTTCTCCATATTTCGGAAGGCCTTAAGTCTATTTTCATCCTTTCCCGATGTAGTAGTGCATTTCTCCCCCCAAAAGCTACACCAGCTGCCTCCCTTCTGCACGCTGTTAATCCCTGCATGTCAGAGGAGGAAATGAGAGGCTGGAAGCTCAACTGGAGTTTCCCTCATAAAGCTTCATTCCAGTTAACGTTGGCTTGGGGAGCATTTTGGATTGGATTTACCTTTATTATATCACCTAACTCAATAACAGTCCTTGGACAGGAAGGAACCTTAAAAGGCCACCCAATCCATTCCCTTGCCTCTAAGAAACACAAATGAAACAATTCAGACAGATAAGAAAAGGAGATCCCTCTATCATTAGTAGTTTGTCTACTCAGACATTCAGTAACTCCGAATCTCTGGAATTTGTTCTCACATGAATCCTAAATGCATTCCAGTTTAGCCCCAACTGGCTTCCTTTGGGAGAGTCAGTTACACTCTGCAACCTGCCTCTTGCATGTAGAGGAAAAGAACTGACCCAAGTGGAAGTTAGTCCAAAAAAATGGTATCTAGAAATCTCCATTTTACTTTTCTCTCTGACCAGTAAAACCTTTGTCAGACAAGAAAGGCCTACTGGTTTAAGAACCTGGAGAAGTCTATTTCTACCAAGAAAGCCAAGACAAGATGCAGCTGGGTACATACCTGGATCAGTTTCCTTCCCCGTAAAATGAGGGAATTGTGTTGGATAGCCTCTAAAGTTCCTTCCACCCTTAGGATTCCTATCCTAAACACAATGAGTTTGACACCACATCATTGCTAAAGAAATTCCACATGAAAATGTGTTTAGCTTTAATTATTTATTCAGATTAAACAAATTTAGGGGCAGCTGGGTGGCTCAGTCAGCTAAGCATCTGCCTTCAGTTCAGGTCATGATCCCAGGATCCTGGGATCCAGCCCCACTTTTGGCTCCCTGCTCCGTGGGGAGTCTGCTCCTCCCTCTTCTTCTGCCTTCCCCTGCTTGTGTGTGCTCTCTCTCTCTCACTCACTCAAATAAATAAATAAAATATTTTTTAAAAAAGATTAAACAAATTTAAAAATTTCTGTTATAACTTGTTTTGGGCCCTCATAAATGTCCAGGTTTTCCCCTCTTCTTTGTATGATAAAAGAAATACGGGATCCCTGGGTGGCGCAGCGGTTTGGCGCCTGCCTTTGGCCCAGGGCGCGATCCTGGAGATCCGGGATCGAATCCCACGTCAGGCTCCCGGTGCGTGGAGCCTGCTTCTCCCTCTGCCTGTGTCTCTGCCTCTCTCTCTCACTGTGTTCCTATCATAAATAAATAAAAATAATTAAAAAATAAAAAAAGATAAAGAAATACTGGGGGAGTGGGCAGGTTAAGAACAGGAAATAGCCCCTGGATGGGGAAGTGAGGTGGTGGTGGGGGGCTTTATTCCTGGGCTCCTGCTGCTCCCTGTTGTTTCTGAATAGTTGCCCAAATATGATCCAACCTTGAATCTTAGAATCCTAAGTAGAGGAGAATCTGTTAGGGCCTTGGGCCTAGGCCCTTTGGGCAAGAATGATCCCAGAAAGAGAGCTATTTGTCCATTTCATGATTTTATTTTATTTTATTTTACTTTATTTTTTAGAGAGCTAATGTGAGTGGGGGTAGAAGGAGGGGGGCAGAGGGAGCTAGAATGTTAAGCCTGCCATGGGGCTCAATCTCAGGACTCAGAAACCAAGACTCTGAGTCACCCAGGTGTCCCTATTTATCCTTTTTAAAATAAATTTTCCAGAGAGGATGATTGGCTGGGCAAGAAAGATACACCCAAGAGATAACCAAATAACCATCACCTGTCCTATTCTTAAGGAAGCGGATCAGTAACAGATGAGTTACTTATGTGACCCTGAGCAAAGTCACTTAATCCTGCTAATCTTCTATTTTCTCATCTGTAAAAATTGGGATAACTTCTATTCATAGAGGTTATGATGCTTGCATTAGAGAATTCATGTAAAGAAGTATCTGGCATCTAGGGAATGGTAACTATTATTATATTCCTCTCTTTTCCACTAACAATAAAGTAAACCCTTGGGGTCAGTGCTGGGTACATACCAAGAGTTCAACAAACTATTGGTAAAGTGAGAGAGGAAAAGCAGGTAGCCTGTCCTGCCAAGAACTCTTCACAGAGACACTCAAAAGCACAAAAGCTTCTTCCTTGGCAATAGAAAACCATCCAGTGAAGAGGCTTACATGGAAATCCATCTAGCCTTTCCTGGTCTGAGAGATTTTGTCACTGACAAAACTGATGGATCGTTCAGGCTTCTCGTTTGATGAGAGGCCGGAGCCCCGTATCCAAGCTCTGAAACAGTAACCAACGGGCGCAGTCAGCAGGACCCCTGCTGACCTCCCCTAACACATCCATGCATTCCCGGGCCCCATGCAGTTTCATGCCCACTTAATTCACTGAGTTCCAATTTGGGTCTTAAAATATATTAAAGGGAGATTTTAATAACGAAGCAGATCTGTGCATCTAGCGGATGTTCCTGCGTTCCTTTCGGGGCCCTGATATTTCTGAACAGCTTTTTCTGGTACAGGAACTGAGCTCCGCTTCCCCCCACCCGCACCCCACCCGCAAGCAGGGACGCAGCTCAGGCCACAGCGGGGTGTTTAGCGCTCTTCAGTGGCTCCAGATTGTGGTGGCGCTTGTGCAGGTCTCCTCATACGTAACCGATGGCTCCTGAGAGCCTGCCTCTCGTAAATTACTTCCCACGATGCCTGCGACCACCACAGAATTCAAGTTTGAATAGAGCAGGAAAAAGGTGTTTGAAAGGCCTGTTCACTCAGCTGCATTTTAATTTCCTTTTCAATCTTGTCCCAATTAATTTCACAGAATTAATCTCACAGAAGCAAACTCGGCAGCATTGAGGCTGTGGTTTTAGTGTGGCGGTTGCTCTGCCTGAACATGAAATAGGAGCTAATATAAAAATCCATCTGCTGTGTTTGAAATACACGCCGGCTGCTGCTCAGTCCTGTCTGACATTCCAAACATCAACAGCGGGGGAAAGTGATTTGGGGGTTAGTGGCCATCAGTACTTGGCAGGGGTTCAACAACAGGTGTACTCCAAAAATCCATTCAGCCTGGGCACCAGGCATGACAGGGCAGGTGCTGAAGCACCCTCCGTGCAGTAGCGCTGTTCCCTGGCTTAGTTTCTTTTATCTGTGGAGCGTGAGGCCCCTTCTGTGGACTAGCACTGTTGTGGGCTTTTATTTTTAAGCGAGAGAAAGGGAGGAAAGAAGCCTCTATTTGGATAAGATGAGTCATAAGTTCCAACTTTCAGAGAAGTGACTCTCTTCCTGGCTCCAAGGTCTCTCACTAGGGAACCTTTAATAAAAGTGTTTGTTCCACTATGTGTGAGAACTTCAATAAATGCCTATTTAAAAATTAAGCCTTGTGTTCCAGAAGCAATTCATTGTGGCAATGTGAGCTGTCCAGCAGATGAGACAAATTAAAGAGAAAGAAAAACTCTCAATTGACTAGAAAGGAGACGAGGTCCCCAAATGAGGTCTTCTATTTAGGGTAAACTGAGTCAGAAAGCTACAGCTCTTGGGCTTATGTTGTATACCTCATGAGTTGGTCTTAGGCTTCTCCAAGATTTGCCCTGCTACCTAAGCCCATGGAGATTACCCTCGGAGCAATCAGCTGGGCACCACAGAAGGTTTATACTTATATGGTGTTCCCATGGACCAAACATACCAGCCTTTGGTTGTCTTCTCTACTGGTGTAGTTAACATGGAAACAGAGACGTATAGGCAAAGTCCAGTTTAACATCAAACATGTGATGTTGTCAGATAACTTTGGGCTTCATGAGGATGAGGATAGACCAACTTTGTCACCCTGAGTGACAATGAGCTTCCAGTATGGTTGAAACCACTTAAAATTAGGCTGGACCCTAGCTCCAAACCCAATTCCTTGTTATCTAAAGGTAGCAGGCCTGTTGCCAGCACACCTGGAGTGTGTTAACACAACACCATGTTCTCCACCTACTCCCTCCAAGGCCTACTTAAAGAATGTAGACCTTTCCCCTCCCTTGACCTCATTACCTCCAAAAGAGATTTGTATGTTGTAAAAATCATCCAAATGCAGCAGTACTTCCTCTTCTAAGTGTGTTTAGTTGAATGTGACAACAAGCCTCATAAAAACAGATAAGTTAATTCCTTCAATTGCTTTAAATGAAAGATTGGGTTGGGTTTGGATTTTTTTTTTTTTTTTTTTTTTTTTGGTTTTTTAATTTCAGGGCTCTGAGGGAAAGGAGGTGTTTGGTGACATCTAGTGTCCATTTAGGACTTCCTCAGGCACCATTACCCTCAGCTTGGCTGCATGGGGGGATGGGCAGGGTTATTTGGGAGGTAATTCAGGGGAGTAAGTGGGGAGAATATAGGCCTGGGGCGCAGGCTGCCCAAACAGTGTGATGAAACTGATCAATGCCTGTCAAAGAGCAATTATTCACCTCTGACCTAACCAAAGGGGGCGAGTGAGAGGATACCATCGGAAAATATCTTTTCTTATTTATGGTGATATGAAAGAAAAGCAGAACCTGTCCCCACCACCCCATTTCATGTTAACAAGCAGGTCAACACTGTGCTGTGATGACGAAGATGATGATGATGATGGTGTTTTCTCTCATTAATAACCCCAATGGGAGTCTATAGAGTTAGGAGGATGGGAATGGGATTTGGGGTCAGCTGGAAGGCAACGGTCATACACCGGTCAAATTCAGTAGAGGCCATTCCTTTCCCCCAGACAGGAACCAATCGTCTAGAACAAACCCTGGCAGCCTCATTCCTTCCAGGTAATTTTTATAAATGAGGGGACACCCATTCCAAGAGAGGACAAAAGGGAGAGGATGCTTGTGTGTGTGTGTGCATGTGTGTGTGCATATGCATGCATATAAACCTGCTAACAAGAGCCCCAATTGCCTATCAACCCTATCCTCCAAACTCCTGCCATTTATTATAAAGGCCACTTTTAAAAAGAGAGAAAAACTGGCATTCTCCACTTTACTCCACTTTTAAACTGTTGTCCTAGTTAGGAGCCTTCACTTTTTGCACACACACACACGCACACACACACACACACACACACACCTTTCAGTCAGGTGGCAAGTCCCAGATCAGATAATTAACTATGAGGCCTGGACAGAATTGTTTACCTAGAACCATATAAGCCATGGCAGGGTTAGGTTAATGCTCAGAATCGCCCGATGCTTTACAAACTCCAGTGTAAAAAAAATTCCAGCCATTTATTTTGTGGTGAATTTATAACAAATGCTGTTAAAGGCTTCATCTTTTGACAGAGGTAATAATAAATTCACTGTTAAAGACGGTAGTTTAATTCCTTATACCTCCAATACTGCACAGAATAAACCATATTCATCACTGAGTAATTTTTTACCACATAAATCTTTAAAACTAACCGGTGAAGGCTGTTGAGACTGAAATATTGTGAATTTATTAGATATGCCCATGTAGTATTGGATTCAGAGGTTTCCATTCGAATATATTATGGGGAAAATTTGTGTCTTTAACTGTGACATTCCCTCCATTTCCCACTGCCAGTATTATAACAAGCAGCTCCTCCAGAGTCAACTGCACGTTTATTAGACAGAGATTTAGTAATAAACTCCTCACTAATCTGCCAAAGAGGCTGGATGACATTTCGGTGAGATGCTCTATTTAAAAGGAGTCACAAAAGCTTTGTTTCTGTGTAATTATTTTCTCAAAAGGAGCTCAGCCTCCCCAAACCTCTGTCTGCCAGCATTTCTTGATAGTGTATGGGTCCAGCTCTCCAACCAAACTAGCAAAATATTAAAAGCAAATTATAACCTCATTGCAAACATACAGGGGAGTAACTTCCATGCAGTTTATAGGATTAGTTGGCAGGGTGGGGTGGGGGGAGGCTTGGGGTAATTGGTTAGAACACAGAAAAGCTGGAATTAGCAGACATTGCCAGACGTATGGTATTTAAGGGCTAATAAAAAGATTATATTGATTCTCAAACCAGAAATAATAGACAATGGTTTCAGGAAACTTGCTATTTAAAAACTTTCATCTTGACATATGACACATTAAAGATACAATTAGATCCTCAAATCTGAACAAAAATCCTTTACCCTACCATATTAATTTTGAGCGAAAATCTGTGCCTGTTAGATGAGAATATTCTGAACCTTTCTCATGATTTGCTGGTGAAGTGACATTTAAACTAACCAATTGATTATATCAAACTGTAATACCCTCTCTAGTTTCATTAAGGAAATATTAATATTGCCAGAATGAAAAATATTTTTTCTTTTAGATGCAGAAATGTGCATCATTTTTTTAGCGAAGAGCTTCGGCAGTTTCTCTGTTCCCACTAATATTCTGCATTTGGGAAGAGTTCCAGATACTAAAACTTCCAAGGAGCATTGTGAACTTTAAGATTGTTTTTTAATAAAATCAAATCAAATAGGTTTTTAGCTGTTAAACAAAGGAGAAAAATCTCTTGGCGGTGCAAGACTGCAGCCCATCAGAATAATTGTTAAAAGACAGAACCCGGCTAGAAAGATAAGCATAATACCAGCAATTAATATTCAGCATTTCACATTATAGTCAAGAGGATGTGTTTTTCTTTGTGATGTGGCTCATAAGCTAAGAGTGTTGGGAGCCAGAGTCTGAGCTCTGTCTTCTTTTTGTGCGTGAGGATTAGGGAGAAAAAAACAGCAACAACAATCCTGCTCCATCTGTAAATGAACAAACATCTTGATTTTATAGCTATTTGCTTTGTAAAACTGAGGAATGAAACAAAAATTACTGGATGCCTAAGTAACACTTTAATTCCGAATTCATTTACGCTGTAGCTATGTAGTTGTCACAAACCATAATGCAGTATTTAATTAAAATAACACAAGTGCATCTAGATATGTCCTGGGGTAGCTATCACCAAATTATAGTCTATGCCATCCGTATTTTATTTATGAAATGGCAGATTCTAAGGTGCAACTAGGCTGATACAACAGCATAAACATTTTAAACCTGCATTTTTATAAAGGTTCTTTTTTTTTTTTTTCCTGCTGTGTCTTTAAATATGTTCCTCCTTCTATCATTCTGGGGGTTTTTAGTGGGATTGTTTTGATGTCGATAGAGATCTGGATCTCGCTTTCTAACTCTTGCTTTTCAACTATTGACCTCCCGGGTCCTCTGGCTGTGAAATCCCCCCGTCTGTTGTCATGGAAAGGCTTGACTTTTCACAGGAGCCGCAGCAAGCATGGGACATCTTAGCAGACCTTGGACATGGATTCCAAGAGGGTAGGAGAAAAAGCAGACCCTTTTCAGGCTCGGTGTGCTTGTTCCCATACAATCTTCCTTGCACCTTTTTTTTTTTTCACCTATAAATACCCATTATAGTTTACACGCTTGCTTGCTCTACTCTGTGGATGTTCACACGCAGACATACTGCTCCTTTTCATAAACGCATAGCATCTGTCTTACACGTACCCACCATCTATCTCCTCCTTCACACAGGCTGTCCCATCCACCTCCTTGTCTGTAGAATTATGTTCAGCAAGGTCCCGATTTATAGGAAATAAATAATGAAAATGGAACGGACTGGGAAAGATAATCGAAACATTCAAATTGTTATTTTTCACTGTACTTTCCACAAACAGAGCATCTATAAACACCTAGCAAAGGTGTTGCCCGATTCCTAAAAGAGCAGTGCCTTGTGGACATTCTGACTGGGTGGGTCTCTACATCACATCTTTCTTGTTCTATCTCTCTTGCTTGTTGGTGCTCCAAGATCTGGCCATTTTCAAATGGCAAATGATGCCGTACTGTTATTTTCATTCTTCCTCCCAATAATGACAGGTTTTTCCCATCATTTATCCTCTATAAGACAATCCTAAGAATTTTACAACAGAAACAATCATTACAATCACCTTTTTAAAGAAAATAGCCCTTGCGGTTACTGTATAAAGATATTCCAATAATGGTATCAGCGGATCACAGCCTGATCCTGCAGCAAGGGTCTTTTGGAGAGAGGGTTTCTTATATACACTTGTAATTATTTTAGCCCCTTTCACAGGTCACATAGAAAGTTAATTTCAATCGCTGCTAATTTCCGTCCAACAAGAGTGCGGTACTTTAAACCACCCAAAATAATTGGATTCAAAACAAATTTAGGAAATTGAGTGTGTTAGAAAGCAAATAAAAATATCCTTTTGGTAAGGAGGAGGGTGAAAGTAGTAAAAATGGCCTTTTTTTCCCCCTCCCTTCTTTCCCCTTCGCAACTTTGCCATTAAAGTTGCACCTACAGCTAGAAGTTTGTCCGTGAAAAATGGTCATTTTGTTTCTCTGCTCAAAGAATGTTATTAAAATGCTAATTTAAAAGAAAAAGGAGTTAAATATCTAGCGATGGTGCATTCTAATTGCAACCATAATGAGCTCTCTAAATGTGCGTGCCCCTGACACACACAGAGCATAAACAGCAGTAAACAGATCATTAGTACCCGCGTTCATTTATTCTGGCGACCTTACCATGACCCCACCGAGGGTAGGGTGAAAAGCAGGTGGATCTGGCTGTGACACCCCCTAGAGGGATCCAGGAAATGAAGCTATAAGCGGTTGTCATGGAAACGCCTATGTGTGCAGATGATGTAACACACCGACAGGCTGTAGGGCTCCGCAACTGGGACGTTGCCTTTCCCTCGCCGGAACAATCTTGAAGATTAAATTATTCATTTCTTTAATTCACAAAGCAAAAGGAATCCTAATTTTCTTGGTGATGTGCAACTCTCTTTCATTTGTCTATGGTTTGGAACGTTGGCGACTTGTCATCCCTTCTTTCTCTGAAACTCACCCCAGCTTCCTACATTCTAGCCCCAAATCACTGAATCTGGCAAAATCAAGTGTGGGGAAGAGGTGGAAATCTGACGTTCAACATCTATACCTTCAAGAGAGAAAAACCTAAGATTTGAAGCTGAAATTGTAATATATACGGTGTCCCTTTCTGGTGAGGGCATTTGGTTGACCGGGGACTAAATGTACACCTGTCCTGAACAAGATGGCTTTGTCTGGAGCAGGGCAGGATTAAGCCAATACTCAATGAGGAGAGCATAAAGCAGAAGAGGCACCCGCCCCAAATGAACACATCACCCTAGCAAAGTGCAAGAAAAAGAGATAAGAGAAAACAAGCATCTGCTCACCCCCTCCCATGTCCAATTGAGGGAATCAAGATTAATAAAAATAATTCTTTGGAGAATGATTCCACTCTATCCTACCCTGTTTTGTACCAAACAACCTCAATAACCTTACGGCAATAGTAGAATAACGTTTTTCTTTCTTTCTTTTTTTTTTTTTTTTAAGGAAGCAGAAAAGACAATCTCTGGAAATTATTTTAAAATAAAAAATACCCTGGCCTGTGCCTCCCCCCCCCGCCCCCCCCCCCATTGCACTTTAGATGAACCTGTGATATTGTAGCAATGGCCCTTGAAGTGCAGTGGGGAGGTGATTTAGGAGAATATTAAAGGCAATGTGGAGATTCAAGGCGCCTCTCTCAGGGAGATCTGGAGAAATACGCAGCACAGATGGGCCGAGCAGATTAAACATTTCCGTCACATTGTTTCCAAATTGTGTTGTGGTGCCTGAGGCTGGTACTGCGGTCAGAGCAAAACAGAGCGGTGCAGAGCTGCGAGCCGCACAGTTTATGGAATACATATTAATACGCCGGTCTCACATGGTATCACAATTCTATCAGCTCCGAAATGGTGCTGTCTCTATTGTTCCTGCATTCTGCGCTTGGCACCTTGTTTTCTCCCATCTGCAGAGTGTTTACCTTCCCTTTCTCCTTTCTCTCCTTTTTTAGGCAAAGTTCAAGTTGTGTGTTTCTTTCTCAATTATCTTTCCACCCTCCCTCTTACCTTCACAGCCTATGATTTTTCTCTCGCGCACACTCTGTTTTGCACACACGCTTTCATCACCAACAATGTCCAGTTTGTGCACATTGTGACTCAGTCATTATCTACCCACACCCCAGTTCAAGACGTGAGCTTTGGGCTTGAGGCTGAATTTCCCCTTGCCTTCCAGTGCTCAGAACCACCTCCCTTCTAGCCAACTCATTTCTCTTCAAAAGATTCAAGTCTTAGCTATACAGTTGTCACCATGTGCCCCCCAGCTGCTGTCACTGACCACCCAGACTTTCTGCACCCCCTTTCTTAACCTCACATACCTTTCCCTCCTCCCTAGCCCAGGCCAACCAACCTCCAGGTTAGCAAGTTCCCTGAAATGTGACAATAAATAAAACTAGTTTAGTTGAGGCAAGTTCAATGATTCATTTTTATTATGATTGATAGACCAAAACTCTGAATAATGGAAAAAAGAGAAAATGATTGCCAAGAACCTAAAACATGGTGTCAAACAGCCCAAGGAGGCTGCCAAGCTACCCAAGGTTTCAGCTGAGCGCTGAGCTCTGGTCTTCTGACAGCTTCCAACACCACTAATCCACCATCCACCCGACTGACCACTTCCTTTTCCCTTCTGCAAAATCTCTCCACAAAACCACTTATGCTGAAAAACGGGCACCTGCTTGTCTTTAGTGAACAATCCCTGTTTCCAGCCTTGCTTTTCTCAGCAGTTGGAAGGGTGCTGAGTTAGAGCCCTCAATTTATTTAATAATTTATGATATCCTCAGAAAGCATTAAATTTCCAAAGCTGGATTTTAGAAGTAGAGAAACTGTGGGCCAATCCAGAGTAAAAATACAATATTTTTGGCTGACCCTGGAATATTACAGTCTACTCTGTTTAGGAATTCAAGTTTCCCATCTTTGCTAATGATAATGTTGGATGCACAAGCACTGATAAGAGAAATAAGCAATCATAAACCAATAATTCTGTGATTGATTGGCCTTTCCCATACATATATCAACCTTCTATTGATCTTTCATGTCAGGGGCTGATTGATTGTTCTCTTGAAGAAGAATTCTCTTATTTACAAGCACTGATATAGTGAACTTTGATGGTTAAAAGAACAAAAGTATGAGACATTTTCTGGGAATCTTGTTCCACGGAGGCTTATCAAGGCCCAATTCAATGTGAAAAGAGAACATTTCTATTAGGAACATTCTCAGGGCAGACGATGTCAAGCGGCTTGCTCCAAAAGCCATCACATGGATCTGAATGGGAGCTATTAAGAAGATACCTCAACTTTTAAGTCACAGCTAAAGAGAGAGTGCTTTAGTGGTATACCTGAAAGTAATATAACATTGTATACTAACTATACTTCAATAAAAAAAAGAAGAGAGAGAGAGAGCAATGGTGCCTTAGAAGGAATGAGCAAGCTTGGTCAGCTTTCAGCCTTAGAAGAAGGAACAGACTGTGTGGCTGGAGGGCTGACACCTGAGAACCCTAGCATGGCAGAAACAAGGATTCTTGATTTCCTTTCACTGTATTTTTTAAAGCTGGGGGAAGGGCAGCCACACTTTTGGCCACACTGGGCAAAAGTGCAGAGCCAGGCCATAAAAATCATTATATTTTCCCCCTAGGTTGCTGGTTCATAAACTGTAGAGGGTTCATGAACCCTTTGAGAATCTGATGAAACTTTTGGACTTCGTCCCAAGGACAAGACACATGGACAGGTGCACACAAAATTTCACACCAGTTTCAAGGAGTTCAAAGATCCCTTCGTGTCCATCCATGGACCGGCCAAGGGTTCACAGACTCCAGATTACGAATCTGTGCCCTTAGAGGATGATGCTTTCTTTTTGTTGGAACAGCCTAGGATTCACTGAGCCTAGAAATTGAATTCTCATCCCAAGACAGGATGGTCATTCCAGGTCATGTCTGTGCTACTCCAGGGGAGCCATGGAAGAGTTTATACAAATAGGAACCAGCAGGGAGGAGAGAAATTAAAATGCAGCAATCATGGAGTAGGGGTATTTAATCTCTTTTAAGGCTTATGATAGGCGCCTGCTGGTTTTCCCCCTGATATCCCGTGACACCTACTGACAGGGTATTTGCAGCACCACACAGGGACTCAGGGCCCTGTGACAGGAGGAGCACCGAGGAGGTCCGTGATAGTCTTGAAACCATAAACAGCGATAGGAAACCACTGGAGGCAGAGTCAAGCTGTGCGACATGCCCGTGCTTGGTGGCCATACTGCTTTTTGTTTATAGAATTTGCTGTTCTTTTTATGGCAGGTTTGGTAGGGTTGAGTTGTTTTTTTTTCCTTGTTGATGGAGATTAGCAGCATAAATCCTTTTATGGCAGTGTGCAATCCCCCATAAACACTTTTGATTGTTGCTGATGGTGAGTGCTGTGTCTATTTCAAGTTCACTCAATGTTCTGCTCATCTAGGCCAATAGCTTCTCCAACCAGATAAGGGAGTCCAAGTAGCCAACCTTTACTTATAAGATTCCTTCATTTGGGGAGTTCAAGGAGGTGGAACAAGGTTGGTGTTGAGGGAAACGGATATCTAATCAAGCCTAGAAATGTTTATGATGAGAATAAGCCCCACGTTGCACTACTTTTGAATGAAGAGCTTCTAAAAAGATTTTGTGACGGTAGCGCAAGTGCTGATGTAAAGGGTTTGTTTGCTTTTTTAAAAACAGCTTTTTAAATTCTTACCTCAGACATCTTCAGTTAACAATGCTGTGTAATTAACCTCTTAGCTCTACCAGACACAGTATGTATAAAGAGTGGGGCACCTGTCCAGTTCTGATCCCTTCCCGTGGTAGGCGTGTATCCCCACCTTGGAGGGAGAACCACTTCCGCATTGAGGATTTCGGGTCTCCCGGAGTGTCTCAGCATTTTTCTGGTCTTTCCAAACATCTGGACAGGAAAAGTCAAACTTTATTGAAAATGTTGATCCCATGAATTCAGTTCTCTCTGCCATCCCAAAACTAAAACCCAAGAATCAGCAACTTAATAAAAATGCAGTAAATTAGCACCTCTAGACAAGAGCAGAGTTCATTCAGAGCTGGGGTCTGCCTGGCTGAGCCAGTACTCTCTCCATTTTAATAGTTTAATAAAAATTAGCATAATTAACGAACATCTGTATGATCCAGAGTGGTGCAATTTGGCACTTGGAAACGAGGGCTTAAACATGATTGCTGTGAGTTTAATGTTGTTTTAATTCTTTTTGGCACTGTGCAGTGAAATAAACGTTTGGTGGTGATAGTTCTCGGCCGGATCTCATTTGCATTTTTCTCCCTTTGATTATGAGCAATTGTGGACTCCCCAGCAATTCATCAAAGTAGAAATTATTTTAAAATACCTCGTGGTGTTCAGACTGGGTTGGAGCAATGCATGGGAGGTGGTAGTGGAAGAGGAGGCTAGAAATTTTCCATTCATGCTTTAAACATCTTAGCCCTGCAGCCCTTTTTGGGTTTCCAGCCAAGGGATGAAATCTGGAAAAGCCAGTCAGATCCCAAGACCTGTAGGTGCTTTGATTAAGCTCCTAGGCTCCCACAGCAGGGTACTTACGGGCTCTGAGACTGTGCCATCCTCCTTACACCCTGCCCGCTCTTTTGTTTTGAAGGGCAGAGAGTTGATTTCACTCATTTCGGTTCTCGGCGCTGTGGTGGGGCTTCTACATCTGCGGTAGGCAGGGTCAGTGTTCCCCTCGAGCAAGAGCACGTGTACTGGGAGCCTGGTCTTTGCAGGTGTCCTGCTGAGCCTCATTCTGCTGCGGGTTGGCAGAGAGCACCTTCCCAAGGCTTGGCCCCTGCTCCCGGCCTTACGGCTAAAGGCCGATGCTAAGAAGCATGAGTCCAAGTCAGGAGTCTTGAACAGTCCCTAGGGAGGGAATGCCCGGCCTGAGCTCCTCAGGTGATAAAGATGACGCCACATGGCAGGTGGAAGACCACACTTCACACCTGTTTCAGCAAGTTGACTTTGGTCAGGAGGCTATCAGACAGCACTGTGCCCACTCTCTGCCTGTGAGGTCGCAGAAGAACTAAAGCTAGGGTTTGTGTGAGTAACAGTGCAAGAGGAGGACAGAGTGTCTCCCCCTCACAGCAAGGCTTTGTGGAAATGGCGTGCCAGCAACATGCTAAGCAAAAAGTAACACCACAAGGAAACTAGGGCAGAAACTGCCTTAACTTCAGTGTTGGAAAATGGACAATAGCATAACTTGTACGGAGACGAGCTTCAAACATCGTGGCGGACAGAGGCTGAGGAGCTCTGGGTAATTTCCCCACAAGATAGTGTGTAGGGAGAGGTTGGCCTGGGGGAGGAAGGGAACGATCAGGTGTGTGGAGACAGTGGGCTGGGCGATAGACACATTCATTTATTTTATTTTTTTTATTTATTTATTTTTTTAGACGGGCTCTTCAAAGGTAAATTCTTTGTTCTTTTTAGGATCAACCCAGTCTCACTTGTTATGGCATGTGAGCCCCTCTCCATGGTATTTAGGGAACCATTTGGGGAAACTGTCTCCAGAGGCAGTTGCGCTCTTCCTGCCACAGCCAGTTCAATCACCAGGGGACTATCCTGGAGTTGGTTGTAACTAAATCTGCTCAACTGAAAGAATAAATCCCACTGCTCCCTTCATTTCTTCATAACTTCATTTAACAAGTATTTTTTGGCCCCTCTCTGTGCCGGATACCATGCTGAGTGCTGGGAGTAGAACAGCACACAAAACCAACAAAGTTCCAGCTCACACAGAACTTTCCACCTAGTGATTGGCAGTGAGACAAAGGCAGGCAGCTAGCTACAAGGCAGCTTGATGAACTCATTCCCAGGGAAGCCCAGGGCATAGTACACAGTACATAGCTGGGGCCCCCACACAGAGAGTGGCAAAGAGAGGCTTCCAGAGAGTCTAGAGAAACACAAGAATTGAGATCTGAAGCTGCTTAGGAGTGAGCCCCATGAAAGGGAGAAAGGAAGTAGAAGCTAAACAAGCAGAGGAACGGCTGTAAGGTAAGAGGGCCCGTGGCCTGTGGGAGTTGCCGAGACAAATTCTGTTTTACTAAGGGTCCACTCAATTTACGGGGTAGATAACAATTTTGGGCAGTGAACAGGACCAGGTTGTGCACAGCCTTGTCCACCTTAGGAAGACATTGACAAGAAGCAATGGGAACCCACTTAAAGGTTTCAAGCAGAGCAGTGATTTTATCAACGTGCATTAGAATTATTCTGGCTGCAGAATGAAGGCAGGCTAGACTGGAGGCGAACAAGAATGGAGATACAGATACCCGTTTGGAGGTTGTTTCTGTAGTCCTCATGAGAAATGGCAGTGCCATGACTAGGATACTGGCAATGGGAATGGGGAGAAGTGGATAGATTCCAGTAATACTCTGAGAACAGAATCAGCAGAACTCAAGGACTGACTGGAAGAAAAGATGCACCTGGAAATGAGTCTTGAGTTCCTGGCTTGATTAACTGAGTGCATGGTGCTACCATCCACCAAGATGGAGAACACACGGGGCAAAGCTGGCTGGGAATAGGAATGGAAATAGAGGCAGGCTGATGGGTTAAATTTAGGATATGTTGAGTTTGAGCAGCTTGATGGACATGACTGGGGTATTATGATCCAGTGCTTAAATCTGGGCTGGAGCCATGGTTGTGAGTCCTTGACACGATGGCTAAAGCAGAGGTATATGAGATTGCTCAAGGAAAGTGCATCAAGTCAGAAGAGGGCCAGGAAAGAATGCTGGAAACAACCACATCCAAAGGAAGGATAGAGAAAGATGAGCTTGCAAAGGAGAATGAGAAGAAGCAACCAAAGAGGTAAGAAGGAAGCCCGGAGAGTATATTTATCATAAAAACTAAGAAAAGAAAATGCCTCATTCTTGAGGGTCCATAGTGCCAGCCTGGCTGAAAGGTCAAGCAAGTTAAGGACTGAGAAGTATCATAGAACTTGAGCAATAGGGGATCCCTGGGTAGCTCAGTGGTTTCACGCTTGCCTTTGGCCCAGGGAGCGATCCTGGAGTCCCGAGATCAAGTCCCGCGTCAGGCTCCCGGCATGGAGCCCCTCTCTCTCTCTCTCTCTCTCTCTCTCTCTCTCTCTCTCTCTCATGAATAAATAAATAAATAATCTTTTTTAAAAAAGGATCAAAAAAAAAAAAAAAGAACTTGAGCAATAAGAGGTTACAGGAGACTGTGGAGAAAAAGTGTAGGTGGAGTGATAGAAGCAGAAGCCTGAGTAGAATGGCTTGAAGATGGACTAGAAAGCAAGAAGTTGGGGTGGAAAGTGAAGTAAACTCTTTCAGTAAGTTTGACCATGAATTAGCATAGATCAGTAGAAATGGGAAGTAGGCAGGCAGTGGGGACCATTTAATCATTGTTTCCAAAGACAAAAGAAACTTGAACACATTTCATGCTGAAGGAAAGAGCCATTTACATTAGAGGCAGAAGTCAGACTCCATAGAACCTCACCTCTAAGAAATAAAGAAAGTGAAAGGGTTACAAGGGCATGTCACTAGGGATAGTCTTCAACCGTAGCCATGTGACCTTATGCTCTCCCAGCTTTGAGTTCCTCTTCTGGAAGAGTGGAGATAATATCATCTCTTCCCTATGTTGTGGGGATATAAATGTCTGATGCATAGTAGATGCTCTAAACATTAGATTCTTCCCCCAGAAGTAGTGGGAGGTTGACAAGTACATCAGTAATGACAAGCAGGACATAAGAGCGCACATGATGCTCTTATGTACGCTTGATGAGAGTTTTAACCAGAGGAGGGACACCTCCTCCACTTTAATGGGAAGCAGGGGTGGTTGTCCATACAGGTAAGTTCCTATTTTGGTGGCTGAAGGTTGACACATCTGAAGTCTTTTCGTTTTGAAGATGGAAAAGGGGTCATCGGCTAGGCTGGGGGGACAGCAGAGCTGGAGGTGGGGAGATACGCTATCCAGAAGAAACCAGGTGACTTGGAATTTTGTTATGCCACCAACTTTTTTTCTTTCTCTTTTTTTTTTTCCTAGTAGAATTCAACAACCAAGTGTGTAAAAAGATAGTTAGCTTCATGGTACCCCAAATCCAGTTGAACTGGAATACATGATATCCCCTATTTATTCCTAAATTTTACTTCCTTCAAAAGAAAGAAAATATTTTCTGTGCTTTCAGAAGCAGTCCCATAATGTTTAACAGCTGCTGTGCTTTTGAAAACCATTTCTGTATTCAAGGCGCCCCACTTCCAATCCTGTGACCACCCCTTCTTTACACCTTCTCATTCCCTCTCTTAGTTGTTCCTTTCTGAGGCTCTTATGTCCGCCTGTCATTACTGATGTACCTATCAACCTCTCACCTTTTCTGGGGGAAGAATCTAATGTTTAGCCTACCTACTATGCATCAGACATTTATATTCCCACTACATAGGGGAGAGATGACATCCCTACTCTTCCAGAAGAGGAAGTCAAAGCTAGGAGAGTGTGAGGTCACACAGCTAGTAAATGACCAAGTGGGGATTGGATCCCAGGCTGTCTGACTCCAAAGCCCATTACTCTCTGCTATAAGCTCCTAGGGAGCAAGCAATGCTCTGATTCATCATTATATATCTCATGGGAACTCAAACAGCACTTTGCACATAGAAGATGCTTGGTAAATATTATTGATTTGAACTATGACCTGACTCCCTGAATATCTTTAGTGCTCTGGTATTTAGGATGTGCCCAACTTTCTCAGAGGAAGCCATACTACTCTGCTTGATAAAAGACATGCTCTTTAGGTTCAGCAATAGCATCAAATGTACTAGATTTAAAATGGAGACAGGAAGACGGCAAAATGAAAGTAGAGTTTGCTTTCCTCCTCTAGAAGATTTTTTTTTAATGTAATAATCCCGTCAAGGTGTTAACAAGTCATAATGATAGTGTTGACAAAGAAACCACCCAACAGAATCTCCCCTGCAATCACTGTAAGAGATGAATGGAAACATGATTGGATTCCAATTAAACCGTCATCTTTTTATATTTCAGGAGTATAACATGTATGGCTGGTGGGTAGGAGAACTGAACAGCCTCATTGGGATTGTTCCAAAGGAGTATCTCACCACTGCCTTTGAAATGGAAGAAATATGAAGCCCAGGTATCAAAACTATTGCCAGTAAATCTGTTGGTCATGCCTTCATTTCTCTGTGAAGGATAAGAGTTGCCAGTGAAGTGGCTTTTCTTCACTTCCAAAAGTGATGCTCGTGATTTACATTGAAAGACGATGAGGCTGGAATTGTTTTTCCTAAATTGGGGAACTATGTGAGTAAGGATTAGGTTCAACTGCATGTGAAAGAAAACTCAAAATAGCAATAATTTAATTAACATAGAAATTTATTTTTCTCTTCTGAAAAAATCTGGAGGTAAATAACCCAAGGTATTCAGCTTTCGGATATCTTCTATTTTTGCTCCACTGCGTGTGGCCAACATTCCAAAGCTTACATTATGGCCCGAGATGAATGCTCCAGCTCCAGCTCTCATGTCTGTACCCTACCCAGCAGGAAAGATAAAATGAAAGAAGGGCATACCCGCTTGTTTTAAGGACATTTCAGAGATGTTGCACACATCACTGCTTACATTCCATTGGCCAGAACTTGGACAGACAGATAGACTTATTCTAGGTAGAACCTGTGTCCAGATTAAAAGTGGAGCGGGGAAAGGATTCATTAATAAATAAAAACAGAAGGGACGCCTGGGTGGCTCAGCAGTTGAGCGTCTGCCTTCAGCTCAGGTCATGATCTCGGGGGCCTCAGGGTGGAGTCCCGCATCAGGCTCCCCGCAGGGAGCTGCTTCTCCTTCTACCTATGTCTCTAATGAAAATGAATAAATAATCTAAATAAATAAGGGAAGAATGGATATTCAGGAACAACTAGGAATTTCTGCCACAAGGATGGGTCTGGTTTTCTTTATCCCCAGCTCTCAAATAAAGAGCACTATTTCTCCAAATGCCCATGTATTACCATATGATTGGCCAAAACTAGGAATCCAGTATGAGGATTCCTATGGAACATAATCAAATTAACTTTTAGGTAATAAAGAGTATGGCAAAAAATAAAAATAAAGAGTATGGCTTGTGTTTTATGAGCAAGAACCACATCATATTTAAAACAGTGGAGTGAGTACTTGCTTTGGGTGGGGTTGCAATAGGAGTTGCTTGGGTACACAGTGGTTTTTGCTTAAAATTAGGATGGTGAAAAAAAAAAAAAATTAGGATGGTGATGGAGGGCACCTAAGGCTAGCATGATGTCTCTAGCTCCTTCTTCTGGCCTAAAATGGGAACAGCCTTTATTGCTGGGGGTGAAGAATGACTTGCATGACCATGATACGAACTCGCCTTGGAATCTTCCAGACCAGGGCCCACTATAGGGTGCAGCAGCCCTGAGTGGATTCATTTAGGAAGATATGTAAGTAAAGATCTTACTCTGCGATATCCTTGTACAACCATAAAGCGCCAGCTGAGGCCTGTTGCTCAAGGTTTGACTTTTGACTTTCCTGATGAGGACTCCTTTTCCTGGACATAAAGGCAAAAGGGTTGGAATTTTTCTGTCAAATCTAAACATATTCACTCTACTTCACTTTGTCATTTATTTAATGACACAGTTGTTTATTTCCTCATTCTCTTTGATCCAACCATTCTACATCTAGGAATTAATCCTATAGCTACATTTACACACATGCAAAAGGATATACACACAGGGCACCCAGCTGGTCAGTTGGTGGAGTGTATGACTCTTGATTTCAGAGTTGTGAATTTTGAGCCCCATGTTGGGTGTAGAGACTACCCAAAAATAAAATATTTTTCTTTTAAAGTTTTTATTTATTTATTTATGAGAGACACACAGAGAGAGGCAGAAACATAGGCAGAGAGAGAAGCAGGCTCCCTGAGGGGAGCCCAGTATGGGACTTGATCCCCAAATCCCCGGGATCATGCCCTGAGCCAAAGGCAAACACTCCATTGTTGAGCCACCCAGGCATCTCCCAAAAATAAAAGTTTAAAGGAAAAGGATATACACACAAGGTTACTTTATAATAGCAAACCACTAGAAATGACCTAAATGTTCAGTAAAGACCTAGCCAAATAACTATAGTATGTTCATAGAATTAAGTACTATGTAACTAAAAAATTAAAGGAAGCTCTCTGCACTGATGTTGGTAAGAAAAAATAAAAAGGCAGCAAAGAAGGGTAGGCCTAATTTGTTCCATTTGTGTGAAAAGGGAGTCTCCAGGGGTGCCTGGCTGGCTCAGTCCATAGAGCATGCAACTCTTCATTTCAGGGTCATGAGTTCAAGCCCCATGTTGGGTGTAGACTTTACAGGGGGTGGGTATAGGGGGAGTCTCCAGTTGTTTCTGTGTGTAGATGATATCTCTGGAAGGGCAGAGACAATAGAAGTGGTTGCATGACTGTGAGGGTGGGAGGGAGACACTCTTTAATTTGCACCCTTTTATACCATCTTTTCTTGAATCGTAAGAGCAAACCTATGTATTTTCCCTCCTTCAGGAGACATAGCCTAGTCTCTGGCCTGCCTTTACAGAGAAACTGATCATCAGGAGTTCCTATTCCCTACGCCAGCCACCCCACCAACACCAGGGACTCTTCTTACTGAAGAGACCCAAGCCTCTGACAGCTTGTAGTAACTGAAACGGGCCATTAAGACAAGTGGGAAAGGCAGTCAGCAGGTCATAGCTCATCCCACCTTTGTTTTTTCATCCCACCTTTAAACGTGTCTCACATCCACTTCTGCTTTCTCCACAGGCTTGTCACAGAGAAGGTGAGAGACAAGGAAACCTTCAGAGGAGGAAGTTGTGAGCTGTGTCAGCTGATTTGAAAAGCGTAAATAAACTTCATATTCGGTTCCCAGCAGTGTGTGATAGTGTCCAATTTCTTTATGTAGTGTTCTCAAAAATGCTGGTTCCAGGCATTCTTGCCACCTCCAGACAAAGTAGAAAAGGAAAGCCAGAGAGGAACAAAACCCCAGACAGAGGAGGGAACGTGGATGATCTTTCAGGGCAGAATCATCTCTGGAACCCAGGCCTGCCTGCTTCTGGTTGGCTTCTCAGACTCCCTTTGGCTGCCTATTTGGTGGTTTTTCCTTCTGTACTGAATCTCTGAGATGAGGCAGCCTCTGGCGTCAGCACATTGGAGAGTTCCTTCGGTTCAAACAGCGGGCCGGCGCGGGAAGTGCTTCGGGGAGGGCTTCTGCGAATCAGCCCGGTTCCTCTTCCTGTGGTCTGTACCTCGCACTCGCGTTAACTGTGTCTTAAAGAGACGACAAGACAGAGTGGTTAAGGACATAAATTCTGGAAGCAGACAGCCTGAGAATAAATCCCAGTTCCCCATTTACTATGTATGCTCTCTAGAGCAAGCTACTTGACATTTTATGCCTCAATTTCCTCACCTTAGGAAGGGTGTAGTCCATTTCACTGGGTCGTTAGGAAGATTAAAGAGTCAACACGTGTAACGCACTTGGCACAATGCCTGGTGCATAGTAACTGCTCAGTAAGGGTTATGATGGCCAGATTCGCTAGGCGAGAAATCTTGAAAAATGGGCCACTGAGCAGCTATAGAAATTTTATCTATGAAACTGCCTATTCAGAGCAGCCCTCAGTTGGCAGTAGCCTTTCTCACCTCTGTAACAGCCACATTCTAGCCCTGCAGTAAGACACCCATTTCACATTGCCAAAAGAAACGGGGTGGCAAAGTAGGATGTTGGCTGTGCACTCCAAGTTTCTCAAAAGATTTTATGCCAGCCGTTCATTTCCAGATTTTTCTGACCCAGGAGTTAAAAAAAGAAGCATTTTGTTTGTGTGATTAATAAAGAAGTAAGAAAAGAGGACAACTGAGGTCTAGGAGGGGAAAAAATGAGATAAAACTGTTCATAATGTGCCCTCCACTTTACACGCGGTGCTAAAGGAGACTGAACCACTAGGTGGCAGCACATGAGCAGATGAACCAAGAACAACCACTTGCCTCCCCTTTTAGGAGGGGCCTTTGCACCAATCCCCAACCTACAGGTAAGGAACGGGCATTGTTCTAAAGCCTATAGCAAGGGAAGCAATCAGAAACACCCTCACCCTCAAGCCCGAGTGTTCCCTCCCTTAAAGAACCTCCAGGGGCCCAAGGCTGGAAGGCTGGTGGTTAAGAGGAGAGAAGAGCTTTGTGCCACTGCTCTGTGACTGTGAGACACCAGAAAAGGGGCTACCAGGAGAGGAGGGGCAGGTGTCCCAGGCAGGGTCAAAGGGGGATGAGAAAGGAGCAAGGGCAGGGTACCCTCTCCACTCGCTGTTGGTTCAGGGATCCCTCAGTAGTGTCATGCTCATTGGCTTCCAGAACTTAAAACAAATCCCTCCTCAAGCTGCAGGCCCGTGTGTACCTACAGCATTCACCATTCTGTGAAGGTCTTTGGCACCTCCATCAACTGCACGGTAGGCACTCAGACCTCCAACCCTCTAGCTGTGAAACCCAGCAGGGAGAGAAACTAGATTGGCCTTGGAAGATATAAACGAATGGACTAATCTGGAATTGGGTCCATAGCCATCTGGCGATCTTTAACATTGTTAGAGGCAAGAAAAAGATAAAAGTCCGATGGTTGATAAGACTATCTACAGGCTGAAGGCCATTCCCTTTTAGGAGAAAGTTCTAAAGGAAACCTTTTGGAAGCGGCAGTGGGTGCCTGTAGTCTGCCTGAAGCTAAGCCTCACCTAGCAAAACTGTTCCCCACGCAATTGACAGCCCCGATTTTAACCAACAGCCTCAGAAAGCAACTGGACAGATTACCTCTTCTCTGTTTGACTCCACTAACCAAATCCCCACCTTACTGCCTGTGACTAACTGGATAACCAGGGCATTAGATCACTTAACTAACCACACCATATGCGAGATGGCTTCTTAATAGCCGCTAATTGCTCTGGCAGGTGGAATAGGAGAGGGAGGCTTTTATCCTACCCTGGTTTTATATAAAGGTAGGAAAATAAGAAAGGTAAGTTTCTAAATTTAAGAACCAAATGTAGAGGGGTGCCTTGGTGGCTCAGTTAAGCGTCTGACCCTTGGTTTCATCTCAGGTTGTGATCTCAGGATCAGAATCTCAGGGTCGTGAGGTGGAGCCTGGAGTGGGCTGTGTGCTCAGCAGGGAGTCTGCTTGAGATTCTTTCCCCATCCTTCTCCCTCTCCCACTGCCCCTCCCCCTCTGTTCCTCCACCGCTTACCCCCTGCTCATGCCCTCTCTCTCTCTCTTTCTCTCAAATAAATAAAATCTATTTAAAAAAAAAAAAGCAGCAAATGTACAGGGGTACCTGGCTGGCTGTTGGTGGAGTACTGACTCCTGATCTCAGGGTTTTGGGCTTGAGCCCATTAGATGTAGAGATTACTTAAAAAATAAAACCTTTCAAAAAAAAAGAAGCAGCAAATGTATATCTGCCTTTTACAGATAAATAATAATTTATGAAGAGCTTACTGACACCCACTGGATAACCAGACCTGGGGCTGGTACAGTTCACCCTGCATTGTCCAAGCTGATGACTGAAAATACCAAATACTCTGAAAGCAGTCTTTCAGCTGCATTTCATTAACAACATGGTTTTCCCAGTGTTTTCTCTGTCATCCATATAGCAAAATAGCAAAATAGGCATTGTTTTGCATTCACCTCAATATTAAGTTTTTCTCATACTGTTCTCTCTCAATTTGTATTTAAGTCAAAACTGACTACACCTTGTCCTCTGGCGAATAAAAATAAGAATGAGAAGGGCACTCCTGGTGCATCTCTTTCCCTAAGGCCAGTTAGAGTCCATGTAAAGTGGGAGCAAGGCCCAAAGGTGGAACCGACTCGATGTCCGCCCTCCCCTTCAAGGCGGATACTTGATGTAAGCATAGCATGTAAGGAGCTGCCTAGATTCCAAGTTATCATCCACTTCTTTTAGCCCTTCAGTTTGCTCAGTGGCACCACCTCACTTGTCACCTGTCATTGCAAGTGGCAAAGCTGAGCATCTGAAAGGTGTTGGTTTGGACAAAAATCACACAAAATCTGCCAGGGAAGAGCACATGCGATGGAGGACTCTGGAAACTGCCGCTTTGCTTCTTCCATCACTCGCATTGTGCTGCAGTTATACCCCTCTGGTGATACGTTTTCAAATTCTGACACTCTGTGCCAGTCACTTGTGTCACAGTGAAGCAGTGGTGTGGATGCAAAGAGCAGGATAATGCAATGCTAGTGGGGGGTGGGGATGGCAAAGAGGATACACTCCTGCCTTTCAAAACCTGTTTGATGGGGCCCCTGGGTGGCTCATGGGGCCCCTGGGTGGCTTAGTTGGTTGAATGTCTGCCTTTGGCTCAGGTCAGTCCTGATCTTAAGATCCTGGGATCTAGCCCTACATCAGGCTCTCTGCTCAGCGGGGACACTGCTCCTCCCTCTCCCTCTGCCTGCCCCTTGCTCATGCTCTTTCACTCTCCTTCTCTCTGTCATATAAATAAATAAAAATTTTTTTAAAATGGTTTGAGGAAAATTGAGTTGAAGAGAAGCAAGAAAGAAAAACAAAAGAGAAGCCAAAGTATGTTTTTTTTGCTGTGTGTTTTTGTTTTTTCATTTGAAGAACAGAACTCTCAGATGCCAGGAACAGAGGTGCCTTCATCTTTGGCCACAGAGAAGCCCTCCCCATAGGTCTCCCCGCCAGGAGAGGCTCTGGAAGGATAAATCTTATGTGGCATTGATGGGCTAATACCCAGAGCACCAGCAAAATCTGTGGAGCTGACTTTAGAGAAAGCAGCTGTCTACACAGAGGATTATCCCCTCTGCACAGCCCAGTGACTTGGACTCATTTTCTAGCTGTGGATCACCAGAGTCCCTTGCTCCTCCCCCTTCCCCCCTGCCCGGCAAGCTCCTGTCCCTGTAGAATTTACAGTCACTGGGTTGGGAGTTTCAAACTTACCACTAAAAAAAGAGATTTTTCCTTCTTCAAGGGATTCAAATTATGTTCCCCATTCCCCTCTCAAAAACTTTTCAAAAAACATGTCTGTTTTGTTGGGTGAGGAGCAGGGAGGTTGTTGTCATGAGTACAAATCAATGATCATTCTTTTTTTTTTTTTTTAATTTTATTTATTTATGATAGGCACACAGTGAGAGAGAGAGAAGCAGAGACACAGGCAGAGGGAGAAGCAGGCTCCATGCACTGGGAGCCCGACATGGGATTCAATCGCCGGTCTCCAGGATCGCGCCCTGGGCCAAAGGCAGGCGCCAAACCGCTGCGCCACCCAGGGATCCGTCAATGATCATTCTCTGGCAACTCTTTAGGATCCAATTAATGACACATTTTAAGACACAGGCCATTTTGGGTTTTTTTTTTTTTTTAAGATTTTATTTATTTATTCATGAGAGACACACAGAGAGAGAGGCAGACAGAAGCAGAGGGAGAAGCAGGCTCCAAGCAAGGAGCCCGACGCAGGACTCAATTCCCGGTCTCCAGGATCACGCCCTGGGCCAAAGGCAGGAGCTAAACCGCTGAGCCACCCAGGGATCCCCACATAGGCCATTTTTATAAATGCAATGCCTCCACCCCGAACAAAACTATTTTATTAGAGGAAACAGGTAGAATTAGTAGGGTGACCCTATCATTTCTTTTCCAGAGACACTTCTGAGACTGAAAGGGGGGAGTCACTGATAACTGATGCCAAGTCCACAGGTGTAAAGGAGGATCGGAGGTCCCCCTAAAACACAGAATGGGTGGGCCAGTCACGTGGGGGGCGGGCGGTGGAGAGAGATCACCGGGCCCTCCAGGCTTTGACGTGCCTCCTGATGCAGTCCTCCCCCTCTCCCCCCCTTCCCTCCCCCGCCCGCCTCCCCCGGGGCCTCTGCGGACCCTACCAACCAGCTTTCTCTCCCGACACCCAGGCTGCTCTGAGAGGCCCGTGTGGTCGGCACCAAGCTGCTCGCGGGGCGGCCAGCAGCAGCCGTGTGTGCTCAGTGCCCTCGCGGGGCCCCCACTGCCGCCACCCCTGCACCTGGCAGGCTGCCGCGGCGGGAAGCGTGCTTGGAGAACCGCATGCTAAGCCACTTCCTTGCCTCCTGCGGTGGGACTGGGTTCCAAGAGGCTTCTAGTGCTGGTCCTCAAAGAGGGCATCTGCTTCTACGCTAGACGCTCTGAGCCGGATGGTGAGCAGCTGGCCCGCTCATCCCCCTCATCGGATCACGGAACAGCACACAGGCTGCAGACACTTCCCCACTTCCCCGCTCCGGCAGCGCTCGGCCTCCGATCCCTCCTCACCCCTCCCACCCCACCCCATGCCCCACCCCCTGGCCGGCCACCTACACACCCTGGACGCCTCCCGTGGGTCCACACCCGGCTAGGCCTGTCGCCGGGCGCATCCCACCTGGAGGAGATCGCCCGGCATCTGGAGATCAGCATCTGGAGATCGGAGTCACTTCCCCGACACTTGGAAGGCGGTGCAGGGGAAGAGGGGGTGCAGAGATTGGAACTTATTATTTCATCTGCTGGTGCAAGCTTTCTCAACCTGGCACTACTGACATGCTGGGCAGGTAATTTTATGTTGTTAGGGACACTGTAGGATGTTCACAGCAGCACCCTGTTCTCTACCTACTAGATGCCAGCAGTCCTCCCCCCACCCACCCCCTAAATGTTCCCTAGGCACAAAATCACCCCTGGTCGAAGACCACTGTCCCGGGTCACTGTGTGCTTAAGGCCAAGCACAGAGAAACTGCCCTACCCTCTAGAACTTTGTGCTTCAGCCAGTGGATTACAGGGATAGAGAGAAGCCCACAGCTAGGTTGGAAAGCCTAAAGCAGAAATGCCATGAATTCCTCAGGGTTTAAGAACCAACGAGCCAGCGCCAACCTCCACGCTCCACAAGCACCTTTGAGGTTTGTTTGCCTGCCCTGCTGCAGATTTGCACTACAAAAACGATGTTTTCAAGTGAATACACCCGGAATTGCTGGTTTAGGGAGCTGCAGGCCAGGGAGTCTCTCGTGGTCTGGAGCTCTGGGGCTGTGATCCTTGTTTCCGTTTCCTGTAGCAGAACTCTCAAAGGGGATCCCTGAAACTCTTGATCATGACTGAGTGAAACCCTGTGCTCGGCTTCAGAGCAAGAAGCCAGGGTCGCCGACGCCCAATAGAGAGGACAGCGGCTGCCCCCGACGGGAAACTCTGGTTCCACCGCAGTTCCCTGGGCTTTGCACAGGGTCGGGCTAATGCAATGCTGACTGCAGTCGTCGGACAGAGGCGGGGAGGCTCAGGACAGCTGTCACTTCCTGAAGGTCACATTTATCCTTCCTGGCCCTTCATGTAGGTTTTTAAGGGGAACTTTTCTCATGCAAAGTGAACTCCTTGGAGCTGGGTCAAGAACCATAAAAGGAAACCCCAGCCCAAACGCACAGCCTTCTCAGAGGCCAAGACAGGAGGAGGGGTCCATCGGCTTTGCTGGTTTTGCGTGCACGGGCCAGACAGCAAGGCCCTCACCGGCCCCAGAGCCAGCCAGAGCCCTGCCGATGCTGCCTCCCCTGGGCCCCGAATCTGAGGCACCTGGAAGGGTTATTAGCAGGATTGGAACTCATCCCTCTGCTGGGACTAGATCATAATTACAGTAATTTTCTAACAGAGCTGGGCAGTAGGACTGTTTAATCAGCATCCGACTCCCTCATGCTCCCAGCCCTCATCACTCAAGGAGAGGAGTGGGATGGCTCTTAAAGAGACAGTGCCCGCCTTTCCGCGCTGCGAACAGATGTGCCCTAATTGGTAGAATATATCTAAGTCTCGTAGCTTCTAGCAGGCAGGTTGCACTGCCTCCGACAAACCGCCTCGGGCTCTCGCTATTCTGGGCCGTCTGTTCATGGGACTGGGGTCAAGGGCCTGGCGGGCCTGGCTTCCCAGCCCCTCGCCCCCCCACCCCGGCGGAGCCACAGGTGAAAGGGTGAGGAATTTGGACTGGGAGACCCCCATAATCCAAAGATTACAGAAGCGTCTCAAGTTCCTGCCCTCCCAGGGGGAAAACCTTCAAGACTTCCAGACCGTCTCTGAATTCTCACTCTAGCTTTCCCATCTGCCCCTATTACTCCTGCCCCCTTCACTTCCTCCTCTCGGGCTGGTGGAAGTGGACCAGGCCTCCCCTGAATGGAAAGGAGGTAAAATTATTCACTTTGCTAATTGACTCAGGAGCATGGTCTCCTAGAAAACGTGGCTTTGTTACCCCTTTGAGGATAAACTGTCCATGTTTATTATATCTTGAGATTTGAGGTTCCAGCTTTCAAGTCCCAATCAGCCATTACTAAGGTGGAACTGGTCTTTTTCCCAAGAAGTTAGTTCTCTAATAACATGCTGGGACTGGCTCCTGCGGCCCTGTTGGTGAGGCCAAGTGCATTTGGCCTTTGCAGCAGTTCCTAAGAGAGTTCTGTAGAGAAAAGAGGCAGGGCAGAGAGTGAGTGAGAAGGGGGGGGGAGGGTGTCCCAAAATGGGCTGAGGAAAGAGGGGACGTACTAAGAAGTATGGGAAAGGGTATGCTTTATCCACAATGCAAAGGTTACGGTGAGCCAGGTGACATGCCCTCTACAGAGCCGAGTCCCTGCTGGCAGAGGGCTGCCCAGGAGGCTTGACTTAGGATGTGTGCCCAGGCATGACTGAGAAGTCACCATCCCACACTGTTTATCTGCTTGGCTTTAGCTGTGCCTCAGCAGGCTGCTCACGTATAAATCTGCAGATGCCACTCCAGTCCCTGACTGAATGCTCCCGTGGCCTCTGCGAGGCAGGCCAGGCGCTCCTCTGTTTCCATCTCTACCTTCAACCCCACGTTACCTCCTCCCGTCCTCCCCACCGCCAAGGTGGTAAGAATATCCAGGAAGAGCTGAGGCATATAAACAAATCCACAAACACAGAGCTCACTTGAAGTCCAATCAGATTGTTAAAAGAGTTATGATCGCCTCCCAAACTCCGCTGAGTCTTTTTTTTTTTTTTTTTAAGATGAGTCTTAGGATGTCTTAAGACTTGGTGTGGATCTAAGGCCTCGGCAGCTGGAAAACTGAGGACTGCGGAGGAGCTGATTTCTGAGAACTACTCTGAAGAGCTACACAAGTGGGCTTTTTTTTTTTTTCCTTCTTGAGTAGTAGTTTTTTTTAGTTTTGGGTTTTTTTTTTTTTTAAAGACTGGGGGAGGGCAGCCCACTCGGGTGGCTCAGCGGTTTAGCGCTGCCTTCAGTCCAGGGCCTGATCCTGGAGACCCGGGATCAAGTCCCATACCTGCAGGGAGCCTGCTTCTCCCTCTGCCTGTGTCTCTGCCGCGCTCTCTCTCTCTCTCTCTGTGTGTCTCATGAGTAAATAAATAAAATCTTAAAAAAAAAAAAAAGACTGGGGGAAGAAACAAAAACCTCATCTTACAGAGCTGGGGAAGTCACTCTCACATGAACATATTCTCCCACCATCTAAAAACATGCGTTTTAGGCCAGCTCAGCAGGTAGAGCGTATGACTCTTGATCTTGGGGTTGTAAGTTCGAGTTCTGTGTCAGGGGTAGAGTGTTTTTAAAACAAACAAATAAATAATTTTCATGAATAAAAACATGCTCTTTGAAAACCATGCTCAACTCAGTCTCCTCAGCTAGAAAATGAGTGTCATTCTGGACTTCCCCTCCTTGCTGGCCACTGAGGTCAAGTGGAGTGATGCAAATAAAGGAGACTTCGCTTCATACCAGACCTACCTCCCCCTACACACACACCCTTCCTCCTAACAAAAGGAAACCCCTGAGCATGGCATCACCTATTCTGGGCAACAGGAGAGGACCAGACTTGGGCCACAGTCGGAAGGGGACTGAATCAGGCACAGAACCTACCTCAAACCTAAATCCTCACACACCTTAGTTCTGGGAAAGCTGAGCACAGCTCGGCCAGCCACTGTCCCAGGGGTTTCCCATCCTCCGTACAGAGGTGCCACAGTGAACAGCCTTTAGCACACACAGGGACAGGGCAAAATGTGAGAGGCCAAGGTCATGGCATGGATGGGGAGGAGAATTCAGCTTTGCGGTTTTCCTGGCAACTCCAGGGCCTTACTAGAAAAACTCCTCCCTTCTTAGGACAATTCCTCCCGCTGCCTATACTCAACTGTGTTGGAGCAGGTGAGGGGATGGCGCCTGGCCTTAGATTAACTGAGCTGCTGTTGTATGCACTGCTGGTAATGGATCATTAAAAGAGCCGGGAGTCAGAAAAATCACATCCGTGTCTTCGAATAGCTCCTGCTGTCCCAGCAGCCCACCCTGCTGGCACAACTAGCTGCTGAGCACCAGCTCCAGGAAGATGAGGAGAGAACAGAAGAAGGCCGACCCGGCTTGCTGTTTTTTTGGCTGAGTAGGGAATTGACACAGACCACCTCCGGCTCCTGTCTGGAAGTTTCGAGATCAGAGAGCTTCAGGCACAGCTGGGTTCACAGCTGCACCATTTGGAGCATTGGACTCATTAATATTCATGAGCCGTCCCCACCAATCGGCAGAGCGGATGCCATTAGCTTAGCATCTGTCGGGTTTTTGTGACGGTTGTGGATGGAATTTTTTTCCCCCTTTTAAATGAACTTCTTTTGACATTTTGGATTCGCCTCTGTAGGTTTTCTATCATCGCCTGGCTCGGCGGCCTCGTATAAAGGAGAGGCTCGGGGGAGGCAGGCGGGAAAGAGGGAGGAGCCCCCGCCGGGGCTCTGCATCTGTCTGTTGACAAACTTTATTTCTCTCCCAGCACCTGGCACCTCAGACAGGCTGCGAGGAGGGGAAGCGGCACCAGGTAAATTATACCTAACGAGGTTCACGCCCAGGACGGCGGGAGAGCTGGATCGGGGCTCCCTGGCAGCGGGCCCCCCCTCCCGACCCGGACCAAGCAGCACACGCGGGGCGGGAGAGCCGAGGCGCACAGCCTCGAACCATTATTTCCACGCTAATAAATTCATGATTTATGAAAGTAACTACTGCCAGGCCGCACTCCCTCCTCCTCGGCTACAGCTTGTTAGACACGAATGGCAACAACCGTCTTAAATACTTGAATTTTATTTCAGGCCAAAGCCCCTCAACTCTGAACTAAATGCCACGACAGTCCCACAGCAGCGCGGGGCGTGCGTGGGCCCAGAGACGGGGCGGGCGGGGCGGGGGACAGGACGAGCGGGCACCGCACGCCCAAGCCTGGGGCCGAGGCAGCGGGCGCAGCCGGGCAGCCGGGCGGGGTGGCGCCGCTCCCCGCTCCCGCTCCCGCCCTGCCTGGCGGCTGGCTCCCAGCGGAGCGGCTTTCAGTTACGGCAGCGGCAGCGGGAGGCCAGATGCCTCATTGTCTGAAGGCCTGCGGTTCCTCATCCCCATCCCCAGAGCCCTCTCCCCAGGCACAAACAAAGCCCTTGTGCCCCCACTGGACTGAACAGACGGCCTCCCCGCACACAGCGACACAGTGGAGGGGCCGCGCGGTGGCGGGAGCCCTGGGGGCGGGGCCGTTACTAGGGGAGAAGGGAAGGATTCGGAAAAGAAAGGCGCCGTCGCCAACCCCGGAGCAGCCAGTCCCGGCCCTGCTTCATAGCCAGGAGAGACCGGGCGGCCCGGGGCCAGCCTCTCCTAAACCCCAGCCTCCCGCTGCCTCCTTCCCTCCCTCCAGCTTCCAGGCGTCCCCTGTGTCTCTCCCGTGGTGGCCGTTAGCTATTTCGTGGGTCTCGGGGTCCCCGTGGCCAGCTCAGGGCTTGGGATCGGAGGGTGCCCTGGCCTTGGGAGTCGGTGAAGGAAAAGCAAGGAGGCGAGGGGGATGGAGGATAGACATTCACCACCCTGGCCGCAGCTAAAGGAGGTAGGCCATAGGCCGGCCTCCCAGAAACAAAGTGCTCGGAGGGCTGCAGTGAAAACACAGCCAGTGGAAGACAAGTATACTAGCATTGCTGGGTCAGTATTCAACAGGACAGCTGAGAAGCTGCCACTCTGCAGGTCCCCAAACCCGTCAACCTGAGGCAATGTGCCTGGGCCCATTAACAAGCATCTAAAGAAACTCAGCTCCCAGGAGAGTAAATATACCCCATGTTTCCGTGCAAAACCAACAGCCTATGGGCCTTATGCCTAAATTACAACCTCCAGTGTTTAATCCCATGGAGGGGGCTTGAGTTGTGGTGACTGTGCTCTGTGTGCGCAACCTGAGCAGAGGCAACCGTGAGACTCCAAGTGGCCCCACCTCCCCAGCACCTGCCCTGTGCTCCAACCCACCCCAGTCTCCCTGCCTCCATCTTCTCCACCTTGGAGCAGAACTCAGGGCTCAGACCAGAGCTCCTTTTTCTAAAACTGTTTCTAACTGCCCAGGGTCCAAAGGCACAGCAGGGTCCCCACCCACAGCCCTCCTCACAGGCTGGGGAGCAGAGGCTCCCTCCTCAGGCCTTGCAAAATCACAGCCTGAGGGGGAGGGGGCAGATGGAAGGGGGGTGCTCTCTAAGGAAGGAGCTGCAGAGTCAACAACTGGAGCCCACACCTCAAAATGGTCCTTCTCTTCCCTGGGAGGTGGTGAGGGGGAGCTCCTCCTGCCCGATCTTGGAAGGAAGCAGCAACTGAGAACAGGAAAGGAAAAAGAAGGCCATGAACAGATGAACAAAAATCAGTGGATAAGCACAAAAGCTGGCAGAGAAATATTATTCAGGTGGACTATTATACAGACAGAATACTATATGGCCCTAAAAAGGAAGGAGGTGCTCATCTGCACTATAATATGCAGAGTGAAAGCAGCTCGGCACAAAAGATCGCACATCACATGGCTCCCCTTGGGTGAAACGTCCAGAACAGGCAAATCCATAGATGCAGAAAGTAGATGAGTGGCCACTGGGGGTGAGGAGTTGGGGAAAACAGAGTGTCACTGCTAAGAGGCACAAGGTTTCTTTAAGAGTGATAAAAATTGGGGTTCTAAGTAAAAACTACTGAATTGTACATTTAAAAGGGTGAATTTTATGGTATGTAAATTATATCTCAATGAAGTTGTTACTTTATAAAAGGGCGGGGAGAGAAATAAAGAACCAGCCAGCCTTCTCTTCTTTTCCTCCAGGCTTCAATGGGAGAGCCCGCCACCCAGGGACAGGGGTGCCTGAGGTGAGAGGATCAGGTGCAGGGAGACCAAGACCCCTTCTGAGAGGCTACAGGGCTGAGACAGTACTTCTCCTGCAAGTGGACGCCTCACTGGCCTAGGCGACAGAAATCCTAGCACTCTAGTTACCTCTTGGGCTGGTCCCCCTTAGCCAGATGAGAAGAGCCCTGCCTCTCTTCCTGGACCCAGCCACAGTTTGACATAGCGTAGTGAAGGATGGCATCAGAAACGGTCATGGGACTTCGGCCCTGGACGCAGGCTTCGATCTCAGGCACGGAGAGCTGGCTTTGCAGGAAGAGGTGTAACTGGCTGTCCGATAGGAGGACCACACTCTGCAGTACCCTATGGGGCAAACACAAGAGGTACAACACAGACTCCCCCAGAGCTGCTGCTCTCGCCAGGCCCGTCCTCTGAAGGGCTTCCAGCCTGAAGGCTTGGGAGTGCAAGAAACGCATCCACTACAAATGCACCCATCCAATCGATCGAAGGGGCCATCCTGCTCCTGCCCACCCCCTCCTCGCCCACACCAGGGGGACAGGTGCTAGCCTACCATGTCTACTTACTTTTCCAGGAAATGCTGCAGACCTTGTCTCCGCTTCTCAATGAACTCATCCGAGCTGCCAAAGAAGGTAGACTTCCCAGGAAGTTCAGGTACAGGCCTGTGGGGTCACATAATGTAACTCCCAACATAAGTATAACATTAAAAAAAAAAAAAGTATAACATTAAAGACAGGCATCCCCCTCCTTCTCTCCCAGATCAAGGAAATCATCTTAAAGAGGCACAAATCAATACAAATAGCTTTTAATAAGGTGGGGGGGGGGGGGGAGCAGGGCAAATAGTCACTGTATGCCATGTGTCAGGCACTGTGCTAAATATTTTACAAACCTTATTTCACTTACTCCTCCCAAAAACCCATGAAAAATCTATTGATGTTCCCATTTCAGGAGTAAGGAAATAGAATCAGAGAAGTTAAGTAAATTTCTCAATGTCACACAGCTAATAACCAGCAGAGCTGGTATCTGAACCATGTCTATGGCTTCAAAACTCCATTGCTGCTATACTACATAGTTTACAAAACCCATTCCCACCATCAGCTCTTATTTTAAAAAGGGAAAAACTAAAAAATGTTTTAAATTTTAAAAATAAAAAGGGAGAAATTTAGACATGGAGGCATGGAACATGCTGGGTCCTTGTGTGTAAATCAAGACTACCTCCTTTAATCCAGGAAGGCCACATGCTTAGTTAGGATTTTTTTTTTTTTTTTAAGATTTATTTATGATAGACATAGAGAGAGAGAGAGAGAGAGAGAGAGAGAGGGAGAGAGAGAGAGACACAGACAGAGAAGCAGGCTCCTCACAGGGAGTCCAATGTGGGACTTGATCCCAGATCCTGGAATCATGTCCCAAGCCGAAGGAGACGCTCAACCACTGAGCCACCCAGGCGTCCCTTAGGATTTTTTTTTTTTAAAGACAGATAGATATCGGGGATCCCTGGGTGGCTCAGCGGTTTCGTGCCTGCCTTTGGCCCGGGGCGCGATCCTGGGGTCCCGGGATGAGTCCCGCGTCGGGCTCCCAGCATGGAGCCTGCTTCTACCTCTGCCTGTGTCTCTGCCTCTCTCTCTCTCTATGTCTATCATAAATAAATAAATCTTTTAAAAAAAAAGACTGATATTTATTTATCTATTTATCTATCTATTTATTTAGAGAGAACATGAGCAGGGGGAGGGATAGAGGGAGAGGGAGAGAGGATCCCAAGTAGGCTCCATGCCCAGTGTGGAGCTTAACTTGGGGCTCAATCTCACAACCCCGAGATCATGGCCTGAGTGGAAATCAAGAGTCGGATGCTTAACCCACTGAGCCATCCAGGTGTCCCTCACATGCTTTGAATTTCCTAAAAGTAGTAGAGTTGCAGCAAGGCATCCACAAACCCTTTCGACCTCCCTAGTTTCTATTATGAACATATTAAAAAAAAAAAAAAAACAGGCCAGGGGCACCTGGGTAGCTGTCCCTCCCCCACTGTTCATTCTCATTCTCTCTCTCTCTCTCTCTCTCTTTCTCTCTCTCCCTGCCCTTAAACAAACAAACAAGCCGGGCTCTTGGGTGGCTCAGTCCTTTAAGCATCTGACTCTTGATTTCAGCCCAGGTCATGGTCTCAGGGTTGTGAGATCAACCCTATAGCTGGCTCTGTGCTGAGCATGGAGCCTACTTGGGATTCTCTCTCTCTCTCCCCTCCACCCCCACAAAACAAAACAAACAAACAAAAACAACAGGCCAGGCAAGACAATGCAGGATCTGTCAGAAGTTCCAACTGGCTGTAAGGGCCTGACCCATGACAGCAGCCTCATCAGTCCCACATGTTAACTAACTGGCTAGATCACCCTGGCTAGATCACCCGCAGGCCCCCTGTCCCCAGAGCATTCAGGGACTGTCCTGCAATGGAATCACTGTTCTTTTTTTTTTTTTTTTTAATTTATTTATTCATAGAGACAGAGAGAGAGAGAGAGAGAGAGAGAGAGAGAGAGGCAGAGACACAGGCAGAGGGAGAAGCAGGCTCCATGCAGGGAGTCTGATGTGGGACTCGATCCCAGGTCTCTAGGATCACACCCCAGGCTGCAGGCGGCGCTAAACCGCTGAGCCACGGGGGCTGCCCTGGAATCACTGTTCTAAATTGTCTCTAGTTTTAAGACTTATTTGGGGTAGTGTAAGTGAGGAGTGAACAATACTGCTTTTCCTAAGGCTTTCAGTTTGTTATCTCTGAAAAAAGGTCTCTCCACAAAAAAAGAAAAAAAAAAAATTTTTTTTTTTTTTTACATGTCAAATGGACAGGAACGCCACTGGTTACCTAAGTCCAAGTGCTAACAAGTTTCTGATAATGAGTGATATGCACATATAAAACGCTAACAGTACATTTGTTTAGCTCTCGATTAATATGCATATTAAAAATATTTTTGATATTTATAAGACTTTGTTAGGTCAAAATGCTAGAACTTTTGTCTTTACTTTTTCCACTGACTTGAAAACATAATTTAAGAACACATGTCTTGATTTCCTGAGTGCCTGACATATTGCCAAGTTTTCGTTATTGTAAACTCTGGTTCTCACGTACATGCCTGAAAAACCAATCTCAGACCCAAGAAAGAAGCAGAAGCAAACTCACACTAAACCAGCATTTCTCTGCAGCTGCTTTCTCAGCCACACGAACTCACGATATCGGCGACGCACACAAGATGTCTTGGCAGTAAACGCTTTGCTGTTGGTCTACAGGAGGAAGCATGTGAGAAAGAAAAAAGCCAAGGAGAAAAAGACAAAGTTCACACAAATCCCCATCATCACTCCGACGGAGGATCCAAGCCACCAGGCCACAGTCCAGATCAGGGGCTCCAACTTGAGCAAGGTGCCACCAGGCAGCCTGAAAGCAACTCTACAGCATACCCCAAGCTCATTCCTCACCTCTCTCTCTTTCCTCTGTCTCAGGACTGTCAAAATATCCACAAACAGGCTCCACCTCTGCTCTAGCCCTCAGCCCTGGAGAGTGCTGACCCCGTACAGAAGGCTGATGCACTTACGTGGAGAAAGATCTTATAATCCACATAAGAATTCCAGGAGCCTTCATTCTGCACTCGGGGGTCCTGAACACGCACGGTGATCACCTCCTGGAGGTAAGAAAGGCTCCTTCAGCTTCAGCTCGGCCACATAGTAAGGCAGCTTTGACAATACAGGTTGCCAGATTTTTCCAATCAGCACCACCCATTCATTTATTTATTCATTCAATTCAACAAATATTTATTGACCGCCCACTATGTGTCAGACAGTTCTAAAGCATTGGGAGTAATACATAAACAAGAGACAAAAATCTCTGCCCTTGTGAATCTGACATTCAACGACATTCCAATGAATGGGGAAAGTTAGTGAAAATGGAACCTCATTTCCCAGGAATGGCTTTACTATGGATATCCTTCTTCTGCCGTTGAGCTCATCAGAACCCCCAAGGTATTACTGTCATTAGAACACCATGCAGCAATGATAGGCATCTTTACCCAAGTCCCATCAAACTTCTACCCACCTGTTTCCTGGAGACCACACGCTTACCTCCTGCTCTTGGTTTTCCAACATCCTACACCAAAAGCCCATTGGAAGAAAACATCTGATGGGGGACAGAGGACAGGAGAACAATCACTGTTAGCATGCCTCTATTTTTATCATTCTTTACCAAGAAAAATTTTCACTGATTCCCCCCTGGGAAAACCCAGGCACCTTTTTTTGTTTTTGTGTTAAACTTAAGAGGAAGCAAAAAAATTCCCATACCTTAGCTCAGTGCCAAGCTAAAAGCCCCTGCCCCTCTTTGCAGACCACAGCCAGGACCTTTACCTAGGCCACGTCTAGCCCAACAAAGCATGTTTAGGTCTGTGAAGCGTTCAGGTCAGGCAGCCAGAATAGGCAAGTTCAAGGTCAGACCTTTTCTGCTAAGGACTGCAGGTGAAAGTCTCTTTGGGGCACACAAGAGCCTCTGCAAGTGAGCCTGACACCACCCCCTCCTGGCAGTTTAGAGACAATCAAGCCCCACCAACACCAAGGCTCTGAAGTCTGTCTTGCTAAGTCGTCACCTACCCAGAGGTCAATCAGGGAGCTGGGGAGCTCAGGGAGCACCTGAATGGGCTGCCCAGTTTTGACCTTCCCTTCTCTAATCTGTTCTCCAGAACCCAAGCCAATGGTTCCAGTCATTTCCTCTCTCGATATGCTATCCGGTTTGTACCAATGCCCAAGCACCCCACAGCTGCACAGGTCGGCTCGGGATGTTTTCTGATCCTTTGTAAAGATTCATTAAAGCCTAAGCCCCTGATTTCCCCCAGTGTGGCAGTTTACATGTGCAGCGACATCGCCCACTCCAACAAGGGGCCCATGAAGCCTCCAGCGCTGGGTTACTCCAGTCCAAAGGGGCCCATGATGTCACCTTCTGTTAAAATACAGCACTAATCTTGTTACTCCTAGAACCACTCCAACAGCATCCACCCTGGCTGCTGCCTCCACCCCCTTCTCCTCTCTTAAGAGCGGAACAATAAGGTTTAATTTCCCTTTCCAATTTACCTTGAAATGAAAACTGACTTCAGCCAATATGTACTGCCAACAAATGATCCAGGCCGGCTCCTGGGAAAACAAGACTATCTCTAAGCTCTCTCTCTCCTCCCCCCATACCCATTCACACACCCACTCATTTTTACAGGCCTACAATTAATTTTAAACACATTCTCTTATTAGTTTTGCCTTACCATTAGAACCGCGTGTAATGAGTTTCCTTCTATTTTATGTTTTGCTAACACAAGGCTAACGTTTCAAGAGAAGGGGAACTCATTTACACCGCAAAATTAGCAGAGCAAACAGCTTTCCCAAATCTTTCCAGTACACCAGAAGGTCTCTCCACATACAGCCACTGCACAGGGATAAAACTGCATGGTGTATGATAGGACTGGACCACACCGTTGAGCAAGCCAGAGGTTTTGTGACTGCGATACCATTGTTGTACTTTTGCCAACAATCTGATTTTTTATCTGATGCAGTCACCATCACAAAGGCATCCTGAACTGAAAGGAAATTCCAGTTCCTTACCAACCCATGTGTAACGTCCCCAATGTAAGCAGTCAAAGGGTTGTGACCAGGGCAGCCCGGGTGGCTCAGCGGTTTAGCGCCGCCTTCAGCCCAGGGCGTGATCCTGGAGTCCTGGGATCGAGTCCTTCATTGGGCTCCTTGCATGGAGCCTGCTTCTCCCTCTGCCTGTGTCTCTGACTCTGCCTCTCTGTCTCTCATGAATAAATAAATTTTTAAAATCTTTAAAAAAAAAAAAAAAAAGGCTGTTACCAAAAAGAACAGACCGGCTGGTGAACAACTAACCTTTTAATTTTTTTCTCTTTTCAGGCATTTGGTAAATTGCCAGCACAAGAGCAGAGAGTTAAATATTCTGAAATCTCTTTTCACAAAAGTAACGATGGGCAAAATGACAAGGCAATTATCATCCACACACTCAGTGGACCTCACACATCTCCTGTGCCTTGAAAGGTTTGTCAAATTCAGGACCATGATTTAGTAACCAAGTGATCATCATTCTCAGGCTCAAAAAGAGTTTGTCTAGGACCCTGAACCATATGCAAATGTAAGTTTCTCTCCTTTCCTTTGGAGCTAACACCACTCGGAAACAAATGGCTTAAACTGGCTTTCAAAAAAAAAAAAAAAATCCTAGCACCCCTGCCCCAAGATGCTGTATACTTAAATCTAAGTTTAAAGGGCACTAACAAAGTTTCCATTTTAACTTTTCCTTAAAAACACTGGACATTGGAACAAACACAAAAACCTAGATTCAGAGTCATAATTTCTAGCAATTACCCTTCCCACCAGCTTCCTCCACACAGATGCCACTCCTCAGCAGGAAATGAAATGAAGCTCAGTTCTGTCCAGGGAGGGGAAGAAGGAAGTTCCTAACTTTAGCTCGTGATCTGGGAAATAAAGGGGTCATGCAAATAAGGATAAGTCAGCGATCCTCTCAGCTATGTCTGCATCTCACGTGGCACTACATTTCCTGGGTCCTTTCAACCACATGTGAAGCTCCCTTTACTTTCTCCACCCCTACCAACACCAATCTCTCTGAGAACGCAGTCGTTTGCTTTTTACAAAGATTCCTTGTAAAGGTTTCCTATGTCCTGACAATTCAACGTAGCAATTCAGGGCTTTCTCAGCACCATCCTCACTCCCATTTAAACTACTTCAAAAAGGCAGGTTAAAAAACAAATCAGGTAGGGAGCCTGGGTGGCTCAGTCAGTTCAGCCTTTGCCTTCGGCTCAGGTCATGATCCCAGGGTCCTGGGATCGAGCCCCACATCAGGCTCTCTGTTTACCGCCTGCTTCTCCCTCTCCCTCTGCCTGCTCTTGCTCTGTCAAACAAATAAATAAAATCTTAAAAAAAAAAAAAAAAAAAAAAAAAAACCTCAGGTGATAAGTGTTTTGAGCTACCAAGACTCCTACTCCCTTCTCACTCATTCTTGAGCCCCTGATGCCAGAGGACCCAGAAAGCTCTCCTTCCTAAACACCCACAGGTGGTAGAGGATGCTCCCTTTCCTGACCAAGTTCCCAACCCAGCAGCTCTGCTCCACTTCGTCCCTCCGTAACTTGTCGCTCGCTACACTTGGAAGATAAATCACGACGGCGACCACAGTCTAGCGCAAGAGCCGGCCTCTGTCCTGTGAAATACTTGTCATCACTCCTAGCCCTAGCCGTTTCGGTAAATGTCGCCAAACTCTGGGTCACTCCCCCTCCATTCTTAACGAAGTAAGAGCAAAGGAGCCCCACGACCCTTCTTCCCCTTTGACTATTAAGCTTGGGGAGTGGAAAGGAAAGATGCTTCACACTTTAAAAACAAATGAAAAAGCCGAGTTTCTTTCCTGGGATACCGAGCAAGCACCCGCCTTCATCCCGGGAGGCGAGCCAGCCTCTTCCAAGAGGTGTCAAGCGAGATTCCCACCCCCGAACGCCACTCCTGACGCTCAAGCCTGGCTTGAGAGCTGCATCCACTCCCCGCCGCCCCGCCCGCGGCCCCTCACCTGAGAGCAGTACCCACTCCCCACAGCGACACCGCCAGCGCCGCACCATAGAGCCAGGCTAAGCTTCTCCTTCCGGGTGAGTGGCCGGTGCCCCGGTGCACCACGGGAGGAGGCTCCGGCAACGCCAATCCCCGTCGCCCAAGACGCCCCGCCCCTCCCGGCCCGAGCTCTCAGCGGCTATCCCCGCTCCCGAGGCGCCGCGCTCGGCCCCGCCCAGGCCCTGGCGGGAGTCCGGATCCCTTCAGACTCACTTGGGACCCGGGAGGGTGGACGCGAGTGAGCAGCGCCGAATGGGCTCTGACAGCCATTCCGGAGCCGTGTCCCGCCCACCGTTGTCAGCTCCAGCCAATCAGGCCGAGGGGGCGTCCTTAAAGGGCCAACGGAGGGTCCCCGGGCTCGGGAGGTGTGAAGACGTCGTCTGCGGTGTTTCAGTCTAGCGGAGGGTCGTCTAGCGTGTGGGAAGATCGAGAAAGAAGACGCCCACATTCCTGGAGCATCGCAAAGTCCCGAGAGCTCCCCCATTTGAACCCCCGTGGGTTGCAGTTCCCCTGCGGAGTTACCGAAGGCGTCACAACTCAACGTTCTCGTAGAAACCACAAATTTGTCAAAGCGAAAACCGAACTGGGATGGCCCACCAAACACCCGGTTCACTCGCGGAAACAAGCCCGGAGAAGGATCGTGCAGCTGGCTGGGGAAAAGAAAATGCGTTGAATGGGATGATTTTTATGTTGTGTTTTTTTACAACCTGCTTAAGGATAATTTTAGCATAGATATTATCAAGGAAGAAGTCGGGTCACAAAAGACAAGCTCTGGAGTTTGATGGCCTGGGTACAATACCCAGCACTACCCTCGACCGTGGGGCTCTAAACTGATCCTAAAGCTTTTAAGCCTCAGGATCCTTTTACATTTTTTTAAGGAAATTATAGCCCAACCTGAGGCTCGAACTCACCTCCCCAAGATCAAGAGTCACGTGCCCTAAGGACTCAACCAGCCAGGCGCCCAAACATTATTAAAAATTAAGAGTGTGGGGCAGCCCTGGTTGGCGCAGCGGTTTGGCGCCGCCTGCGGCCTGGGGTGTGATCCCGGAGATCCGGGATCGAGTCCCACATCGGGCTCCCTGCATGGAGCCTGCTTCTCCCTCTGCCTGTGTCTTTGCCTCTCTCTCTCTCTGTCTATGAATAAATAAATAAAATCTTTAAAAAAAATTAAGAGTGTGTGTTTAGGGGATCCCTGCGTGGCTTGGTGGTTTGGTGCCGCCTTCGGCCCAGGGCGTGATCCTGGAGACCCGGGATCGAGTCCCGTGTCGGGCTCCCTGCATGGAGCCTGCTTCTCCCTCTGCCTGTGTCTCTGCCTCTCTCCATCTCTGTGTCTCTCGTGAATAAATAAATAAATAAATCTTAAAAAAAAGAGAGAGTGTGTGTGTTTGTTTAGGGGCGCCTGGGTGGCTCAGACTCAAGTGTCTCTCTTGGGCTCAGGTCATGATCCTGGGGTCCTGGGACTGAGCCCGCTATCTGGCTCCCTGCTCAGCAAGGAGTCTACTGCTCCCTCTCCCTCTGGCCCTCCCCCCAGTTCCTGCCTCTCTCTCTCTCTCCCTCTCTCTCTCAAATTAAAAAAAAAATAAAAATAAAGTGTGTGGGATATTTACCGAATTAGAAATTAAAATTGAGAAATTAAGAAGCATGTATTAATTCACCTAATATAGTAACAAGCCAATACATCTTAATATATTTTATAAAATATAACTATGACTCCCCCCCCCCCAAGAAAATTAGCAGAATGGCACTGCATTACAATTTTGCAAATCTCTTTAATGTCTGGCTTAATAGAAGACAGCTGGATTTTCATATTTGCCTCCCCATTCTCTCTGGTTTGCTCTTATTTTGGTCTAGGAAATGAAGAAAATCTGGTCTCACACAACTGTATAGTTAGAAAAGGAAGAGGTATTTTTAGCCAATAGTTGTGGATACATTTCTATGATACTAGCAAAACTCAACAAATGGTAATTTTTATTTTTTTAAGATTTTATTTATTTATTTATGAGAGACACACACACAGGAGAGGCAGAGACACAGGCAGAGGGAGAAGCAGGCTCCATGCAGAGAGCCCCACGCAGGACTCGATCCCAGTCTCCAGGATCATGCCCTGGGATGAAGGCGGTGCCAAACCGCTGAGCCACCGGAGCTTCTCCTATTTCGCTTTATTTTTTACTATTAGAGAGAGAGGCATAGAGAGAGAGAATACCAAGCAGTCTCCACACCCAGCAAAAGTATGAAGAAGGGCTTGATCTCACAACCCTGAAATTATGACCTGAGTGGAAATCAAGAGTCAGACTCTTAATGACATGGCTATCCAGGCACCCCAAATTATTTTTTTTCTTAAGATTTTATTTATTTATTCATGAAGACACACACACACACACACACACACACACACACACACAGGCAGAGACACAAGCAAAGGGAGAAGCAGACTCCCTGCAGGGAGCCTGACATGGGGCACGATTCTGGGTCTCCAGGACCACATCCTGGGCCAAAGGTGGCACTAAACCACTGAGCCACCCAGGCTGCCCGCCATAGGGAATCTGAAACAACTTGGAAAATATTGGTTTACTGAATTATGTGGATCTTCCAAATATTGATGAAATTCACTACTTAACATTAAAAAATTACATTTATTATAATCATCATTGATCTCATCAGGAAAATCCTAGGAAGCTATCAAGCTGACTTTGGTAGATGCATTTCCAAAATTGCAATTTTTTTCTTGAAAGCTCAAATTTTGGGGCACCTGAGTGACTCAGTCAGTTAGGCATCTGACTTCAGCTTGGGTCATGATCCAGGGTCCTGGGATGGAGCTCCACATTGGGCTCCCTGCACAGTTTGTGGAGAGTCTGCTTTTCATTCTCTCTCTGCCCCTACCCGCCCCCCACACTCATTCTCTCTTGCTCTCTCACCTCCAAATAAATAAATTTTAAAAAATATTTTTAAAAAGAAAGATCAAATTTTATCATTAACAGAAATACTATAAGTCAGTTTTCCTTGAAGTGTCAGGTTAGTTCCATTCAAATATTCAAATCTGAATAGCCATAGTTTCCCTGTCATTCTTTCAAGCAAAAATTGGTATTCTTTTTTTAAAATTTTTTTTTAATTTATTTATTTATTCATGAGAAACACACACACACACACAGAGAGAGGCAGAGACACAGGCAGAGGGAGAAGCAGGCTCCATGCAAGGAGCCCAACGTGGGCCTCGATCCCGGGCCTCCAGGATCACAGGATCCTGGGCTGCAGGCGGCGCTAAACTGCTGCGCCACCAGGGCTGCCCCAAAAATGGTGTTCTAAAGTCCATAGCCATACCATCTTGAACCCCCCAGATCTCATAACTAAGCAGAGTCAATTCTAGCTAGTACTTAGATGAGAAAAGTGGTGTTCTAGGATGCCTGGGGGGCTCATCTGCCTTTGGCTCAGGGCATGATGCCAGTCTGGGGATGAAATCCCACATTGGGCTCCCTGCAAGGAGCCTGCTTCTCCCTCTGTCTATGTCTCTGCCTCTCTCTGTGTGTCTCTCATGAATAAATAAATAACAAAATAATAAATTAATTAATAAAATAAAAATATAAACTCCAGAAGAGAGATTTCACACAATTAATAATTTGTACTGCTTCATAAAGGATAGTGTTAAGTGGAAGTGGCTTTATTTTTAAGATTTATTTTTAAATAACCTTTACATCCAACATGGGGCCCGAATTCACAATCCTGAGATCAAGAGTCACATGCTCTACTGACTGAGCCAGCCAGACACCCCAAAAGTGACTTCTTAATTCTTTTATTGCATAGGTGTGGTAGGGAAGAAGACAATGACTCTAGCACCAGTTGATGCTGCGCTGCCTTGATTCATACTAAGGTGCCAGCAATTTTACCCACCATTACCTTTGCATCATCAGTGAAATGTAAACACAGTGAAAAAGAGCAAATCATGTCTTAATATTATCATAAAAATAGTTTTGATCTTACAGACTCCCTGAAACTCTCTCAGGTACTCCCAGAGTCTGTAGGCTACATGTGGAGAACCAAAGAATATATCTGCAAATGCTCACTAGAGCAATATTCCTTGAGCCCTTTCTATGGGTCTGGGTACTGCTTTAGGTAGTATGAATAAATATGTGAGCCAAACAGGAAAACACCTCGACCTCCTGGAGTTTATATTATAAATAATATAAGGGCTTAGCATCATTGCCTCACACATTACTCAGTACGTTCTTTGGTTTTGGTTTTCTGGCGGGGGGTATTTTGTTTTGTTTTGTTTTGTTTTGTTTTGAGAGAGAGAGAAAGAGAGAGCACAGGTACAGAGTGGAGGGAGGAAGGCAGAGGGAGATACGGAATCTCAAGCAGGCTCCACGCTCAGTGCAGAGCCACACAATGGGGCTTGATCTCAGGACTCAGATCATGACCTGAGCCAAAATCAAGAGTCAGATGCTTAACTGTTGGAGCCACACAGGCACCCTCTCAATAAATGTTTTTAAATAAATTTATTAAACAATTTGAATGTAATCTAGATTTCTCACTCAGTGCCCTATCTTGACCTTATTTTTTCAACGATGATTTCTAACATTTGATAATGGCGTCAATCTTTATCATACTTACAATGCTAGTACCTCTCTAGGCAGTTATCATTTTGCATGAGAAAAATCAATCAACGCCAGGGCTATAGGTGCATGATTTGAGAAGTGTAGTTTTAATTACAGTCCCATAACTACCAGGAAGTCATGTGAGAATCAAACTGATGGGGGAGGTAAGAAAGATAGCTCTTAAGTATATTTGCCTTTTAAAAGAGAGGGCTTGTTAATCCCAAATGAATAAATCTTTATCAATAGAATGTCAAGTAGTAGTCAAAATGAGACAAAGAATCTCACACCCATTAGGAAAGAACTACTGTCAAAGAAACAAAAAACAAGTATTGTGGGGATGTAGAGCAATTGGAACTCTGCTCAGGGTTGGAGGGAATGTAAAATAGTACAGCCACTGTGTAATATAGTTTGGCAGTTCCTCAAAAATTAAAAATGGAACTAACATATGATCCAGCAATTCTACTTCTGGAATTGAAGAACTGTTAAACAGGGACGCCTGGGTGGCTTTGAGAGCTGAGCATCTGCCTTTGCCTCAGGGTGTGATCCCAGAGTCCCAGGATCAAGTCCCACATCGGGCTCCCTACATGGAGCCTGCTTCTCCCTCTGCCTAGGTCTCTGCCTCTCTCTCTCTCTCTCTCTCTCTCTCTCTGTGTGTCTCTCATGAATAAATAAAATCATTTAAAAAAATGAAGAACTGCTAAACGAAAAATGGAACCAACATGGAGTCACTAGTGCTAAACCCATGTCAGCAAACCAAGACAAAAATCTAAACTAATTGCTGTTTCAGCCCCTCCCAGGAATGTAATTTTAACTGGTCAGTCTAGTGAGGTAACCTTATCAGCACTAGTGGGATAATCTGCCTGAAAGACCCCTTCCAACTCCCAAAGAAAAATAATCCAATTTTTCTTGTCTCTGCCCCCTTCTGTCTCTAAAAACCTTCCATTTTTAGGCACCTAGCTGGTCAGTAGAGCATGCAACTCTTGAATTCAAGCCCCATGTTGGGTGTAGAAGTTAAAAAAAAAAAAAATCCTTCCATTTTGTATGCTCTTTAGAGCTCCTTTCTATTTGCTAGATGGGATGCTGCCCAATTCATGAATGATTGAATGAAGCCAATTTAATCTTTAAATTTACTTAGTTGGATTTTGTCTTTTAATACCCAGAAGAATTGAAAGCAGGGTCTCAAAAAGATATTTGTACACCCATGTTCAGAGCAGCATTATTTATAATAGCTAAAATGTAGAAGCAACCCAAAGGTCCAACAGTGGATGAATGGATAAGCAAAACGCTGTGTATATGTACAATGGGATATTCTTCAGCCTCAAAAAAAAAAAAAAGAAAATTCTGATACATGCCGCAATGCATGAATCTTGCAAACATTATACTACATGAAATGAGCTAGTCACAAAAAGACAAATACTATGTGACCCCACTTATATAAGATTCTTAGATAGTCCAAATCTTAGAAAGTGCAAAGACAACTGACAGAGGCTAGGGGGAGGAGGAATGGAGAATTTTTGTTTAATGGGTATAGAATTTCAGTTTTACAAGATAAAAAGAGTTCTAGAGATGGATGTGATGGTTGCACAACATTAGAATGCATTTAATTCCACTAAACTGTACACTTAAAATGGTTCAGATGGTAAATTTTGTTATGCAGATTTTACCATCATTTTAAAAATTGGGAGGGGGGGAATGGGAAATGAAACAAAGAATTTCAGACAGCAGGGAAGAAAATATTTCAAAAGTGCTGTATTTCCCCCACTCCTTAAATCACATGAGAAGCAGCTATCTGCTGTACCTAAAATAGCTACTGTTTATAAGTGCTAGTATATGGCATTGCCTTCATACATTACAATCCATCTCATAGAAATGCTGCAAGTCAGGTCTTAAGTAATCTTTCCATGTTTCAGATTTTTATGTTGGTTGAAGCTCAGAGAGGTTAAGGAGCTTGTTTGAAGTTACATGAGGCAAAAAGTAGAGACAGAAATGAATCCAGTTCAGCCTGATTCCAAGTCCTTGTTCCTTTTTGCAGTGTCCAACTTCCTCTCTTTCCCACATTCCTTATGATTTTAGAAACTTCATGTGAAAGACACATTTCCTGTGGACATGAGTAATGTAGACTTCAAATTTTGTCTTGAGCAAGATTCTGACTGAGCTGCCATTACCCTAAGTAGTAAAGAAACTCTGAGGGTCTAAATAACTTAAAATGGCACCATCTAGGCAAAATGATAACTGCCTAGAGAGGCACAAGCATTTTAGGTATGATAAAGATTGACGCCATTATCAAGTGTTAGAAATCATCGTTGAAAAAATAAGGTCAAGATAGGGCACTGAGCAAGAAATCTAGATTACATTCAAATTGTTTAATAAATTTGTTTTAAAACATGGGAAGAGAAAAGAACTGAACCCATTTGATCCTAAAAGATTTTTTTTCTTTTGAATATTTTATTTATTTATTCATGAGAGACAGAGAGAGAGAGGCAGAGAAAGAAGCAGGCTCCATGCAGGGAGCTCCACGTGGGACTCGACGTGGGACTGGATCCGGGTCTCCAGGATCACACCCTGAGCTGAAGGCGGCGCTAAACCGCTGAACCACCTGGACTGCCCCTAAAAGATTTTCAAAAAAGATGTTGGTATGCAGGAACTTTAGGCTTGAGGGTTTGACATTCATCCCTGACAGAATTCCAGAATAAATTATTAACAGAGAGAGCTCTGAGTTGATTACAGATTAGCATAAACCAGTGGTGCTCTGCTACCTGAAAAGAAAAGGTGAACTTTGACTTCTGTAATTCAAGAATGGTGTAAAGCATCTGTGCAATGATTCCCTCTACTTGAAATACCCATATAAGGAGCCCAGAATTGGGACTCCTGAGTGGCTCAGCGGTTGGACATCTATCTGCCTTCGGCTCAGGGTGTGGTCCCAGGGTCCAGGGATTAGGGTCGGTCCACATCCGGCTCCCTGCCTGGAGCCTCCTTCTCCTTCTGCCTGTGTCTCTGCCTCTCTCTATGTCTCTCATGAATAAATAAATAAAATCTTTTTAAAAAGAGCCCAGAATTTACTAACAAACTATATGTGCTAGACCTGAAACTGTGTTCCTATGACGTAGGTTTAAGAAAATTGTGACATTTAGCTGAGAGAAGAACTTGGGGGAACATAAGGGCTGAATTTCAATACTAGAAGGATAATATGAAAGGGGAATTAGGTTTATAGAACACAACTGTGTGCAACCACACACCCAGAATTAGGAGGAAATGGTGGTATTCAACATGGGAAAGCAGAACTCAGCTCACTATGAGGAATTAGGGATGATAGCATTTCATGTGGGCAGAATTATGGTTTGGAAGTTAGAGATAACATTAGACTTCAGTTCTACCACCTTCTTGCTGAAGGAGGTCTCACCAGTTTAAACTCTGGTGAGACACCTATTCAGATTAAAAACTTTCGAGGATGTGAATTACTGCCCAGAAGCGGTTGATTTTTCGGACCAAGCATCATGGGGATCATTGGTCACATCACACAACCTGCGTCTTTTCTGTAAAATGGAAATAGTAATTCCCACTTCCAGCATTGTTTAGGATTAAAAAACACTAATCAGGGCCTTAACAGGGGCACCTGGGTGGCTCAGTCGGTTAGGCGTCTGCCTTCTGCTCAAGTCACAAATCCAGAGTCCTGAGACAGAGATGGCTCGGGGTTTCCTCCTCAGTAAGTTGTCTGCTTCTCCTTCTTCCTCTGCCACTCCCCCTGCTTGTGCATGTGATCTTTCTCTCTCTCTGAAATAAATATATATTTTTAAAGATTTTATTTTTATTTATTCATGAGGGACACACACACAGAGAGAGAGAGAGAGAGAGGCAGAGACATAGGCGGAGGGAGAAGCAGGCTCCAGGCAGGGAGCTTGATATGGGACTTGATCCCGGGACTCTGGGATAACGCCCTGAGCCAAAGGCAGGCGCTAAACTGCTGAGCCACCCAGGTGTCCTAATAAATATATATATTTTTAAATCAAGGCCTTAACAGAATTCCTAGTGCTGGGGTAAGCATTAATAGGAATAGTTAATATTATTAGAACTAATTTTCTCATCGTTACAGTTATAAAAACAAAATAGGAGACTTTAGGAAGGAGTGAGTAGATGGACTTTTACTCTTCATGGACATTAAACCCAAATGTCTCAGGAAGAATTATCCTCTTCTCTGTGCTCTCACGGCTCTTTTATTTGGTTGGGTTTCTTATACCACAATTCTCCAGAGCCCTGCACAGTGCCTGGCTCAGCAAAACTGTTACATAAATACTCTGACGTGGTATACAGTAGACTGGGTTGGCTTTCTTCTTTACCTCTGATTAGGAGGCTATTTGAATATTCAAATAAGAAAGAAAAAAAGTCATGTTCTGGTAGTTCTATTTAGTTCCTGGTCAGATAGAAAAAAAGAAGAATAAAGGAGAGAGAAAGAGAAACACTCACAAATCTGATGTGAAGGAAAAGCTAATCACCTCCACTTTCCGTTAGGTAAGGAGATGAACATTTCATTAATGCATTTAATCATTTATTCAACAATTATTGCTTGACAACTGTATGCCAGGGACTATACTGGGCACTGGGTATAGAGTGGTAAACAACACGAGGCAAGATTTCTGCCTTTATGGAGTTTAGGGAACAGCACACACCAACTAAAGACAATAAAGTGGAGGAATGACATGAGACGGAATTTCCAGTACGAATAGGTTTGAGGACAGCGATATAGTTGAAATCAGAACTAAACCATTTGTCTCGAAGAATAACAAGGGGTGGTTTTCACCTCTTTGCATGTTTTGGGAGGTGGCTGGGTGAGGAGTGCTGGTGGGGATGAGGGGGCTCTGCACTAGAGCTCTCCACCTGGCACAACCAACGAGAAAGGTAAGTTCGGGATGCCACGATGACAACGACCAGGGGAACCTAACCTAGTCTAAGCGTCAGGCAAGCAAGACTTCCAAGGGGAAGTAGGAGCCTTACACAAATTTGAGGCAGAAATTGAGGATTACAGAGATTATTGGAAAGTCAACAAAACTCTGGTGAGACACCTATTCAGATTAAAAACTTTCGAGGATGTGAATTACTGCCCAGAAGCGGTTGATTTTTCGGACCAAGCATCATGGGGATCACTTGTAAAACCAGACGCTCTAATTCTCTAGGCTACAGCATTCTAAACTACACTCGCTCCAGCGCTTGCAGTTTAAAAACTAAAACTCCCCGAACGCCTCGCCAACTCCGCGTGGCGGCGTAGGACGCGCGCAGCACTTCGGGTCTTGTAGTCTGGGACGGACTCCGAATCCCATACGGCTGTGCGGAGGGTCGCCGCGCCTGCGCGGTGCGGGCGGCGGGCAGCGCCGAGTGCGAGGCTCTTTTGTTCGGCTGAGGGGAGGGCCGTTGGCTGGGGCCTGCGGTACGCCGCTTCAGTGAGGGGCTCGACTGCGGCGTCCGGCTTGTTGCTTTTCTGGGTGCCACTCCCCCGGCCGGCCCGACGCGACGCGCCATTAGCGCGGCACCGATTCCTCTCGGGCTCTTGGGCGCTGCTCTGAGGTGAAGAGCCCGCTAGAGGCGGGGACGCGGGGGGGAGGCGCGCGGCGGCGGTGGCGGCGGCAGCGGCAGCGGCGGGAGCCCTGGCTGAGGGGCCGCGCGGGCTTGCAGCGGAGGGTGGGAGCGGGGAACGCACCCGACCCCGCGCCCTCCCCGCACCGAGCCCTCCGCCGGCTGCAGGGGTTCGGGCGCCGGGCGCGAAAAGGATGGAGAGGGCGGGGCGGGCGGCGTACTCTGAGCAGGAGATCGAGACGGTTCGGGGTGGGCCGAGCCCTGGCGGGTCGCTCCTCGGGGCCTGGGTGGACCGAGACAATGCTACGTAGGTTGGGTGGGCTGCCGGATTGGGGGAAGACACTTGAGTACAGCGGGGAGGGGACAGGCTGGGCAGCCTTGATGTTTGGACACGGCGAGGGGAGGGCTGACGGCTGCGAGACCCTTGGTTTCGGATGCCACCTGAGAATTTGGGGTCCGGCCGGGGCTGCCAGCGGAATTGCCGCTCGCCGGGCTAAGGACAAGTAACTTCGAGGAAATCTTCGAGGGGGCTGGGCAGTCCAAGGTGTGCTACTCGGGGAGGAGACCTGTTGGATAAACTGAAGAGGGGGCTAGGAGAGGAAGGGGCAGTTACGTGCTAGAGTTGGATCTGGAGAGGGAGGAGCTGTGAGAGTTAGTAGGGCGGAGGCCCCGAGAGTGTTTCTGTGAGGAGTTGAAAGGGGAAAACCGGCCGCCTTTGAGTCCTGATGGGTCCTCACACAGTGGGGAGGCTGTAAGAATCATGTGTGAAGAAAGGACAAAAAACCAAGATTTCTTCCCCTTTTCCAGGTTTTCTACTACCTCAGCTCTTTTGATTCCTTCGGGGAGTTAAAAAAAAAAAAAATCCCAAGTGCAGCGCTTGCTTGGATTCACAGTTACATACATTTTTATCTGGGATCGTCACTGGTCGCAAAAGACAGTGGTATTGTAGAAACGTGTAGATGGGTTCATACTTAAGGAATTAAGTTAGTGAGAGGTAAGATGATGTGGGAAATGGGGAGACAAAGAAGAAGAGTTAGTGAGATCGTGAGATTTGTTTCTTAGGCTCTTATGATTTTCTTTCTTTCTTTTTTTTTTTTTTAAGCTAGCCTTTCTCTGTTGTTAGAAAATTTGAATACGGGAATGAGCAGTACTTCTTCAAAGCTTCAGATGAAGTTTTTTCATGGATGGCCTTATATGCAGACTTGTATTGGTTTAACTCCATCGAGGTGGAATTTACAAAAAGATCAGTGATACTGGAAAACTCTGGCCAGGGTTAAGATAGCCTCCTCAGTTGTATTAAGAATCGTGTTGGCAGTTTGGAATAGCTCTGAAAAGGTCCAAGGTTTGGAATGGAAGCATGAATACAATTGGGAAATTAGTGCCTGTGTTCCTCCATAGGTGCTTACAGGCATTTATATTGTAAGTGGTATGATTGAGTGGGAAAACCGTTGGAACTGGTCACACCTTAATAAAGCTTTAGCAGGGGTTCAGGATCTTCATTCATTTCCAGTTTTCCCTTTGGTGCTGTTATTCTTCATTGGCTGCTGTAGCCTAAGTTTTTTCATTAAAGATGTAAATAGTGCGTGTAGCCTGTTGCTTCTAGCTTCTTGATTGAAAGGGACCAAGTAAGGATACCCTAGCCTTCTGCGTTTTTGACTGCGGGATACTGATAATTTTCTAACCAAATATCTGAAAAGAAGCAACCATTGTACTGAAGTGCCTAGGTGGCTCAGTCAGAAGAGCATGTGATTCTTAATCTCTGGGTCCTGAGTTCAAGCCCTATGTTGAGTGTAGAGATTACTTAAAAATAAACTTAAAAAAATAAAATTAAAAAGCAACCATTATATTCTGTGCCCATTTTAAGGACTAGAAGAATGTTTCTTTTTGAGTTCATACCATTTAAAAAAGAGAACGGATGCATTTTTGTCATTTTCTAGTAGTTTCTCCCTCAGAATCTCATCTTCTTTATGTACTATCTCTGGTGGTATAACAGATTGTACGTTAGGCTTGATTTTCATTTCATGGGTTATTTCCCCAAAGAGTTTTTGGAACAAAATGCTAATGGCTAGCATATGAGCTCACATAAGATGGGGTTATACCTCTTATTCTTCTAAATGTCTGGCACATGGTAGGTCATTCATATTGTTGAATGAATGGATATGGCTTTTAGATCCTTTCTTAGAATTCCATGTGCTAGCAGAAGGAGTTAATATGCACTTAAATAATTAGTTTTCCTGTCTTTGATCAATGACATTGGGTAGAGTATAGTCCTTGTCATGCTTGTCCTAGCCTCAGTTTTAATATACTCATCTTGGTGTGTAGATTGTGCAAGTGACAATTTTAAATACCTTAGGCAAAGACGAGAGGCTCCAGGTTCTGGGTTTCAATAGCAAGCTATAGTTTGAATATTTTGTTTTAAAAGTATCTTGAGGGACACCTGGGTGGCTCAGGGGTTGAGCATTTGCCTTTGGCTCGGGGCATGATCCTGGAGTCCTGGGATGAGTCCCACATCGGGCTCCCTGCATGGAGCCTACTTCTCCCCCTGCCTGTGTCTCTGCCTCTCTCTCTGTGTCTCTCATGAATAAATAAATAAAATCTTAAAAAAAAAATAAAAAATAAATAAAAGTATCTTGAAAAATCTTTCGGGTTCTACGTATAGGGTTAAATAAATAGTATTTCCAGATAGTGGTGTCTACTGAAAAATTGAATAGACTGTCCAAAGTTCATTGGAGAAGTTACCCAAATATGGACAAAATTCAGATCATGTCGTTATATGAATTGACTAACTTGTATTAAATCATTCCTGCCTTTAGCTTTTATGGTTTACTGACCAAGAAGGGGCTACCTAATTTGTCTGTGAAATTGTGCCTTTCTCTTTAATAATAGCTAACACGTTGAGGGCCTAACCAAACTGTGGTATGAAGGTTAGTGTCAATAATCTGGTTTTGTCTTGTTATCTGTGAATGCTTTGATCTCTGCTTTTAATTCCAACTTAGCCATACTTCTGGTCTAGCTTTCTAATCATTTTTATTTCATCTTAAACTAAAAGACTTGCTTCAGGTTATCACTATGTCCTACTAATACTTGTACATCCCTGTGGCCTCTCAACTGAAAGCTGTGTGTATAGTTTCATCCACATGAGCGTACTGAAAGGAGTTAGCCAAGTTTCTGGACACATCTCAGATAAAATTCTCATTTTATTAACACATCAGTATTCTAGTCCTAGGTCCTGAAATTCAGGAGCAGGTATTCCTTTAAAAATGAAACTCCTGCTTACTGGGTATGTGGCATGAGTTCTTGTTTTCTGCTCAGTAAAGTTTTCCATCTGGAAAGCATTTGTCTCCCAAACAGCCATGGTTAACAAACAGACTAACAGCAGTTTAGAAACATGAGTCAGGAAGACTACACATTGAGTATATATCACACATGCCTTCACCTGCCTTTTGATGACTGGTACGTAGTTGCTAATGCTTCAGCAAAGGTGTACTACTTTCTTATTTACGATTTTGGGCTTGCTGATCAGATTCCTCACTGATCATTCCTTTAAACGCTGACAGCTTTGGACATCTTTTCCCTGATTTTTGGAGTCAGACATCCATCCAACTGCCCATACAAGGTTCTACACATTACACAGGGCTCAGGCCTGCCTTTAATTAAGAGTAAAAATAGAAACAAAATGCTTTAAGAACCGCAAGGAAAAGAGAAATAATACTTGGCTAGGTTGGGTAGACTTCATGGAAGAAGTAGCGTTTAAGTTTGGTCTTGAAGGATGGGTAGGATCTTGGCTGCTGGTGTTGGACAGGTGCCCTTCTTAATAATGAACAAAGCCTTGCATGGAGGAAATGTGCAGGATATGTTCAGGTTATAGTTTTAACAGGAGTGTAGGTTTTGTGAGGGAGTAGAAATATGAAATGGTTGGAACCAAAGGGTGTTAGATGTCACACTGAGGAGTTTGGTCTTTAAGGAGGAGAGGGACCTTGTAGAAAATTTTTTAGCAGTTACCTACCATTTTCCTATTCAGTCTACTCCACCCAAACTAGTTTACACACCATCTACCTCAGATGTGCCTCATTGCTTTTGTTCACAACGGTTCCTTGGGCCAAATTGCCCTACACAATCCACCTTTTCAAATGCTGTTGGAGCCTGGCTTCAATCCCAACTTTTCAAAACCTTTCCTAATCACCCTAGCCATTTATTCAGCCATTTATTCAGAGGCTCAGGCCTCTGTAGTGCTTTTGTGGTTGCTTATTCTTGCTAATGTTTCTTTTGCTAATTATTATATACTCTTACTATTTATCTTAGTGAAATAAAGTTCAACTTGCATTGTTTTGTATATTTTATATTTCAGTCCTGGCTCTGGGGGCTTTGGGAAATTTTCTTTGCTTCATAAGCCTTAGTTTTCTCATTTATGAAATGGGTCTAATAGAGTTGCCATGAGGATTGAATGTCTTTATATGCATTAAGTTTTAAGTATTTAGTAAGTTTTAGTTGTTATCATTATGTTGTTACTACTTACCATTAAGGGATTCTCAAAAGCCTGTGCTGCTTGTGTGGCTGCATATCCCACTGGCCTAAACAAACAGCTCCATTTGCCTGGGTCTGAGAGGGTCCCTCCCTGCAATGTGGAATTGACTCTCTGCTTTTTTCGCCAGAGTGAGTTAGTCACCCTGTATTTTTTTAATAGATAATGTTAAACGCTGGAGGAGCTGTAGTTATAAACTTTTATAGTTATGAATGCCTAGGTCTTAAACCTAAGCTGGAGGCAAAAGAGGCAGAAGGAAAATAAGGAATGGAAAAAGGAGCTAGATGAAAGGAGGAGTAACATGGGAAGTGGTATACATAATAATTATCATCTGGTCCTTACCGGCTCCTCTTTCAGTCTTTGTGATTTCTACCTGGCCACATTTCTGTTCTTCAGATAAGAGCAAGCTCTCCTCACTTCAGTAGGACAGCTATTCCCTAAACTTGGTGTGTTGTTCTGATTTTTGCCGAGTTGTCTCCTTGTCATTTGGGTTCTGTATAAACTTACTTAAATCTAACGATACTTACTTTATATTTATAGCATTTATAACTAATACTTTTTTTGCTTATTGTCTGTGTTCTGCTCTACCTGCACATGTATGCATGCACATACTCCCACTCATGCTCACTCATCCACATTAGAATGTAAATTCTAGGAGACCAGGGATTTTTGTCTAGCACCTTACACAGAATAGGTACCCAAGAGATAATTGTTAAATGTTGAATATTGTAGGACAGAGTTCATTGGAAGAATTAACCTAACCTAAACCGTGGGGCCTCAGGGAGGCTTCTGGTCATGACATTTTAGGTAAGGGAAGTGTTCAAGTGAAAGAATGGGTCAAAGGACAAGGTAATTGTGAATGAAACGTTAGGTGTGGTGGTCTTCAGCTCAGATGCCCACAGATAATGCTGTGAAGAGATCTGCATTTTAAATGAGTGCCTACTATTGAGAATGCATTGAATTAGGAGAGATCCAGGCAAGAGATGATGTTAGCTTGCAATAGGATGGAAGTAGTAGGCCTAGAAAACTGTATGAATTGAAAGATATTTACCAAAACAAAAAGAAAGATATTTATAATACAAACTTAGTAGGACTTACGAAGACGCTAGATATGCAGGATGAGTGGAGAGAAATCAAAGATGGTTGTCCTTTTTGTCTTGAACTCAGTAAACACATTATGAATTCTTAGACCATTGTTCATTTAATTGGTTTTTTAAAAAAGTTAATATGTAAAAGCTGAGCTTGAAATCACAACTTCTGAAGCTTGTTATAGAGCTTTACTGTTTAGATCATCAAAACTGATTTTTGGTATTTATGCTGATCTTCAGAAATCTTTTTTTTTCTTTTAGATTTAATTTTTTTATTCATGAGACACAGAGAGAGGCAGAGACATAGGCAGAGGGAGAAGCAGGCTCCATGCAGGGAGCCCTGTGTAGGACTGGATCCTGGGACTCCAGGATCACGCCCTGAGCCAAAGGCAGACACACTCAACCACTGAGCCAGCCACCCAGGCGTCCCTGATCTTTAGAAATCTTAAACTTCTTTTCACAAATAAACCATTTTGTTGAAATTTTCCAATGTATTCAGAATTTACCTCCTTTCTCGCCTATTTTATCTTTCTTCATAGGAAGTTATATTCCTTTTGCCAGTAACTACAAGAGCATTTTTACTTTATTTTCCTGTGCGGGTTAGATAAAAAGAAAAGCACAAGAAATTCCTACACTTAAGATACATGAAGTGTGATTTTTTTCAGTTTCTGGCAGCTCTTCTGTCTTGGTCATCTAGAAATGAGATCTTGTTTTCTCTGTTTCATAATTATTGGTTCCTTCATAATAGCCAGACCTGGATCCCTCTTGAATGTGTTCTGGACCTGCTCTCTGATTTTAAAAACTTAGCCATACACACAGTGTGGAAGTGCTGTTTTCTTAATGAGTTTTTAATTCATTGGGCTTCAGAAAGCTATATTTAAGCTTAAAGCAGTAAATAATATAATGAAATAAGACATATTGCAAATATGTAAATAGGTAGTTAATATCAGAAGGTCATAAAAGTTCACCTCCGGAATCCCATGAGGGTTATTACACCTGTTTTACTTATTAGGAAATAGGTATTTAGTATTTAAATGTATAGAACTGCTTATAGGCATAAATTTGTTTTGAGAGGCAGGGACAGGAAAGATACCATCTTGTCCTCATACTAACTTTCTTCTGGTGAAAGGAACTATGAAGATCAAGCAGTGCTCTTCCAATTGCATTGCTAGTGCAGAAAAGGTCTAGATTGAATAATACTAAATGTGATATAAGAAGATTTTTGTGGGCAGCCCCGGTGGCGCAGCGGTTTAGCGCCGCCTGCAGCCCAGGGTGTGATCCTGGGGACGCAGGATCAAGTCCCACATCGGGCTCCTTGCGGGGAGCCTGCTTCTCCCTCTGCCAGTGTCTCTGCCTCTCTCTCTCTCTCTCTGTGTGTGTCTCTCATGAATAAATAAAATCTTTAAAAAAATTTTTTTGTTTTCAAGAGCATTAGTTTATGCTCCACCCTTATTCTCAATTCTATGAAGAAAGTAAAATGTTTACCTGTCTTTTTTTTTTTTTAAGATTTTATTTATTTATTCATAGACACAGAGAGAGAGGCAGAGACACAGGCAGAGGGAGAAGCAGGCTCCATGCAGGGAGCCTGATGTGGGACTCCATCCCCGGCCTCCAGGATCATACCCCAGGCTGCAGGCAGTGCCAAACCGCTCTGCCACCGGGGCTGCCCTGTTTACCTGTCTTTTAGCTAACTCTGAGAATTGATTTATGTCTGTAATAATGTGTGTGATTTCACTTAAGGAATATCGTTTCTGCCAGTCCCCTTATAACAATGGGTTTTTTTCCAAGGATATCCATCAAATCACCTAAGCAGTTTTAAAATTTATATAATTATTTATTTTTAAGTAAACTGTATGTCCAGTGTGGGGCTCAAACTCATGACCCTAAGATCAAGAATCACACAAATCACCTAAGGAGCTTTTTTTTTTTTTTTTTTTTTTAAACCTAAGGAGCTTTAAAGGTGAGATGCCATGGTCGAAGCAACATTGTTTGTAATAATAGAAAATTGGAAAGAACCCAAATTTTCATCACTAGGTGTATGGTTAGAGTATATGTCCTAGCAATACGGAATACTATGCAGCCTGTTATGACTGGAAATCTATATGGAACGGCATCAGAGATATATACTATATTCCTTAAAAAGGCAAGTTGTAGGGCAGCCCCCGTGGCTCAGTGGTTTAGCGCCACCTTCAGTCCAGGGCGTGATCCTGGGGACCCAGGATCGGGTACCACTTCAGGATCCCTGCGTGGAGCCTGCTTCTCCCTCTGCCTGTGTCTCTGCCTCTCTCTCTCTATCATGAATAAATAAATAAAATCTTAAAAAAAAAAGGCAAGTTGTAGAACTGTAATAATCTATTTTCACTTAATGTTTATCTGTGTTAGTTTATGTATAGAAGAACGAAAACAGGTTTTGACAGGTTTTGGGCCAGGGAACTTTGATTTCCTAAATTAAATATTTTTTAATTGAATATGAATACATGTATTATATTACATATAGAAAAACAGTATTTCTTTAATACAATGCACACCGTACTTTGTATGTCATTGGATCTGGGTGTCCATATTTATAAACTCCATCCATAGGCGATTCTGATTCTCCTATAGGTAAAAGCTCTGTACTCAAGGTCTGCTTTCCTGTGAATTCTTTCTTAGTAAAGATGGTCACTTCACCAGGTCAACATTCTAAATGCTTCTTCATGACATTTAGCTAAAAGGCCTACTGCTTTGGTTTCAGAGGTCTGTGGTTGTTACCTTGTCCTGACATCTGGAATTTGATCTTCCAAACTGGCAAGAAATCCATCAGTACCAGCTCCTCAAAAACAAAACAAAAATGCCTTTATCTTGTATCTGATACTGTACCGCCTTCTACTTTCAAGTAGCATTGTTCCTCTCTATTTTCTAGTATCTAACCTCCTGGTAGAGGTAGTGTGGGGGAGAATTGAGACAGTGCTTTTTTATCTCTTGAAAGAACTATGAGTTCATGACTCTTGCTTCAGATTTACACCGTCCCTGGATTCATTGGGACATTATAGATGAACTTTGGTTTCTTAAAATTGGCATTTTCTTAGTACTCTCTCCAGCCTACTTGGTGTGGGGATTTAACTTAAAAAATTCTGCACTGTCTAGGTTGTGTCGATTTAAAAGACTCCAAAGAGTTGCTGGGACACTAACAACCAAGGCTTTGCTACTGCCTGCTGATTTATTTTATTTTATTTTTAATTTTTATTTATTTATGATAGTCACACACAGAGAGAGAGAGGCAGAGACACAGGCAGAGGGAGAAGCAGGCTCCATGCACCGGAAGCCCGACGTGGGATTTGATCCCTGATCTCCAGGATTGCGCCCTGGGCCAAAGGCAGGCGCCAAACTGCTGCGCCACCCAGGGATCCCTGCCTGCTGATTTAATTAACAGTGAATACCTTTGTATTCCAGTAACCAATTAAGAATCTTTTTTTTTTTTTTTTTAACAGCCATACCTTACAAGGTCTTTTCTGAAAGAAAATCATTATCAGTCACTTCCTTATTTACTGATGACAAATTGTAGGGAGGATCCGTTTAAAGATACTTCTATCCTTTCCTTATACAGGCTGAAGGGAAGTCTCCTCTCCCTACAGGTGTGTGGCTACCTCCTAGTACTTTCTGGCATCAGGGCCATTAGCTCAGCCTTGCTAGGTGTCCTTACTGAGGTGCTATGCTCTTTGTTAATTGTGTGACCTTAGGTGATTTATAGTGTGTAAATCTGTTTTGTTATCTAAGAGGTGTTGATAACATCTGAGTGGCTTATTTCATGGGATGATTTCAAGGATAAAATGAGACAACAGTGCAGTAGCACTTTGAAATCTGTAAAATTAATACAAGTGTATTTTTCTAGGCAGCTTAAAATGTGGCAGACCCAGTACATGTATTTAAGTCCTCTCTGCACCCAATGTGGGGCTCAAACTTCCAACCCTGAGATCAAGTCACACGCGTATTTACTGAGCCAGTTAGGTGCCCCCTACCCTAGTAAATATTTAGATAAAAGTTAAAGCAGCTCAGGTAACTAGGTTTTTTGTCTGCAACATGAGGATAAACCTTAAGGAGATTTGTCCAAGGACTAAAATTTCTGAGTTAATCCAGAACTGTTCCCACTTGTGTACACCTCTTGGGATGTTCTGTGATAAATTTTGACAATGATTGACCAGTGATTATGGCACTTTTGATGCCATAATTTGGTTGCCAGGATGTTTAGGAGGGAGTGGCAGATTTTGTTGATGAAAGACATTTTTCCATTTTGCTACTATGCTGATTTGAGTTACTTTGAGGCTTGCCAAGCAATTCCAATTGAGAAGCCTTCTAGAGGATCCCTGGGTGGCTCAACGGTTTGGCGCCTGCCTTGGGCCCAGGGCATGATCCTGGAGTCCCAGGGTCAGGTCCCGCATCCGGCTCCCTGCATGGAGCCTGCTTCTCCCTCTGCCTGTGTCTCTGCCTCTCTCTGTATCTCTCATGAATAAATAAATCTTAAAAAAAAAATTAAAAAGAGTCCTTCTAGATGTCCCTGCTAGTATTTGGAGACTGCCATATTTGGAGAAAGGGGGGTTTTCTTGAAATAATCCATTTGGAAACTGAGAATTGTCTCCTTGTAATATTTAAGGGGGCTCTTGGCTCCTCAGAAGGTTCTGGATTCTATAGAAAGACTAGATTGCATTTTTAATCTACTGATTTTGACAAACAGCTTATTCAGGACCCTAAGAACTACCTATAAAGGGAAAACTCGAGTTGAGAAGCCTGGCTGAGAATCTCCAGTATAAAGAATCCAGTACCTGAGATAGATGCTGGCATAAGCCAGATATGAAAGCTCAGAGAGAAGCAGGAGTCTGTTTTCTACATTCTTCAGGGTTTTTTTTTTTAAAGATTTTATTTATGCATGAGAGGCGGAGGTCGGGGCAGAGACAGGCAGAGGGAGAAGCAGGCTCCCTATGGGTAGGTAGCCTGATGCAGGCTCCATCCCAGAGCCTTGGGATCACGACCTGAGCCTAAGGCAGACACTCAACCACTGAGCCACCCAAGTGCCCCCATTTTTCACTTTTCTGAGTTGATCTTAAGATAGTGAGTTCAGTGGGCAGCCCAGGTGGCTCAGCGGTTTAGCGCCGCCTTCAGCCCAGGGTGTGATCCTGGAGAGCCGGGATCGAGTCCCGAGTCCCATGTCCCACGTCAGGCTTCCTGCATGGAGCCTGCTTCTCCCTCTGCCTGTGTCTGCCCACCCCCCTCGAAAGAAAGAAAGAAAGAAAGAAAGAAAGAAAGAAAGAAAGAAAGAAAGAAAGAAAGAAAGAAAGAAAGAAAGAAAGAAAGAAAGAAAAAGAAAGAAAGAAAGAAAGAAAGAAAGAAAGAAAGAAAGAAAGAAAGAAAAGAAAGGAAAGAAGAAAGAAAGAAAGAAAGAAAGAAAGAAAGAAAGAAAGAAAGAAAGAAGAAAGAAAAGAGAGAGGGAGGGAGGGAGGGAGGAAGGAAGGAAGGAAGGAAGGAAGGAAGGAAGGAAGAGAAAGAAAGAAAGAAAGAAAGAAAGAAAGAAAGAAAGAAAGAAAGAAAGAAAAAGAAGGAAGGAAGGAAGGAAGGAAGGAGAAAGAAAGAAGAAAGAAAGAAAGAATATAATCTTTTAAAAAGAAAAAGTAAAGAAATCAAGAGGTCTCACTTTAGATTTTCCCATTGGGGGGGCGGGGTGTTTTTTTCTTAACCTAAAGGATACATTCTTACTCTGTTCTATGATTCTTCCTCCTTGGGACCAGGCTAATGCTACAGGGAGCAGAGGCCTGCAGTAGCTAGAGACAAAACAAGCTGTCCTGACCCTTTTCCTTCATAGTAGAAGGATCCAATGGGCAGTGTTCACAGTTTCTTTTTGTAAGACAAATAACAGCTATTAATGTAGATAACACAGGGCTTTAAATAGCTCTGAATTCTGAAGCCATAATGATAGAAAGCCTTTACTTTCTTAAATTTAATTACTTGGTAGAGGAATTATTAGGGAACAGTTAACTATTTTTGGATTGTTATAACCCATTGTTTACCTTCCATCTACTACTGAGAAAGGGAGTATCTTCTAATTTCCAAGTCCAAATTAACATAGAGAGTTGTGGTACCCTTTGTTATCAAAGGTGATCTATTTTTCTCCACACATTAACCAAAGACTGAAGATGAATCCTGCTTACTCCTTCAACTCATAGTGGAAAGAAGGGATAGAACTTCTTCTTGGGAGGAAACACAACTGCATTTATCCAAACAGAAAACTAAATTTTTCTTTCCTCATAAAATAACACTTGTCCTATGGCAGTCAGAATTCTGAAAACCTGAAAGCATCTCCTTCCAGAAAGAAGTACACACAGCCTCTGAAGCAGAGGTACAATGAAGTTAGGCAAGTATTAGCCAGGTTACATTCAATCTACTGATTAGTATGTACAATAAAAGAAGAAAGGGAATTTTCTCTAAAAGAGGTTGAAAAGAAGGAAAGCAAAGCAGATTCTTCAGTATGTAAGTGGAGAGGAAGAGTGTTGAAAAAGATGCCTCTTATCTGAGAACAGATGAGTGTTCTGGACGCCTCTGTATACAGAGCCTTGGGTGTTGCCTTAGACCACGCTAGGAGCACTCCAGAAAACATTGTTTTATGCCACTCTGTAAAAATTCAGAACAGCTTTAAGTGGAAGTGGTGTCTGCTTTTTTTCTTTTCAGACATTAAGCATCAGAAAGCCAGGAACCATTTCTTATTCTTTTGAATCTCCAGTATCCAGCAGTATCTAGATTTTCTAGTAGTTAAGTAGATGTTTCAGTAAGTAAGCATTTCTCATATATGCAGACATGGGAATATCTCAGAGTTAAAAACCAAAGCTTCTGCGGATAATTTAACTGCTTCATAATGATGAATTCGACTTTTATGAAAATTTGTTATATTTTATATAGTCTATAGATGGACTTAAATATTCTATCTGTACATGCCAGTTTTAAAGTATATTTAGAAGAGTTTCTGTTTAGGCTGAGTGAGACTCCCTTTCCCGAGGATGCTAGTATCATCCAGTTTAACCCCAAATCAGCATTGCCTTGAATTTCAGACATAGTAACTACTTTCTTGGCTTAGATTATCTGCCATACCCTTAATTCTTTGTATGTCATTGTGGGCAATTGTGACCTACCAGTTTGTAGATTTTTGGCCAGTTTTATAGCTCATTTTTGTTGTATTGATATCTTACGGCGCCACCTACTGACACAAATTGGTAAACAAATGGCTTCAAGTCTACCAGCAGTCAAGAGTTGTACTTGAAGGACTAAAAATAGATTAATAGGGGACTAGAATTTTAGCACTAGAAGTCACCCAGCCTGAAGATGTATTTTACAAAAGAATAAGCTCAGGTTCTATTATCTGTGATAACTATTGTTTTTTGCCTGCCATTTTCCAAATTATTGCAGTGTCTTGAGTTTAGAGGATTTCATGGTCATTCTGGCATTTTTACATTTTTTTTTTTTAAGATTTTATTTTATTTATTCATGACAGACACACACAGAGAGAGAGGCAGAGACACAGGCAGGGGGAGAAGCAGGCTCTATGCAGGGAACCTGACTTGGGACTCGATCCCGGGTCTCCAGGATCATACCCCAGGCTGAAGGCGGCACCAAACCGCTGAGCCATCAGGGCTGCCCATTCTGGCATTTTTGAGTCTTTTCCTGCCTCAGAAATAAACTAAATAGAATAAGAAACTAATAAGAAACTTTGACATTTTAAACCATTGGTTCAGAAAAGACTGCAAAAAGAGCTTTGAGACTCAGGAATAAGTGTTTAAGAATGCAAAGAAATGGGTTGTATTATATATGCAAATACAAAAGAAAAACCAGATGTTTGATAAATAGGACAAGCTACCTCACACTAACATTTGAAGTCTAGTAATATGAAAGTATAGATCAGAGGATTATATGTATATAAATAAGTCTGATGTATGTACATTATTTTTAGGAGCCTTGCTTTCAATTTTATTTATTTATTTATTTAGTTATTTTTAAAGATTTTATTTATTTATTCATGAGAGACACACGCACAGAGAGAGAGAGGGAGGCAGAGGGAGAAGCAGGCTCCATGCAGGGAGCCCAACATGGGACTCGACCCTGGGTCTCCAGGATCAGGCCCTGGGCTGAAGGAGGCACTAAACTGCTGAGCCACCCCGGCTGCCCCTATTTATTTATTTTAGGAGAGCATGAGCAGGGGGCAAGGGCAGAGGGAGAGGGGGAGAGAAAGAAGAAAGAAGGAGACTCCCCACTGAAGGGAGAGCCTTGCACAGTGCTCGACCTCCTGACCCCAAGATTATAACCTGAGCAGAAACCAGGATGCTTAACCAACTGATCCACCCATGCCCCCCAATTTAATATTTTAGATACATGCTTTACAGTAAGAGGGGTATTGGGAACTTTTTAAACTTAGAATAAGTATAAAAGTCTTAAGTGGATATACAGCAATAAAGAAGCTGAATAAAGTTTTGCTGTGAGATTGGCTGGGACTGTTTATGAACTTTCTAGCTTAATATATCAGAAAGCCTTATTTTATACTGCAGTTGTATAGGCAGAACAGCTAATACAAGCAGCATACACCATTAAAGTCAGAGCTGTCCCTGGATTTCTAACCATCCAAATATTCACCTAACCAAGAAAAATGTGCCCTAACGCCCTTTTTATTTTATTTTATCACTTTAGCAGCGTCACCCTTTAGACCAGAAAGCTGGCGGGCACTATGGGGAAGAAACAAAACAAGAAGAAAGTGGAGGAGGTGCTAGAAGAGGAGGAAGAGGAATATGTGGTGGAAAAAGTTCTTGACCGTCGAGTGGTAAAGGGCAAAGTGGAGTACCTCCTAAAGTGGAAGGGGTTCTCAGAGTAAGTTTCATTAACTTGGGTAAATCTATCTATTTAGTCACTGACTATTTCTCAGGAGTCTAGTAATGCGCAAGGCCTAGGGTGCTCTGATGGGTAGTATGACCCAGGCCTGGTCTTCATGGCTTAGAGTCTAATGAGGAAAACTGTCCACATGAACAAAGTGCTACAATGCAAGACAGTGATTTATGAGAAGCAGTTTTATGTGCAGCTTTAGACCGATTCAAGTTTGCAAAGAAAGTAATTTTCCTTTGAAGAAGGCAAGTTTCTAAGCTTTTAATTTACATTAAAAAGTCTGATGCCCACCCCCCTGCCCCAAGAAATCTCAGCGTTACCAAGTTCTTGATCTTGGACAAAATCTGGATACTCATTATCATTAACTCCTCTTTTCCAAGGACACCAGCTCTCGTCATCCTGTGCGTCTCCTTAGTATGAGTGTGCTAACTTTGAGTGGAAAGTGTGACTCACTGTGCCCTCTGGTTTCAGTGAGGATAACACGTGGGAGCCAGAAGAGAACCTGGATTGCCCTGATCTCATTGCCGAGTTTCTACAGTCACAGAAAACAGCACATGAGACAGATAAATCAGAGGGAGGCAAACGCAAAGCTGACTCTGATTCTGAAGATAAGGGAGAAGAGAGCAAACCAAAGAAGAAGAAAGAAGAGGTAAGGGGAGAACAAGTTTTACTAGCCCAGAATTCCTACTGCTGTCAAAAGCTGAAAAGCCTTTTAATTTTTAAATTTAAGGAGTTTTATTCTGCTGCTTCTTGGGCCTCAGCACCCATCTCTCCTTCCTCTGGAATCTTAGGCTAACGCTTATAAAGTGTTTGGGGGTTCACTTTGCTGAAGCCAAGTAATCTATACTTTATCCAAGTTTCTTTCTTTCTTTTTTTTTTTTTAAGATTTTATTTATTTATTCATGAGAGACACAGAGAGAGAGGCAGAGACACAGGCAGAGGGAGAAGCAGGATCCATGCAGGGAGCCTGATGTGGGACTCGATCCCGGGCCTCCAGGATCACGCCCCAGGCCGAAGGCAGGCGCTAAACTGCCGAGCCACTCGGGCTGCCCTACTTTATCCAAGTTTCAAGAATAATAATAAGTGCAAATAAATTCATTCCTATAGATAGTTTTCAGTGTTGTAATCATTACAGGTGTTAGCTCTATATTTATTCAGTACCTTAAAGTAAGTTATCTTCTGAGGGTGAAGAAACCATTGTGAAAATTTATTTTGCTTGAGATGTATGTCCCTTTTTACATACGGGGAAACCTCAAGACCTTGATGGAAGAATCACTCAGAAGGATGCATAAAGGCCTGTGACTTGGAGCCAAGGTATTGGTGAAATACTGACAAGAATGTGATTATATTAATCAGAGGAGCAGGAGTGACTCTAGTCTGGATAACAGTCCCACATAATTAAATTTGTTGCATCCATCTGATTTTTACAGTCAGAAAAGCCACGAGGCTTTGCCCGGGGTTTGGAACCAGAGCGGATTATTGGAGCTACAGACTCCAGTGGAGAACTCATGTTCCTGATGAAATGGTGAGTCTGCTGGTGGCCCTGTGTGGTGGTTTTTTTCTTCTCCCCATCTGTTCCATGCCAGAGGAAAAGAGCTGGATCTTCGAAATTCCAGTCGCCCAAGTGAAATCTTTAAGATGGCATAGTCCTTCGATAGTGACCCTCGGCCTGACTGCCAGCCTGGACTCATGAGTTACAGGTAGGGGCCCTTAGGATTCTCAGATCTTTGCCCCATTTTTTAGGAGGTGGGAGAAAATCCAGGATGGAGAAGGTACAGGGAAGGATCACATTTCACTTCTGTGAATGAAGGGGTTGGGAATGAAATGTGATTGAATCACCTTCCCCTTGTACAACCTCCTTAATAAAAATTGGGCTGGCCCCAGGATCAGAAGTTCTGTTAACTTCTCAGGGTTAGTTAAGAATTTCTGTAGCTCTTCCTTTGTCTTTGATTGTTAGATCCTTTCCAATTTGTGCAGATTCTGTAATTTCAGGATCAGCCAGTAGGGGTCAGCAAGTCCCCTTTACTGTACTGAGCATAGAGTAATAAGGCTATTTTCCATTAGAAGTATGAATACCAATGGTAGTAATACTCCACAGAACAGCTTAAGGAAAACAGTTGTCTTGAGAATGATAAGAACTTTAACCCCAGATTCCCTAAAATATCCCTATTCTCTGCCAAAAGGAAGGCTTTCTTTTCTTTTTCTTGCTGGTTGAAAAATGTTTGTGCTTTTTTCCCCCCCAGGTAGGTCTCAAACATTGTCCTTAAAATATAAATTAGGAGGGAATGATTCTAAGCCTTTACCAGTTAAGGCAGAATTTTAAGGATTTTGTCCTTTTGTCAGTCTAGAATCTTCTCTTAAATTCCTGTCTATACTAATTCCTCTTGCTTAGAAGGTGGTCAGAGAGGCCTGACTTTGACACTGCTGAAAGCTTATGTCACAATTAGGTGAAACTCTTGTTTTCTTATTTTGCGTTCCCTATGTTCACTGAATCTGACATTTTAGCTGCTCTACTGCTAGCCTATAGGAGAAAAGTTCATTTTTCATTTTTAAGGTGTGCATCTGGGGTGGTGGTGGGAGATTGATACCAGGAGCTACAATCCAACTAGAATATATTTTCACTGTCTGCATGTGATCAGTCTGAGTTACTATACTATCTCCATATTGTTTAAGATTGCACTTCTTTGGTTGAATTACTGCTATTTTTAAAGATTATACCTGAATGTAATTCTACAAGTTAAGATAAAAAGATTGGATGTTGATTAGAAAAACCTAGTTCATTTTAAGATGATTTTCTGGAAGAGTTGAAATAGTTGTCCATTACCAAAATAGAAAATATTCCTTTGTTATGAAATAACTGAACTTCCCTCAAAGTATTGTTTGAATTGTCAACAAGGGCAGCCTCCTTCAGGCTCCCATATTGTTAGACTACTTTTCTCTCCCATTCTCTTCAGTCTGTTGTTCAGAAACATACCTTACCAGCTTAGTCAACCCTGGTTCCTTGTGCTCTCTGGCTTTGGTTTATCTGTTTCTGAGTTCTAGAAGTTTTGGGTGGTGCCTCATTGGATCCCATCATATAACTGCTACCTGCCCTAATGCTGCTACTCTCATCTAGGAGATTCCTAGTGACCTTACTCCTAAGTCCTTTGTAATATGTATGTGATTTTCAAATTTTGAGACCATTTTTTAAAATTCAGGAAAATATAGAGAATTATGTAACAGTCCCTTATTTTCTACTTCCCAGTGTTGAAGCACCATTTCAAAGCACCTGGGAGTTGTGGAATATCTGTGTGAGCATGGCATTTGGTAATGTTAAACAGTGTAATTATGAGTCAATGAGAATGTGTCCACCTGCATTGGCTAGAGCCAATGGTATTAAATCTTATTATTGGTATTAAATCTTACTATTGGTATAAAATCAATTACTATCCAAAATTCTACTACAAAGCCAAGATCTCTCCATAGGCTCTTAGGAGCTTGGCTTTTGGATGAGTATGGTAGCCTTTCTTCTGCCCTCCAAGAATCTGAGAGTCATGTTTGTTTTTGTTTTTGTTTTTGTTTTTTCCTGGCCTTGCCAGAGGTTCCCATGTGATAGATTGAGTTAAGTGACTGAGCTTAACAAAGATACCAGAGAGGATTTTCAACAGAAGACCTCTGAGGATGTCACTTGACTAAATGCTGTGTAGGCCATGTTATCGCCCTCTCCCTTGTGTAATCCAGGTTAGGAGACCACTAGCACCTGGTCTCAGGGTCTCTCTGCTTTGTTCTGCAGGAAAAATTCTGATGAGGCTGACCTAGTCCCTGCCAAGGAAGCCAATGTCAAGTGCCCACAAGTGGTCATATCCTTCTATGAGGAAAGGCTGACGTGGCATTCTTACCCCTCGGAGGATGATGACAAAAAAGATGACAAGAATTAACTGTCCTGAGTACCTGCCCCTGTCACATCTGACTGTGGGTTTCAAGTGGGGAGGGAAGGAGTTCTACTTGTCTTGACACCGTAGAGGTGGCTTGAGAAGATGTCCTTTGAAGAGCCAGTATCGTTTCTGTGCCCTACAGCAGCCCAAGTGCTTTAAAGCCTTTCCATGCTGTGTAGTTTGCACACCCATCCCAGTGGAGGGGAAGGAAGAGAAGTATTGCAAGGCCACCCATTCTGTACTTTGCTGAGAAAGGCAAAGGGCCTTCCATGAAGGACAGAACTTGCAGAATGGGTGTGTGGGAGAGCAAAAGATACTGTAGATCTTCAAAGTGCATCTCCACAACCCACAGCCTTCTTCCCAATAGTGTTAACTCTGCATTTTTACAGCGTAGCATGTGTGTAGTTTTTGGCTATTACTGGTGTATCATTTGGGGGTGGGAGGGTTGGGGGTGGGAAGGAACGGAGATGGGTAGGATCATTTTTGTTAAAATTTGGGGCCTGATTGGGAAAATGGTGAAACAATGGAAAGAACAAACTTGTGGTGATTTGGTTCTGTGTCCAGAATATTTTATCTTTTCAAAAAATGTCATCGGCAACCTAAATGAGGACTGTGAGAGACTGTTTAAAAGCTGTGAATGCCTGAAACTTAAAGCCAAGGTGTTCCCTGCCTGAGCTTAATGCTATTCCCAACAAAGGACTAAGCCAGTTAATAAGTTACCAAAGCTGCCATTTTGGGGATGGAAACTGGTTGAAGAGGGAAAGTCTTATTGGAGCATATACATAGGCAGATTGTTCTGTCATAGAGGTGCTAATTCTTGAAATTGGTAAGAAGACCCTTTCTTTTCCAACTATGAAGTTTTAAACATCAGCTTATCCATCCAAGCCACTGGCTGAGGTATTTGGGGAGGAGAAGAGGGTGGTATAGAAGGTGGGAGAGTAGAGAAAGACAAGGGCCCGTGCTCTTAGGGTGGAAAACTCTTGGAGCCTGTTATTTGAACTTTGAACCCTGAAATCATTGGTGGCAGGGTTCAATCACTGACAGCACAAGTTCATTGAATCACTTCAAGAGTTGAATGACTTCAAAAGCCCTGGTCTCAGGAGAAGATTAAACTTTCATACTGGGGCAGTGGTTCACTTTAAAACACAAAACAAAACAAAAAAATTTTTTAATCCTAAGAACTAATACCCAAAATGCTGTCTTGAATCATGAGATCCATCAGTTCTTGACATCGTCTAGACCTGCATTCTAGAACTCCATTGTAAAATCTTTTTAGGCATGTGTTAGGTTTCTGTGAAAACTTTGTTTAAATGTAAACTTCATACCACATTTGTCAGTTTTGTCTTAATAAAACTATAGATTTATAATCCTTGATTTCTGTCTTGATTAAGTATTACCAAAAACCCTCCCTGCCTTTGATTACCTTTTGGTTCAGCTTATAAGGAAACAACTTCTACAGTTGGATGGTTTGATTTTTTTTTAATTCTTTTTTTTTTTTTAAGATTTTATTTATATTTGTTCATGAGACAGAGAGAGACATAGGCAGAGGGAGAAGCAGGCTCCATGCAGGGAGCCCGATGTGGGACTCGATCCCAGGACTCCAGGATCACGACCCTAGCTGAAGGCATATGCTCAACCGCTGAGCCACCCAGGCATCCCAAGGAAGGTTTAATTTCTTGAACACTGTAGGTTTGAAAATCTAATGCCTGGCCTGAATCTTTGAGTGGTCTCATTATGTAGTAAATATTTATTGAACGTCTATAATTGCTGTAGAGATTATAAAACTTGTCACATCATTCTGTCTTCATATTGCTCAAAGTTTGCTTATTCATTCATTCATTCATTCATTCATTTTTTGCTTAAAGTTTATTTAGCACTCTGATCTGCTAGCACTTTCAAACCATGATATGTTTGGAAACATGTTTGTTTGTTGTTGCTGTCAGTTTGTTTTTTTAATAATAGGTTTTTTGAGTTATGTTAGTTTTTATTCATGAGAGACTCAGAGAGAGAGAGGCAGAGACGTAGGCTGAGGGAGAAGGAGGCTCCCTATGGGGAGCCTAATGTGGGACTCGATCCCAGGACCCCAGGATCACAACCTGAGCCAAAGGCAGATGCTCAACCACTGAGCTACCCAGGTGCCCCAGAAACATGGGTTTTGAGTTAGGTTTAGTTCTTGGCTTATGTATTTTGTAGACTTGTGTCACTTCAGCTAAATAGTCAACTCCAAAATTTTCAGGAACTGGTCTAATATTTGATCACTGACTTAAAATGTTATCTACTTTCTTAATGTCCAGAGCCAAAATGGGACTAGGCTCTTGTTATTTATTAAAAGGGAATATGGGATTTCCACCAAGATCAAATCCGCTCTGCTCACTAGTACACAGCATTTGTTCCAAATAAACTGATGCATAAGTATTTTTTTCAAAAAGCCTTCTGGGCTGGCAGGCTGGCTCAGTCAGCAGAGCGTGCGATTCTTGATCTTGAGGTCGTGAGTTCGAGCTCTGCATTAAGTATAGAGATTACCTAAAAACAAAATCTTTTAAAAAAAGCCTCCTAAGAGTTTGGGAAGATGAGGTAAAATGGAGCTGAGGAGGCCTTTCTGTGCAGAGGTCTAGCTGTGTCCTTGTGGTTGACAGCAGCTGAGGTCTCAGTAGCTATTTGAGAGAGTTAGGGTGTGGCAGGCAGAGATGTGCTGGTTCTGTTCTGCATCATTAGAGGCACTGAAATTAACCTTCAGCCTTGCTGTGTGTCAAGAATGGACTGCCATTCAGCTTCAGTCTTAACCTTTGGAACCTACTTCATTGTCCTTTCTGGCATCCTGAACCCTCATAAAACTCTATCAGTCTTCCCCCAGGGAAGATCATGAAATTGATAATGCTTGCGATGAAAACTGAAGCGAGGATAGATTTTCACAATTTTGTTATCTTTGAAAGCTAACTGTCACATGTCTAGATTAAGGGTTTCAGTATAAAATTTTTTCAAAATTTCAAAATAAAAATTAAAAAAAAAAAATTTAAAAAAAATAAGGGGATCCCTGGGTGGCGCAGCGGTTTGGCGCCTGCCTTTGGCCCAGGGCGCGATCCTGGAGACCCGGGATCGAATCCCACGTCAGGCTCCCGGTGCATGGAGCCTGCTTCTCCCTCTGCCTGTATCTCTGCCTCTCTCTCTCTCTCTGTGACTATCATAAATAAATAAAAATTAAAAAAAAAAAAAAATTTAAAATTTTTTCAAGTGCTTGTTGAAGCCACAAATGCATGCAGAAATGTTGGAAATAAAAGATACAGAGGCACAACAAAGCTTCCGTCTGTTTCAGAAGGTATTCGGAGAGCATTTCTTCAGGCAGCACAAGAGCAAGAGTTGGATGGCTTCAGTGGAGCTGCGTCATCGTAGACTCCTCACCCCGGAGTTGAAGAGGAGACAGGTGATTCTTAGTTGCTGTTTCAAAAGAGCTTGCTAATCTGGTGACCGCATCACCACCTGAGGTGTCCTCCGCTGTCTTCAGTTGAGTTTCAAGCTAGTACAGTAAATGACCACAGAGGCATTCTGTCAACCAGCAGTGCTCAGGAATAATTATTTCTGCTTTTCAGTGTCATCTGGAAGATTGGCCTACTGATTATAAATAATTTTTAATAGTTGAGCTTTTTTAAAACTTATTTTCAGATATCATTTTATATTCCAGAACTCATTCCAACTCAGCTCAATTTGATTTTAACATGGCCATTTGGTGTTTGGCCATGTTTTCTCAGGACATCTTTGTGGCCTGTGGCAGTGGGAATGTGTGTTATCGTCACTATTTCCATCACCAAGAAAGAGAAAGTGAGAGGAAATTGCTACTCCAAAAACTGGAACTCTGAAATCCAAATTTTCTACAGTGGCTCCAGATCCTAAACTATGTATGGACCCAGGTTCTGTTTGAGATCAAATTAACCTGATCAGTTTCTCTGGTACTAGTATTAATCTGACGTGCAAATTGGGTCTTTTTGTGAAGATCTCCTTGTTTAAAACTGAGCAGATAGGACTGAATTAAGTCCAGGCTCGGTGTTTCCTCTCCTCTTGCATATGATTGAAATACAAATATCACTACCAGACCAGCATTCAGCTTTAGGAACGGAGGGCATCTTGGCTTCATCTTGCCTTTCTGCAGTAGGAAGCAGTCAGGCAGAGGCATCTGGGTATCCCAGTGTGTGGCTATGGAAGCTTGGTGGCGGAGCTTAAAATTCCTTAGACAATCCTCAGTCCGATCTGCATGTCACCTTGGTTTGACTGTCCAGCATTGATAGCAGAAATTACTGCTATTCTAACCAATGTGTTCACTATTGCTCATCCCTCTTCTGTGGATAACTTTAATTGACCTTCACCTTGGGAGCTTCCTACTGAATAAATTGCTGAATATTGAAAGCAAATGAAATCCAAAATAAAACCATCTTGCAGTGGGATGAAAAACCTAATTGGCCATGCTCCGTGGGGGCAGGTAGAGCAAGTATTCTGTTTCTGAGACTTTGGGGTATTTTGGTTTTTTCACCTTAGGCCAGCGAGGCAGCAGGACATTGAGGCAAGGCTGAAACATTAAGTTTACAATATATATGTATTGATGATTTGGTTCTGTAATTGTTGCTTATATTAAATAGCTTGTGTTAAAATAGTCACACATCTGGATCTGCATTGTAACCTTGGTGGTTTGCGATAGTACCAGAGCCACTATTTACTCCACAAGGATTTGAAATCCTAGTTTGACTTTGACCAAAGTTTGACTTTGACCAAACCTACCATTTATTGTTTGCATAGCCTCAGGTCAGACCGGGCAACTTTGGGGCCCAGCTGTGGGGCACTGGCCCATTGTTTAAAGTAGTGCTTCAGCCCCTAGCTGAGAACTGGAAGGTTTTAAGACAACCTAATTAGCCTCATTAAATATGTTTACAACAAAAGGCAGAGCATCAACTGCTTGGCCTTTTTTCTGCCTCCCCCCAAGTGTAAACTAGGTTGTTTCCTTGGTTGGAATAGCATCTGGACTTAAGTCACAAATACTGTACACTTAGTCTCCATTCTGCAGTTAGACTGGAAGAGAACCAGCTTTTAAGACTTTTATAATATTCTGTGTACTCAGAAGACAAGTGTTTATATCCAACTGATTTGGAAAACTCACCTCTTTTGTGGGGTCTCAGACTCACTCCTTCAGACAGTTGGTGCACCAGATTCTGTGTCTCAACTAATTGAGGCTGACCTGAACTTTCAAAGTCCTGGACAGAACAGGGACTAGAACTCACATTAGGTGCTAAGTTCCACATATATTGAGTCTCTCACCTGCTCCTTTTGTACTATAGAGTTCAGAACTAGAGGCAAGGAGGATGGCTGGCCTCTGGGAAAGGTGAAAGGTTCTTATTAGACTGACAAAATGACAAACTGAAGGTCTGTGAGTCCTTTTCATGTCCCACATGGATCAGTGATAAGAAAACAAGGCTTAACCACTTATGATAATGAAGCACATGGGTTTTGCTAGAGAATTTCCACACCTGGTTGGGAAACGGACTTCCAGAGAGCCGGCCACCGATCTGGTTCCTGTGCTCCTAATGTGGTAGTGCCAGTAAGGAAGTGGACTTCTTGCCTGGAGTGCCATAAAACTAGTTAGTTGGAGCTGAAGCTGTGGTGCTAGGTCTTACCTACTGGATGAGGTAGGAGACGTGAAGGTGGTAGGGATGTTATTTTTTTCTCTGAAGCACTTATTTTTCGACCTATTTGCCAAACTTGAAAAGCAGCAAGGTCTGGTCAGTAGCTGGGGTTGAAAAAGGGCTGAGGGCTGCCTGAGGAAGCTAGGGCTCTGTGGAAAGGACTTCCCACTCACTGGCCAACTGGGTGCTGTTCGGCTTTCCCTAGTCAGGGCATGGAGGCCAAGTCTTGGTGACACTGAGCATTTTTTAGATCACTCTTTCCCCTCAGTTCTAGATTTCTATTTTTTTTTTATTTCTTCTATTTTTATTGACACTGAAATATTTCACTGGTGAGATCTGTGCAGGGCAGAGGTTGAAACAACAGGTCTACTTCCAAATGCTTATGTGAATTAGGATGTGGGGAGAAATCGGTTTAAATGGAGACTAGTACTGTCAAAGTGGAAACAGAGCCAGGTTTCCGCCCCCACCCAAGCAGGTCACCTTGAGGTCTGGTCCTCCGTTAAGCCCTGAGGCTAGCTAATCTCCCTCCTGAGCCTAGGGACCTCTTCTCACTCGTCTAAGGTGTAGCTGCTCTTTGACAGGCCTTACTTGAGTCCTCCTGTCTTCTTCCTGCCAGAAAAAGCCTTGAAGCTGGAGCACCCACTCCACCTGCCAGCGGCAAAAAGAGGTCAACCCCGCAGCAAGTGCTGACCAACTTGGCGCAAAGCCCCAGCTGATCAGCGGGATCCTAGACACAACTGTACATCTCTACATAAGGGGATGTGGGGGAGGGGTGACAAAAATGGACTTTCTCAGACCAAGGGCAGTGCTAACAGGGTGAGAGATTTTTTTTCTCTCTTAAAAAATTTTGAAAAAAAAAATTTTGAATGTGTTAGGTTAAAATTGCAAAACAAGATAAAAGTTAGCCTAATTGTATACCTAGGCAAAAATACACACTTTTCTAGAAGGGATACAAAAACAACTCTGAATTTTACTTATCTCAATTTACTCCTCTATAATTTGTATTTTTTATCAGCTTGAATTAAAGTTTTTCAAATTTAATTTTTTAGTCTCTTATTTTCAAGAATCTTGGTTTTATCTGGCTTATAGACGTTAGCTAATTCCTAATTAGGAAAGAACTTGTTTGAGGATGCTTTCCAACTAGCTGGGGGTTTAAAAGAGCCAGTGTAAATTCAAACAAATAAATTGATGTTATTCCCAGAATTCTATTCCATACCTTGGGATACTCTGGTAGCACCACTAAAGGACTACTGGGCTAAGGTCACCCTGTGGCACACAGGAGTTCCAGATCATGGGTTCCATTATGGGGATCACAGCTTCTGGTCCTAAACCTCATCCAAGAAATTGTACAGGCTGCCAGGTGAGTATTCATTCCTCTGGCATTTGCTAGCCACCTACCCCAGGATGTGGTGGCAGTTCATCAAGCACCCAGCACCTGGAAGCATCCAGCTCTTCTTCGGCTTTAATGTTAAAGCAGGTTTTCTGAAGAACAGATTCTGTTGACCTCGCTTGGGGAGGCTTTGTGATGCCTTAAACCCTGGAGTCTAACTTCCTGCTTCTCTAATTTTGTGGTCCTGCTGTTACACTCAAGTGCTTGGCATGTGTCAGGCTCATGGATTTCTCAGGTTTTCAGTCCGTCATTGGTATTACTCTCTGATGCTCTGTACCCTTTGGTAAGTGGGGTCACCAGAAGTGACAGCATGCTGAAGCTTAAAAATGCACTTTCTCACAGGTGGACCTACAAGGAGCTGGCCAAGTGACAGCCCCTCCACCTAGCCTAGTCCTAGGAGAAAGGCCAAAATTCTCCAGAGGGAGGATTCAGCTAGGGAACCCTGTGAAGAGGTACCAACAACCTGCCTGGAAGGTTTTAAACGGTACTTAAGTCTTTCTAAATTCCTCACTGTCAACCTCCCCAGTTCTCCACCCACCTTCCCCTGCAAGCTCTGCCTTAGCCACACAATGGCCAGTCCTCCCCTCCTGGGATCTTTCTTTTACTCAATTTAAATTGAAAGTAGGGAAAAACTACACTTGAGAATGAATCATCCATTTTATTTTATTTTATTTTGTCATGTGCTCACAGCATCTCTTTCTCTCTCTCTCTCTCTCCCCTCTCCCTGGCAGGTCAGAGATAAATTAAAAATAAAACCTACAAGGAAAATAATTTATAAAAGCACTTCCCAGGCTCATGCCTTCCATTCCTACTGCTCAGTTAGCCCCCCCCCCGCCCCCCAGTATGGAGGAGAATCAGTACTTCTCCCCCCACAACTCACTCCTGCTAGTCTGGGGGTGACTGTACTCCAGAGCCAGGCAAGGGTGGGGGCAGCAGTGGCAAACAGTTAAAAATAAAGACACTGTGGTCCTGGAACCATCTGGCCACCTTGGCGCTCCCCTCTCTGCCTCCCCCAGGAAGTCCTGCCCAGGGCCTTTGCTGAACTGGGGGTGTGGAGAAGCAGCCTGTGGCCGAGAGCCTGGGGGTAGGTGCTCTCAGCCCCCATTACATGCACTTCTCATTCTTCTAGAAAGAAACAAAAAACAAACAAAAAAGCAGACAGAGACCTCGGGACAGAGGAGAAAAATCCCAAGTGTTCACACAGTTACACGGAGTCTTTATGGCAAAGAGAACATTTAGCAGCTTTGAATATTGGGGTATCTCCTTTTTACTCAACACAAGCATTCTAGACCCTATAAGTGAAACAGGGCTCAAGCCCTAAAAAAATCAAAGCGCAAGAAATTCTAAAAGGACTAGTTTGTTTTTGTTGCTGGGTGTTGTGGTTTTTTTTGTCTTCCAGTGACATGCCCGGTTGTTGGCAGGGGAGGCCTGAGGGATGGGTCACTCCCCAGTGTTGTGCTAAATACTGCCTGGCTTCTCCACATCATCCCCCTGCCTCAGAGCAGCCCCTAGGAGGCTACAGGCTCAGCTCTAGGGGGGCAATACCAGCACCCCAGCAGCAGAAGAGCTCCAGGCAGCGGGGAGGGGTGAGGGGCACTCGGGCGGGAAGAGAACAGCATTGGCATGCAGGCTCTGATGGAAACGTGGGTGCCTCAGCTCAGGGGGGTACTGGGCACAGAGGGAGATGGAGTGGCAGGGCAGTGAGGGACATGCTTGGTGTTGGGGCTGCTGCCACACGGCACGGGGGCCTCGGGGCCTCGTGACCTGTTCCCTCTAACTCTTTGGCCCTAGCCCTCCCCAGCCAGTGTTGGGTCCCAGCGGCTCCCCTCCAAATGAGAACATTACAGGACATATCCAAGAGCTCCCCTTCGAACCACTACAGGGCAGAAACTGAAAGCTCCTCCCAGATCCCACCTTGTGTTCCACCCTCCCCTGGGATGAAGTGGGGTTTACTCGAGCAGAGGGCCTAGTCCCACCACAACCCTTCTGTCTGGTATCCTGGCCAGACCCAACCTTAACCTGCCCTTTGATTTTCTTCCCGCTTTGATTTTTTTGGGGTTTTTTTTTTTAATCCCCCTTTGTTCCTTCCTTGTTTCCTTCCAGGAATGAGACTTTCTATGATTTTCCTCTCACAAGCCCCCCCCTTCCCCTTGGTCGGCCTCCAGCAATGCCAGCACCACCCCTTCCCGCAAAGGAAACAGTAGGGGTGAGGACCCTGTCCACCCAAGTGGTCTGGCCACTTCCGCCCTGCCCCACCCCCACTGGGGGAAGCTGAGCCAGACAGCGCCTGCGCCCTCCTCTTCCTGTCCACTGACCCGCAGTTTATCCCATCTGAGAAGATCTATTGGATAAGAAGGCATTCGAGTCCCCTCTGTAGGTCCAGGTCCAGGCCCAGCCCTTCTCCAGTTTCCATCCCGGTGAGCGTCAACCCCCCTTTCCTCCCCAGGCTCACTTTCTTCGGTCCTTTGGCTTCCTCTCCTGCCTCCGGGCCTGCTGGTCGGCCAAGGTGCGGGGAATGAGGAGGACACTGCCGTCCCCGGCATACTGGAGTGCATACTGACTGGGCGAGTAGGGCCGCCCATTCTCATCCCGCAGCCGCCCAAACACCTCCTGGTACAGGCTCTGGACCTTCTGCTTCATCTGCCGCAGGGACCGGAGGAACTCCACCTTCTCCCGCAGCAGCCGGGCTTTATCACGCTGCAGGTCCTCCACATCCCGCTCCAGGTTCAGGATGGTGTCCAGCTTGCGCTTGCGGCAGTTCTGTGCAGCCATCTTGTTCTTGCCCCGGCGCCGGATGTCACGGATGAGACTGAGCTGGGCCTCGCTCAGCTGGTATTTGGACAGCAGCTCATTGAACTCCTCCACTGGCAGGTTGATGATTTTGTCATTGGTGAAGGGGATCTTCATGGCTCGGGCTCGATGCTCGTCCCGGCTCATCTGCTTGTCTAGGAAGTCAGCCTGCTTCTCCTTGCTGCCTTTCTTGAGGCCGCTGGGTGGTGGCAGGTCAGCAGAGTCGAGGGCACTGGGCGCCATGTTGTACGTGTGGTTGTGGCCCACGTGCTCCAAATAGGGCAGGCAGGAGAGCTGAGACGGATCCTGGTAGCTCATGCGGCAGAACTTGGAATACTCAGGCTGGTAACCCACAGCGCCCTCAGCCTCTTCTAGATCCAGGGTCTCAGAGTCAGAGCTGTAGCCAACAGCACCTTCCTCAGAAAAGGAGGAAGAAGCTGAGGAAGAAGCAGAGGAAGAGGAGGAGGAGGAAGACGAGGAGGAGGAAGAGGACGAGGAGGAAGAGGAAGAAGAGCTGCCTTCAGAGCTGCTCAGGGAGGAAGGGCTATGGCTAGAGTCCAAGGAGAGGCCTGAGTCAGAGTCAAACTCTTCTTCGAGCTGGGAGGCCTGCACAGGGTTAAAGCCCTCTTCGATGGCCAGGTCCATCAGGCTTATCTCGTCCAGCATGGCTTCATCTAACAGGCCCCCCAGAGGGTCAGGCAACTCGGGGCCTGCTGTGTCATTGGCTGTGCCGTTGAGCTGGGGTGGAAAGAAGAGCCCCGCCAGGTTGGTGGAGCCAAAGCTGGAGTTGAGGCTGGTGGAATTGCTGGGGAGCAGCGGGAGCAGCGTGGAGCCGCTGGCCACGGGCAGGCTCTCCGCCTCGGGACTGAAGAGTGAGAAGTCCTGGCTGCAGCCCCCCAGGGACGCCTGATGCAGGCTGACATTCTGATTGATGGGAGTGTTGGGGGCAAGGCTATAGTTGGTGCTCAAGGGGTCTCCAGAAGGGGCATTGTACAGGATCTCATTTGTTGAAGTGTTCACTTCCATGGCCTGGGAGGGGAGAAGAGCGTCACAGTTCACTCTGAGCAGACTCCCTCCCTCGGCGTGGCTGGGGGCTCACACCAGCAGGCACCTGACACAGGCACAGCTGTGTGGGCGGACAGGCAAGAGGCTGGAATCCAGAGCCCAGGGTTAACTCCTGGCCCTTCTTGGTCCATTAGCCCAACTACCACCTGGTAGAGATGAGTACTCCCTGTGGACCCCACCTCAATGCACGGCTGACTAGCTCCCGATCCTCCCTTCCTTGGAGGAAGAAGGAAACACCCAGCCCTGGAGTGAGAAAACCTAGCTGCACCACTTGCTGTGTGACCACAGACACATCACTTAACCTCTCTGAGTTTCAGTTTCCTCCCCTCTAAAATAAAGGGCTGACTAGGTAACTGTGAGGGTCAGGAAAGCTGGCACCGGCTATAAAAGCACCACATGAATGTCCAGTTTGGTTTTTTTTAATGCTAATAAAACCTGGAAGCCTTCAGTCAAGTGATTATCTACCTAAAAGGAAGGATGAAGGCATCCCTATGGGCCAGTCCTGCTTTCAAAGCCTCAACCCTGGGGTTTTAACCCAAACCCCGCTCCTGACTGCACCCCCTACCCTAAGGAGACACCCAAACAATGACCTCTCAGTGTCCCCAATTTCCTATGGATTAGACAGAGAAGTGTTACTTTCTCTTCCCAGAGGTGAAACAGCAACTGAATGTGAACACCCCAACCCACCCCGCACCCCGCACCCCTCATCTGAGAACCCTGTGCCCTGTTCTTGTAATCCTACCTGCATTTCCATAATGGACATGAGATCTTGCCACTGCTGCTCCAAATCAAATGGCGACTCTGTCCCCGTCAGGAGAGGAGACAAGAGGTTGTTTTGAAGACCGGGGGGCTCACTCTCACTAGGCACTGCTTCTGTTATGCTGGAAATATCTGCTGGAAACTAGGGCAAAACACAGAGGCTTCAGCGAGGAGAAGGCAAGACCACCGAATGCACTCCTCCCAGAGACTACCACCTCCGGTTCTGTCTCTTCCTTCCTCTGAATTTAACCCCGCAGCCAGGACCAGGCTGGCAGCAGGAGCTGTCCCCTCGGGCAGCCGCAAACGGACACACGGCGTGCAGGCTGCCCTGCTGGCTCGGTGGGCTCTCCCTGGAGCCCTGCTCACCTCAGCATTCTCCCCAAAGGGGCAGGTGGCCTCCAGCAGCCTAAGGCACTCTTCCAGGGACAGGGCCGTCTGGTCCTCCCCACCAGGCACCTGTGGCAACAGCAACTGTAAGTCTGACTGCCCCGGGCCCTGGCCGCCTGCGGGCCAAAGCCTTATCCCCAGCCTTTCCAGGGCGGGGAGCTGAAGGAGGGCTGCAGTGGCTACAAGCCTCCACTCTCCCTCTGTTCCCGGGCTGATGGCTGGCCCTGAGTCTCCGACTCCAGGAAAGAACAGAGGGAGAGGGGAAGAGTCCTGATACAAACAGGAAGCTGCTGGGTGCTTTGCCTCCTCTGTGCTGTTGGTGACCAAGGCCTGGTTCCTCTGCTTCTCTGCTGCTCATCCACTCCCCCTTCCTCAGCACAAGTGACTTGGAGACCCCAACCCAAAAGATACATTCGGGTTCATTCCACAGACAGAACCTGCCATCTTTAAGAAGTCTCTAGAAGTGGGCAGAGATGGGCGTACCTGTGCAGGGAAGCTCTCCCCAGTTTCTCCATCCACTAGCAGGTTTCGCGCCAGAGCTTCTGCACCCTCGCCTGACCAGGTGTCCTCCTGCTCCGCTCCATCTCGCAGGTCCTTATCCACATCCTGCTCCTTCTGGCGATGACTATAGTCAAAAATCTCACGCCCAGCCCCCAGGTCAATATCCTGTCGCCAAAGGATGTCAATCAGATCTATGTCCTGAAAGACAAATCACGGTGACTTTAGCTCTCGGATCCAGGGGTCTTTCCTAGCATCACTCCGATTAGTCCTGGGAGTTGGGGGGCAGCTTTCCCAGCCCCGTCCCCTTCGTACCAACAAGGCTTCATTCATCCATTTCCAGATACCAGCCTCCAAAAACAAAACAAAAAAAACAACCAAAAAACCCCAAGAGCTAGCAAAAATTACCAGCATGACCAACCCCACACAAGCCTGTGGGCTTAGGACCAGAGGTACAGCCAGGCCAAAAGGCAGGGCCACCCTCACCGCTCCACAAGAAAGAAGGGGTAAGCAGGAGATACTTCTCATTCTGGAAATGGGAATCCCTTCACACTTGGGCTTGTAGGATGCTGGCCAGGCCACGCAAGGGCGAACTGTCATGCAGAATTGCTCTGAGGTGGCCAGGCTTGCATCAGACTATGGTGCCATTTCATTTGCATAAAGAGGTGGGGTGGGCCAGAGAGGAAAATCCCTGCATTTGCAACCACCTGCTGCAACCAATGACAACGATGGGCTGCCTCCAGCCCTTCCTACAGCCATTCCCCCTTCCCTGGCTGAGGCAGGAGTAAGGCTGGACACCCACAACTCTTAAAGCCCAGGCTCACCTCAAGATCCATCCCTTCCAGAACTCCCACTCTCAGCTGATCCCAGCAAGCTGCCTCTGTCCCAGGAGAGCCTCGGGCAGTCAGATGATCCTCACTGGGCACCCCACCCCTGCCAAGGCCGGCCCCTGGTGTCCCTTCACACCAGCACTCTCACTCCCTACCTCACCACACCCCAGGACTCACGGATGCTCCGTCAGTCAACCCACTCAAGGACATGGGCCCCATCACCGCTCAGCCACAACTGCCACCACAGGCACCAAAATGCCTCCTTCCCACTGTAACCTGGTGGCTCCTGATCAGTTCCTGCACCAGCTGCCATCCCCAGTGCCACCCCAATAAATAAGAACCATTTGGGCTTCCTACACATGCCATCTCCTGTGGCAAAAGAAACCCTGAACTCTTGCCTTCCACTCAGAGGTTAAAAAAGCACTTTCCAGAAAGCAATATCCTTACACAAGACCCACCTCCCCAGCCCTACCCAGGTATCCCTTTCCCACCGGAACCCTCCCAGATCGTAAGACCTCCCAGGTGTACCTCTCCCTTTACTCTCCCCACATACACCAACCTGAACAGAAGCCCTGGACCCAGGAGCAGAGGGGGGCTGGGCCACCCGGTGACCAGCCAGCAAAGAGTTAAGGGGCCGGCTCCCTTTGGCATGGCCCCCACCACTGTGAGAGCTGCGGTCCAGGCGGGTCATGGTCTGCGAGATGAGCCCCAGGGCAGCTGGTGCCGGGAAGCCGGACAGGGGGCTGCAAGGAGCTCTTGGCTTGCAGGGAGCACACCAGGCTGGAAGGGTGGCCCCTTGCTAGCTCCAAGGGGCCCGAGGAGGGTGCCCCGCCCGTGCTGCTGCCTGGGCGGCCCAGCCCAGCCCCCTTTCTCCATCCTCAAGCAGCCCCCTCCCACCTCACAACCCCAGTTCCACTCAGGCACCCGGCAGCCCCCACCCTGAGCTCACCGCAGAGGCTGCAGTGAGATGGGACTCCCACCCCATGCTCCGTGCTCAAGCTGCAGAGGAGAGCAAGCTCCCTCCAGGGCCTAGCCGCCCGCTCCTCCCTCTCTCCCCCTCCCCACGCCCCCCAAACTTGTTACCTAGGCTGCAGCAAGGAGCCAATCCCCTCCCCCTCCCACCCCGCAGGTCACTGCTGAGGCTGCGGAGAGCCAATCCCCTCCCCCAGGTCAGCAGCTGGGCTGCGGAAAGAGCCAATCCCCTCCCACTGTCGTTACCTAGGCTGCGACGAGAGCCAATCTCCTCCCCCAAGTCTCCGCTGGAGATGCGGAAGGAGCCAATCCCCTCCCACCGCCTGTTACCTAGCTGCAGCCGGGAGCCAATCTCTGCACCAGGGCAGCTGGAGAAGCTGCCGCAAGGAACCAGCCCATCCCTGGGCCGCCTCCGTCTCCTCAAGGAGACGCACCCAGGGGCGGGCAGCCCCACCCAGCCCAGTCAGCCAGCCGGGGTGGCGCAGTGAGAGAGCCCTGGGGGGGAAGGGGTGCCACTCTCCCTCCTGTCGCATCCTGCTTCCCCAGCCCACTCAGGACTGGGCAGAAACCACTCCCGCAGCTTCTCGGGGAATCTAGTTCTTCCCTAGAAGTGGAAGGAGTTTTCCTGTTCCTCAGAAGGGCTGTGGCCAGTCGTCCTGAAGCCCAAGGACCACAAGCTAGGCTGGGCTAGGACCCGGTGCACCCAGGCCTGCTGGGAGCAGGGGGGGGGGGGGTCTGTCCCCCTACCAAAGGCCAGAGGAGAGGAGGAAGGAAAGCCGTCTCCACGCGTGCTGAGATGTCACAGCGCTGACCAGGCCTCGCCCCAGGCAAGACAAGGGAGACACGAGCCTGAGGCTCACATTGAAGGAGCCGGGTGCTCCGCACCATCCTGGCCACACACATCCTGGAGCATGTGTGCCATGCTCCCCCTCTGCCACAGCTCTGTTCAAGAGCTTCTCTGCCAGAGCCCGGGCCCACATCTCCAAAGCAAGAAAAATGCCACCAACAGAATCAGGATCACAGTTCCAGCTTCCATCCTCACTGCTGCACCCCTTGAGCCTAAGGTCAGGTCAGGGACAGTATGTTCTCCTTGGTCACAGACTGCTCCTCGCTGGGAAAGAGTTGTACACAAGCCATCCCCTGCTCTGGGCGGAGTGCCAACCTCGAGGGGAATCCTATCCCTGACAAGGGCCTGGGCCACGGCTGTCCATGGAACCGGCCTGGCAGCAGGGGTGGGGGGAGGCTGCCACCCCGGGGGAGAATACCAGCTCCAGCAGTGCCTGTCACATGCTCAGGACCTGGGTATTTTTATCCTGGAGTTGCTGAGGAAATGTTGTTCTGGACACGTAATAATCCTCCCTTCCCCCACACCCAGCCTAGGGCCCTAATGCTGACCCACCCCCAACCCCCAAAGGGAGCAGAGAAGGCCTGGGGTCAGGGACAGCACAACCTTCCTGAAGCCAAGGAATGGAAGTAAGCAGGGCCAAAGTCTCATCCCATTCTGCCCCAAACCATCCACTTACAGCCAGACAGCCCAGCCCAGCCCACCCCATTCCAGCCCAGGAGAGCTCCCAAGGGGAACAGGAAGCTTCCCCTGCAGAGTTCCCAGGAGCAAGCCCAGTTACATGCCCACCCCTTGGGGAGCGCCATCAGGGCAGAAGGATGGAAGAGGCGGCTGGGAAGCATACTTCTTCAGACCACTGTGCCAACTCTGAAGCCCATTTGACAGAAAAGAACAGAGGAAGCAGAAAAAAGGTACAGTTCCCAGTGGCACTGGAAGAATCTGAGAAATGAGGCACTGCAAGGTAAGGAATGCTCACAGCTCCCATGCTCAAATAATTCTAGTCTCTCTCAAAGCAGATCAAGTATGAGCCAGCTGAGCATAGAGCAACGCTGGCACTACTAATGTCTGGGGCCAGATCAATCTGACCTTTGGGGGCTATCCTACGCTTTTTAGTAAGTTTAGCAGCATCCCTGGCTTCTTCCCATAGATGCCAATTGTACCTCTTCCAGCTGTGACACCCAAAACTGTCTCTGACAATATGACATTGCCATATTATCCCCTCGACGGGCAAAATCGCCCCAAGTTGAAGACTACTGGCCCAGGGGAAGCCACAAGCTTTGACAGCCACTGACATCCAAAGGGGGTCAGGAACAGTCTCGCATGCAGGACAGGAGACAAAACCTGGTCTGACTGGTGGGCAGAAAAAGAGCCAAGATCTGTAGCACCTGTAAAACTTTTACATATCCACCCCCATCCCCAGGCCTCAGCTCTTGAAAACCCAGTGCAGTGCAAGCCAGCCTTCCCTTCCTTTAATGGCCAGGAGAATGTAGCAGGCGTTTTCTCAAGCTCCCAAGGCTAAGTGGCAAGCCTGGGCCAAACACAGAGCTCAAGGTGGTTTTATCATGTTGGTGAGGTGGGAGCAGCAGGAGCCATTCACATCGTTAAAGACAAGTCCCTCACTTTCTGCCCAGAACAGTGTGTCAGCCACGTGTCAGGAGCTAAAGATCTCTGACAGCTCAAAGCCAGCCGACTTAGGCAGCAGAATGCAGTTTCTCTTCTAGCTCCCAGCCCTCTCCTCCCTACTCCCTGCAGGCCTTAGCAAGGAATGGGAGCCTTGGCCCTCTCCTGGCCAATAATCACTCTGTAAATCTACCCCTTGGCTCAGGCCCAGGAGAGCCGACTTATCAAGGACCTTACAACAACAGGCCTGACCACAAAGGAGAAGAACTTCAGGATATGCATGTGTGTTTTGATGTGGGGGAGGTACAAGGCAAGAGTCCACCAAGTATTTGTGTCTTAGCAACAGATACACACCGCATCAAAGCCCATCACAACACGATGCCCTCCCCCACCCCGTGCCTCCAACAATCCTGTTGAAATCCAAGCAGTAAACACGCTGGCATGTTCTAGGAACCTCCCACTGTCCTGACGGTACATTTAGAGGTGGGCCAATGGTTCACCACAAGGAAATGCTCCCAGCCCCCAGTCCTGGTCCGACAATTTAGCTCATTCCTGTCAAAGAACAATGCCTGAGATCCCTTCCCCTCCCAAAACACTGTAGTTCTTCACAGGGTTGGTACTATGACCTTACTCCTTTAGGATCGGCCCACCCCACCGAAACCCCAAACCCCTCTCACCCACCCCGACGTGTGGTCACTAACCTCTTTGGTTAGGTCTCCACTGACTGGAGGGGCTACAGCTCCCAAATCCTCCAAATCTTCACTGAATCCCTGCTCCGTTTCGCTTTCTCGCACCCCGTTGTCTGGGCCTGTCACATCTTGGAGGCCACTGGAACTCTCGAGGGTGAGGCCTGAGCTGGGCTGGCTGCCAGAGACAGACCCCTCTGGATCCCGGTGGACCAGCCAGGCGTTTACCTCAGTGGTCGGCACCTGGAACCTGTCCAGCGCCCTCACCTGACTGAGGAGCCGCCGGGCCGTGAAGTAATTGTCCAGGTCTATGCTCTTGGGGTGGATACCATAGCCATCCAAGGTATTCCTCAGGTTGTGGAACTGGGTCTGAGTATAGGCAGAACTGGGCCCCAGGATGATCTCCCGGAGCGGGGGAAGCTGTGAGGTCAGGTAAGTATCCACGTCCACCCGCACCCCAATCAAACTCAGCAGAATGGTGAACTGGAGGAGTCCTTCCGTTAAGTATTTCTTCAGAGAAAGCATTGCTGAAGGACCAGAATGTTTATGCTTTTTGGTTTTTAAATCTTCAAACACAAATCAAGGCCACTGCTCTGCTGCTCCAGCCAGCAAGTTACCCTCCTCAGTGCCAAACACTGTAGCCCACCCTGGCAAAACACAGGGACTGAGCTCCCGGACGGCCTCAGAGGAAAGCACACCCCGTGAAGCCAAGGCCACACTCCAGACCACATTCACTTTTCCCTTCTCGGCACCTCACCTCTGCATGTACAACTGTTGCTAACCCAGTCCAGGCCCTCGGGGCCCACGTGACTTACTGTCTCCACAGTCCACATACAGTCACTTCCTCACTCACATCAGTTGTCCTCTCTGTAGATTCCACTGCAGGCTGTTCTCAGGAACAGCTGATGGATTTTTTTTTTTTTTTCCTTCTCTCTAAGGTTTATTTTCTTTGGCTGGAGCTACAGGCCTTTTGTCTTGGGTCAGAGTGTCCCGCCTCCTCCACACTTACCAGGGGGGTTTCCAGAGAAACCTGAAATGGGAATCACAAGAGCAACAAGATAAGATTCCAAAACTTTCACACCAAGATTAAGGCAGTAGGCAGGAAACACATTCAAGTGCCACTTTTATATTTTATTGAAAAATAATTCCATTACTCTACTCCTAGGGAAAGAAAAACTAAAAATATGTTACAGGTAGAACAACTAGGAAAGGAAAATATTGCTCAGGAAGGATCCCCGTCTCTGGATACCAAATTTGTAATACCCTAAAAGGTAGCTTGTTTTGGATAAGCAGATAATGCCTGGGGCATCCAAAATATTTTGCACTTGTCTGATTTACCGACCCTCCCCCACCCCATCCCCACACTACCCAGCTTCTATTTTTAGCATGAGAAGTCCATTTCCTATCTTAAAGAAAAGTTGTATCCTCCATCTCCCAAGAGAAAACTGCCTACAATCCCTGTGCCTTCCAGTTATAAAGGGAAGGGAGGGACTATAATGGGAGAAGAGTGTAAAAGGACATGAGAACAACATCCAGGGCACCTAACTCCGCAAAATAATGCCTTTGTTTTCCCAACTTTAAAATCTGATTTCTCTTCCCTAACTCTCACATTAAAAGGGGGAAGGGAGGCTGATAGGGCCGGGGGGGGGGGGGGGGGGGGGGTTTGAGACAGGAGGATTATTCCACCCAGAATTTGCAATAGGCAGGTTTTATTTTCATTCATATGACCTTCTGAGCCACAGCAGGAGGATAAGGCCAAGTTCTCAACGCAGATAGCCAAGTGGGGAGGGAGTAAATCTGCCTTTCAGTTTCTGATCTCTACTTTGAGCTTCCATTAACCTCATAAAACGGAGACATAATTCTCCTCTTCACTGTTGTGACCCACCTACCAACTTCGTCTAAAGGGGAAGAGGGACACACGGACGGACGGACGGACACACAGACACCTTATTTGGTTAAAGTAAACACAACAGCGACCCAGAATCCCTGCTCACACGACCCTCCCGTTCTCACGCAATTTATTACTAAAACCTCCCAAGAGACAATTAAGTTCGAGAAACCGGACAAGGCCCCTTAAAGACGGAGTAAAGCCAGAGGCCTCAGGTCTGAGCCCGGTCCCACCCCGCCCTGGATACCCGAGTCCGGCTGGGACCAAGTCGCCATGCCCGCTGTCGGCGCCTCGGCTTCTAGCCTTCTGGGGCAACAGCGAACAAGTGCTACTCGGCCGGCCTTGACCCACCCTCACAGCCAAACCCCACCCCGCCCTCCGTCCCGATGGCCCCACCCCGCTCCCGGCCTGGGCCTCACACCACGCCTTCTCGCGCCCTCAGCCCTCCCCGGCCCAACCCACCCCGGAGCTGCCTTTCTCCACGGCCCGGCGGCCCCTCCCTGCCAGGCCCAGGGCCCGGGCCGACGCGAACCTAGCTCGCCCGCCCGTTCCCGCCTCCTGCCTCCTGCCTCCTGCCCCTGGGCTCCACCCCGCCGCCCTTCACCCCATAGGCCTCGGCCCCGCGGAGCAGCGCCGCCCCCCGTCGGGGAAAGGAAGGTGCCTGGTACCCGCTGCAGAGCTCGGCGTCCGCCGCTGCCGCCACAGCAGGCCCTCAGCTCGAGTCCCGGCCTTGCCGCCGCCACCGCCGGCCGGCCTAGAGCTCCCCAGCCTCCGCTTCCCTCCCCGCCCCCTCCTCCCACCTCCCTCGGAAGCCCGCCCTTCGCGTCCTTCCTAGGACCAGGTTGCTCCAATCAGCGAGCCGGGACTGAGGCCGTCGCCGGATGTCACTTTGATTGACAGCCAGAGGAGCCCAATGGCTGAGTGTGCCTCCTCCTTCCTTTCCCGATTTCCCAAGACTGACATGGCCCACAGCCCAGTGGGCGCACAGGCCCGCCCCGCGGCGTGGGCTCACCAATAAGTGGGGCGAAGGCCCTGTCGCCCGGCATTCTGGCCCCTCCGCGGTGCGTCGGCCGCCCGAGGTATTACAGGCTGGTGGCGGAGCAAAGTGTGCAGGCTGAGCGCTTCCAGCGCATTCCTCAGCCGGGGGATAAGGGCCTGGGGCCGGGGGCCAGAGATGGTATCGCTGCGGGAGCGCGGAGTCTACTCCCCCGCCCTGAAGTTTCCCACGGTGACTTGCAAAAGTCCAGGGAGACCTGAGGGGCCGAGGCGGGACACAGAGCATGTGTTTCTCGCGGTGGCGACGCTGGGGCCGCCATATTGGGTGCTGGCAGCGGAAACCACGCTCGCCGCTTCCGCTCTGTGCAGGCAGGCACCGCGACGCGTGCCAGCCAGGGTCAATTGCGTCGCAAGCCCCGGGCCAGGGGTCGCGTCGCGGGGATGGCCCAGCGGGCAGGTTGCCACCACGTTGGCGGCGTGGGGGATGTGGCACAACTGGCGATGTTTGTCGTGAAAGGGACGTCCCGTAGAGCTCCCCTTTCCCCTCTTGTCCCACCCCCGCCCCTACCACCATGGACCTTAGTCTTGCCTTTCGGGAACTTTCCTCGGTCTCGGGCCAGTCTCGCCTCGCCAACATCTTTGTGACTTTGGAACGTTGCTTTATACCCAGCCTCACTTGGGGGAGCTTGTTAAACCTGCAAATTCTGAGGCCTCTCTCCAGAGATCGTGATTCACTTACCCTGGGGGTGGCGGTCTGATAACCTTCCAGCTTAGTAACGACTCGGATAATTTGGGTTGAGGTTCACTGTACTTTGTTCCCAGCTGTGGGACAAAGAGGCACCGACTCCCAGGAATCCTCGTTAATCTAGTGGGTGAAATCACTGGTCCTTGTAGAGCTAAGGACAAGGCCAACTGCTAACTCTTCAGATAACAACATGCAGTCCTCACGTGTTTGGAGAGTTGGAAGGCTTAATTTGGATGGTTCACAGTTTTGTTTTTGTTTTTATCAAGATTTTATTTATTCATGAGAGACACAGGAAGAGACATATGCAGAGGGAGAAGCAGCGGCCCCCTTCCTGGCTGTGGGGAGCCTGATGCAGGGCTCCCATCGCAGGACCCAGGACCCCTACCTGACCCCAAGGCAGATGCACAACCACTGAGCCACCCAAGTGCCCAGTTCACAGATTATAAAACACTTTAAAAATTCATACAGAAAGGTACACCAGGGTCCATTCATTGACTCCTTAAACTGCTGAGGTAGTTATGCATTTCAAAGACTGATTCACAGAGCACATGTTTTTTTACTCCTTCGTTTTACAATTTGGCTTCTAGTAAATGCTAGAATAAAAACTCCATGAGGACTAGAATTCCATGCATTAACTGTTGAGTCCTCAAAACTTAGAAGAGTGCCAGGAACAAAATAGACAAATACTGAATGATTGGAGAACTCCAGCAGGCAGGCCTGTGATGAAGAGTTCCTGCTAAAAGAGGTTCCTGGGTGGCTAGGTGGGTTAAGCGTTTGCCTTGGGCTCAGGTCATGATCTCAGGGTCCGGGAATGGAGCCCCACAGTGGGGGCTCCCTGCTCCGCAGAGAGCCTTCTCCCTCTGCCGTTCCCCCTGCTTGTGCTCTCTCACTTGCTCTTCCTTAAATAAATAAAATCTTTAAAAAAAAAAAAAATTCTGCTAAAGGCAGAAATTAGTATGTGGAAGACGTGGTTTTGAAGGATATGACATGTTACCAAGGAAATGGGAGACCATTCAGCCCCTGAATTAGTAAGACCATGAAGGTAAATAATGCTGTTGGATAAGAAAAGAGGAGAGGGACGCCTGGATGGCTCAGCGGTTGAGCGTCTGCCTTTGGCTCAGGGTGTGATCTGGATTGCCGGAATCAAATCCCACGTCGGGCTCCCTGCATCGAGCCTGCTTCTCCCTCTGCCTCTGTCTGTGCCTGTCTCTTTCTGTGTGTCTCTCATGAATAAATAAATAAAATATATATATATATATATATATATCAAGAGAGTTAAGGGAATATTAAAAAACCATAGAACTGAAAGGTACCTAAGCTGGATTAAAGTTACAGGGCTTAAATACAAGACTTTGGAGGTGCCTGGGTGGCTCAGTCCATTAAGCCTCTGCCTTGGCTTGGGTCATGATCCCAGGGTCCTGGGATGTAGCCTCATATTGGGGTGCCTGCTCAGCCAGGGGGGCTCTGCTTCTCCCTTTCCTTCTGCCTCTCACCTTGCTTGTGCTCTCTCACAAGCTGTCAAATAAAATCTTTAAAAATTTTTTTTTTAAATGCAAGACTTTGGAGAAGATAGAAGCGTGTTGTTTCACACAGCAAATACAGAACAATTTTAAGCCTTGACAGTGTTTTAAAGTAACAACTGGGGGATCCTTTAATCTGTGGAAAACCTTAGTGCCAACAAAACTGGTGTTTTAGACAGGTCCACTTGTATTTTCCAAGTTCTTTTTGAGCTGCATAGCAGGGTACCAGGTACCTGGGATAAGAGATAAAGTCCTATAGTGGACGCCAAACTGACCAACATGAAGTCAAATCGGGTAAATATTCACTCAAATGAAATGACAGCAGTAGGTGGGAGGGCCACCCTAGGGAGCTAACATGTGACACTGTCCAGTCACTTTGAAAGCCTAAATTCATTTGGTCACATTTAATGACTCAAATTTGTTGAGCTAGCACTCCTACCCATCCTATCCTTTCCTTTCTGGGGTCCTGGGTACAGAGGGCAGGCAGGGCACAGGCAGGAAGAGTAGGAGGGGCTCCATGTTAATCCCTAGAGAAGGTGGGGAGAGGTGTGGAAAAGGCTTTTGTTCATGCCCACACTGTCCGCTTCGTTTTCTTTTGCCTGCCAACTTCTAGTACTGTGCTTCACTGTGTATAACTATTTGAGCGTACAATGGGAGAGAGGTGGATCAGGAACTGTATAATCGGGTTAAAGAATGACTGGATAGTTCAAGGTTCCTGCTTAGCAGTTACTCAAGGGTGGGAAGGAAGAGGGAAAGACAGAGAATTGCTCACCCATTGCAAGGGATGAGGAGAATCTAGATATAGAGACAGTCTCCAATCAGCTGCAGGCAGTTAGGCCTGGCGGGGTGTGGGCATCCAGGATAGTTAATACTCTATGGTAGGAAGGGAGATCAAAACACTGTCTTGCACTCTGTCTAGAGTTCCAGATCAAGTCTGAGCAGGTGCAACCACCTTCCCAGAGCCCACTGATAAACACTGTCAAATTCAGGGTATGTCCTTCACCTAGGAAGGCACCCTCCTCCCTTCCCCTGGCATTCTCTCCCTCTCTTTTGCCTAGGGGAGCTGTTAATAGGACAATTACCCAAGAAGCAAAAGAAAGATGCCATGCTGATGTGTCATCAGTCCTGGTATATCCATTAAATCAGACTGAGAAGACCACTGGAAAAAGTGAATACATGTGCTCCCTTCCCTAAGTGAGAGGCTGAGAGCCATCAGTAAAACCAGACCTTGCCCTTGTGACTCGAGACCTTGGAAAAGGAGAAGGCAGGGGGAAGCCAGGAAGAGAGTTCATTCTGATGCACAGGGACTAGGGTCACCGAAGAGCCAGCTAATTCTACGCTGAATTCCCTACTCATCTGGGTTAAATCTATTTTGACCCAGCCTCCTCTGTGGGAAAAAGCTGTTACCGGGGTACCTGGGTGGCTCACACTGTGAAGCGCCTGCGTTTCGCTCAGGTCATGATCTCGGAATCCTGGGGTGGAGCCCTGTGTTGGGGGGCGGGGGGGTGGGGCTCTGATCAGCAGGGAGTCTGCTTCTCCCTCTTCTTATGCCTGCTGCTTCCCCGGCTTGTGCTATCTCTGTGTGTCAAGTGAATAAATAACATCTTTAAAAAAAATAAAATAAATGTTGCTAATCTATATAAATATTTCTCGTTCTCCAACGTCCATCTAATCCAGGGAAGTGTATTAGATGACTGTCTGAGATTTCCTTACAGCCCTTCTGAGAGATTCTAGGATTACATCCTGTCAATACTAGATGTTAGCATGTTTTGCAAGGAAATCAATTAGTTTTGCAGCTAATCCAGACATCTGGCTTCCTTTCTTACATGGTAAATATCATTAGCAAGCTTGTTACCATTAAATCCTCCAAAGGTAAAGCTCTTCCCAGAGCCAGCGAGCCAGCCTCTTCTGTGGGCACCCCTGCACCTCGTGGGCATCCCTACACGTCCGCTGTCTTAAAGATAGCTTGTCCCCCCCCCCCCCAAAAAAAAAAGGCTTCTCAACCCTGGCTGCACATTAGAATCACCTGGGGGTGGGGGGCTTGTAAAAAATATCAATGCCCAGGTCCCACCCCCAACCAATTAAGTCAGTCTCCCAGAACAGCCCTGGGCATCAGGATTTTGTAAAAGCTCCTCAGGTGATTCTTAAGTGCAAAGTAGAGAATCACTAGCTTGGAGCAAGAAACCAATTTGGGTAAAAAAGAACAGCAGTGATAATGCAAGAGCATAGACTAGAATCACCACCTGACTCTAGGATATAGTCTCTCTCAGTCCTAAAATACTGTCTTCCTTGAACTATCCAATGAAAACACCTCATTGTTCATTCATGTCTTGGTAACAATTTCTGAAGCTGAGTTCAGCCATTCGGTAATGTCTCACCACATTGTCCCAACAATGTTGGGTAATTGTCAGGGAGGTGCTATTGTGAGGTGGGAAGAAGAGTGGGTGTTTTGGACACAGAGCTGAGTTCAAAAATCTGGCTCTCTCACTTACTTGTTGGGCCCTTCTGAGCTCAGTGGAGATACCAATATGCAGATTCACAAGGTTTAAAAATCAGATCCTGTGGGGCACCTGGCTGAATTATTTGGTAGAGCATGCAATGCTTGATCTCAGGATCATGAGTTCAAGCCCACATTGGGTATGGAGCCTACTTAAAAAAATCAGATTCTGTATATAAAGCCACCTGTGCCTGGGAATAGCTGAGCATGAGGCTCCTTTCTTGCCCAACTCTCTCTCCACCCACCCTACAACCTTATTATCCCAGAGAAAGTCAAACGCCTTGAAATGAGAGCTGTCCTTAGGATAGTCAACTGGAAACTCATCCTGCAGACGGCACAGAAGCTTTCGTCTTCTCTCTGGAGGATGCCATAAGCACACACATCCACACCTCGAATTCCACACACACACCTCCCCCTCTTGACATTATAGCAAGGAGAGAGAGAGAAAAAGAGAGACAGAGAAAGAGAGTCTGTTACCCAAGGGAGCTGTTTCTTCTTGTCACACAAGAACAGATGCCCAAATCCTAGGACAGCACAGAAATGTGGCAGCAGGAGAGTGAGTCAGAGGAAACAGAATGGTCTCACCTCCAAGATTTACCAAGGCCCAGAGGGGAGCCCATGTGAATCACTAGCCTCCCAGAGACTCCCAAGGGTAAGGACCCAGGTTTAGTTTTTGGAACCAATGCAGAGTCCAGCTACTTTACAGACTCCAGCTGGTTAGACACGTGCACAGGCCCTCACACCCCCACCCCCCCAACCCAAGCACACCCACCCTGAAGGGAGCAGAGAGCCGGGGAACTCAAGGCTATGTTCTTTTTGAACACAGCTTTGGCTTCCTCATGCCAGGGAGCCTCTCCAGCTGCTTCTCATCTGTTGTACTTGCACACTACTCAGGTGTATTTTTACATAAAACCCCATTAAAAGGACACTCTGGGCTGGGACCCAGAGAGAGAAAGTCCTGAGGTCTCTGCTGAGGGAGTTTAGAGGAGAAACCATCCCTGGGGAGAATCTCTTTCTGGAAAAGTTACCTGGAGGTCTCTGAATTTATTTTTTCAGCACAGCATGAAGAGATAAAGAGATCCCGGTGACTACAACTATAGTAACAACCAAGGTGGAGGGAGAGGTGGTAGTGAGGAAGATTTTCCTCCAAGATTTTCCTACGCTTCCTTCCAAGGCCTCTCTGATCCCAGCCACTATGCCCCTCTCCAGTGGCTTCTCATTCACTCTCCTGTAACCAGCTCCCCCCACCCCTGCTCCCCACAGAGCCTAATCCGGCTCCCTAAGTCCCCTATCAACCAAGGCCTTCCACCTCCCTCTTTCTGCAAACTGACCCTCTCCCACTGTGGGTACCATATGCCAAGCAGAGGCTAGGAAATGCCCCCCTGGAGGCTTTTTGATGCTGTCCTTGTAAATATGAGCTAAAAATGAACTAGCTGACAAAAATTAGGGGATCAAAATAATCAAATCAGTATTCTTCTATTACACACTAAGCCGGCATGACCATTGACATAACTTCTGTTGATCTGGAATCCAAACAAATAAAACACTACATCTTTTCCCCCTATTGCACCAAATAGTGTTGATTCATGTTCACTATTATAACTCTGATAGCCTGCAAGGAAGATTCAGATGTGTCTTCTAAATCATCATAGAAAGAGGTTCGGCAGATGTTTTCCTCAGATGTTTGCGTGGCTCACTCTGTTTCCTCTTTCAGCTCTTTGTTCAAATGTCACCTTCTTGAGACCTTTCTCAAATGACCCTAATGAAAATGCCATTCTGCCCTGCATTCCCCAACCCCTCATATTCCTGATCTTTTTATAGCATGTATCACCAACTCACGCAATACCTCTCTTATTTGTGTGTGTGGCTTACTGGATTTGCACAGAAATGTACGCACACACACAAAAACACTTGAATATAAGCTCCGTGAAACTAGATTTTGCTTCTTTTGTCTACTGTTGTATCCCCATGACTGGAAAAGTAGCTGGTACACAGCACTCAATACATATTTGTATAGCACATAAAGTACGGTTTCACTGACAGGTGCGTTATTATTATTTATTTAAAATACGTAGTCTGACTACAAGCCATCTTCCTCATCTTGAATTCATTTACTCATTCACTTAACAAATGCTCATTAAGAGATGCCTTGGTAGCTCAGCGGTTGAGCATCTGCTTTCGGCTCAGAGTGTGATCCTGGGATCTGGGATCGAGTTGTGTTTCAGGCTCCCTATGGGGAGCCTGCTTCTCCCTCTGCCTATGTCTCTGCCTCTTTCTTTGTGTCTCTCATGAATAAATAAATAAATCTTTAAAAACAAAAAACCACAAGTGCTCCTTAAGTACTTGTCACAGGCCAGGCCCTGTCCAGGGTGTCGGGAATTCCATGGCGGAACAAAACAGACACATGATGTCTCTTCTCCTAGGACTCAAAGTCTGGTGGAGGAAAGGACCGTACACATTTGTATGTAAATAACTCTGTAAAGATGATATTTCAAGATTGAGAAAGGTTCAATGTAAGAAATCAGTAGGGAGCTGAGACAGAATGTGACAGGAGAGACCTATCAAGTTAGATCTGGTGGGTTAGGTTCCCTTTGGTGAAGAGGTTGACCCTGAATAGTGAGAAGACCTTCCTCAGCAGAGGAAGAGCCCACTTGGCAGTCGTCGGGATGAGTGGGTGTGGTACACAGTGTTAAGAGGCCTTGAGGAGAATGAAAAAGCAACATTGAGCCTAAAACCTGGCTCCCCTCCTCATTCAACTACACAGTCTTTATTAGCTGTACCATCCTGATCAGATCACACAAACGCTCTCCCCACCCATTAAAATGTGCGTGATAGTACCTATATCACAGGTGTGAGTTGTATTAGGTAATGAATGTAACGGTGTTTAAATGCAAAATACAGGGACACCTGGGTGGCTCAGTCTTTGAGCAACTGCCTTGGGCTCAGGGTGAGATCCCGGGGATCTGGGATGGAGTCCTGCCTCGGGCTCCCTGGAGGAGCCTGCTTCTCCCTCCTTGCCTAAGTCTCTCTCTCTCTCTCTCTCATGAATACATAAATAAAATCTTAATAAAAATAAATGCAAAATACATGCATGGTAGTGTTATGGGCAAACGGGTAAGTACCATTGCCTTTGTACCTTTGGAGTGTGAATTTCCCACTAGCCATAAGAAGTATCCCAAAGTGAAAGTTTGAACTCCCCTGTACTCAGACCAAAGAAACTAAAACACGGCAACGCCTGATGTCATTGGTGAAGCATCTGTGCTGCTAGGCATCTGTCCTGCCCCAGATTGTCCTTCCTGTCTGTGCCTTGGGAGAACCTGGGGAGGTGTCTGGGCCATGGCTCCCCTTCCTGAGGAGTGGGAGAAACTTTTCTGCAGAGAGGGGTCTCCCTAGAACTGTTCTTGCCTGCCTTCACTCCTAGAACCTGTCCTGAGTGGGAGGAGGGGGGGGGGATGAGGAATGACCTGAGATATTTTGTCACCCAGGAATCTACCAGGAGTTCAGAGACAAACCTGGGCTTTGCGGGTGTTTTCTGCTGGCCCGGGGCAGCCTGCGGACACCGCAGCCAGCCTACCCCACGGGCCAGGAGGCCGGCGGCAGGGGAAAGCAGGGCAGGTCCCGGGACGCCCGAACACTCGGAGAGTTCTGGACCGGGCGAAACCGGGGGAGGGGGGGAGCGCAGAGGAGGAGAAGCGGGGGAAGGAGAGCTGGGCTTTGGGGCGCCGGCGGGTCGGCGGGCGGCAGGAAGGGGCCACGCGGAGAGGGAAAGACACGCACCGCGGGGCCCCGGGGGAGGGCGCGAGGCCCGGGCCGCGGGGGCTGCACGGGCGGCGGCGGCGGGGGGCGGCCCGGCGGGCGGGGCGGGCGGAGGCGGGGCGGCGGGCGGCGCTGTCAGCGCGAGGCGGCGAGCGGAATGCAGCGGCCGGAGGCCTGGCCACGTCCGCACCCGGGGGAGGGGGCCGCGGCGGCCCAGGCCGGGGGCCCGGCGCCGCCCGTCCGAGCCGGGGAGCCGGCGGGGCTGCGGGTACGGAGCGGGCGGGCGCCGGGGCCCGGCTGCGGGGTGAGGGGGGTCGCCACTGAGGGCGCGCGCGCCAGCGCCGGGGAACTTGGGGGCCCCCGCCGAGCGCCCGGGGAGGGGGCCCGGGACAGGGCAGGGGAGCAGAAGTTCTCCGGGCGCGGAGCGGCGAGGAGGCCGGGCCCGAGCGCGCGGGGGACTGAAGTTCTGGATGAGTTCGGAGTGGCGATGGGCACGGCGGGGGGTGGGGGGTGGACCGAGGTTCGGCTGCGGGGCGGGGGGGGGGGGCGGGGAGCGCCCGCGACTGGAGCTCTTGGGGGCGGGGGGCTGACTTGCGGGCTCCTGGGGCTCCCCTCCCCGGGCCAGGGGGCTGGGGGCGCGCTGAGAGCGCGGGTCTAGCCTCGGCCCGGGGTCCGCTGGAAGGAGGAGGCTCGGCGCCGCTGTCCCCCCGGCCCAGGTTCTGTGATACACTCCGACTCGGGCTCTGGAGCAGTCAGTGCATGACAGAACTTGGGCCCGGACGGACCTTCTGCACCCAATGGGCACAGCGCCCACCCGGGGCCTGCAGTGGAACATCCGCCCGGGAGTGGAGCAGGCACTGGAGTTGGCCTGTGTAGCCCAGGGTTGGGCCAGACCCGGCTGTGGACCTTTCGGGTCGCTGGACCTTGAGGATGGACTCCTGAGGCCAGCAGATGCCATAGAGCCAAGGGCAGGTGTCTGCCTTGGGTCAGGAGCCAACGGAGCTCTCCCCTGGTGTCAGTTGCAGGAACCTTCCCTCTACACCATCAAGGCTGTTTTCATCCTAGATAATGATGGACACCGCCTCCTGGCCAAGGTAACCTCCCACCCTCCCTGGAAGGCCCCTGAGGACACTGTGCCACAGCCCCAGGAACAGGAGTCCCCACCCAGCTGAACCTTCCATCCCAGGAGAGACCCTACTGTGGGCTCTGTGACTCAGAGCAACTCAGACCCTTCCAAAGGTCCTTCTGTCCATCCTCCTGCCTTGTGAGACAGCTGGCCTCTGGAGTGGGGAGTGTGGCTCCTCTGTTTCTACTCACATTCCCTGAAATGGCTTCTCATCATTCTTTCCACTGGCCAGCTGGACCTTGAGCATGGAAGGGGCCCCCTGAGAGGTCAAGGGAGTGTTGAGCCTGGAACCCAGGAGTCCTGGCCCTCACATGCTATATGAGCAATGTTCACTTTTCTTCTGCAGTTTGGGAAACACTAAGGATTAATCTGAGGAGCCTGAGAATTTAGAACCAGACACGGTCTTAGAGACTATACAATCTGACTCTCTCATTTCACAAATGAAGAAAAATGTGGCCTAGAGAAGCCAAATGAGTTGTCCGAGGTCACAGGTATTACTAGCAGAACGCAGATCTAAACTCAGGTATTTTGACTTGAAGCTCAGGAGGCTGATTTTCACTGCACCAACTTTTCAGTTCTCTGGTGTCTGTGCCACATAGCCTGGGTAAACCAAACTAAAATAATCCAAAAATAAATGTCTATCATCAACATAGTTAACTACAGTAGGGCTATGGCACTTAAACTAGCTATGAAATGCATTATAGACTTGTTTGTTCGTTTGGGACTGAAACTTTTTGTTTTCCTGATACTCAAGTGAGCTCGTTCACCACAGCAGCAGTCAGCAGGGAGGCTACTCATTTGCCTGCAGATGGGGTACTAAGTGGCAAAATCCACATCCAGAAAATTGAAAGCTGAGCCAGTCACACTTTGCTCCTACAGATGATCAGAGGTGGATAGCCATGCCAAAGGCTCTGGGGCCTTCTCCTCGCAGGACCCATCCATGTTCAGTTTAAGAAACTGAGTCAGAGAAAGAGGTTCACCAAACCCAAACGAAAAAACATCAATCTAGTTATGCAGTGAGTGCTAGACACTTTCCCTTAGATATTTGGTCTTCACCACAACCCTGTCTAAAGTTAGACCATCCTTGGCTCTGCACCTTACAAATGTGAGACCTCGGGGAAGTTACCTGACTTCTTCCCACCTCTGTGCCCCCATCAACAGAATGGGGATAATGGAGTAGCTGCTATGATTGTCATTGCTGTGATAAGGGGCCCTCGGCTCTGCCATCTTTCCTGGGGACTCGGGTTTCTGTAGCAATAGGGTGACCCACTGACCACCCCCATCCTCAGCACACCAAACATCAGCCAAATGTACAAAAGCTTCCGGGAAATCAGGAGGGGACTCCAAATACAGAGCTTAAAATTCCTCTATATTTTATGACTTTCTTTGCTTAAAATGTGTGTCTGCAGTGAAAACAGTGAGCACAGAGGCCTAGAAGGCAACAGACAGGAGATGGGGCTCTGTTTGGCCAGCACCGACCATGCTCTGCCTCCCACCCATGGAGGAGCCAGGCTCAGTGGAAAAGCTATCACCCCTTCTCCTTCCCTTTCTCATAGTATTATGATGATACATTCCCCTCCTTGAAAGAGCAGATGGCCTTCGAGAAAAATGTCTTCAACAAGACCAGCCGGACTGACAGTAAGTGTCCGCCTCTTCCTTGCCCAGAACTCTCAGATGCACATCGCCATCCCCTCCATCTGGACACATCTGTCCCTGTCGGCCATACATACCCACAGGCCATCCCCTTTCCTTATAGGTTCTTTTTCCTCTCCCTCTCAGCTGTTCTCCTCTCCCTCCCTTTGGGGAGCCTTCACTCCCCATCCCTCTCCAACCCCCACCACACTCCACCCCCAACATACCCAGACCTCTCTTTCCGCAGAAGGTGCCAACTACCTGTATGTCCCCCACCAGCCTGGAGCTGGAACAAGGTGTTGTACGTGGTGGGAGGGGGAACCGAAGGTTGCCCCTGCACTGGATTTGTGGACTACTCAGAATGAGACAATCACCAGAAGTAGAGTAGGGGTTGGGGGAAAGGACACCAAGTAGCCTAATGGTGGTATCCTTAGTGCTAGTCTTTTCAAAGTTTCCTTGGAAAGTGAAGAAGGAGAAAGGGGGAGAGAAGCAGGGCTGGAGATCAGGAAGAGGGGTCCGGCAGAGGTGGCCCGACCTGAAAGCCCCCTCCACTTCTAGGTGAGATTGCATTTTTCGGAGGCATGACCATCGTCTACAAGAGCAGCATTGACCTCTTCCTGTATGTGGTGGGCTCCTCCAACGAGAATGAGGTAAATTCAGGAGGTTGGGGTGACAGAGAGGGTCTGTCCAGAGCTTGGATTTGGGGGTAGAAGCTGGGTTCTGAAGGCTTATCATTAGGTACCCCTCCTTCTGGGGGCTGGGGAGCAGCTGGAATGATTCTTTCTAGAATGGTACATTTCCATGTTGCCTCTTAGGTTCCTTGGGAGCCAGAAATGAAGTCCTGGGCAGGGAGCCTTTGTCTCTTCTTTAAATATCACTAGGGAGGGATACACTCAGTGTCCCACAGTGGGGCACTCCAGGGTGTCTCAGCCCATGTACGGGAGGGCACCCCTGAGGTCAAGCTGCAGTTGCCAGCTCCATCCTCTCTGAAAAGGGACAACTAGCTAAACAGGTAGGCTCTGAATTCTCCTTTTGGCCTTCTCAACCACAAGCTCTCTTGTTCTCCTCCTCCCATATGCACCCATCCTCAGCTGATGCTCATGTCTGTTCTCACCTGTCTGTTTGAGTCCCTGAGCCACGTGTTAAGGTAAGTGAGGTCCTCTGCCCTCCAAGGCCCTCACCCCCCCTTGCTACATCACAGAGGCAGGACTCTTCCTCTGCTTTCCTCCTGAAGTCCTCAAAAGACTAAGACTGGAGCCAGAGCATCTTCCTCCAAGGCCCCCTGCCCTTTAGTGGACTACCTTGATGTCCCCAGAGCAGAGCTATGTGAGGGTATGGCCAGAAAATGAGGTCCAGAGAAGTGAGGTGATCTGCCTGGGGTTACAGTCTGTTTATATCAGAACAGAGATTCAAGCTCAGGTTTTTTGACTTGAAGCTCAGGATGGTTTTCACTGCACTCCCATTCAGATACCTGGTATCTGTCTGTCCCAGTGAACATGGCCTAGGTAAACTGAGCCAACATAATGCAAAAATAAATGTCTACAGTCGAAACAATTAACTATCGTACAGCTATAGCATCTGACCTAGCCATGAAATGCATTAGGGGTAACTTGGTGGTGCAGTGTCAGTGCCCCGCATGTGAGAGTTTGGGCAAAGGAGGGCTAAGGAATCCCTTGCATAGGTATCACCCTCACTGTCCTGTACATTCTCCTTCCCCGTGCTCCTCAGGGATAAGGGTGGGGGAAGGGGTGGAGAGAGAGGGTCTGCCTCACTTAGGCAGAAACCCAGGTCCTCCTGGCCATGGAGAGGTCCAGGAACTGTGTCTGCCTCCAGGAAGAATGTGGAAAAGCGCTGGTTGCTGGAGAACATGGACGGAGCCTTCTTGGTGCTGGACGAGATTGTGGATGGCGGGTGAGGAGAGGTCTCAGAGAAGAGGGCCTGCTCAGGGACACTCACCGTGGGAAGTGCCTTTGGGGGTCATCTGCTCTAGATTGTACCAAGCACATTGTTGGCTCTCTGGCCAAGTCCTCCCTCCCTTCCCCCACCCCGCTCATGAGGATGGAAGCTGATCTCAGTGTTAGCCAAAGCCAAGCAAACAAGAAAGCAACCTCATGTCCAACTATGGCCAACTGTTGAATAGGCGGGGTCTGGGGAAATGGTTTGCTCTCTGGTGCCCAGGAAAAAAGGGGTAGCACAGGCCTCTGCGCCTCCCTGGGAGATCTCCATTCAGCCCCCTGCTGCCTCCACACCTCCCCTCTTAGAGCTCCATCCCAGCCTCAGCTAGACCATGACCGGACTGGTTGCTTTTACTCCCTCAGCCTTCCTTTCCCCATCTTTCCAGTGTGGATAAGATAACTACCCAGAGGATATGGGGATTACTTGAGGTGAGGCAGGTGGAGCTCACGGCTCTCTTCCCAGGAACATCACCTCCTACTGCTCTGCTGTGATATTCCTGGGAAGCCAGGAGCCCTTTTGAGAAGGGCCGGTTAGTCTATTTCCATCGCGGGTGATGTGGGGCAGAAAAAGAAGTTCTGGCTCTGGGGGAAGGATAAGAGAAACCAATCACCGTAAATACGTGCCGCTTTCATAACATCCAGTTTATAGATGAGGAAGCTGAGGCTCAGAGATTCAAGCGACCTGCCCAGCATCCCATGGCAAGGGAGCAGCAGGGCCAAGATCAGACACCATGTGCATAATTCCAGAGACTGTGCTCTTTCTACGAGGACACTGTACACTCAGGGAGGTGGGGTACTGTGCAGCCCTCTCTCCTTCCCTCCTCCTTCCCTCTCCATCCACTGCCTGTTGCGGCAAGGCCTCGTGCTAATTGGCAGAAACCCAAAATGAGTGGGACCAGAAGTATATACAATTTTGTGGAACCTCTTTAAGGAACACACACACACACACACACACACACATTTTATATTTATAAATACAAAATGAGGGCCTTGGAAGAGCCTGTGTGAGGGAGGATATAAGCTTTATATGCCTCTAGGCCTGTGCCCCAGAAGGCCTAGTCTCTGCCCCCCACCCAGGAGCTCAGTTTCCCTCTAAGGAAAACCAGGGACGTGAGACAGTGCCTGAACTGGAGCCTTGGCTGGGGAGGTCTCTGTCTTTATGGATGAAAGGATCTCTGGTGAAGGGGTGCCCGGTGTCCCAGTGATGAGGCCTGAAAGAGGCTCTCAAGATATATCTGTTCACTTCCTTGGGATTGATGTGAAAGAAAAACTCAGCTTCTGCCCTAGAGGAGCCTCACTGGGTGAAGAGGAACATTCAGTCAACCCCCCCTCCATCCCACCCATGGTGACCAGCCCTCCCACGGGCACCCTTGCCCATACCCACAAAGCTCCCCTATGCCCCCACTGCATGGTGAAAGACTGCTTGCTGGCCAAGAAAAGCCTTGATACTTGGATCTATCAAAAGGGAAGATAGATTCTGGTTTTAAAGGTTTTACTCGGGCAACCTGGGTGGCTCAGCGGTTTGGCGCCGCCTTCAGCCCAGGGCGTAATCCTGGAGACCCGGGATTGAGTCTCACGTCAGGCTCCCTGCATGGAGCCTGCTCCTCCCTCTGCCCGTGTCTCTGCCTCTCTCTCTCTCTCTCAAGAATAAATAAATAAAATCTTAAAAAAATATAAAGGTTTTACTCATTTATTCATGAGAGAGAGAGAGAGAGGCAGAGACACGGGCAGAGGGAGAATCAGGTTCTCTGTGGGGAACTTGATGCGGGACTCAATCCCCAGACTCCGGGAACAAGACCTGAGCCAAAGACAGATGCTTAACCATTAAGCCACCCAGGTGCCCAGATCCTGGTTTTAAGTGTTCTATTTCTTGTATGGCATGACCCCATGGCACAGAATCCTAGTGAAACAGGTGGGGTCCCCAGGCACCCTCCCTTCCTTCACAACATCTGAATCCATCTCCCTAGATCCAGAACGTGAAGTGAACTTTCAAGAGCTCAAAGTTTGTTGGTCTCTTGCTTTTGACTCTGTGATCATTCTAGACTGGACTGCCCTCACCCTATTCCAGAGCTTGTAACCATGACCACCAAGTGTGTGACCACCAGGTTTGAAGTGTAGAGGAATCAAAGCTGAGGGCTGTCCATAGGGAGGGAGAGCTCTGGCTGAGGAGTATCAGTGGGAAGGTGCCTTGGAGGGGATGCCTGCAGCATATGGTAAGGGAGGGAAGGGGCTCAGCCGGGAAAGGCCACAGAGGGCAGAGTCATAGCACTGATTTTCTCCTCTTGGTTCCTCTCTCATCTTGTAGCGTGATTCTGGAGAGTGATGCTCAGCAAGTGATCCAGAAAGTGAATTTTAGGGTAAGAGTCTTCCTGCATGTCCCTCACTCCCACCCCATCCTCACCCCTGCCCGGGCTGCCCTTCCCACACTTCCAGCCTCCGGTCCTCCCCCTACAAGCATTGTCAGAGCCAGGATGCTAGGGACCCACATTCCTCTAGCAGAAGCAGCTCCTGGATTGATGCATATGTGGGGGTGGCAGTGAATAAGAGAGATCTCTTGCCCTCTCCCTCTGTAGAATCACCAAGTACCTCACTCTCCATCCTCCCAGTGGGAAGCACAGAGTGGGGAAAGGAAGAAATTCTCAAAGGGCTACCAGGTGGCTGCCTTGGCCTTGAGTGTGGAGAATTGGGGTGCAGACAGACCCTCTCCCTGCCTAGTTTGGCATTTATTGTCTGGATGAAGTCTTTTCTCCCATCTTTATTTGCCTTCATGCCCTTGCTGTCCATGCCTCACAGGCCCCAGGGGCCTGGCTCCCCAGGTGGCAGGCTCCAGGGCTTCCACTCACTGGTGATACCAGTGTGGTTCTGGGTCCCCTAACCACTGCCTCACCTCACCACCACCCCCAAAGACTCTTTCTTCACTCTGTCCCCTCCCCTGGCCTGACCACCCTCTGACACTGCTTCCCTGCAGGCCGATGACAGCAGCCTGACTGAACAGAGTGTGGCCCAGGTAGGCCCCCTGCGTCTGCCATGGCCAGAAATAGGCTAGAGGGAGGAGAGCAGAGCCTCCCAGGGGGACCGGGGCAGGAGCTATTGAGGCTGAGAAGTCAGGGGTGCAGGAGGGAAAGGATGGGGCTGTCTCTTGGAGAGCCACTGGAGGCTTCCGGGAACACCAAGATGGGACAGAGCTGGGGATTCATAAACAACGCATACCTCACCAGTGGTCTGCCTCACTTCCTGGCTTGGCAGCTTTGCATGGAAACCCCAGGCTGAGCTACCACTCTGGAGATGACAGGGTCACTTGTCCCCCAAAGCATTCTGGGAACTGAGGCCCCTGGTGCTCCCCCAAACCCAGAAAGGATACCAAATGGGAGTTTTTCCTTTAACCCCCCCTCACCCCATGCAGTTTAGGGTTCCTGCTGGAGTTGTTAAGAAACCGACCACTCACCAGTTGCCCCCTTGGCCCCCCGAATGACCTGGCCATGGAAAAGTCCATCCCCGCCCGACTTCTGCATGGTCCTGTCTGGGGTGCAAGTATGGCAGGGGGCAGACTCCTGGATCTGTGGCATGACTGGTTCCACAGCTGTGCAAACTTCCTGCTTGTCAGGCCCACTGCTTGACCTCCATTCTGTCTGCCCACAGGTCTCTCTGCCCAGACTAATCCTGCTTTTCTGGAACTTCCTGCCCAGGGCACTAACTACCTCCTGCTGTGACAGCTAAGGCAGGGATGGAGCCAAGCCATCCTGCATGGAGCCCCAGGTGTCATGCCCCCATCCTTTACTGCCCCTGCCGCTTGCTCTGCCTCTCCCTCCTCCCAATTTCCTATGTGTCCTCACACCTTGCTGGAATGAAGGCAGCCACATGGCAGTTTTCAGGTCAGAAAGAGGTTGGAGAGCACTGAGCAGAGCCGTTAAGAACACAGGTGCAGGTGTGAGTCATCCCAGGATGGATGTTCCAGCCTCCCACCTGCAAGCTGGGTGACCTCCAGCAAGTTACTCAACCTCTCTGGGCCTCACACAATCATGGGACACTCCTGAGAGAGTTGTTACGAGAATTAGAAGAGCTAATGCAGGGAAAGCTTTTAGCTCAGCTCCTATTTTTTCCAAAGTGGGAGAGAATGAAGACACAGCACTTTAATGGAATTCTTGAGTAAGAACCACGGAAGATGTAGGTAGTGACTGGGAGAGGACATGAGGGGACAGTTCGTTTCTGGCTAGGAGAAGCAGGAGAAACCCAGGGCCAGGCTGCCCCTGAGAGAGGAGGGACACTGTGCAGGAGGAAGAGATGTACAGCGTGGCATGGGACTTCTTCAGAGGGGAATGAGGCTTGATGGCTGCAAAGATGATCTGAGGGACAAACCTGGGGTCCCCACCATGTTGGCATTGTGTTCGTGTACACTTGAATGGGTTTGTCTAAGTCCCTGACCAGGCTGTTTCCTCCCCAGGATGTGAGAATGAACGCATCTGAATGCAGGTGTCCCGTGGCAGCACTAGGCCAGCCCCCCTTTGCCAGCTGTGCCACATCAGCAGGGAGTTGGGGTGGGGTGTTGAGGATACACTGCCAGCCCAGGCCAGAGCTAGGGGGTTGCCTAGCTGTCTGGGCACAGGAAGTATCTGGTCTGGGCCTAGTCTCTGCCGAGACGTGGCACTGTGGGCGGGCGCTGGAATGACACGGCCTGGGGGAGACCAGGCCTGCTGCCACACCCCTGGCTGCAGACTTGGGGACTGTGCAAGGCCAGGCAGGCTCAGGCCTGAGCCGGGAGCCGGCTGCAGCCAGTTTGGACTGCTCTGTTTTGCTGGCCTGGTCTCACTAAAGCGGGCACAGATGACGTGCTGCCACCTAGTGACAGAGGATTGCAGGGACACTTAGAGCAGGCTTGTAGACCACCCCCCCCCCGCCCCCCAGCGTTAAGGCACTTGATATTCCCCACCCAATTCTTTCTCTCAGCTGTATTCCCTATCCCCCAGGTTCTTCAGTCTGCCAAGGAACAAATTAAATGGTCGTTACTGAAGTGAAGGCTGTGCATTCAGGGCTCCCTGCCCCCAGAGCATTTCCCCGATCCTGGCAAAATCTCAAAGATCCAGGGAACAGGAGAGACCCATCTGTATCCCTAGGCCCTCCCAGAACTGACTCCTGAGGTCTCTGGCCAGGGACTCTGAGATGCAAAGATTTGGCTTCAGTACTGACTCACCCCTTCTCACTGCCCTGGCCTGCCCCTCCAGCCACGAGAACCAGCTGAGCTGCCTTAACTCAGACCTTAGGCATTCCTCGCCCCAGAGCCCTAATAAACCTGCTTTGTCTCCTGCCAATGGTCTCCTCTCTTGGCCTGAGAAATGTGCATAAGTTCTTATAAGAGCTCCTGCACTGCCTGCGACTCATCTTTAGGACGCCCAGTACCAGGGTGTCCAGGATTTATCCCCGTGGCCATGTGTTGGGGAGGGGGCCAAGAGAAAGGGATGATTTATCATAGTGGGGTGTGTGATACTGATACCAAGGGTCCCCATATGCGATGGGAAGGTCTAGGTACGATTGTGTAGCAGAATAAAAAAAAAAAAGTAATAATGGTGCAATAGGGCACATTTGGGGAAAAGGAGACAAAAGATGATACTCCTAAATGTATACTCCCCAAACCTCCGGGAAAAAGGGAGCAAAAGATGGTAAACACATGGTGATCCTGTTGGGGGTTCTTTGAGTCACTTTATCCATTCTCAGCTTCCAAAAAGGAAGGGCGTCAGGCTTCCTCTAGACAAACTGAGGAACAGCACGCCCGTTTTTCTTGGCATGCCGGGGGCCGCGGAATGCCTACACCAGCAGACGTCCTGGGCACTAGAGCCCTGCGAGCTTGCCATGGCTGGGCCCGGTGCTGGCCGCGAGGAAGCGCCCGCCAGCCCCCACTGTGCATGTGTGTCCAGAGCACCCAGGGCGTCCCAGGGGGTGGCTGAAGACTGGAGGCCCGGAGGGTGAGGAGACAGGGCAGGGGATGATGCGGGGGGGCCAACCGGAAGGATGGAGCGACTTCCTAGGCGACATAACTCCACTTCTTTCTCCCTGTCCCAGAACCTCCCGTTTCTCTCTCTTTTTTTTTAAGTTTTTATTTATCCATGAGAGACACCGAGAGAGGCAGAGACATAGGCAGAGGGTTAAGCAGGCTCCCCGCGGGGAGCCCGTGCGGGGGACTCAGTCGGGACCCGCATCACGACCTGAGCCAAAGGCAGACGCTCAACCACTGAGCCACCCAGATGCCCCTCATTTCGCCCTTTCTTTCTCTGACGCGTACACTTTCTGCGTCCCTGTACATAAGTCCCCTAGAAAGTCTAACGGTCCCACCCGGGACAGCTCATCTCCCTCCGCACGTTCCTAACAGCGGCGGCAGGTTCACGCCCCACCCTGGCCCCGCCCCTCGTTGGCACGATTCGCCGCGGGGAGCCCCGCCCCAGGGCCGCATCCGCGATCCTACAGCGCCACCTGGAGGGAAAAGTGGGAAACGCGCTCCCTCCAGGTCCTGCTCCCCTGATTAACTCCGCCTCCAGGGCGGGACCAAACCCGGCTCCCGGGGTCCTCCCGGCCTCCCACGCTGACAACAGGGCGTTGCCCTAGCAACCAGCATGCTTGACCCGCAGTGCGAGTTCCGCGCCAGCGTGGGCACACGAATTTCTGCCGGCAGCTACAGTAAGAAAGCAGCGAACCTTGGAGGTTAATAGAGGCTGTCCCTGCGGGTTATCACGTTTACATTATAAAACTCTTAAGATTGGATATTTATAATGGGCACGACTACTTCTGTAATTAGAGAAAATGATAAGGATATAGCTATGTACACAAATAGATTGTAAGCACTGTGTACATAACCCGTCCCAGTAAATAACGCAAAAAGGCAACTCCGAAAGGGGGGGAAAAAGAGTATGTAATTAAATGCTGTAGAGTTCGAGGGCCAGTGTAGAGACGGGAAATGAGAGGTTCTCCAGGAATACTTCGGCAAATATGCGGCCTCATCTGGTGCCCGGCTCCATCCACTGCCTCTAAACGACCACAAGGTCGGAAGGGGCAACTTCGCTTCCTTAGCAACCCGGTGGTGCCTGGCGAGCCCCTGCAATTCCAGTGATGCAGGGACTGGAATGGGAAGGCCCATCGCTTCGCACAAACCGGTTCGCCGAATTCCTGCGGACTATGCGATGCTCTCCTCGCTTTACCGAGGTTGCACACCGAGGCTCTGAAAGTTAAACTGTTTGCAGCAGTTTCTGCTAAGCCGGCGGGGGAAGGAGAACTGCTGGAGAGAGGTGGCCTTCCCGCGCCCCCTGACCTAGGGCCACACAGGGCCTGTACGGGGTTAAGAGGAATGAGCGGAGGGGGCATAGTAACGCAGAGAGGCGACAAGAAGGGTGTCCTCGTCCGCTGTGGCTAAAGGACTACGGGGAAAGGCTTTACAGAAACGCAGCCGCCCCCACCCCCACCCCCAGGGGGAGGACAGCGCAGAGAGGACAGTGGACGCCGGGCGGGCGTCTTCCCGGGGATCCCAGGCTTGCTGGCCCGGCTCTGTGGGCGCCGAGGCGGAGGCTCTGCTGCGTCCCCGGGCCTCTGGCAGTCTGCCTGGAGCCCTGGCCGCTGGCTCCTTCCCCGCAGACTGCCTCATTAGCGTGGCCCCAGGCGGGAGCCCGCGGGCGCAGAGCGGAGCGCGCAGCACCCGGCAGGCGGGGGCGCAGTCGGCCCGGGACTGGGTTTCGGGAAGAGCAGCCGGCGGTTTAGGGAGTGGGGGGCGGCGGCCGAGGCCTCGCCTTCCAGTCTGTGCTCGTCCCCTGGGCCCCTCCCCGTCTTTCTAACATCCCCCCTCCCCTCGCCCTCGTGGGCGACCCAGCGGGTCTCGGGTAGGTGTAGACAAGGGGACTTCAGGGCGCCTCCTTCTCCCCTGTAGAATGGGCACCAGGGCAGGTCAGAAGCCGAGAGCCCACGGGCTTGCGTCCAGGCGGAGGGGGCACACTGAAGCACTGGCCCCGGGTCTCCACGAGCAGGAGGGCCACTGGCTTCGGCTAGGCCGGGCTGGGGACACAGTCGCACGACCAGGCCCTCGGACCCCCTTTATAGCACTCGGAGCAGGTCGTTCCCACTCGCGCCCCGCGCCCCCTGCGTCCTGGCCGTTGGCTGGCGGGAAGGCTGAGCTGGTCGGATTGCCTGGCCTCCGGACAGGGATGGATGGCTCCCCGCTGGCAGGATGTCCTAGCTGCGAGGCACAGTTTGGCCAAGGCAGAGCCAGCAGGCCTGGGGAGCGGCAGGGGATGCGCGGGAGACCCGCCTAAACTCAAATTTTCTGTGCCCTAAGTCTACCTTTGAAACTCTATAGATGGGGCAGTCCCGGTGGCGCAGCGGTTTAGCGCCGCCTGCAGCCCAGGGCGTGATCCTGGAGACCTTGGATCGAGTCCCACGTCAGGCTCTGTATGCAGAGGTAAAAAAAAAATCTTACCTCTGAATTTCCAGTAAATACCCTTTAATTCCAGAACCTGATATAGGCAAAATTGAAGCATTTGCCCAAAGCAGGTTTGGCACAACCCTACAAGCCTCCCTTTCCTTCCAAACTGGGTCTCTTCATTTAACAATATTTGTACATTATATTCATTCATTCAATCATTCAAGTATTTGAGTGTTTGCCATGAGCCAGAACTAAGGTAGACTTATTTGCAAGTGACTGACTTTAGACTTGCAGTGGGGTAGGTTTGGGGGATATTTAAAGGTAGAAATACATTCATTGTAAAATCAAATCTTCTTCTTCTTCTTCTTCTTCTTCTTCTTCTTCTTCTTCTTCTTCTTCTTCTTCTTCTCCTCCTCCTCCTCCTCCTCCTCCTCCTCTTCTTCCTTCTCCTTCTCCTTCTCCTTCTCCTTCTCCTTCTCCTTCTCCTTCTTCTTTTTCTTGTAGGCTCCACACCCAGTGTGGAGCTGAACTCACCATCCTGAGATCAAGACCTGAGCTGGGGATCCCTGGGTGGCGCAGCAGTTTAGCGCCTGCCTTTGGCCCAGGGCGCGATCCTGGAGACCCGGGATCGAATCCCACATCGGGCTCCCGGTGCATGGAGCCTGCTTCTCCCTCTGCCTGGGTCTCTGCCTCTCTCTCTCTCTCTGTGTGACTATCATAAATAAATAAAAATTAAAAAAAAAAAAAAAAGACCTGAGCTGAAATCAAAAGTCAGGGGCTTAACTGACTCAGCCACCCGGATGCCCCTAAAATGAAAAGATGTTCTATATCTTGATCTGAGTGGTGGCAAAAAAGCAAAGATTACACTTAAGATTTGTCTCAAATTAAAAAAAAAAAAGATGTGTGTCATACTTCACTGAAAAAGAAAAAGAAATTAATCGAATGGCTGCCAAATTTTACTCTATCATCAACATTTGTATGGTCCGCCCCTGTTTCCTAAGCTCTTCCTCATCTCTGCCAACTAAAACTGGAAAACATCTTAGATGAGGATCCAAAGAACTGAGAGCCATTGTGAAGCACACATGAACTTTATCCTGCACATTTAGATGAATGCTTTCCCCCGAAGTGGATCCTTTGGTAAGAAAAGCAGTATTGATAAAATAATAATAATAGTAATGCCAGTAAAATTCACTTTCATTTGGAGTGAATTTTTAAAAATATTTTTTTTATTTATTAATTTAATTTAAGAGAGAGCATGAGAGAGAAAGACAGAGCAGGAGCAGGGGGACCGGCAGAGAGACAGGAAGAAAGCAGGCTCTCCTCTGAGCAGGGAGCCCAATGTGGGGCTCCATCCCAGGATCCTCGGACCATGACTTGAGCCAAAGACAGATGCCTAACCGACTGAACCGTCCAGGTGCCCCTGGAGTGAATTCTTTTAGCAGATTTTACTGTCTGTTCTGAGCCAGTCACCTTGCTGAGAGTGGTGGGAGCATCTAAGATGACCTGGAAGACACAGTTCCTGATTTGACTGGGAACAAAGTAGCATATGCAGAAATTATAAATATTGACAGAGGAGATGGTGTGTTACACAGTGTGTGCAAGAATGGAGCAGCAGTATCAGCATAGCAAAAGGAGGAGAATCTCTGTTTAAAGAACTGCAGGTGGGCAAAGATAGCTGGAATGGGGAATGCGTGTCTCTGTGGGGCAGGCTGGGCTACGTTGAGACAGGAGGCTTCTCCCTAAACAGGTGGCTCTTGGATGGGGGTGAATGTTGAATGGCATGCCAAGGAATAACAGCCATGTACTGAGTTTACTACTCTTAGACCTTAGAAACATGATTGTTCTCAAAACAACCTCACAAGGTAGATGTTGTTAGCCTTGTTTGTACAGCTGAGGGACTCCGCGGGTTTGGATAATTTGCCTCAAGGCACAGAGGTAAGACTTAAGCCCTTGCTGGTCTGACTCCATGGACCGTTGCTGTTTGCCCCAGCCACAGAGCTGAGGAGCTTGGCTTACATTCTGTAGGCTATAGGGAGCCACTGAAGATTTTTGAGCAGTTAAGTGATATCAACTCTGTATTTTGAGCAAGGAACTCTGGCAGCAATGTGGAACGTGGATTGAAGAGGAGAAGGAGAACCTAGGGTCAGTGTATGACCCACAGAAGGCAATCGCTTTCATTATACTTCTCATCCTCTCTCTAAAACAATGCCACCCAGCCTGACTGAGGATTGTGTCACCAAATAGCCTACAAAACTCAAGCTCCATTCAGAGTTTGAATTGCTGCTTTTGAATCCCTTCAGGTAATTCCAGGCAATCATTCCAAAGAGGGCTTCCAAAGGGACCACTTTGTTAGGGACAATGACTTGGATATATAGGTCCTTAAAAAAAAAGTATGTTAAAGAGTAATAAGTTCACATTGTATCTTATATATTTATTACCCTCTTATCACCCTCACCTACCCCCAGCCTGAAAACACACACACACACACACACACACACACACACACACACACACACTCACAACCAAAGAAAAAGAAGTAGTCAGACAATCTGATCCCATTTGACCAGACCCACAACTTCTCTTTATCCAGACACCTGATTTTTAAGACATTGAAAAAATATATCTTGGGGTGCCTGGTTGGCTTAGTTGGTTAAGTGTCTGCCTTCAGTTCAGGATATGATCCCAGGATCCTGAGTCTGCTTCTCCCTCTGTTGCTTCCCCTGCTTATAGTCTCTGTGAGCCAAATAACTAAATAAAACTTTTAAAAAAGAAGGAGAAAGTGTATCTTATTCTCCTGGCTACAATGAGTCCTCATCCAGGAAAACTTGAGGATAGAAGAAAACTCTGAAAATCATGGAGGCCATGCTCCTACCTCTAGATCCAGTGGATGAGGGACCATCCCTACCACTCTGAAGGGTCCAGTCCTGTGTTCCAAAGGTTGGAGGTCTCCTGGAACATTCTCTCCTAAGACACAGCTAGGAAAGTCCAGAATTCAGAGTGTGCTTATGGGGAAGCAGATGAGATTTTCAAAACTTCTGAGACCAAAAATTTTCTCCACCTTTTCTGAATGGCTGCAAGTATCGCCTCTCACAGGTCTGCCCAGAAGATGGTGCTGTAAGACAAGCCCCACATCCATCCTTCCTTGCCTGGCTGGGATCAGGATGGGGCAGTGGAAAGCCTGCAGGAACCGGCAGCAGTTATCCCACAGTGCTGAGCACTGGAGTCCCTTCCTAGAGATCCCTAGATGACTGAACAGAACCTTGGGGGTGGGGGCATCCCCTGAGAGAGGCCTGAGCATCTTGATGGAAAGGATGAGATGAGGGACCTAGGAACCAGGAACAATTATGCTAAGGAAAGAGGGCCCCTGATAAATACACTGTCAAGAAAACCAGATATCCCTTTCAACACTTGAGACTTGATCCCATTCCCCAGGATAGCTGAAGACCGGGGATGAGGGCTGAGAGGCCCAGGGCCCTGAACACAGTTTATATTCTGAGGTAGAAAAAGGACATTGGTGGTTGTGGGAGAGCAAGCCAGAGACCCTCAGATGAGGAAAGTGAACCTCCAGGGATGACTTTGTCAATGTCACAGAGCTAACAAATGACAGCTGGGCTAGGAATGAGGGTTTCTTGAAACCCCACTCACCTTCCTCTGACCCCATTGTCCCCTGCATTCTGCAGAACGTCAGAACCTAACATTCATAAACAGAATTTCCACAAGGACTGCCTTCCTGGGCAATTGAAAAAGATAGGGCTCTTGACTCAGAATACCAATTCACATTTTTCTTTGACGTTTCCAATCAGATTTATTGAGGTATGATTTACACACATTACAATTCATCCATTTTAAGACTACATTTTAAAAAAACTTTTTTTAAGTGGGCTCCATGCTGGGGGTGGAGCCCACTGTGGGGCTTGAACTCATGACCCTGAGATCAAGACCTGAGCTGAGATCAAAACTCAGGGGCTTGTGGTACCTGGCTGGTTCAGTTGGTAGAGCATGTGACTCTTGATCTCAGTGCTTCGAGTTCGAGCCCATGTTGGGTGTGGAGATTGCTTAAAAATAAAATCCTTAAGGGACGCCTGGGTGGCTCAGTTGGTTAAGCATCTGCCTTTAGCTCAGGTCATGATTCCCCACATCCTGGGATTGAGTCCCACACGGGGCTCCTTGCTCAGCAAAGGGCCTGCTTCTCTCTCTGCTTGCTGTTCCCGCAGCTTATGTTCTCACTCTTTCACATAAATAAAATCTTAAAAATAAATAAATAAATAAAGGGAATCCCTGGGTGGCTCAGTGGTTTAGCGCCTGCCTTTGCCCTACAGTGTGGTCCTAGAGACCTGGGATCCCCCATCGGGCTCCCTGCATGAAGCCTGCTTCTCCCTCTGCCTGTGTCTCTGTCTCTTTCTCTCTGTGTGTGTGTCTCTCATGAATAAATAAAATCTTTAAAATAAATAAATAAATAAATAAATAAATAAATAAAATTTTTAAGACAAAAATCGAGGGCTTAATCAAGTGAGCCGCTGAGGCGCCCCTTAAGAATACATTTTAATTGACAACATATATAGGTAGTTTGTACGGTTTCCAGGTACACCAGCTCCAATAGTGATTTTCAAATAATGAAATTAAGAAATGAGTACCGGGGATCCCTGGGTGGCGCAGCGATTTGGCGCCTGCCTTTGGCCCAGGGCGCCATCCTGGAGACCCGGGATCGAATCGCATGTCGGGCTCCCGGTATATGGAGCCTGCTTCTCCATCTGCCTATGTCTCTGCCTCTCTCTCTTTCCCTCTGTGACTATCATAAATTAAAAAAAAAAAAAAAGAAATTAGTACCATCAGCTGCATTTATACAGAGGAAGGAGAATATATCTACACAGGACAAAACAGTTTCTTGCGTAGCTTTCTTTAACAAGACTTAAATAACTCACATTTGCCATGTTCCGTAACAGAATTCTGTTTCCTCCACATACATAATTTTCTTTGCACTCCCTGAGCTGTGAGGTAAACAGGGACTGTCATCCCCACTTGACAGCTGGGGAAATGGAAGCTACTCTCGTCCTGGGAAGCATAGGCAGTGAGGTCTGAACCCAGGTGTGGGCTTCACGTTGAAGAAAGATCTCTCTTCCTGGAAGCAGTGGGCCTGCCCTTCCTACCTGTTCCCCATGAAACCAGAACGTTTGCTGGAGCCAGCGAGATGGAGCATCATGATTAACAAAATGACTGGGGTTGGCTAGTGGGTCAATAGGTGGGTAGGTGGGTATGTGAGCGGAGGAGGGAGATGGAGAATCAGACACACTCCCCTGGGGTCCACTAGAAACTTTTGGGGCAATCTTGAAATGAATCAGAGGAGAACCCTGGAACACTGCACCCCACCCCATCCCCCAACAAGGATTAGGATGCAGGAAGACTGCTTTTGTGCAGCAAGGATGAAACAAGTGTTTACAAAGGCTGGAGAAGCATGCCAGGATGCCAGTCCAGGCACAGAATGAATTTGCAGGATGTGAGATTAATACCACTCCCTCCTGAAAAACTAAAAGAAAAAAAAGTGTGGGTCTCTAGCTCTGTACCTCTTTTGTTCTGAAGGAGCACATTGGGGGGCTCCTTTAAGCTCTACCTGGATACAATGAGGGGAGCTAAGGTGCAGCAGGTAGGAAGGAAACCAAAGGGAGCTGGGAAGGTAGGGAGTGAAAGCAGGGGAGAGACCAGGAGGCTGGGCTGAGAGAAAGCCCAGGGCTTGGGAGGGCTCCTGCCTGCCCCACCGTGTGTGCATGTTCACAAGCACCCCCTCCAAGATGGGGCCCTCCAGGGGGTGCTCCACTTAGAGCTCAGAGGCTGGGCAGCAACAGGAAGGAGGGAATTGGGGTATCCCTGGGCAGATGGGCTCAAGGGATCTATTTGTAGAGTCAGAGGCCCAGAGGCTGCCGTGTGCAAGCTGCTTTGGGCTCTCTAGGTCACCAGAGAAATAAGGAGCTTCTCTGCTGGCAGCCTTTTTCCTTCTCCTCTTCCTGACTCACCTCTTCCTTCCACTCTCCTTAAACCTGCTGAATCCCTTAGGCAGCTGGGATCAACATAAGCTAGAGGCTGATCCGTGTACAAGGGAAATAGGGGAGCCTGGAAACAGCAGAACCTGGGAGAGGTATCCGTGTACAGGCCAAATGAGGGGAGCCTGAAAACAGCTGAATCTGGGGAGATGGAACTGCCTAGTGAGAGAGCAAGGGGGTTCTGGAAACTGCCGAACCCAGGGAGGCCAATTTGTATACTGGGGAAACATGGGGGAACCTGGAAACAGCAGGATCTGGGGAGACAGTTCGTGTACAGGGGGGCAGAGAGTGAGAAGCCTGAAAACTGTTGAGGCTGGGGAGGTGGATTCGTGTGCAGGGGGAGCAAGAGGAGCCTGGAAACCGCATAATCTGGGGAGATGTGCAGTATACAGTAGAAGCTGGGGCAGCCTGAAAACAGGGACTCTCAGGGGATGGATTTTGTAGGGTTGCAGCAGGGGGACAGGGGAGCCTGGGGAATCTGATGAGACGGGCGAGGCAGGGAGACAGACAAACACAGGCATGGAGACAGAGAGGTGGCTAAGTGGAATGGGGGTACAATGAACCCCCTTCCTAAGAGATTTGAGCTGGCCTTCCCAACGCCTTCTTCCAGACAGAGCAGGGTAAGCAAGTAGATACCCAATGGCGATGCAAGATTTAATGGGGAGCCCAATGGAACCCCGTTCCTAAGAGATTTGAGTTAGACTCCTTTGCAGGAGTCTTACCCTTCTTCGAGACAGCACAGGGTAAAGGAGTAGATCTCCACTGGCCACCCAAGACTTCACATGGCAAGAAGAGAAGGGTCTTTGTGGACAGTTGCTACCCAGATCCTAAAATGCGCAAAGGCTGGAATTCCCTAGGGGAGCTGAGGAGTTGGGAGGGGGGGGGGGTGAAGAGGTTGAAGAAGCGGCACCCTCCCCCTGCCTTCTTCCCCACCCCCTCAGTGCAGGGACAGGCCTCTTTCTCTTTTTCCACCAACCAGCCTGACCTCTCCCCCCTAGCGGTTCACTTCTGAGTGACAGACGGACAAAGACAGAGCTGCAGACAATCGAAGGAGGGAGGCCCCACAAAAGCTCCTTCCCCACCCCGCCACCCCTCCCCTAGAGAGGCCTTAGGCCGGCCAGGGCCAACGGGAGCTGTCACTCCAGTGGCGCTGCCTTCAGGTGACAGGTCTTCTGGAGACAGAGTGACGACCGGCTTAAAAAGGCCTGAAATTTTTGGGACTCTGTCTGTGCCTCTTGGAAACCAGTCTCCCCACCAGTCAGTTGCCTTCAAGAGGGGAGAGGGAGGGGCACCAGCGGCCACCGTGGCAGAGGGCAAAAGCAAGGTCCCACTATTCCCTAGGTGTGGGATCTTGAGCCAGTTACGGTCCATCTCCGAGTCTCCGATGGCTTCTTTTGCCCACCTTCTGGAAAATGAGGGATTGGCTTCCATTTCGAGAGGCCCTTGCAGCTCCAACATGAGAATTCCTAGCAGACTCGGGAGAAGGGGCCCGGAGTGTGTAGCATTTCTTCTCATTGGCTGGCACAGCTCGGGACTTTGCAGGCAAATATTGGAGGAGGCTGGCATTTTGGATGTCCTGGGAGTTCAGTTTAAGCGTTCCCTGGTTGCTGAGGAGAACTTCTCCACTTCTTATCACTCCGAGGGGATCCCTCCCTTTAAACAAAATTATTTTTTTGCTCCAACCACCTTGGACTTCCTGGCTTGTGAATCAGCCTGGAATGCGGGTCCGCACCCAGTCTCATATCCCTCGCCCACGTGTTTTGCTCTGCTTCCAGGCTGGCCTCACCCCCAGCCCCTCTGTCCTCTTTTGCTGGTGGCTCTGTTATTACTCTGTTTCTCCTGAAGCCAGAGATGTTTGGAAAGGAATGTCTGGGTCTTGTAATGAAGCTTCAGAGTCTAAAGGGAAAGATTCTCCTCTTTCAGCAGAAAGACCTCAGGTTACCCCAAGGCCCTGAGGCCTTACAACTGTGTCTTGGCCACTACCAAGCCCGGAGAGGGGACACAGTACAATCACTTGCAAGACTGCCTGCTGGGAGTGCAGGGGAGATCACCTATAAACAAGACCTCTCAGCCCCAGAGCACGAGAAAGCTTACTGTGTGTGTTGGCCAAGGGGGTGAACCTATTCTTGGGCCAAACTCAGGCCAGGCCGCCTCATTTGAGTATCAGACCTGTGTCTCTCCCCTCCTCTCTTAGTCTGAGAAAACACTGGGTTCAGCCCCAGGAGCATAGCTTGGAGGAAGGTGCTAATGGCTCCAGGGGCCCACCTCCCCTCCAGGCCATGCAGAAGCAATTTCTAGCATTTTCAGAATCAGAAGGGAAGAATCCTGCCCAGGTGGAAGGGGAACTAGAGTTGCCTGCCTTCCTTCTCTTGCGGACCTCAGGTGACCTGCCTCAACATGACCAAGAAGGGGGAGGAAGAGTCTCCAGGGGACCCTACTGGGAACTGGACTGCCCGCTGGGGGGATGAGGGTGGGAGAAATGGCGGGGGGCGGGGGGGGGGGGGACGTCCAGGGCCACCAATGATGGCTTCAGGTGCACGGAACCCCATTCCAACCCGGCCGCGTCATTCCCAAAGACGCGGGCGCGGGGCATCTCTGCCGCTCGGCCGTCCTCGGGGGCCGTGGGAGCCGGAGGGGCGGCGCGCGGGGCGGCGGAGGGCGGGCTGCGGGGCCTCCGGGAGCGGGGGAGGGGAGGGGATCTGATTAGGAGCCCGGCCGTATGGCGAACGCCGCCGAGATGGAGGTAATCACTGAGCGGGCGAGACAGCGTGCTCGGCGACAGCAGGCGGCCCGGCCGTCGCCATGGCAACCGCGGCCTCCGGGGCGCGCGGCTCGGCGCAGCTCCGCGTCCGCGGCGGAACATCTGCTTTGCACGGGGCTGCTGGGAGCCGGGGGGCGCGGGCGCGGCTGCTCCCCCCACCCCGCAAAAAAGAAACAAATTAGGCCAACTGTCCAATGAGGGGCCGCAAATGTATTTATTAATGCGAGGGAAAGGTTGTTCCGGAGCGCAGTTTGATTAATGTTTGAGTCTTCAGCTTGTCAGTCTGGTTTTGTCTCCCGCGAAAGGGGGAAGGGGAGGGGGTGGGTGGGGGCTGGAAGGGGAGTGGGGAGGAGAGAGACAACAAAGCGGGAGGGGATGTTAATAGCCAAATAGGCTCTTTTTCATGTTTCCCTCAGCCTGCCACCCTTGATGGATGGCTCAGACAGAGACCGGAGCGCATCGGGGAGACGCGAGCCCCTCCAGAGAGCTGGGGGTGGGGGGCGGATGGAGGAGAGGGGGTGGCTGGAGCCTGGCTGGGGTCTGCGGGGAGGGAGCTCCCCGAGGGCGGCGGGGAAAGGAATGGCCCCCGGGAGGCCGGCGGCTCCCCGGGAAAGCGGAGGAGAATTGCACAAACTGTTCGCAAGCCTCCCCTGTCTGCGACCTCTGGGCCCGGAGACAGCACCGGCAGTCGGAGGGTGAGGGTCTGTGTCCCCTCTGGATGACAGGGAGGGGCAAGAGGCCCTCCCCCCTGGGGTTAGGGATGAGGGAAGGGAGGTGGGCATAGGACGATGGCTTCCAATTGTCCCTCTTTCTGTCCTCCACTATTCCCTTTGCTCTCACCCCTCTGCCCTATTCCCCATCTTCACTCTTTGCTCCTCTTCCCTCCCTTCTCTTTGTCTTTTCTTCCATTGTTTCTTTCCTCCATCTTCCTCTCCTCTCTTGGTGACATCAGCTGGCTGTGCTAGGGTCTGCCTTGCTGAGATGTCTTCTGTGAACACAGGCTGAACACATGTAATGCTTCCTATTTTCGGTGTCTTCTTTTCTGGACTCATGGGAAATTGAGGGCTCCACTGGAACCCCAAACTTGACCTCCATGAGGAGAAAACACAACCTTACCCCTTTTCCACCATCCTCACCAAATTCGCCTAAGCCTCGAATAATGAGGAATTGGGAGAGGTGGTTGGTGGAGGCTGAAAATGATAGATTTCTGGCCAGGCCTGGGATTCAGGAACACAGGAGAGGGTCTGTAAACTTAAACTGTTCGGAGGTTAGAGTCTTTCTCATTACTATCCCCTGTCAAAACACAAAGTAAAAAAGAAGAAAGTAGCCCTTTAAAGACCAGGCAAAATTCTAATGTTACTTTGCAGCTCATTTTATCTTCTCAAACAAAAAAAGATCGAATTTATAATTCCAAAGAGCTTTGTGAGAGCGAAGTCATTAAACACTGGATAAGCCACTTGAACAAATCAGAGCCCTACTTTCCTCGGAAAAATTTTATTTATTATCATCAGCATCACAATTATTATTATTTAAACTCCTGGGGGTGGGAGGATTGTCCTCTCCATTGGCATTTGGTTAAGAGTAGGGGCTCTGGAATCAGACCATTTGGGTGGAATCCTGGTTTTTCGCCTCACTAGCTGGCTGATCATGGGCAAATTCCTTAGCCTTCCTGAGCCTCAGTTTCCTCATCAGTAAAATGGGGATTAAAATTATCCCTAGATCACTGGGTTGTGGGAGGAGCAAATGATATAGTCCACATAAAGTGTATGGCATTGTGTCTAATGACGTGTTATGTGCTCAATACATGTTGTCTGTTATTGTTTTTCAGTTATAAACCCTTTTCAAAGAAATCCCATGGTCAGCAGCACTGGATGTGCATTGTGCTCCAACTCTATAAATGGCATTACATTAATATAAGATGGGAAGAGATACGAACATGATATCTGCTCTTGAAGGATTTATAGTCTTTCTTACAAGAAAGACTAGATACATTAACATTACAAATTATCTAAGGAATCATGCGCCAAGTGCCAAATAAGTAGTAGAGATGTCAAATGCTTTCAACATTTGGGCTGCAGGACTTGGAGCTACGAGTCCCCCCAGAAGGAGCCCTGGGAACCAGATCTCTAAGGTAGTGAGAGATGGAGTGGGGTGGACAGGGGAAGGGTTAGGGCAAGAGCAAAGGCCCAGAAGGTGCCTTGCTTATGGATGAGTGAGTGTGGCTGGATCTAAAATGGAAACTTAAGGAGAATATCAAACACAGACATGGAGAGAGTAGATAGCTAGATATAGATATTTTTATTTTATTTTATTTTTTTATTTTTTATTTATTTATGATAGTCACAGAGAGAGAGAGAGAGGCAGAGACACAGGCAGAGGGAGAAGCAGGCTCCATGCACCGGGAGCCCGACGTGGGATTCGATCCCGGGTCTCCAGGATCGCGCCCTGGGCCAAAGACAGGCGCTAAACCGCTGCGCCACCCAGGGATCCCGATATAGATATTTTTAAAGGGAAACTTAATCTAGTGGTAGTACATAGAATGACTTGATAGAAGAGAGACCAGAGACCAGGGAGACAGTAAAGTAGGACGTGGACCAGAAAGGCAAGGAAAGAATAAGGGTGAGAAACATGAAAAGGTTTGGTGACTCACGGATGTCAGGAAGAGGGAGAAAGGAGAGCAGTTAAGTACTGAGCACTAATCTAAGGCTTGGAACCTGGGGAGAGGAACGAGATCTACAGAAACATTGTTTGGTCATCACTTACTTGAGTTCTGGCTGGAGCCTGCATTGAGCAGATCGCTGCACAGCCTGCTGCCATGTGCTTGCTGATGTGTTTTCGTGTTTTTTGTGTGTCCATAATGGAGTGAGTATGGTGGGAAGTCAATGTTATCCATCTTCCATCAGCCTGACGTGTGCTGTGAGTTGTGGGAAACTTCTTGCCTTGTACATCTTCTCTTGCCCACCTCCCTCCCTCATGACTGATCTTAGAGGGGAAGGGTTCATTCTCTGGCAAGTAAGAATAGCCCTTGTGGGGGGCTAACCCTGGGGCTTAGTTCCAGCAGCCCAATACCTCAACAAACGAACTGAGAGTGATGCACCCGTCATACGGGCCCTGTTTTCCAGAAGCTGAAACTCTAAGATGGTGTGCAGTTTGATCATGATGAAATGAGGCAAATTTATAAGCTAATGCCCTAGGAGTCCTAGTTCTCTTTGAAGATATTCCCTCCACAGTGATCTCATCAGGCGGCAGCACTTGTTCTAGATGTTTCCATGGCTCAAAACATTGGCAAAAAGCTTCACAGAAAGTACCAACAGAGTCTGCACCACATTTTGTTTTATTGTTCTCAGAGGTACTGGATCTTCATCCTTGGAAGGTGCAATGGTTTCACCATTTTTCATAGGTTGGTGTTCTTCAAAAAAGTTTCCAAACTACTTTTAAGCCAAGTGTTGAAATAAAGCCATAACCTCCTACTAAAGAGCTTGACTACTGAATGCCGTGCATGATTCTGGATCAGAGCCCGGATCAGGGGCAGTGGGGAGTGGAGGGAGATGAGGATGGGAACAGCTATAAAGGACTTTCCTGGGAAAGTTGATGGAATTTGAACATGGACCATGAGGTACATAGTGATCTTACAGCAACATTAATTTGCTGGATTTTGATCATCATGCTGAGATTGTTTGTGTAAAAGAATGCCTTTGTTGTTTTTAGGAACTAAATACTAAAGGGACATTAGGTCTCCAACTTTCAGAAAGTTCAGGGAAAAAAATACATATGTAAACATGTGGACAGAGAAGAATAAAGCAAATGGAGCTAACTGTAAACAGTGGATAAATTTGGGTAAAAGGCACATGGGAGTTCGTTGTACTGTTTTTGATATTCTTCTGTTAGAAATTTACCAAAATCAAAAGTTATTTAAAAACCCAACTATGGCCTCCATTTGAAGGAGAGAGACTCATTTAGACCTCAATTCTTACAAAATAGTCCTCTCAGGAGTACACAGTACCCTTCAACACCTTATGAGTGGTTGGATGAGGGCATCAGACCTGGGGATGGAACAGAGCTGGTTCATATTTGGGTGACGGGCTCAGGATCTAAGACCTTGGTAGGATGGGCACATTGGCCCAAATCAGACACGGCAAAACATACTGACGCTATATCAGTGTTAGTTAACTTGAGTTGAGCGAGATGAAATTGAAAAGAGTTAAATTATATGTTTGATATTTAGCATTAAAAGCATTAACTCAGAAACACAGGACCTAAAGGTGGCATATTCCCAAATAAGTTTGGTTGACTGTAACCTCAATGTGCCAATATATATAGAAGCTACTGTGATCTATGGTTGCCATAGAACAATGATAGATTCTGAGCTGCATTAATACAGATACAGTCTCTAGAACAGGGGAGGTGATAGTCTTTCTCTGTCCTCTACCCATCAGACTTAATCTAAAGCATTCATTTTAGGCCTGGGCAGTATTAACAAAGAAAGACATTGCTAATGAAAAGAGGCACAAAAAAGAGAATAGTGAGATTTTGAAATGAGAGCATTTGAGGAATGGCCGAAGGAACTAGGGATGGTTCAACTCTCCGGGATTCCTATTGGCCACCGTCTAGACACTGGATTCACCTCTAAAACTAGAGAAAAGGTTTATACATTCTTCATCACTTCACAAGGTGAAAATAGGACAGAAGGATGGGAATTACAGGGAGATGATACGAGAAATAATTTTCTAATTATTAAACCAGTCTTAAAATAAAAAGGGGATACCTAGTGAGTTCCCTGTCACTGGAAGAATTCAAAGAAGGATATTTTCAAGGCTACTGTAATAAGAATTCTTGCGTAAGAAAGACCCTGGGTTGAATAGACCTCGCTGGTCCCTTGAACTCTGAAGTTCTAGGCAATCATGTGTCTGCTCGGAAAAAAACAACCCGCCAGCCTCATTACTCTGTGGTCCTTATTATGTCATGTTTACAGAAACTTTCCACAAACCCGCTGCTTTCATAAGGCTTGGGAAGCCTGAACCAGGAACCTCCTTTTGAGTATCCCCTGCTTCTCTGCCTTGCCCCTATTCCAATCTCCCATCTGGCTCTTGGTTGCCTCTGCTCAGAACTTTCTGCATATACCTGCAGGGTGGGATTCCTCTTGAGAGATTTCTGAGGATGAAAATTCTAGGTGATGTACTAGTCTTTCTATCCAGGCTGACTCGAGCCCGTATTTGGAATTTCTTAAAAAAAAAAAAACACACATTTTAAAAAAAGATTTTATTTATTTATTCATGAGAAACAGAGAGGCAGAGAGACAGAGACACAGGCAGAGGGAGAAGCAGGCTCCATGCAGGGAGCTGGACGTGGGACTCTACCCTGAGCCTCCAGGATCACGCTAAACCGCTCAGCCACCCAGGCTGCCCCGTATTTGGAATTTCTTTCGGAGCACTACCTGCATTGGAGGAATTTAGCTGGGATCCCGGCATTCCAGCTGAAGCTGGCAGAAAGCAGGGTGGAGGTGGAGGGTGGGTGCTACCCCAAGTGAAACAAACCTCTGAGGAAGGACCACAAATCTTAAGTGCAAAGGAAGATAGAAAACAGAGATAAGAAATGGGCTCCCCTTCTTTGCTATAGTCTTCCCCCCAATTCTTTTCTGTTTTAATCACAGAAGAATGATTAGTCAGCCGAGGACGGACGGGGGAAGAAAGCAGATGAGTTTTATCTGGCTGGGGTCCGCCTGAACCGCAGCCATGTGACTACCTGGCTGACCTGGGGTCTCCATCATGTTCCTGCCTGTCCACAAGACGGATCAGGCTGCCCTTCTCCCCGCCCTCCCCCTCTCATTCCAGGGGAGGGTTGCTGGGATAATTATAGCCTACTTGTTTCTCTCCTTCTCTCCTACTCCTTGGGGTCCTATTTTTTTGTCCTTTTTTTTAACTGACTCAGTGGACAGAGGAACTTCTTCAACACTCTTGCAAAGTAGAATCTGGAAGTTTCCCTCCAGCAGAAATAGGGAGGTTAGATTCTCAAAAATCATCCTGGATTTCCATCCCCTGTTAACTGGGGACCTATTGCTTTGCGCTGCATCTCAGCAATGCAGGGCCTTTCCCCAAACACTCAGGCCCTCTCTAGTATCTGCAGAGCTGCTCCCATCCTGTGATCTCACGCACGGTGCGGAATCTCTCAAAGTGTCAGTTATTCCACTTGGAAGATGGGGAGAATTATACCTACATCCCAGAATTTTGGTAAAGATTCAACAAAATAAAATGCGTGAAGTTCTTGGCCAGTGGCTGGCAAAGACAGGCTCAAAACGTGGCAGCTGTTATTTCCTTGGGCTCCCATTTGTCTGTATCTTGTGGATGAAACTAAAGGAGATGATGAAAGTTAGGGAGAGACAGCAGAGACTCAGAGGGCAGCCCCGGTGGCCCAGCGGTTTAGCGCCGCCTTCAGCCCAGGGTGTGATCCTGGGGACCAGGTTTCGAGTCCTGCGTCAGGCTCCCTGCATGGAGCCCGCTTCTCCCTCTGCCTGTGTCTCTGCCTCTCTGTGTGTGTGTCTCTCATGAATGGATAAATAAAAAATCTTTTAAAAAAGAAAAAAAGAGGAGACTCAGAGAAGACGGTTGAAGGGGTATGTTTGGTTAAATGCAGAAGGGATGCATAGGGGTGCCTGGGGTGGGGGCTCAGTCGGTGGAGCATCCAACTCTTGGTTTTGGCTCAGGTCCTGATCTCAGGGTCAGGAAATTGAGCCTCATGTTGGGGCTCTGAGCTAGGTATGGAGGCTGCTTAGGATTCTCCCTCTCTCCTTCTCTAAAAGAAAGAAAGAAAGAAGGGCAGGAGGGATGCAGAGCAAGAGAAAGAAGACTGGAGGAAGAAGGGGAACAGGTGCACTCCTTGGAGACCAGCCTGCAAAAAGGACAGAGGCTGAAATGGACGGACGGAGCCAGAGCCAGGGCAAAGGGACAGACAGACAGCAGATGGGAAAGGAAGGTGGGATGGCAGAGCCAGGGGCAACCCCAGCTGGTGTGAGACAGACAAGAGGTGCTGGAGAAGACAGGCAGGAGGGAAAGAACAAAGTGATGGGGCGGGGTGGGGTGGTCAAAACCGGAGGGGGGGGCAGGGTGGGACGGACAGACTGACAGGGAGCGGAGAAAGCATAGACGGACAGACAGATGGCAGGGACAAGAGGGTGCCCTGGGTTGCCTGCATTCTGCTGTGTTTACCAGCTAATTGAGTTAAATTGTTGTCAGAGATGTAATTAAAGGGTAGAGAGAGCTCTCTGGCAGGCCCGAAACAGATGGAGGGGGCTTTAATTGGTAATTAAATTCTTCCCTGGCAGCTGAGGAAGGAGCTCGTGCTTCAGCCTCACAAGGCCACGGGTGGCCTTCCCCCCTCTCTTGGCCCCTCTCAGGGGCTCTTTGGGGAGGGGGCTGGGCTCTGCGCACCAGCAGCCTGGCAGGCGGGGAGGCCTGGTAACTGCAGGAGAATGCCAAAGCAACCCTTCCTCCCGCCTGGCTGGCTCAGCTCCCATGGGCTGATCCGAGCAAACCCACCCCCACCCCCGTGCCTGCCCCTTCCTGACCTCCCCGCTCCCACCCACCCCGCTAGCATTGACCAGTGAATTCCTTCGTGGACCTTATTACGTCACTTGGGATCCCAGGGAAGAATAATGGTTCCTGCCCCCCACCCCCACCCCACGGGTTGGCTGGGGAAGGGTTAGCTGGTTTAGTCAGGGACCCAGGCAGACCCATCTGTTGGCATGGCTCCCATGGGCCCCTCAGCATCTGCACCCTCCCCGCCGCCCTCCCCTCCAGGAGCCACTGTGCGCAGATTCCATTCTGCCTGGCCCATCACTGTCTGGCGCTGACTCTGCACTCGTCCTCGCCGCCCCCCGCCCCCCAGCAGCGAATAAGACAGGATGGGATCAGCAGCCTTGATGGGCAGATTAGTTAGACTCCTCTAAGATGTGAGCATTTACACTCATCAGCTTTCAACTCCAAATCTCGGTTTGACCTGCATTTCATTGCAGAAGGACCCCGGGGACAGCAGATTTCCCCGAAACCCGCACATTCTCCACTTGTTCCACTTCAGAAGGAGATAAGCACAAAGACAGCAAAGAGGCAAGGCTTTTAAAAAGAAAGCTGAAAGGGAAGTTAGGCAGAAATAAAATCCAAGACAGACGTTGTGGAATTATTGTCAAATGCACGGCCGCCTGTGAGCCAGTAATCCGGTGCTGCCCTCACAACAGCAAACTCCACGCTGGATGCATGAATAAGAGTCCCGGGGATCATTCTCTCATTATAGCTCAGCTGATCAGACAAAAGTTCTTTGTCTTGCTGTGGGCTCCATGGGGCCCAGAGAGTCATGGAGGCGCTTAGAGGGGTTTCTGGGAAGGGCCATAGGGATGATAGAAAGGTTCAGGAGGGACAATGGTCGGCTGTATGGATTTTTCTTCCTCTTGGTTCTTGGAGGTCCGCTCTGCTGTTTCACTTCAGCCCCACATATGCTGTTCTCTCTCCCAGAGACTGAGATCCCTGCCCTCCCATCCTCCTTCCCCAGACTGTCCTGAGGCCACAGGCATGTCCTTCCTCCTCTCTTCAGGACGCTAACCCTCCCCCCACAGCCCCTGTCCCAGCATGCCCGGGTTGCTAGGTGAATTCTGACCCCCTCTCCTTCAGAGGCCAAGGACGTGTGCACTTCACTCACCACTGTCTCCCCAACACCTAATGTAGGACCTGGCAATTCGTAGGTCCCGAGTTCATATTTGTGACTGAAGTAATAAAACCCAAAACACTCAGCATGGAGGCCAACTCTGAAAGCCATCAATAAAGTTATGCAGATGAGACGGTTAGAAATGCAGCAGGGATTGGGGTTAGCTGCAGGGAAGAACTTCAAAAAATTTTTCTATATTTGCTAAGGGAGAAGGAGAAAATCTCTTTTAGAAATAGAAGACAGGGTAGCCTGGGTGGCTCAGCACTTTAGCGCCGCCTTCAGCCCGGGGTGTGATCCTGGAGACCTGGGATCGAGTCCCATGTCAGGCTCCCTGCATGGAGCCTGCTTCTTACTCTGCCTGTGTCTCTGCCTCTCTCTCTCTCTCTCCCTCTCTGTATCTCTCATGAATAAATAAAATCTTAAAAAAAAAAAAATAGAAGACAAAGTCAGTGCAACTCTTGATCTTGGGGTTGTGAATTTGAGCCCTCTGCTGGGCATGGAGATGACTTAAAAAAAGAGAAAAATAATTTAAAAAAATTTTTTGAAAGGAAGAAGACAAAGTCGAATTAATGGCCCCCATGTCCACTGCGGGCAGCCCGGAGAGTGAATTTCATGGCTCCCAAACACCAGAACCCCTCCCCCACTGGAGATTTTTAAATACGTAAATGTAGGGGCAGGGGCAAGAAATTGTATTTTTAAAATCCTCCTAGTGATCCTAAGGATTGGCAGATTTAGAAACCACTAGATTAAATGTCAGGATTCTCTCAGCTACAAACGTTTGTTTTTCTTTTCTTTTGCTTGGTGCACCACCTCCTCTCCACCCCTGCAAGAATGAATCAGTCTGGCTGATTCTAATAAACCTGAAAGCAAGCAAGCTTCGGGAATATTGACTTCTGTATTCTTCAGAGAACCTGGGCAAATGTAGGCGTGAAACATGCTTTGCTGAGTGGGTTTTTTCAACCCAAGCTGAAGAGGTTATGATCCCTGGTGACCATACTCTACTTTCCCTGTTAAAAAGACCAAATTGAAAATGAATATCATTTTGGGACGCCTGGGTGGCTCAGTGGTTGAGTGTCTGCCTTTGGCCCAGGGCATGATGCCGGGGTCCCAGGATCAAGTCCCACATCAGGCTCCCTGCACTGAGCCTGCTTCTCTCTCTGCCTGTGTCTCTACCTCTCTCTCTCTGTGTGTCTCTCATGAATAAATAAGTAAAATCTTAAAAAAAAAAGAAAGAAAAGAAAAGAAAATGAATACGATTTTAACCCTGGTTTAGCAGCCCCATCCCACAAAACATTACTGAAATACAAAAATTGTCAAGGTCAGAGGGCACCTGGATGGCTCAGTCAGAGCAACACACAACTCTTGATCTTGATGTTGTGAGTTGGAGCCTCATATTGACTATAGAGCTTACTTAACTAACTAACTAACTAACTAACTAAATAAATAAATAAATAAATAAACAAAATTGTCCAGACGCCTGGGTAGCTCAGTCGGTGGGGTGTCCAAAACTCTTGATCTCAGCTTGGGTCATGATCTCGGGGTCATAGGATCAAGCCCTGCATTGGGCTCTGAGCTCTGCGAGGTGTCTGCTTGACGATTCTTTCTCTCTCTCTCCTGCTGCCCCTCAACCTTTCTAAAATAAATAAATAAATCTTAAAAAAAATAAAATTAAAACAAAACAAAACAGAAATTGTCAAGGTCATGGAGTACTGAAGCTGAAGGCTGAGTCCTGCATTTGATTTCTGGTATCTGCTTCTCCTATTTGGTATCTGCCCCACTACAGATGGATGAAGTCCACTGGGCTTCCCCCAGATGGCTCCAGCTCTCTCTCTGCCCAAGTCACATCCTTCACCCAGGAGGTCGGGGGACAGTTGTGGGTGGGGAGGCCAGGAGAGGAGATGAGTAGCATTCCTCTCCCCCAGCCCCCCACCCAGCAGCCCTGAGCAAGCTCATCCTCCTCCTGCCTCTCAGTGGAGAGCCCTCCTGATGTGAGCCTGCTCGAGGACTCTGCCTTCAGAGGCCACCGCAAGGCCCTGGGGCCTGCAGGGTTAAGCAACTGTCCTGGCTCATCAGAGCTGACTTGCTGCAAGACTAGGCTGAAAACAGTGGTAAAACCCAAGCCTCTTCACTGCTCTGTTTCCTTTCTTGTGGCCTGTGATTGAGACTCGCAGAATTTAGAGCTGGAACAAATCTCAGCCTTCTTCTGCTATGACAGTTTCCAAGTCCTGGATTTGGACAAAGCTTGGTGGTGTGGTGGGGGCACTCCTGCTTCAACCAAAGCAGTTCTGCTTTTTTCTGTGTGTGTGTGTGTGTGTTTTTAGGATTTATTTATTTATTTGAGAGAGGGGGTGGGGGAGGGGCAGAGAGAGGGAGAGTCTTATTTTTTTTTTTTTTTTATTTTATTCATGAGAGACACAGAGAGAGAGAATGAGAGAGACAGAGAGAGAGAAAGGCAGAGACACAGGCAGAGGGAGAAGCAGGCTCCACGCAGGGAGCCTGATGTGGGACTCAATCCCAGGACTCCAGGATCATGCCCTGGGCTGAAGGCAGCGCTAAAGGGCTGAGCCACCCAGGGATCCCCAAGGGAGAGAGAGTCCTTTTTTTTTTTTTTTTTTTTAAGGCAGAGAGAGTCTTAAGCAGACTCCACTGAGCGCAGAGCCCCACAAGGGGTTGGATCTCACAACCCATGAGATCATGACCTGAGCTGAAACCAAGAGTCAGATGCTTAAAAAAAAGTATGAAGAAGGGTGCCTGGCTGGCTCAGTCAGTAGAACATGCAACTCTTGATCTTGGTGTCATGTGTTTGAGCCCCATGTTGGGCATAAAGTTTACTTTAGATAAAAGAAGTGTGAAGACCATCGTTGAGCACTGCTTTTAAATATAAGGCAATTGGGGCACCTGGGTGGCTCAGATGGGGAAGCATCTGCCTTCGGCTCAGGTTATGATCCCAGGGTCCTGGGAGGGATTGAGCCCCATATTGGGCTCCATTCTCCATGGGGAACCTGCTTCTCCCTCTCCCCCCTGCTTATTCTCTTTCTCTTTCTCTCAAATTAAAAAAAAATGTATATTTTTAATAAAACAAACAAATAAATAGATAAATATAAGGCAACTGTGAGCCACCTGGGTGGCTCAGTCGGTTGAGCTGCTGACTCTTGATTTTGGCTTGGGTCAGGATCTCAGGGTCGTGGGATCGAGCCCCATGTTGAGCCCCTGGGGGCCCAGCGTGGAGTCTGTCTCCCTCTTCCTCTGCCTCTGCAAGCACATTCTCTCTCTTAAACAAACAAACAAACTTAAATATAAGGTAACTGAGGCCCTGAAAGTTTAAAAGAATGGCTGAGGGTCACATAGCTAACCAGGACCAGAATCCTTCTGACCCCCCAACCTCTAGACACCACACTATGAATCCTCCTCAGCCTGCCCCAGGCAGCTGGGGGAGAAGGGAAACCAGAAATCATCACTGGGAGAGAGCCAAGGCCACAGCTCTGGGGATGGACTGGCAGTGGATAATGTCCAAATAAAGCATCACAGGGTCTTGCACCCAACCTTTGCTGGGCACCCACTTGGTGCTTATCCTTACTCTTCATGGAAGAAAAAGAAAAAACAAATCATAAAACTTCAAACTCAAACTCAAAGAGCCCTGTTTTCAACCAACCTCATTCACATGGTCAGGAGAGTGATGGTTCCTCAGTCCTAGCCCTATAGCTAGGATCTCATGAGCCCCCTCTCCTGCCCTCCCCTAGTCTGTCTCCCAGACCTGGTGGAAGCCCTGGCAAATGCACTCTTCCGTGGAGGGAGGCAGGAAGGAGGTGGGGAAGAAGAGCCCTTTCCGATGGAGTCCAAGAACAATGATTTCAGCAGTTGTTATATTTTCTTCCTGGATAAGAAGCAAGAAGAGCCAAGTAAATGAGCTTGATCTTCTAGGACCCTGGATCCTGGCTCTGGCTCTGCCACTAATTGGGTGGGCCTCTTCCCCTCCCCAGGCATCAGTTTCTCCATCTGGACAATGAAAGATTAGAATTGATGCTTTCCAGCATCTCTTCCTTTTAAAAGTCCACGGATCACCAAGACAGAACGTGTAGGTGACCATCCAATAACGTTTTTCCCTCACTCCTGCATCTCACTCTTTTTCCTGCTTCAAACGGACCCTTCCCTTGCTCTTCTGAAGATGCTCCCCACTCTACGGACCACACCCCACAACCCCCTCCCCTGATTTCTCTGCACATGGAGAGGAGATGCGAAGTCTCCCGGGACTACCTTGAGGCTGCCCCTGGCCAGACAGTGGTTCCCTCCTTCCTAGTGATTCTTTGTGTCTATATTTCTTCCCAAGGAGCTGGGGTCACAGTGCCAAGGAGAAGGAATGAAAGGTGGTGGTGGGGGTCATCTTTTTTCCCCTCGCCTCTGCCCATCTCTCCCTGCTCCAGTCTGGTTTGTCAGTAAAGGGGAGGGAGGATGGATGGAGGTGGTCCCCGAGCCTGTCCCACAGCTCCCCACTCCACTGTCTGCCCCTCCACAGAAGCAAAATGGGTCACGCTCAACAAGGGCCGTTATTGCCAACCTGGCCCTGCTGCTGCCTGGGAGAGCCCAGCCCTCCCCCGCCAGATCTCATTAAGGGGTCGCCACTTATGCTTCCCAGCCGCCCCCCATCCATCTTTGGCCACGGATGACAGACTGGGCCCGGGGGCTGATGTCCGGCAGGTGACAGGGTTAATGGCAGAAGAGGGCAGAGGGCAGAGGCCAGCCAACTCACAGTGGCGGGAGGGCAGCCTGGGGAGGCCCCGGGTCCATTCCAGCTGGGCAGCGCCTCAAATTATAGCACCTGGGGGAGGGATGAGTCCTGGACCCATCCATCCCCAGGGAAGTAAGGTGGGCAATATCGGTCATCTTGGGAGCAGATGGTAGGATGTTAGCCTGGGAAGAAGAGGAGAGAAGACGCTCCGGGGGGTGGGGAGGAGTGGTGCACAGGCTGAAAAGAGAAGAGAAAAAAAATCCCTAGAGTATAAAGTATAAAGTATATAGTATATAAAAAGCCACTATGTATGTGGGCTCAGGGAAAACAATTACCTCTGGGATCCCCGGATGCTCTTTGGCAAGAAACACATATCTTGCTGATGTGTAGGAAGCCAGGTGAGTGTGTGCCCGTCAGTCACTCCTTTTGTTTTCCCTTCCAGCTGCCTGTTAACTGTGGCCTCGCACTGTGGTTAGGAGTAAGGGTCTAGAGTCAAACAGTGTGGGTCCAGATCCTGTTCAGATCCTCCCTGTGTGAGCCCAGGGAACTTACTTAACCTCTCTGAGCCTGATTTTCTCCCTCTGTGCAATAGAACTCTAGAAGCACTGGCTCCCAGGAGGTTGCAATTACACGATGCGTGGACACAGGTCTGCTGTGTGCATGCAGTAAAAGCTAGGAGCTCCTGGGAGGAGCAGCATTGTTGCACTATTGCATCACCTTTGCTGCTTCCCAACTAGCCCCAGGCTTTTCCCAGGCTTTCTGCCTCAGGACCTCCCCTCGTTTGACCTCCTACATGCTTATGATCACCTCCAGCCTGCTCTGCTCACTCCCAGGAAGCTGCTGAATGCTGCTTTGGGGGCAGCTGCCCCTCTCACTGCTCCAGAGAGGAGGCCCCACAGTGGCAAGGGTTAGTCCCTCTGGGCCTTTGAAGCCTGGAAAGGGGAGGGGCTGCCCTGTGCTCCTGACCTGGGGGGACCAGGCTCAGCCCCCCACCTCCCACCGTGGGAGGAGAGCCAGGAACAATGGGCAGTGGAGGGCTGGCTCTACCGCTGGCCAGCTGGCAGTCAGGCGAGGGGGTGGGGTGGAGGTGGGAGCATGTCTTCTCTGAAGCCAGTAGGAAGTCCTTGTGAGAGCGGATAGTGGCTGGGGTCTGACCATGGGGGCCCCAGATATTGAGGGTATCCTATGGAGAGGAAGAGAGAGAACCTTACGAAGTCGCCCAGAGGCCTCCCAGAGGGGTTGCAGGGAGCCACCTCTTTGGTCCCAAGGACCCCCCCTCAAAGTGCACCCTGATCTCAGGATAGGTAAAGGAGGCAACTAGCACTACCCTGCCCTCCCTCCCTGCCTGGTTGGAGTGGTTCCCCCGGGTGCTGATCACCTCCATTAGGTCCTCAATCTTGCGAGGATAATGCATGGCCCAGGCTGGGCTAAGGGAGGAGGCCCCATCGGCAGGGAGCCGGGAGGCAGGACACAGGGGCCTGAGCAGAATACCAAGCAGCCGGCCTGGGCCTGAGGCTGCCCCTTGTGCCCAGCAAATCTGGGCCAGGCCAGAAAAGACATGGGGAGCCTGTCCCCACCATCCACAACTCCTGCCCACCTCTGTGCCCTCTTGCCAACTCTACCACTCCCTACTGTGGCTGAGCTTGGAAGGTCTCCCCTCCCCAAGGGCATCAGCCCAGTGTGGTGCCAGGGTTCTGGGTAGCAGGAAAAAGCAGTATCTGATCTACCCAATTGGACCAAAGAGCCTCTGAGGATGACCCAGCAAGACCAAAAAAACAAAAACAAAAAAAAAAAAAAACAAAAAAAACCTTTGGTGGGGGTGGAAAGACCCAGAACATAAGAATGTTCTCCCTTTCATTGTCTGTCCACAAATGTCAAATGAAATCAACTATAATGCGTTCTTCCAAAGTGAGTATTGCTATGATGTAGCCATGCTCATCGCTAAATCCAGTCCCCTTGGGGAGGTTGCTGTCTTTGGCAGCTCTGATCTCAGTTCACCCCAGCCCAACCTCTTCTTTTGCCTTCTGCTGGGAAAGCCTTTTTACACCATGTGTGTGAGCGCCCTGCGTGGTTGACAGAGCCCCTGCACTCCTGTGGGCACATCTGACTGCCCCCACCCTGCCAGGTAGGAAGACAGGTGTTACTGCCCCTGGAAGGCAGTGTAGCCTAACAGCTGTGGGCTTGGACCCTGGAGTCAGACAAATCCAACATCCCTGCCTACCAGCTGTGTGACCTTGGGCAAGCTTCTAAATTTCTGGCCTGAGTTTCCTTATCTATTAAGTGGAAATTAAACTAGTAGTATCATATACATTACTTAGGAGACTTTGTTAAATGAGAAAAGCATTTAGCACAATGCCTGGCACTTCATAAATACAAAAATGGCAGAGGGGAAAAGAATTCTTAAAAATTTCTATTTTGGGGATCGCTGGGTGGGCAGCAGTTTGGCGCCTGCCTTTGGCCCAGGACGCAATCCTGGAGACCCGGGATCGAATCCCACGTCGGGCTCCCGGTGCATGGAGCCTGCTTCTCCCTCTGCCTGTGTCTCTGCCTCTCTCTCTGTGTGTGTGTGACTATCATAAAAAAAAAAAAAAATTTCTATTTCGTAAGAGAAAAAAATGAGCTCCTGGAAGGTAAGAGGTTGGGCTGGGTTATGGAACTAGAGGCATGATCTAGCTCTTTCTCCACCAACACACCTGACGGGCAACCCCCTGCCCCACCTTCACTGGTTCTTTCTCACTCTCCTGCCTCATCTGCCAGCCTTGCCCCCCAGAGCTGGGGTAGCTGCCGGGGCTCCAGTCTCTGAGTTCCCCTGGAATGTGAAAGGCTGGTTCTCTCTTCCTGTCAGGACCGGGCAGAGATGTTTTCAGTAATGGGAGCAGCAATCAGAATTCAAAGTTCATAACTCACCAGTGATCAGATAGATGTAGGGGAGGTGCTGGGACAGTAATATTAATAACTGTACCATTAAAAACTAGTAAGTGGGGACACCTGGGTGGCTCAGGGGTTGAGTATCTGCCTTTGGTCCAGGGCATGATCCTGGAGCCCCGGGATCAAGTACCGCATCGGGCTCCCTGCACGGAGCCTGCTTCTCCGTCTGCCTATGTCTCTGCCCCTCTCTCTGTGTCTCTCATGAATAAATAGATAATATCTTTAAACAAAACTAGTAAGTGATGTCTTCATAAAGCATGTGTTGTTTGGGGTGCTTGGGTTTGTTTATTTATTTTTCCCTTCAGGAGCACATAGGGCCACAGAGGGAGAACATTAAATTATCTCTTGAAATGATTCCTGTAATAAGTTGGGCAGGTTAGGAGAGCTGTTGGCAGCTCCTGCCAGACCTCCCTCGACCTTTCTGAACTCCTATCTTTCACTTGGCCCTGTTTTAGAAGAGGGCAATTACTCCCTTCTGGGTTAGCTGTGTCCCTTGTTTAGAGCTGCTGTCTATATGGACAAAATGTGCGGTTTTTCATCAGCCAACCAAGTAAGAGTGATCATATATTATTCCTTGCCAGAAATCAGAATGTGCTGCATGACGTGGAAGAGAGGGGGCCTGTAGGAACAAAGCCTTTGAATATTTGAAATATGCCCTATTCTGGAAACCAGGCCCACAGAGCCCCAACCACCATGACATCGATAATAATCACAACTGTTTATGTCATGTGGACAACAAGCCAGGTTCCCTTCTGAGCACTTCACATGTGTTAACATACGAGATCTTCATAAGAACCTTTGCAGTGGATACTATCATCGTTCCCATTGTAGGTGGGAGGAAAGGGAGGTGTCATAGCCGGTAGGTGGTGAAGCTGGGATTGAGTCCCAGCCATTCTGACTTTCCAGTCTGGGTTCCCACCAGCTACCCTGCCTTGAATATTCTTCACTGGGGGTGGTGCCTTCCCCGTCTTTAACTCTGAGATAGGGATGACCTGGCCTGAGCTAAGGAGCTGATTCCTGATGCCTGGGAATTCCCTCCTGCTAAAATGGTCACAGTTATGCTATCCTGAGTACTTTCCAGGAGCCAGGCGCTATGCGAAGAAACACGTTGCGTGCATGATCTCACTTGCTATGTTCCCCACCCGTGAGTTGGGTGCTATTATCATTCCCACTCTGCGGATGAGCATAGCAAGGCCCGGAGGTGTCTAGAAGCCGACTGCAGCAAGCAAGTTACTGGAGTCTCAAAACCAGGGCTGACTCTGCCTGCCCTGCTGCCCTACAACAGCTTCTCCCACTTCCCACGCCAGGATTTTTTGTGATTCTAATACTCTGGGATCAGGTTTGAGTGAGCCCCATTGCCAATTTAACCCATTTCTAAGACGCCCAGATTTCCAAGGGGGTCCGAGGCCAGGCGACCCTGCGGGGAGACTCGCACAGACAGGAAGGCACAGGGAGTCTTTCAATTTTACATTAAAAGAGAAAGTCCCCTCCTCCGCCCCCCTCCCCCCTCCCCCTGCTGCAGCAACCTTCCAATCGCATCAGAGACCCGAGAAGGGGCTTGACCTCTGTCCCTGGGGGAGGTCAGCCGGGGTGACCCTGCCTGTGCGCAGGATCCCGTGAGAGAGGCCCAGCTGCAGGCCCCGGAGGGCTGGAAGCGCACCCGGAAGCGGGCCCGGGGTCACGGAGGGCGGCCGGGCGGAGGGAGGGGCTTCCCTGGCCTTTTGTGAGCTGATGGGCAGAGGGAGATTAGTTCCACAGGCAGCCCCTGTGTCTCCAGAGAAAGGGGCTATTGTGGAGCGACTCAAAATACGGGGCACAGCCCACCCCACCTCCCCTTTTATCGCCATGGTGATGGGAGGGGGCGGTTGAGGGAGCAAAGGAGGGAGGGAAAATGCGGGGCAGGTGAAGGGTGGGGGGAGTGGGCAGGAGGGGGTGGCAGTGGAAGCCAGCCAGAGCAAGAGGGGGAGAGGAGAGCTCTGCGCCTTTCTCACCCAGAGGGGCTCTCGGCTTCATCTCTCTCCTCCTCTCTGCGTCCTGCCCGCCCGAGGGCTCCCAGAGCGAAGAAGGGCTGGCCCACTCCCCTGCAGCTGGCCCTGTGACCTCGGAGGGTGAGGGGTCTGACCATCTGGGAATAAACTGCAAGATGGCCACATGGAAGGCAGCTGGTGAACAGCTGCTAGGCCTTGTCCTGCTTCTGGATATACCAAGTGCCCCAAACCATTGAATCTCAGGGTCACGGACCCAATCTCCCAACCTCGGCAGCGGCCCCCCTAGATACTGATCCAGTGTCAGCCCGAGGTCCTCAGTGATGGTGACTTTCTCACCTGGGCCCTCTGGGGACCTCTAGTTGTCAGAAAGGGCTTCCTTATACTAGGTAGAAACCTGTCTTCCTCTTACCTCCACACACAGGCCTATTAGTTCTGCTCTCTGGGGCTGTACCACGAAATAAGGTAGGCTTTTAATAAATAGTGGGGCGGCGGGTGGAATAACAATCTGACACTTCTTGACTTGAGATATTTGGAGAAAGCTGTCAAGAAGGTAATTCTGTTGGAAAGAACACAGTCCATAGTTCAAAAGGTACTCAAAGCTAAGTGGAAGAACTGGATGGGAAGCAATTCTGGCCATTGCACGCTGTCTGGGAGACAGGACATCTCAAGATGCAAAGGTCCTGGGCGCCACCTTGATGCCAACAGAGGAGGTCACAGACAAGGCCTTCGGCGTGTTTCAGCAAACTACCCAGCCCAGCAGACAGAGGCCAGAGTCAGAATTTGCCAGGGGAATGTGCCTGGTCCTGGTGTGTATGGCTCTGCTGCAAGCTAGAGAAACTCCCATCATCAAACAGGATTCTCTTGAGGGGAAGGGTCCAGTCATGTGTTCTTATCAAATATAGAGAGAGGAAGAGGGGGCTAGCCCCCATAGTTTGGGGAGACTCAAGGGTTCAGGGCTGACTGGGCTCCTCCAATTAGCAAGGTTACAAGTTCCAGCCTACATTCTGGGAAGGCCACCAGGAAGGCCTCAGGGCTGCTTCTGGCCTCCCAGCATAGCTCTTCTTACCAAGGTGGGTCAGCCCCAAGGTTTCATAGGACAGGAAAGGTAAGAGAGGGGTGGGAAGCAAACTCTACCATGGAGGAAGGAGGTTGAATTTAGGGCTCCCTTGCTACGCTGTTGTTCCTCCCACCACCACCCCGCCTGGGGAGGCCCAGGGGGCAGGCTGCTTGGGCAGGCACTTCGAACAGGTGCGGTTTAAGCACACCAGGCCCCAGAGATAAGCGGAGGCTTGCGGTCATGCTAATGAAGGCCACATCCTACGCTCAAGAGCAGTTGTTTCAAAATGCTGGGGCCCTGGCGAGTGTTGAAGAGGGCCTTGCTTCTTGTGTGGGAGAGAAAAGGGAGATTAGTCCAAGGCTCCCTGTTTGAACGGTGCCAAAGCCTCAGCTGTCAGGGAAGGCAGGCATACCTGCTGTTGTCTCTTCCCATTCAGCACCAGGGCTCCTGCCCAAATGCTCATGTCCAGATTGTATTTATGACTGTTTTAAGAAGGAGTGACAGAGCCTTTTAATATCCCTGACAGCCTAGGATGTTTTAATAGATGGTGGAGCTGGGCTACAGGAGGTAAGGAAAAGGAGCCGAGTCACTGAGCGAGCTGTCAGGCCTGGTTTCTATGACAGACCCGCTGATCCACTCTCCGACAAAATAAAATACGGGGCTGCGTCTCTCCTCGGCCCCGTCAAGTTGACAGACAGTCTGTCACTATTGTATGTCATCTTTCACCTTCTAATCACTTGGGCTTAGGGGACCTGCATTTAACGGGGAGTCCCTACAGGATTTCCAACCCACCCTGCCTCTGGAGCATCAAGGCCTCTGCTTCAACTGCCCCAGAGTTCCAGCTGGGGTTCTCCAATATTTTTCAATATCGAGCACTACTTCCCTATCTTCAGAGTTCCGCTTCACTTGTTGCTGGTTGTTAGAGGTGATTATAGGTCTTACAGAAAGGCTCAATCACCTGTAAAAACAGATGGGGTAGGTGGTAGGGATGATTGCACAACAATGTGGAAGTATTTAATGCCGATGAATTGTATGCTCAGAAAGGGTTAAAGTGGTCAACTGTGTGTTATGAGCTGGGTCACATTATCTTTTTTTTTTTTTTTTAAGAATTTATTTATTCATAGACAGAAAGAGAGAGAGAGGCAGAGACACAGGCAGAGGGAGAAGCAGGCCCAACGCAGAGAGCCCGATGTGGAACTCGATCCTGGGACTTCAGGATCACTCCCTGGGCCACAGGCAGGAGCCAAACCCCTGAGCCACCCAGGGATCCCCACATTATCTTAACCACACACAGAGTAAGAAACAGATACTTTGGGGGCGCCTAGGTGGTTCAGTGGTTGAGTGTCTGACTTTGGTTCAGGGTGTGATTCCAGGATCCTGGGGTCAAGTCCTGCATCAAGCTCCCCGCCAGGGAGCCTGCTTCTCCCTCTGCCTGTGTGTCTGCCTGTGTGTCTCTCATGAATAAATAAATAAAATCTTAAAAAAAAAAAAAAACAGATACTGTCAATCTCTGATGCCTTCTAATGTGGGTGTCCCACAGTGTATGCCTATAACCTGTATAACCTGTTGTCTGACTATTCCCAAGTTTCTATTCCCATGAAAATGCTCTGCCCCCACCTCCTGCTTCTTTACCTCTTCCCCCATTCTCTAGGGCTAATCAGCCTCAAGGTCAGTTTTGGAGTTGAACATCTGGAGGCTCCTTTTACATGCTTTTCTGGGACTAGGTTTGTGGCTAAAGCCTCTTTGGTCCTAAGAGTATATCCTGACAGGTGAGGCCTAAGGGATTCTCACGCCTTTTTTTTTTTTTTTGGTGGTGGTGGTGGGGAAAGGACAGCAAATCTCAGTGTCACCACCTGTTCTTTCTGGAGTGGCTGAAAAAAAAACCCCAGAGGGACCACGAAGTCCTCCTTCCTCACATATCATCTGCTCCCCCTCATCAGGGCTTCATCCTTCCGACCCCACCGACAAATGCCCACTGTGCGGAATGTTAAGGGGCAGCATTCCTGCTCCACTGTCCCAGTCCTGAGGGCTGCAGCTACAGAGCAGAGCCTCCCTCCAGCCTTGCCAGTCCCCGGCTCTGCGTTCGAGTCCTCTGCCAGGAGAGAGTTAAGGGCTTGGGTTTAATTTGCCCGTTAATCACAGTTAAAAGAAGTAATGAGCGTCTCCCCAAAGCCTGGGTGTTTCTCTGCAGATTAAGCAGCAATTTGCATAGCCCCTTTATTCATTCCCACCTTCCCCTGTGGGGCGGCTTGTCCTTTCAGACACAGCCAAGCGCAGCCCGCGGCGGGAGCGCTGTGACAAATGGCTTTGCTGCACGTGGTTTGGGCGAGAGGGAGGGAGGGGCAGGCTGGGAGGAGAGGGCAGCTCCCGACAGTAATGGATAGCTGGGCCGTTAAATAGTGCAGAACTTTTTATTAGACACACAGGAGAAGTTTAAATATTCAAACCGGTTTTCTTTGAAGCCTGGGGAATGAGGGGAGGGTGGCAGGCAGGATAAGTAAGAGTTTACTCAGGGCCAATTTACCCAGGGAGGCCGGGCTCATCAGCGCAGAGGAAGGGCACCTGGAGGACAGGCGTGGGTCTGCGGTCAGCTGGCACCCAGCCTCCGTGGCCCCGGAGTGGCCCTGACCCCCTCCCGATAGGCTGCGGGATCCTCCAGGCTGGACGGCAACCTGGGGCCTGACCCCACAGCACGCAGAGCAGTCTGCTTGGAGCCCAGCATCGGAGTGGCATTCCATCGTGGGGACTGACCTCAGCTTCAGAGCAGAAGCAACGGTGTCTCCCAAAGGATGGGACAACAGCCCTACTCCTCTGCTCTCCAGGAGAGCCCTTCACTAAACAGGGAGAGAGGACGGAGGGAGCCCGGGACACGTACAGGGCAGGTGCTCCCACTGGAAAGCACGTAGAAAGGATTTCAGGTTGACCACCGGTCCATCGTAAAAGCCTAGTTAAACCCAATTTCCTTCCCAACTTCCCATGTTTGCGGGATTCTTCAATTTTGCTAACTCATGGGCCCCACGACAGTAATATTTTAGAGGTCAAAGTCACTTTAGAGATCATTAAGACAACTGAAGTTTGGAGAAGTTAATTTTGAGATTCCAAAGGGCACACAAAAGTGAGCGAGAGCCAGTTCCTATCCTCAGGCAGCTCAGGGTGGAGCACAGGTGCCAGGATTGCACTGTGACGCCGTGACAGAGAGGTGAAGGGCATCTCCACATGGCTTCGGGATGCTGCTGAGGAAGAGGGGCTCATCCTGTCGGGGCCTGGAAATGTCCACAGAGATGTATTTGGGCCTTGTCTGAGGTGGGGCAGGAAGGCTAGGAGGGGGCCAAGAAGTGGGTTGGGGCTTGAGGACACATGTGGGTTTGGTGTCGTGGGTGGATGCCCAGGCTGGAAAGGAGATAGAGATCCAATTACCAAGGCTGGCCTGATACTCTAGGAGCTTAGGGAGCTAAGGGGGCGTCAGAGTGTCTAAGCAGGGGAATGATGAAGGTGAGAAAGCAGGGGCCGGGAGCCTGCTGCTTGACCTATAGAAAATATCAGATAGGGATGAAGAGTGGAATGGAGAAAGCTATGGGTTTGGTTCAGAATATTTAGGGATACCTGGGACATACAGAGCTGACACCCAAACACAAGTTTCTGACTTTAAGTCCAGGTTCTTTTGGGTCCATCCCCTCTCACAACAGCTGACTGTGGAGTCTAACTGGGCCAGTGGCCATCTAGGCACTGTACGCTCTTGCCATGGCTCCCTACCCTGAGGCCAGCAGTATCATTTTATACGGGAAGGAAAGAAGGCCCAGAGAGGTCCAGGGACTTGCCCAAGATCACATGGTGGCAAGAACAGAGCCAGGATTTGACCCAGGCGGTCCAGATCTAGAGAATGTGCTAATTATCATGATGCTTTGCCTGTTTCCTTCCTAACCTACTACAATTATCAGGTTTCATATGAGCGTGTACAGGAATGTGGAGAGAATGGGTGGCAATTAAATGAAATAAAAATTAGTGACAAGACAAGCAGATGCAGATGAGGAGTCAGGGAAGAGCCACAGGACCTGTGTTTCTAGGGGGGAGACTGAAGCAACATCTGGGAATTAAGGAGAGAGACAGAAAGGGGAGCAGGGAGGTACATGTGAGGGAACAAGCAGGACTGCAGCCCCCACCCCGGCATGGTGGGGGTGCTTTGCTTTGGTCCTTGGCTCTAGGCCATTCTCTCAGTGAGAATTCCCTTCTGCATGACAGAGAGAATCCCTGCCCACACTGGCCATGGGGAGCTAGTTCTAGATGGGTAGGACCCGATCTCCTCGGCAAGCCCTTAGTGGGCAGCCAGAAGCCAGATGAACAGCTGTCAGCACTCCGCTTAGCTCCTGGTCGTGGCCACCATCACAAGCTGCGGTGCAAAGGAATCCTACTTCTGTGGACTCTGACTAGAGCAGCACTTGGAGAAGATGTGGGAAGAAAGGCTTCACGTGAGCAGAGAGACGGTAATGGGGCTTGGGCAGCTGGATTTAGCAGGGAGAGAGGATCTAGGAAAACTGACTCTGCCCCATTGTCTGAAGGAAGGTGACAAGTGAGCTGAGTGGTGAGAGAGACTGAAATCTTCCCTGGAAAAAGGTGGCATAAAAGTGAACAGGAGGGCAGGTAGCTCAGCGATTTAGCACCACCTTTGGCCCAGGGCGTGATCCTAGGGACCCGGGATTGGGTCCCATGTCGGGCTCCCTGCCTGGAGTCTGCTTCTCCCTCTGCCTGTGTCTCTGCCTCTGTGTGTGTGTGTGTGTGTGTGTGTGTGTGTCTTTCATGAATAAATACATAAAATCTTAAAAAAAAAAAAAGTGAACGTGAAGGTAGGGTGTGCACTTGGCAATACGATTCACACCAAACTAAGGATAAATCTTGGTCCACCTCCTCCTCCTCTCCCAGAACATTTTCTCGAAGCCCCAGAATCTGACTGCTCAGAACTTGGTCTTCAAGCTCCACAAAGAACCTCCCACCATTCCCTTCCTGGAAGGCAAGTTAGACCGGGATGAAGAGTCCCTAACCACTGTTTCACAAACCAAAACTAAGAGCTCACATTTGTCCAGGAGTGCTTTCTCTGTGCCAGACAGCATTCTGAGAACTCTGTGTGTGTTAACTCGTTTAATCCTCACAATGAATTGTCAGGCAATTCAGAGAAAAGCAAGCGGGGACCCAACTGCAATCAGAGCAATGCTAAGGGGAATCTGGGAGCAGATCTGCAAGACACAGTGCTGTTCTCCCATGGGGTAAAGGAGCCGGGTGGGATCTCCAATGTCTCAGCGTGGCTGGGAAAGTGGGTTCCAGGAAGTGAAGCCCAGGCCAAAAGGCTAGGAGCTAAAGGTTCTGGACAAGACTAATGTTATAGGGTTAGAGACTTTTAAGAGACAATTGACATTGGGGTGCCTGGGTGCCTCAGTCGGTTGGGCACGTACCTTCAGCTCATGTCATGATCTTGGGGTCCTGGGATCGAGCCCCGTGTCGGGGCTCCCTGTTTGCTTCTCCCCCCACCCCGCCCTGCTCATGCATTCTCTTTTTCAGATGAATAAATATAATCTTTAAAAAACAAAACAAAACAAACCCAATTGACATCAGTGTAGGGTAGGCCTTCATTTTACCAGCTAAGCAGTGGATGAGGTCTGATCCCTGTGAGAACAGTCCCCTAACCACACCACTTAACAAGGTGCCCCAAATCTGCTGAGAGAAGCCTATCTAAACCCACTTCCCCTCCTGTGAAGATGGCCACACCTCAGCCTGTATGACTTCCTGCCATCAACCTCAGGCAGAGCAGAGCAGGCAGGCAGGCAAGGTGCTCCTCCGGCAGGGCAGGAGCAGGAAATTTTAAGGCCTGAAACTGGTCCACCGTTGTCACATGGTTCACAGGGCTTCTCCCTGCAGCTAGGTTCCTGGAAGCGACAGCATCCATCCATGTAGCAGCTGGTGATTGGACGAGGGACACTGACCAGGCGAGGGTAGCAATGCCTTGGTGAGTGGATGGCTGCTGCAAGAGGCAGGCCAGAAGGCCGGTGGAACCAGCAGCCGAACAGGTGGGGCAGGAGGTAGCAGCCACCCTCTCAGAGGGAAAGGGCCTAAGAGACTCAGCTTCCTAGGCCGCACATGTCCACAAAGACGGAGGGCAGGGTACAGCCCACCCGGTCCCTGTTACATCCTTCGATTCTAAGGACAGCTTTACCTCGACATTCCGCACGGGTTGTTTTTCCTTTTCCAATTCCTAGAGTAATTTCAGCCCCCGATACCTCCAAAAGGAGGTGAACACGCAAAGATTGGGGGGAAGCGATGGGCTGACATTAATTGATAGGAGCGGCTCTGAGCAGTTCATGCTGCCTTATCTCTCTCTCCTTTGGATAGCGTGTGTCCGCCGGAGTCCGCGGGGTCGGTGATTAATAGGGGCCATCACTCACTGTCCAGGACGGCTGAAAGGCAGCAGGGAGGGGGCGGCCCTCCCCAGAACTGAGATAACAAGCAGCAGGAATAATGAGTGGTGTCACTCCACTTTTCATTTTGATGGAAAGTCATTACGGGAGTCAACGCCAGCGACAAAGAGCCATGAATCAACTGCTCTGCTATGAAATTAAAATCGAATTGCTGGCCACCCCCAACCCCTACCCTTCCTGGGAAATGGGGATGGGTAGGTGGCTGGGGAGAGGGGTGCTATCCTGGGGTGGCCTCTACCCAATCACGGTGCTGGCAGTTATGGGGAGGAAGTGAACAGGCAGCTAGCTAGCAAAGGTGACAACTCCTGTCTCCACCTTGTTTATCAGACCCTTCCTCCCAAACCACATCTTCCCTCTGCCTGGAGGTAAGCTGTGATTAAAAGGAAAATACAGCTTTGCTTGGCTCCAACAAGGCTGCCACTTGACTACTACCCTTGGGCTTCTGGCCTGAGCAGGGCAGTCTAGCCTGGCCATGGACAGGAAAAGGGGCCCAGCCAATGGAGATCCCCAAGAGCCCCCTGCGGAACCACTTGTAGATACTAATCTAGGGCCCTGCCTGTCACAAGAAAGGGGGGGAAGTCCCTCCCCCCTTGGGGCTCTGTAGGAACAGCTGGTGGCCTTGGCAGCCCACTGGATCAAGAGCCCAAACAGGTGCAAAGCCTTGATTCAAGGGCCAGAGAAGCACAAACTCTCAGTAGTGAAGCAAGAGCCTCTTCCTTTTTTATTAAGTCCAACTAGATGATGAGAAGCCCCAGAAACTGTGGTCTCAGACTGAGGGTCGTAGGGCCAATCAAGATAGCTTCTTGCCAGAGAGTATAGCAAGTGTCAAAGGTCACCATCGAGGAGATGGCTCCTTCACGTGGCTTTCCATCCTCCAATCCCCTGGTCTCTGGCTAGGAAGGGCCCTGCCACTTCAGCCCAGGCTGTCTTCCCCTCCTGCCAGAAGGCTGGGAAGACGGGCAGGTGGACCTGTGGAGGCTGTCACAGAGAAGTTCCCATCAGGTTCACGGGGCGCCCACCGTACCTCTTGGAAATGTCAGCTTCGATCTGAAAGACAGTGATACCAAGTGGGTAGAAGCAGAGAGGCAAAGGTGCCTCGTTCTGTATAATCTGGGGGTCCTCCCCCTGGGCAGGTTTGCCTTTCCTGTCTTACCAGCTTCTGAAGCTCCTTGGTCTTCTCTAGCAGTAGATCTAGCTTGGGCTCCAGGGCTGCCTGCTCCTGAAGTGCTTCCTGCTGCTTCTGCACCATCAGCTCTTTCTTCAAAGCCAGCAGCTGGGACTGCTTCAGCTTTTGCTGGAGAAACCCCGTCACTCGATCCACATACCTGTGCGGGGCACTCGGGTTAAGCGTCTGAGGCAGCTGAGTAGCCTGAGTATCCCCATTCATCTGCTGGGAAAGGCAAAGGCAACCAAATCCCTGCCCAGCGACTTGGCCTCCACCCCCTTCATTCCCTTCCTGCAAGGTTTATGGCTCCCACTTCTCCTGTCTTACTTGGGAAGCAGAGCCTGCCTGCATGTCAAACCACCCCATCCTGCCCCAAGAGAACCCTGGATCCCAGCTGTGACAGAGCTGCCATGGGAGGCAGAGAAGAGCTCTGAGGAGTCATGGAGAAGGGGAACGCAAAGAGTCAGGGCTGCTCAAGATGGCGGCACGCCACATCACGCTCCGGAAGAGCCCAGTGTCAATAGGAAAGCCAGACCTTGGGGAGGCCAGGATCATAAACAGGTGTTGCATTCGAAGACTGGTGAGCCGGCCAATCAGGTCCTGTAGTGTCGACACCATGGTAACCATCTTCTCCTTGGTCTGGCCCTGCAGGATGGCTGGAGCTAGTTGGAACTGGCTCACAGACAAAATGTCTGCCTCCTCACTCATCTCCACGGCTCTCTGGGACAAGAAGATCTCGAGCTGAGGGCAGAAGAGGATCTGGTTGACATCAAGAAGAGAATTCAGAGGCTAAGCCCTCAGACTGCTCATAATGCAAGAATGAGATGTGAGGGCTAGACTCCTGGTGAGGAGGGATTATTTCTTCTGAACACTTTAATTGCTAGAAACTTACCAACTATGACGTGAGAGCCTGAAGCAGCCTCCACCGCTAATCTCCCGCCCCTCCTGCTATCTCACTCCCCACCACCCCCAGCCCTGGACACCTCTCCTTCTTCCCAACATGTGGCTCAGATAACTATAAACACAGAGATTTGACGGGTTCTCTCTGTCCCAGTGAAGGTATTTTCTCTCTGTGAGAGGAATGAGATTCAGGGAACTGGAATCCATATTTGAGAAGCCTGGACTAAGAAAGGGCTGGGAAGAATCTGAGAACCAGCCACATATCTTATCACTCTTATTCTAACCAGAGAAACTCCATCCTTTTGTCCTCCTTTGCCCTGGAGTCTAAGAGGAGCCTCTCTGAGCAAAAAGAAAAGGGAACAGGTGAGGACTATGAACGCAGATGAGGCCCTCACCAGCCACCAGGCCACTGGGAGGGGAACAGATGGAGATGAACACAAGCGGGAAGGGTCCATCCACAGAGGATGAAGGTACCTCCATGAGCTCATCGATGAACTGATTCCGGGTCTCGGGGTATTCGAGAAGTGTCAGGGCGTCTGGGCCCCTAGCAACACCTTCTGGAGCTGCCAGGAAGAGAGTCAGACAAATGATAAAGTCGCTGGGGACCAGAGAAAAAGACCCTCAACTTTGAGAAGTTCTGGTGGGCTAATATGGACAAAAACTCATTGCAGAAGCTACTTGATGTCTCACCCCAGGGTGAGGGGAAGGATTACCTTTTCCCATTGTCTTAACTCGAATCACACACTACTTCCAACTGCCAATCTGGGAGGAGGACCACAGAGCTGGCTTTAGGGCCTGGAAAGGGCCCCTCAGCTCTGTCGGCCACGAAGTTTCATCCTGCACCGCCCTCTAGTGGCTTCATCAGGGAGCCTGCTTCTCCTTCTGTCTGTCTGTCTCTCTCGGTCTCTCATGAATAAATAAATAAAATCTTTAAAATACTTTTTTTAGAACTTCCGTTACTCTACTCTCACATCATCATCATGATTTTGAGAAAACAGTTAGATGTGTGAGCAGCCCAATCTTGGCAGTGCATTTTTTTTGTTTCCAGAGACACAGGGACCTTTGAGCATCCACTCCTGCCAAAGCTACAGGGAGGAGGGCACTTACCCTGGGTTCCGGCTTCCAGCACTGTGATCTGCAAAGCGGCGTCGTCTCCCCAGTCAATCCCATCACCTCCAGCTTCCTGGGTGGAAAGCAAAGAAGCTCAGCAGGGTTGCAAGAATCTTCCCCAGCAAAGGGAGACAGAATAAACCAAAACCAAACCCTTGATAAGCTCAGTATGCCTGCACATTTCAACTGTATGAAGGACTTGCAGCCACATATGTTGCTACCCTCATCCCTGCTTAGAGTTACCACCTGCCAAGACCCCCACATACCAGGAGAAAAGGGGTCAAATGCCCCCCCTTGGACTATACCTCGCCTGAGGTCTACGGGCAACATCTTTTTGTTTTTTAAGTTTTTTTTGTTTAACTTGAGAGGCGGGGGGTTGGGCGGGGGGCGCAGCGGAGGGAGAAGTAGGCTTCCTTCAGGGAGCCTAACATGGGACTCGATCCCGGGTCTCCAGGATCACACCCTGGGCTGAAGGCGGAACTAAACTGCTAAGCCACCGGGGCTGCACACTTCAGGTAACATCTTTAAAGACAGACAACACTTCTCTCGACACCAAAGCAGAGATCACACAGCAAGTCCTCAGAGAGATGGGCTAAGAGGGCTTCCTAACCTTTGAGTCTGATTCCAGGGAGATGCCCCAGTCAATTCCAGCAGCCTGGGCAGAGATGCCAGAATCGGTCCCTTCGGCAGTCACTTCCACTCCAAAGTCGCCCCAGTCAATCTAGCAGGGGAAAAAAGTGTTAGCTTAGAGAAAGTGGGTGAAAAGAAAGGGGTGTGCCTCCCCAGAGGTCTCAGCTGCCCCTCTAGGGGGCGCCAGCACACTGTTGAAGGGCAATGGCTTGGGGGCTCCCTGAAGGACAGCACATCTTCAGAGAGTTCACAGGACAGGATTCCTAGTTCAAGGTCAACCAGCTTGCTGAGTCTCTACAACACTCATCTCTGCTCTGGCCTCAAGAAGCCTGTAAAAATAAAGGAGGGCCTTCTGGGCCCTTCCAGCTAGGGTCTCTCGCACCCAAATCCTACTTTCTTCCTTCTGGGACTCTGCACTCAGGTAGAGGTGGAGCTGTGGGGCATGAGGACATGGCTCTCGCCAGGTTTGTCTTACCATGTCTTCTTCCACCTGCTCAGGCAGCTCCTCGAGGTGGGGCCGCTCCACCACAGAGGGTTCTGTCCCCATTCTCCATTCGTACACCGTGGAGTTCCCCCGCCTCTGCACGAACCGCAGCATTGGCAGCACCTGCTCTGTAGGACTGCAACAGAGCACTGCCTGACGCTCCTGCTGCACACACGTGAAGCCCACGCGGGGCTCCGGCCTGCGCCCCCAGGCCAGGTGGGGGAGCTCCCACAGGCTCACGTGTGTAAACCAAAACTCAAAACGTGAGGTGGGAAAAGCACAAGTAGAGGAGACAGAACAGCCAAGGAAAATAGGTCAGGTCAACTGTCCCCCCGCGCTGGAGAGAAACTAAGGTCCTTTACCTTTCACACACAAACCCCACACAGGCCTGGTACAGATCGATGGCTTCACCCAGGGCCTGAGCCCCTGCCCCAATCTCAGCCAGCTGACTCGGCAGGTCTTTCACCAGGGCCAGCAGTTCTCTTCGGACGTTGTCTCCCTAGAGAGGATGGGAGAAGAGGGCTAAGACAGGAGCAGTGGGAAGCACAGTGCAGCGAGCTAAAAAGAACACCCAAAGATTGCAGATGGGTGAGACACTGGCTAAGAAGGGCACAACTGGCCGAGAAGGGAGCCTCTCCCAAAAGCGAAGGGGCTGGGTTCAGGCCAACAGAGGCGCCAGGTGCCCTCCAGCTCACCGTGATGCCATACTGCTTGCACGAGTGGTAGAACTGCTCCCGCATCTCCGCAGCCCCCGCCTGGCCCTCCTCCTCCTTGCGACTATATTCTTGCTGCAGCTGCTGGCACTTGGCGATCCGCTTCTTCAGTGAGGGGATCTCATAGTTGACATTCCGAACCAGGAGGCTGGAGAGTTCCACTGAAAGGAGCCCAGGAAATTTACCCCAGATGCCCACACCCCGAGGCAAACATGCCCCTGTGACATGTGCAAATACACCCCATGGCAGCAGAGAGCGTGGCTTGGCCTCCCAGCTCCCCCCTCCCAGCCATGGAACCTCACACATTCAACCTCACCAATCCAATCCTGTTCTGTAACATAGGGACAATCATATTTACCATGAGGATTAAGAGAGAGAATCCACATAAAACATGAGTATAATTCCTTGCATTTAGTAGGTGCTTGGTAAGTATGAGCTATTATTATTAAGACTTTGAGGAAACATACCCCAAAGTACCATAAGCCCTGTAATTATGCTCTCAGGCACCCAATGTGGCCCCTCTTCTTCCCAGTGGAGACTAGGGGTGCAGAGGAGGTGGGTCAGTCACCAAGAGGTCAGTAATGAGGACCTACACATACCTGCCAGGCCCGGCCTGGCCAATACCTACTACCTGCCTGGTCTTCCTCCTCCTCCCAATACTCTTTGGGGAACTTCTTTGCCCACCTGGTAAACATCTATACCCCAGCTTCTTCCCCCACAAGGACTGTGCCTCCTAGAAGCCTAGAGTCTCAGAACTCTTGGGAGTGGGCCGCCCCATGGACACCAGGTTTCCCAGGCTAGGCTACTTTACCTAGGTAGGTGTTGTCCTTCTCATACAGGGCTACAATCTCCTGCCAGTCCTGGGTGAGGATAGAAATAGGAAGTGAGCTGGAATGGCGCTCAGCAGCCACATACCAGCTCAAGCCCCAGGGGGGACGCTCCCCAGCCCTCATATCACATCAGACACAGACCTCTTCTTCATAACACTGGCTGGACACCCCCACACACTTCCTTTTAAGAATGTGGCATCAACAAGTGCTCCCCAAAGCAGTAGGACTGAAAACGTAAACCCAGGCATAGGATCTACTTTGGAATAAACTTTGGGGGCAAAGAGAAAGCTCAGGAAACAGTCTACATAGGCATCTCCACTGGACCCTTAGCGAGACCAGAGACTCTGACCCTGCAGCTTTGCCCACACTTGCCTTCATTCGCTGTGAAGAGTACCGGCCAAAAATATTTTTTGTGGAGGCTTCAGTGCCTTTGAGAAGGTCCACAATCCTTAGGCAGTGGAAGTAGTGAATGTCTAAAAAGCAACGAAAAACAAAGACTTTGGGAATTATAGTATTTTCCCCACCTACTCTGAGCACATGGCTAACTGATGAATATGCTGAGAACTTTAGCATGTATAGCTCTCCCTCTCAGCATTCTGTGTTGGAAGAAACTGGCATCTGTACCCCAAAAATAAATCTCTCTCTAGGGGTCAGCCCTACAGCTAAACAACAAGGGGGCGGCTCAGCTGATATCCAGTGCTCCAGGAAAGAGGGGCTCTGGTAATGTAGCCCAGAAGCACTCACAGGATCCAGAGAGCAGCTGGGCGATCTCCTCGCTCTCTGGCATGTCCTGGATGGCAGCATTGATCTTCTCTCGGATGGTCAACACCAGACTCTGCCATTTCAGACTGCAGTGCCTTCTGTCCACCAGCCAGTCTGTGTGAGAAGCACCCACATCACAGCATTCCCACTGACACAGCCAGAAGCCCACCACTAATTCAGGTGAAATATGCTAAGACACTGGCTAAAAGTTATATGTATATTGGTTAAGGTGCAAGCATCATGGGAATAAAGAGAGGCTCTGGAACGCCTGGGTGGCTCAGTGGTTGAGAGTCTGCCTTCGGCTCAGGATGTGATCCCGAGGTCCTGGGATTGAGTCCAGCATCAGGCTCCCGGCAGGGAGCCTACTTCTCCCTCTACCTGTGTCTCTGCCTCTTTCTTGGTCTCATAAATGAATAAATAAAAAAAAAAAAAAAAAGAGAGAGAGAGGCTCAAAGGGACCCCTGGGGTTAAACAGACCCCACCGCAGCATGACCCCAAGATCATGACCCGAGCCGAAGACAGATATGAGCCACCCAGGCGCCCCATTGTATGACTTTTATAGAGCAACTGCCTCCACGCAGGGATAAAGAAAAACTTTAAATTGGTCCTGACATCAAAGTGCCACTTTTGACCACTCTAAATTCTCCATAATATTTTTGCTTCCATGGGTAATTATATCTTTCTTACTGACAGAGGATGCTTTCAACTTCCACTTCCTCAGGGCTGGGATTAACCATGACAATGGAAAATACAAGATGATTATGCCAAGTACCGGATGAATGAACAACTGTAAAGCCCCTAATACCTGCAGCGCCCTAAGGACTAGGTAACACTGGTACTCTCAACAGTGAAGAACTGCCTGGCACCACAAGAACACCAACGTGACTGACCTCCTGGACTCTGGGCCCAGATCTGTTTTTAGGAGAGGGTGTGGGTGGATGAGAGCCATGCATGTTTCCTCAGTAGGAGACAGCTAAGAGCTAGTCAGATGGTCCTGGCTTCTAATTATTAACCCCCCCCCCCTTTTTAAGATTGATTTATTTATTTGAGAGAAAGAGAGAGCATGTGAGCGTGGGGGGGGGGTAGAAGGAGAGAGAACCTTAGGCAGACTCCCCACTGAGCACAGAGCCCAACATGGGGCTTAATCCCACAACCCAGAGACCATGACCTGAGCCGAAATCAAGACCCTTAACTGAGCCACCGAGGTGCCCCTAATTATCAACTTTAAGTCTCTCAACCATTCTGTGCGTCAAGTTTCCCCACATATAAAATGTAGATAAGATATTGAACACAAGAGAGAATGGAATACTGTGCCTGGCATATGACAAGGACTCAATAAATCCAAGTAAAATATGCTCATTTTTACAATGTCAAGTGCCTAAAACAGCACCTGGTAGAGCAAAGACTCAACGAATGGTTGTTGTTTTCCTGGTCCTTCCATAGCCAATGACAAGTTCATGCACCAAGAGTGCACAAGTGCTGAAGAACTGGGACAAATCTGAATTTGTCTCCGTTATGGGGACACCTGGGTGGCTCAGTGGTTGAGCATCTGCCTTTGGCTCAGGGCCTGATCCCGGGGTCCTGGGATTGCCTGCATCAGGCTTCCCATGAGGAGACTGCCTCTCTCTCTCTCTTGAATACATACATAAATAAAAATATATTTTAAAAAAGAAGCTCCAGGGCAGCCTGGGTGGCTCAGCGGTTTAGCTCCTGCCTTTGGCTCAGGGCATGATCCTGGAATCCCGGGATTGAGTCCGAAGTCGGGCTCCCTGCATGGAGCTTACTTCTCCCTCTGCCTGTGTCTTTGCCTCTCTCTCTCTCTCTCTCTGTGTGTCTCTCATGAATAAGTAAATCTTTTTAAAAAATTAAAAAAAAAGAAGCTCTATTACGTGGCCACTGCATAGAACTCACTAAATAGTCCACAGTAGTGAACTGAGAACCCTGCCCTTATTAACATACCTGCCAACTGATCGAACACTGTGCTCTCACACTAGTTTTCAGCTATATCCCCTCTGCTGTATTCCTCTGAAACCTTCAGAAAGAAAAACTCTGTAGATACAATAGAACTAGAAGGGGATGAGGTAGTCAGACGTCATTTTTTTTTTAAGGATTTTATTTATTCATGAGAGACAGAGAGGCAGAGACACAGGCAGAGGGAGAAGTAGGCTCCATGCAGGGATCGCGACATGGGACTCGACGTGGGACTCGACCCCGGGGTCTCCAGGATCAGGCCCTGGGCTGAAGGCGGCGCTAAACCTCCGAGCCACCCGGGCTGTCCTAGTCAGATGTCATCTTAATGACAAAACTGACATCAAATCCATTAATGCAATTAGCATTTTACAATCCAGGAGTAGTGCACTTGCCTGGAAGGGTCATATATGAGGAGGTCCTTCCCTGGCTCTGAACTGAGGAGGTATGTATGTATGTATGTATTTATTTATTTATTCTTTTTAAAGATTTTATTTATTCACGAGAGACAAGAGAGAGGCAGAGAACCTCTCTCTTGTCTCCCGTGAATAATGAGGAGGTATTTAGATCAGATATAGACAGCAGGAAGGTGGCCTGGCCACTAAAAGGTCTTTGTTCCCAATTGGGTCTATGTCCCTCTTCCTCCTAAAATCAGAGGAAGATGGAAGCTTTTCTCTTAAAAAAAAAGGGGGGGGGGGATGCCTGAGTGGCTCAGTGGTTGAGCATCTGTCTTCAGCTCAGGACATGATCCTGGGGTCCTGGGATCGAGTCCCACATCCGGCTCCCTACAGGGAGCCTGCCTCTCCCTCTGCCTATGTCTCCACGGCTCTCTGTGTCTCCCATGAATAAATAATTTCTTTTAAAAGGAGGGAAGTTTTTTCTACACAAAAAGCATAGACATTGGAGTCTGACAGACTCGAACTCTAACTTCCTATCTGCCACTTAGTAGCTGACCATCTTTACAGTAAGCCACTAATCTGGGCCTGATGATTGACCGCACGTGTCATGCATGATGTTATACGGTGGAAGCTGAAGGTTCAAGTACAGACTATGGACGGTTCCTTCCCGCTCCTCCGAGCGCGGCAGGCAGACGCGGCTGGGAGCAGATCACCGCGAGGGGTCAGCGCCCCAGCAGGGGCCTTGGGGCATCGGGGCTCCCAGCTGTTGGCGACAGGCAGCAAAGGGCAGGGCCTCCCCCTGGCAGCCGGTTGCGCGGGGCGTCCCCTCCTACCGAGCAGCTTGCTGGTCTGGATGTCGATGGGCATGTGCTGATGGTCCTGGTGGGAAACACGCCGGGGAACGGGACGTGAGCGCGCCGAGGGGGCGTGCCACCTGCACGCTCGGTTCAGGGGCCCAACCGCCGCCCTGCAGGGCCAGAATGACGGGCCCGGGGTGGGGGGCGCGCCCGGGAGAGAGGCCGGCGACGCGGGCCAGGAACTGACGGGCCGAATTCAGCCCGGGTCCCCGGAGCAGCCCCCCACAGCCCCCAGCTCCAGGCCCCACACCTGCATCTTTCCTCCACTTCCGCTTCCGGCTGGCGACCCACGCCAGCCCCACCTACAACCAATCCCGCGCGGGGCTAGCGGAGCCTCTGTTTAGGCCCGAACGCGCCTCCTCCGGCCACGTAGCCACCTTCCTCCGAGCCAATCGGGACGCGCGCTCCTCCCCTGGCCACAAGCCCCACCCACCTCGGGGTTCCGAATGGCTGAGCCCGGAGAGGCGGGAGGACGGGAGTCAGCCAATGGGAGACGCGAGGCGGGCTCAGGGCTGGAGAGGGGCGGGGCGCCGAGAAAAGGCTGCAGGGGCGGCGAGCTCGCGGCAGGGGGCGCCCGAGAGCTGATACCCGCCGCTCCCGGCTAGGTGGCCGCCGAGCCTCGGGTGCTAGGATTACCTGGCTCGGGAGAGGGTCCTAGCGCTGACCCTGGACACCCGGAGGCCGTTAGAAATGCCTCCTTCCCGCCTTGCCTGGCTTTACCGTCCGTCGTCGTTTGTGGGTGGCGCTTGTCACATTTTGCCTTCCCGTTGAGTTTCTCTGATAGACATGTGTTGAGTACCTGCTACGTGCTGGGTAGATTAGGGCGGGGAAGGGGAGGCATCCCAAAGATAACACCTACATTGAGTCTTTAAAAGAAGAGCTGGGGCAGCCCTGGTGGCTCAGCAGTTTAGTGCCGCCTTCGGCCCAGGGCCTGATCCTGCAGTCCCAGGATCGAGTCCCCAGGATCGAGTCCCATGTTGGGCTCCCTGCAGGGAGCCTGCTTCTCCCTCTGCCTATGTCTCTGCCTCTCTCTCTGTGTCTCTCATGAATAAATAATAAATAAAACCTTTAAATAAATAAATAAATAAATTTTTATGATGGAAGAATTTCAAGAGGGCACCCCGACGGGTCTCACACTGATGATGCTGGTGGTGGCAGTGGCAGTGAAGGCAGGCCAGCATTTGTGCAGTAAAAGTTTGGGGCAAGGAGTGGCCAGCCAGGAGACTGTAAAGGTGGAAAGGTCCTATCATAGGGAGGAGCCTCATGAAGGAACTTGGACTTCACCCCTGCAGACAGGGAGGAACCACTAGAGGAGGGTTTGAAGGGTTTGAAGAGGGGAAGGACCTGTGACCGCAGAGGATAGATTTGCGAGAGATAAGACTGGAGACAGGTAGACTGTCAGGAGGTTATTATTGCAGAGATTAGGGCCTGATGGAGGACAAGACAGGAGGAGGAGGAGAAGGGCTGGATTTGAGAGATGTTTTGGAGGGAATGGGACAGAACTTGGCCATCAAATGGCCATGTGGGTGGGGGAGATAGACAGCAAGAATGACACCTAGGTGGTTGGATGAGGAGTGCCATCATCTGAGACGGGGAATGCAGGATGCTGAACTGGTACTGGGGAGGGTGGGGATCTTGGGGATCTTGAACTTACCCAGTGAATGATGCTGGGAGGCCCCCATGTCAAAAGTGTGCAGGAGGCACTTGGGTCTACAGCTCTGGAGTTCAGGGGAGCCCTGGGACTGGGGATATAGCTTTTGGAGAGCCACAGGCTGACTGATCCATAATCAATCCATGCAGTGGCTGAAGCTGAGGGAAGGCATGAGACTGGGAAAGCAATGGCTGGTGTGGAGAGACAGGGTGGTGAGACAGGTGATCACACAGGGCTGAGTATTGGGGCCATTTGGGGTCCCTCCCCTTCCAGGATGTTAGCTCCTCCCAAGGCTCTGCCGGGTTCTTTCTAACGGACCCCCCACCTCTGTGCCACCACAGCACTTGGGACCCAGTAAATTTGTTACTGAACTGCATGGTGTGATAGAGCAGTGAGATGACCTAGATTTCTGCCCAGTGAGACCTTGGACTATTTCCATAACCCCCCTGCCAGCCAGTTTCCTCAATGTGGAGATAGCACCTATCCTGATTGTCTTGGTATTTCTGTTTATAGGCTTAAATAAATAAACATACTAGATGTACAACTCTGCAGTTTACAACATGCTTTAATATATCTCTCATGCTTTGTAGACTCTGCGTGTCTGTGTGTGCATGAAACATTAATCGCCATTATTATAAAGTGGGTTGAAAGATTTCCCTTGAAATGGCTCTTAGGGCAGAACTAAAGGCCTCTTCAGGGTTCTCTCGTGGGAATTTGGCTCCCATCTCAGAGTCCTGACTCAGGCTGTAAGAATTGCTGGGGCTCCCCTGTGATTAAACAAACACTTACTGGGCTCCAACTATGTGTTCCTGGCTCCCCAGGACATCCCAAGAAGCAAGGCCCTGCCCCACCCTCGAGGCGCATCCCTCCTCCTTGAACCAACAGGTGGGGCAGAGCAGGGCAGGGTGAGTTGGTGGAGGCAGAGACCACCAGCACTTCACTCCACCCACAGCTCCCGGGGGTGACTCATGTGTAGCAGAAAGATGTTTGAGACTAGTTCTGTCGACCTGCTGGCCTCGGCTCAGGGTGACTGCCCCAGACAGCAGAGGAGTGTGGGCTTCCAGCAGCCATCTGAAGGTGGCAGGTGGGGTGCTTCTGACTGTGATTCTCACAATTCTTTGCTGATTTAGCAGACAGGAAACTGGGCAAAGGGCAGCATGTGGAGGGAAGTAGAGAAGGACATAGCAGGCCTGTGCCAGCTTTGGATAGGAAAGCACAGAGCCCCAGGGGGCTATGCAGGCAGGCGGCTTGACTATCCTGTGCTGTTGTTGTTAGCTTCCTTATTAAGTGATAACCATGTGCCACGTGCCAGTGTAGACCTAAATGTTTTACAAGCCTTATCTAATTTGATCCTTCCAACAACCTTATTATGTGGGCACTATTATTAGCCAGATTTTAAAAGGTAAGGGAGCCAAAGCTAAGTTAAGTAACGCGGCCAAAATCACACAGCTGGTAGTTGGTGGGGCTGAGATTCAAACCCAGGCCTGTCTGGCTCTCCAGCCTGCATTCTTTGTTCTCTGTTGGATGTGGCTTCTCCCATAACCCTGCCTACCATTCACTCAGCCCCAGCCACCTTAGCCTGGTGGCTTCAGCCTGATTCCCACTTTCTCCCCAGTTGCTGCACCAGATATCTGGAACCCCTACTTTTGCAGTCCCTGTCCTGTTCCAAAGTTCTTTCTTACTACCCCTCATTCTGGGCAAGAACACCCATTACTTATCTTTCTACAATAGCCATAAAAAAAAAAAAGACTTACCCTTGACATTCAAATAATCCATTACTTTTATCTTCCATATGTTTATTACTTTATGGTCTGTGTTTTCTGTGTACTTGCTCACAGCCATACAGATTGTTGGGATATATGTGTGTGTGCGTGTGCACGTGTGTATGCATGTGCATGTGTGTGTGTGGTGTACTTGCCAACTGGGCTGAAGCCCTGGAAACTGGGGTATCTTGGTGTTTATAGTGTAGTTTCTATGTAGCTTTTCCCCAGTCTGTCTCCGTACCTAGTCTGTGAGCATCTTGTTGGCAGGGAGTACCAGCTTGTCCATCTCTGTGACCCCAGTGCCTGGATGACACCTGATGTTGAATGTCAGGCACTTAATGGATGCTCCTAAAGGAAGGAATAAGGGGGCACCTGGGTGGCTCAGTGGTTGAGCGTCTGCCTTTGGCTCAGGTCGTGATCCTGGGGTTCTCGGATCAAGTCCCACATCAGGCTCCCTGCAGGGAGCCTGCTTCTCCCGCTGCTTATGTCTCTCTCTGTGTCTCTCATGAATAAATAAAAAATAATAATAATAAAAAAGGAAGGAATAAAAAGTCTAGCATGTACAAGCGGGCATTTAGGAATGAGTGGGGACCAGGATCACTTGGTCTGAGAGGAGGGCTGCACATTCCCCAGCTCTTTTTTGCATCCCTCCTTCCTTAGCCCAGGACTTAGAACCAGCGCCCCTGAACTGCTTGAAACTGTAATCCAATAGGATGCTGGGTCTTCCTGCCACAATAGAGCACTGAGACCCTTGGGGCTCCCTGGGTGTATTTTACTTGCCTCAGATAACAAAGATAAATTTCTGAGGATAGGCATGTTGTATGTTTGTCTGTGGAATATCATTTTTTAAAGATTATTTATTTATTTATTTATTTATTCATGAGAGATGCAGAGAAGGGCAGAGACATAGGCAGAGGGAGAAGCAGGCTCCCAGTGGGGAGCCTGACACAGGGAGCCCAATCTCGGTGGGGATCACAACCTGAACCAAAGGCAGACGCTCAACTACTGAGCTACCCAGGCGTCTCTGGAATATCATTCTTGAACCTAGTTTTAGGGAGGTGCGTTTATTTAATTTATTTATTTTAAAGATTTTATCTATTTATTAGAGAGAGAGCAAGTGCAAATGGGGGAAGGGGAGGGCCTTGGGAGAGGGAGAGAGAAAGAATCTCAAGCTGACCCCAAGTAGAGCCTTGAGCCAGACACAGGGGCCCAATCCCACGATCTCTCCCCTTGCTTGCACTTGCTGTCTCTCTCTTTTTCAAATAGGTAAAATTTATTTAGATGTCTACCTAAGCCAAAATCTAAAGTGGCTGGTTCAACTGACTGAGCCACCTGGGCACCCCCTAATGAGGTGCATTTAAAAGTTAAAAAAAATTATAAAGCAATAAAACGGCCTGTTTAAAAGATATTCATAGTTTATAGCCTTATCTCAAACTCCCCTCCCAATACTGCTCTTCCCAGAAATGAATCTCCTGAAGGCCAAGGATTTGGCCTACTTCCCAGGCTGGTCCCTCTCAGAAAGATGGGCCAGAGCCTCCAAAGCCCGCACCTGATTCTGGTAACATTCTCCAGTGGCAGGCCACAGGTGGTTTTCAGCAAATCCTGCCCACTACAATTCTCCCTGGGGCTCCTTCTCCAGTGTGCGGGTCAGAGAACAGCCTTATGCCCGCTCCCCCTAGGTCCCAGGCATCAGAAAGGCTTAGATTTTGGAGTCAAGGAGTGGGGGGATGAGTGTCTCCAGTAGGAGCCCTTCCAGTACAGATGGGATTGGTGCCATCGACCCTTGGTCACTGTACCCCAGGTTAGGGCCCATCCCACCATCCCTCCAGTTTCTTCCCAATACCTAGGCTGAGATGAGTGTTTAGTCTCTTCTGGTGTCTTCTAGACTGGTTGTCCACTCTAAGAGGACACTTTGGCTTTCAGACAAAGTGACAGATCTAGAAAGCTGTGGGCACCTTCCTGGGACAACCATGTATACTTCTTTATTTTTCTTTAAGATTTTATTTTTAAATAATCTTTACACCCAGTGTGGGACTCAAATCCACAACCCAGTGATCAAGGGTTGTATGTTCCACCAACTGAGCCAGCCAGATACTCCAACTATGCACACTTCTTGCAGAGGCAGGAGGGCCTTGCAAAATAATTGGTTCATATAAACCCCTGGGAAGATGATAATTAAGAGGAGGCCTGCTATAGCTGAAATCACAACAGGTAAAATAGATGGGTTTTCTCTTACATTTACCTGACCCATTGAGAGTGGGACAAAGGCAATAGGAAAGATTAAGAATTTCTTAGGGTAAGCCTGGTGGATGCTGCGCCTCTCCGAGTGGAACATGAAGGTTCTCTTCACCGCTACCCTCGTCGTGGGCTCCGTCTTCTTCTTGCTGTTGCCAGGTCCCTCCACGGCCGGCCAGCGAGAAGAAGAAGGGGCCCAAAGTCACCGTCAAGGTGTACTTCGACCTTTGCATTGGAAATGAAGGGCAGCCCCAGTGGCTCAGCGGTTTAGTGCCTACCTTCAGCCCAGGGTGTGATCCTGGAGACCTGGGATTGAGTCCCACATCGGGCTCCCCGCATGGAGCCTGCTTCTCCTTCTGCCTGTGTTTCTGCTTCTCTCTCAATCTCTCTCTCTCTCTCTCTCTGTGTGTCTCTAATAAATAAATAAAATATTTAAAAAAAAATGAATTGGAGATGAAGATATAGGCCAGGTGGTCATTGGTCTCTTTGGAAAGACTGTTCCAAAAACAGTGGATAATTTTGTGGCCTTAGCCATGCGGGAGAAAGGATTTGGCTACAAAGACAGCAAATTCCATCGTGTGATCAAGGACTTCATGATCTAGACTTTACCCGGGGAGATGGCGCTAGAGGAAAGAGCATCTATGGTGAATGCTTCCCTGATGAGAGCTTCAAGCTGAAACACTATGGGCCTGGCTGGGTGAGCATGGCCAATGCAGGCAAAGACACCAACGGCTCCCAGTTCTTTATCACACGGTTAAGACCGCCTGGCTAGATGGCAAGCACGTGGTGTTGGCAAAGTTTTGGAAGGCATGGAGGTAGTACGGAAGGTGGAGAGCACGAAAACAGTCAGGACAAGCCCCTGAAGGATGTGACGATCGCAGATGGTGGCAAGATTGAGGTGGAGAAGCCTTTTGCCATCGCCAAGGAATAGGGCCCCAGGGACCGCTTCCCTTTGAGCTACCATCTGTGCGGCCCTGTCGCCTTCCCACAGGTGAGGACGGCCCGCCACAGGGCACCATGCTGCGGGGTCCTGGTGCTGGCATCTGACGGAGTGGACCCCTCCCCTCACATTCCATAGGCCAGTGGCCTGGTTTTGTAACAAACTCAAACTCCTACCAATGCTGACCAATTAAAAAAACAACAACAGTGGTTTAAAAAAAAAAAAAAAAAGAATCTCTTAGGGTAAAGACAGGACTTCTTAACTCTCATTTGTTTTTTTGTTTTTTTAAAGATTTTATTTATTTATTCATGAGAGAAACAGAGAAAGAAAAGGAGACAGAGACACAGGCAGAAGGAGAAGCAGGCTCCATGCAGGGAGCCCGACGTGGGACTCGATTCCGGGTCTCCAGGATCAGGCCCTGGGCTGAAGGCAGCGCTAAACCGCTGAGCCAAAGACAGGACTTCTTAACTCTCATTTGTGTTATAAAGCTTGCATTAGGTCTCTAGTATGTCAGGTCTGTATCAGTGGTAAATAATTTACAACTCAAGGAGCTAAAATTCTCTAAGGGAGCCAAATATATGAATAGATCATTATGATACTATATATGTGTGTACATACATGTATATAATCAATTGTGGTATATATCATGTTAAATAGAAGCATGTGAGCAAACTCTGTAGGAACAACACAGTTTCCGGTGGCATGGGAGGTATAATAAATAATTTGGGTCTTGAGGGATGAATAGGAGTTTGTCTTGGTTCACCCAGGAGGCTGTTCCTGACCAAGAGTACAGCATGCACTCCTAATCTCACCTTCCTAGACAGCTTCTGCACCCAGGGAAGTAGGCAGAGAAAGGGATTAGTGAGAGTATTCATGAAGGGTTGGGAGAGGCCTATCCTTAGAAGGCCAGGCCCAGTGGGTTCCACTGCAGGCCTTGGGGGACTTTTGAAGGACCGTGGGCCTAGGGGCAGGGGTGCTGTTTAGGATGGAGGGCAATATGAACCCACAAGGCCGTGAGAGGCTGAACCGAGTAGAAGCAGGGTTGGAAATGGTAGGACAGGTTTGAGAGTTGGTTTTTTGGGAGTTGGCTGAGGGGAGTAGGAGAGCAAAGGAAGACATGACATTGTCTCAGAGCCTGGCTTGTATGCACTCAGTCCTCAGAAGAAGGTGGCTGGGTGGGTGGATGGAGCATCAAAGCTGGGCAGCACTGGGACAGGCAGCTACAGGGACAGTGGACCTGCAGCAAACATTTCTCACTCTCTGGGGGTGCCTGTCCTAGGGGAGAGAATGCCAACAGGAACAGGCCACCCAAGGGTGGCTGCAGAATAACCTTCTCTGATGGATGATCGTGAGGGCACCATCCCCTGTGTGTACACACTGTCTCCATGCCTTTCCCTCTCTTCCCACTTCACCACAGCCCCCTCACCCTTCCTTCCCTGAGAGCTGGCCCCAGGTTTTGCCCCCTTTGTAATATCAAATAAGTTGGGTGCAGTGGACCTTCAGGTCTCGAGGGAACCTCAGCCCCCCAGCCCAGTGCCAGCCTGAGCTGAGGAGTATTGAGCTTTGGGGTGGAGCGAACCGGTCTGCCAACCAGTTTAACCAGGGACTGGTTTCGACTTGGAGTTCAAAGGAGCTGGGGTGCACCCCGTCCCACATGGCCAACGGGAGCAGTGCTTAACCCTTTCCCGGCTGTGCCAGGGGCAAAGTCCAGGCAGGGTCTGTGCTGGAGAGGGTCTGAGCCTCTTCTGAGCATGAAATGGGTGAGGGTGACCTTGGCTACAGCTGGGGGGTGCAACCAGGCCCATGAGAGTGGGGAAACAGGAGAGAGGCTCCCTTGTTTCTCCTGCCCCAGACTTCCCTTGGGGTTTCCTCTTCCTGCTGAGGCAATCCCTGGAGGACCCTGGCTTCTGGGTGGGTGCAGGGGCACTGGGATTGGATTTCTGGGGTAATGAATATTCATCAGCCCGATCCGGCCTCTGCTTCTGTTTACTTAGCCGGGAGGGGCTGGGTTTCAGGTTCACCTTGACTCCAGGAGCCGCAGTGGAGCAGGTACCCGCTCCTGCACCTGTTTCTCTTGCACCTGCTGTGCAGCTGCTCTCACCCAGCTCTCCTGGCCTGAGCCTTGCCTGGCGTGGCACCCTGGGGGCACCCCTACCTCTCCCAGTCTCCTGCCTGGGCAGCTGCTTACACTCAGCTCCTTCTCTAAGGAAGGTCTCGCCTCCAGCCGGGAACAGTCAGGATTACAGGTACAGGCAGAGGGTGAGGGGGTGGGGAAACCAAGGCACAGAGCCCAGTCAAGGCACCTGGTTCTGCCTCCATGGCTGGCAAGCCTAACTGGGAAGGGGAACCCAGGCAGGCCGGTTCCCATCTCTCCTTGGTTGCGCAGGGAGAAGTCGGACTCATCCCACTGGCTCTTGGAGTCAATCCAGGCCTCCAGCAGAGCTCTTTCTGGGAAAGTTTCACTCCGAGCAGTTCTCTATTAACGCTTGCTAAGCTGGAGCCGACCCCCCAACATGGAGGATGTTTCTGGCTATCTGGTGGGAACATCTCCCTGTTCCTATTCAGGGCACCCCAGTCTTATTCAGAATGGAGAAGTGCCATCAGGGGCCTGGCAGAGGGACTTGGGCTGGCGGGGTGGGGGAGTCCTGGATATTGTCTTAAAGCCTAGAATCTGACTTGCTTCTACTCCCCTCTATCCCTCCATTTCCAACGCAATCGATGGTTAACTTGTCCCAGCTCAGAAGGGGCTCAGTGGGGGCGGTGGGACCTGTCCTGGGGTGACCATATAGGTGCCATAGAGCTGGCTGTCATAGGCAAGGGGTGGCAGGCTGTCCCATGAGGTCCTTTTGTGGATTCTAAAGCTGTGCAAACAGCAGAGGTGTAGCTAGCATCCTCAGGGCTGATTTCTATCATCCCATGGATTGCAGGGCCCCAGGGCAAGGGCCCAGCCCTCGGCGTGGCCAGCTAAGGGCCCTGCACAAACAGCCTGCATGGCCTGCCACCTGTCACTAAATGCTGGGTCTGCTTGCAGTCCCAATTACACCTCCTGCCTGCAGTTCCCTCCTGCCTTCTATGATCAGGTATGGGCATGTGGCTGAAGGTATATTGCTCTTCCCAACTTTTGATGTCACATCGCTTTATTTATTTATTTATTTATTTATTTATTTATGATTTTATTTATTTATTCATGAGAGACACAGAGAGAGGCAGAGAGAGGCAGAGACACAGGCAGAGGGAGAAGCAGGCTCCATGCAGGGAGCCCGACGTGGGACTCGATCTAAGGTCTCCAGGATCACGCCCTGGGCCGAAGGCAGGTGCTAAACCACTGAGCTACCCAGGCTACCCCACTTTTTTGATTTAAAGCAAATCAGTTTTATACTATCTTGGGGTGGCTCACTACTTCAAAGAATCTTATAGTTTGGTTATTTTGTAAAACAAAGAACAGTCCTCTAATTTATCTGTTCTGTTCTGACTTCCATATGTCAGTTGTGATGAAAGAGGCAAACGCCTCTTCCTGGTGCTTGTATGTCCTCTCAGACAGAAAGGATGGAAAAGGTATCTTAGACCAGAGTTCAAGGCCGACAGACAAGGGCGCCGATGCTTTCGTGCCATGGTGGAGGCCCCAGGGCAGGGTCCGAGGGCTATTCCCACTTCCCTATGGTGTTAAGATAAGTTCCTTATGATCTATCACTTCCTTCATTCCAAGGGGAGTAAACCCCTGCAGATGCCAATTTGCGGCACCCTCTAAGGCAGGTGTGTTTTAGCTGGCGCAGACAGAAGCACTGCCTCTCAAGGAGGTGGGCAGTCAGGTGGTTACTGTCAGCTCAGGAGCTGTTTCGTCCACTCCCTGAGTTCCTTGGCAACCCCGGATGGGCGTTGGTGGGGTCACGGGCCCTGCCCCAGACCAGGCGGCGACTGGGGCACCCACAGGCCAACCAAGTGCCCTCCCCACAACTTCCAGAAAACCCATTCTGGAACACCAAGTTCTGTGCAAGGTTGTGCTAAGCCCAGGTGGGGCAAGCTGCCAATGCAAACCTCTCAGGCTGTCCCCTTGTGCACTCACCTCTCCAGGGTGCCCTGGAAGTATTTATCTGGCCACTCTCACCCCCTCCTTCACTTTCTAAGTGGGAGCTGCACAAGATCTCCCCTGGGCTTCTCCTGCTACTTGAACTCAGCTAAAGGGACAGAGCTGCCAGTGTGGGAGCTGCTTCCCAGACAAAGAGGTAGGAAGGAATCCATCAGGAATGCACTCTGGGCATGGGGCTGGGTAGATGGAGGGACAGGGGAAACAGCAACCAGGAGCCCATGGAGGCAGGCACTCAATCCTCCCCAAGCCTAGGTCAGCATCCTGCTTGCATCTTTCCCCAAATTTGATATGCTCCCTGTCAAAAAAAAAAAAAAAAAAAAAAAATCCATGCTCATTATGGAATATCCAGAAATCAGAAATACCGGGAGAAAACATCCCCTCTTCCTTCTCCATTAAGAAAACCACTGTTGGGAAAAAAAAAAGAAAAAAGAAAACCACTGTTGGAATACTCACCATTTGCTTCAATGTGGATAGAACTGGAGGGTATTATCCTGAGTGAAGTAAGTCAAACAGAGAAGGACAAACATTATATGGTCTCATTCATTTGGGGAATATGAAAAATAGTGAAAGGGAATAAAGGGGAAAGGAGAGAGAAAATGAGTGGGAAATATCAGAGAGGACGGAACAGGAGAGACTCCTAACTCTGGGAAACGAACAAGAGGTAGTAGAAGGGGAGGTGAGTTGGGGGGTGGGGGTGACTGGGTGACGGGCACTGAGGGATGCACTTGGCAGGATGCACACTGAGTGATATGCTATGTGTTTGCAAATTGAACTCCAATTTAAAAAAAGAAAAAGAGGGCAGCCCCGGTGGCGCAGCGGTTTAGCGCCGCCTGCAGCCCAAGGTGTGATCCTGGAGACTGAGGATCGAGTCCCACATCAGGCTCCTTGCATGGAGCCTGCTTCTCCCTCTGCCTGTGTCTCTGCATCTCTCTCTCTCTCTCTCTCTCTCTCTCTGTCTCTCATGAATAAATAAATAAAATATTTAAACAAGAAAAAGAAAAAGAAAACCACTATTAGGCAGCCCTGCTGGCTCAGCAGTTTAGCGCCACCTTCAGTCCAGGGGCCTGATCCTGGAGACCTGGGAGTGAATGGAGCCTGCTTCTCCCTCTGCCTGTGTCTCTGCCTCTCTCTCCCTCTCTCCCTCTCTCTGTGTTTCTCATGAATAAATAGATAAAATCTTAAAAAAAAAAAAAAATTCTTACTGCTTTCTCAAAAAAAAAGAAAAAAAGAAAACCACTGTTTTTTTTTTTTTTTTTAAGATTTTATTTATTTATTCATGAGAGACACACACACACAGAGAGAGAGGCAGAGACACAGGCAGAGGGAGAAGCAGGCTCCATGCAGGGAGCCTGACGTGGGACTCGATCCTGGGTCTCCAGGATCACGCCCTGGACTGAAGGTGGCACTAGACCACTGAGCCACCTGGGCTGCCCAAGACAACCACTGTTAATCATTTGTCGTATTTCTTTCTGGTCTTTTAAGAAAATGTAGTTAAGGACATTAGTTTTTAAAGGAAGTGATCTATTAGCCTGTACTGGGGTGGCCTGACCACCTAGGTTTCTGGTGCATGATGGCTACTACCCGTTTGGCAGGACCCTTCCCAGCCACAGACAGAGTCCTGAGAACCAGACCACCACCCTCTCCAGGCCCAGAGATGCCTGGATTTCTCATCCCTTGTCCTGCCCTTCTGTTGCTCAGAATCTGCCAGCCTGCTGTGTCCATCCATCTTACACATCCTACCTGGCAACGATGTCCTGGCAACCTCATTTGCCAGAACTCCCACTAGCTCAGAGAGCACCTTTGTGGAAATGAGTTAAAGATGAAGCCACATCTGTGTCAGGACACATCACAGCAGGGCACATGGCTTGTCAGTGGAAAAGCCTGGATTTTGGCTCCCAAGCCCGTGATAACCATTTCTCATGTGGACCTTGTGGCCCCACCAAACCTCCTTCCAAATGTTCAGTTCTCGGGATGCCTGGGTGGCTCAGCAGTTGAGTGTCTGCCTTTGGCTCAGGGCATGATCCTGGGATCCGAGATCGAGTCCCACATTGGGCTCCTTGCAGGAAGCCTGCTTCTCCCTCTATCTCTCTCTCTCGAATAAGTAAATAAAATTAAAAAACAATGTTCAATTCCCCTGCAAACTCCTGTCCTCATGGAAGCTAGATGGGGAAAGGAGCCATCCCTCAATAATTATTACTGTTACCATGTTTTACTTTGCAAAGGATGCCTCCCTCTGAAGGCAGGGGATGAGCATTAGAGCTAAATGTTAGGCTGGCAGGGACAGGTGAGGACACTGAGATCCAGAGAAGTAACTTCCTAGAGGTCGAGGCTGGTACAGTCCCCAGGATTTCCCACTCCTAGCCTGCAGTTCCTCCCATAGGAAAAAAACCCCTCATCTCCTTCACTCCTGCTGGTACCACCTGGGAAGCCCAAATTACTCTCAAAATCCTAAATCCTACTTATTTTGTAATGAATTCTAAGCAAAATGCACAGGGTGTTTCTGTGCATCTGATACCAGCCAACTGTCTCCCAGCTCCTGGTGGTAGGGTCTGGCGCCCCAGTGGGAAGAGCTTGGGAAGGATGTTGGTGGTCTGGGTGCTGGGCCACCTGGGCAAGCCAGTCACCTCCCTGCAGCCCTGAGGGGCCTGGAATCTCAAAGCTCCCCACCACCTGCATGGTAAGAGTGTGTGGTTGTCCCGCTGCCCCTCGGCCTGGGCTCAGTGGCTCTCCTGTTGGTGTCCATACAGCTGCCCATTCCCCAGACTCCCTCTCTTCTCATATTGTAGAGTTTTATCCGAATCCTCAGTTCATTTGGCCCCACCTGCAATTCTTTCAGGCCCCGACTATTAAAATAGCCCATGATCAGGAGTTTAGAGAGGGCTGCTCCAGGCAACCCCCCATTATGCCTCACTTCTCCCCACTGACCTCTTTCTCTGTCCCACCCAGCTCCTGCAGAAAGTGCCACCCTCAGCTCCAGGGAACATCATGACCGAAGTGGGCTGGTGGAAGCTGACCTTCCTCCGGAAAAAGAAATCCACTCCCAAGGTGCTGTACGAGATCCCTGATACCTATGCTCAAACAGAGGGCAACGCGGAGTCCCCTCGGCCCGAGGGCGGGAACTCCCACGGCGATTTTAACACCCGCCTGGAGAAGATCGTGGACAAGAACACAAAGGGCAAGCACGTCAAAGTCTCCAATTCGGGTCGCTTCAAGGAGAAGAAGAAAGTCCGAGCCACACTGGCAGAGAACCCCAACCTCTTTGCTGATAAGGAGGGCAAAGGACAGTGAAGGGGGCCAAGGAGGATGCTCTTGCCTCCCTACTCCTGCCATCAGCTGGATCTGAGACAGGGGCCTGCCACGCTGGCCTCCTTGGCCACAGCTGACACCAGGGGTGGGGGGTGGGGGGGGTGGCATTGACGCCTGCTGGCAGGAAACGTGTGGATTTAGCTTTTTATTTATGTGCCCCAGCTTTCTGGAAGGTCTGGGTTATTCCCGGGTCCTCCCACGTTCCCCAACACATACAGAGGCTGCAAAGTCCCACAGGAAGGACAGCCCTCCTGGAAGCAAGTGGCAGCCCAGCAGGGAAGTGGGCACGGCAAGGGATAGAGGGAGCAGACTTCACCTCCTCCAGGGGCACAGGCTCAAGGGTGAGTTTCAATTGCTGCTCCTTCTACTTGCTCTCCCTGGAACTGTTCCCTGGACCGATTCTGAGAGTGAATTTTCCAGAAGCCACCTGATGGGGTGGTTTTCTGGAGCTGGAGGAGTCAGAGACCCCAAACCTGAGCTCACCTCCTGCCAAAGAGGGAACCCTTCTGGAACTTTGCAGGGGAGAGGAGACCCGCTGGCACTCTGACACTCTCTGGGGGGGTGGGGTACTGCAGAAGGACCTGGCGAGAGACCCCACAGGTCCCTGCACACAACCTCAAAGGGACACTGCACTGGCTCATGGGTCCAAATTCTTCTCCCCTCCTGGTATTTAAGAAGAACAAGCCCCAGGGATGAGTCCTGGAGCCTTGAATTTTGCTTAAAAAAAAAAAAAAAAAAAAAAAGTAGGTTTCTCTCTTTGTAATAAACAGTGCTGCAAAAGCAGAGAACCTTTTTATGCTTTCGTCTTCTATGTACTGAAGACTGTTTCTTCTGTCTTTACTCCCTGCATGGGAATAAAGTGGAACTCTGAGTGCTCAGGTGTTTCTTTTGAACATCAGGAAGGGTCCCCAGGGGCGGGAGCAGGGTGGGGGTGGGGAGGGCCTGGCTGGCTCAGTCAGTAGAGCACATGACTCTTGATCTAGGAGGCCTGGGGTCAAGTTCGAGCCCCATGTTGGGTCTATAGATTACTTAAAAATAAGGTCTTTTTTATTAAAAAAAAAAAGAAGAAGAAGAAAGAAAGAAAAGAAAGGAAAGAATCCTGAGTATGCAAATCTAGCAAAGGAAGGGGCTGGTTTCAGTTCAGTGGTCAGTTCCTTTTGGTCAATGGAGAGACCCTCAGGAACTCTAAGAGAGTGGAGGGGACATTTGGTGACTAACCCCAAAGTCACAGGGGTTTGGTTTAGAATCAGGATTCAAATTCTCTTTCTACCGCTTCATAGCTGAGTGATTTGGGGAATATATATTATTAAACGTTCTCTGAACCTCGAGTGTCTCTTTGGTAAAAAGGGCTGTAATAAGGTCTATTTTGTGGGAATGGTCAGCATGAAGTGCCCCACACGTGGTCCTATGGTAGGTGCTCGGTTAGTATGGTCTTCCTCCTCTTGCTCTTATTAAGGAACTCCACTGTAGCCCACAACTTTTACTCTTAAGGAAGAGCAAAGAGTGTGCTCCCTGTGTTGTTAGGTCCAGATTTTTCTCAAGCCAGGAGCTGGGAGCTAGGAAAAACTGGACAGATCTCTGGAGCTCTTGGTGCGAACAGGGAGAAAGCAAGGTGACAACTAAACAATGTGGTCCTGTAGCTTCCAGGTCAGTTCTTTGTGGCTGTTGGGCCACTCCACCCCAGGGAGTGTTGCTCGGCAAATTTATTACCAAAACAAACAAACCCATACAAGGGGGCCTTTGTTGGGTGGCCTCACCCAGGCAAGCGGGAACTCTGAAGATGAGTGAGGGACACAAGGAGCTGGAGGGAGGGAAGGAAGGCTGGTTCAGGTGTGCTACCTTCTCCGAGGCCTCTGCCCCTATCCCTCCCACCCCATGGGACTTTCTAGAGTCTGTCTGATTACCCAATCCATCAAGTGTCCCGTGAAGGAGCTGACTTCCCCCATACTCTAGCCCTGTCCACTGTGAATAGCCAATGTTTATAGGGAGCTTACAATGGACCAGGCCCTGTGGCAAGTACTCCAGGAGATTCCTTGCTCAATCCCCTCATCACCCGAGACAGGTGTGGTCATTGTCCCTGTTTTCCTGCCGAGTTAGCTGAGGCTGAGAGAAGTGAAGCCACTTGCTTGCCATGGTGGAGCTGGGACTGAAGCCAGAGCTGGCTTGTGCACATGACTGCTGCACACAGCCCCCTGCACTCTTGATTTTCATCTGCCTGGGGGATGGGAGCAAAGAGAGGAGTACAGTCACCTTCCGCAGAAGGCGAGGTAGGGTGGTAGAGGGTAATGCCTGCAGCTTAGGATTCTGATTCTGGCACCAGCTGGGGGAGAGCTAATCAGCCGTGAGGCAGAATACTCCGAGGCACCAGACCATAGGGACCTGCCACTTCTGCGCATCCTGAGGTCCCTTGAGGGAGGCCAGGGCTGGGGCTGGGCCACCAAGGCCTCCTTCTGCCCAATACTGGCACCACATTGCCACCATTACCCCTCTTAGGCGAGAGGATCTAAGGTCCTTCTGCCTTGTAAGGGAGAGCCTGCTCCAACCTCAAAGTGATGTCTGCAGGAATTTTCCAGGGAATCCCCACAAATATCCTGAAGCTGGGGAAAGGTGGTGGGTGCGTGCTAAAAGCCAAAGGGAAATCTGGCCAGGGAGTCGGAGAGAGGCAGCTGCACGCTTTCATGAGGCCAGAGGAGGAGGAACTGAGAGTGCAAATATACGCAGGAACTGTGAGAGGCTACGGGTTATCAACCACAGTTTCACTGGGCCAGGACCCAACCAGGTGGGGGAGGCAGGAGGGGCCAGCTGGAACCGGCTTGCACTGCCCAGGAGGGGCCTACCCTGGGCGGAGGGCTCCCCCTGCTGGCCACCCAACCTCTAGTGAGAGGAGGAGGGAGGTTGCAGGGGTCGTTTAAATCCCCCAACCCCTCTCCTTCCTGGGCGGGAGAGGGGGTGGGTGGGGGGATGCGACCAGGCCAGGTTGAACATTAATCTTACACACGGCTGACGAGGTTTTATTACAGACTTGGCACAGTGATTGTCAAAAACAGGAAAGGAACAGCTGAAACCAGGCTCAGAGCTGGGGGTGATGGGGGATACATAGCTCCCAATAACAAGACAAAGTAGAGAGGGGCACCCCAGCACCCTGCCTATGGTGGCCACAGGGTTAGTTAGCATCGTACCTTCCTACCCTCAGGCTTAAAGGGGGGCGATCATCACCTACAGGGCCACCCTTGCAGGAGCCAGTTAATAACAGACACTGAAGTACAGCACACACCCACGCAGTGGAATGGAACAGTTTACAGAGTTGGTGAGTTCCATGCCAGCGTACACAAGTAAGAGTTCCTTGATTCTGGCTTAGTCACAGCAAACATTTACCCAGCCTGGCTCCCCTCCAGGGAGGCTGGAGGCCATTCATTCAAGTTGTCCTTTTTTTTTTTTTTTTTTTTTTAAAGATTTTATTTATTCATGAGACACACACACAGAGAGAGAGAGAGAGAGGCAGAGACACAGGCAGAGGGAGAAGCAGGCTCCATGCAGGGAGCCCGACGTGGGACTCGATCCCGGGTCTCCAAGATCACGCCCTGAGCTGAAGGTGGCACTAAACCGCTGAGCCACCTGGGCTGCCCTCAAGTTGTCCTTGGTCACCAGACTTGCACTCAAGAAAAGCAAATACAGTTCAGCACAAGCATCAGCTTCATAAAGAATCCAATGGTGAGGGTGAATGGTCATATGTTTATGGAAGCTGGTGACACGGTTTGGGACATGGCATCTGGTCACCAGGGGGAGTCTTGTTAAATGCAGAACAGGATGCGTGGGTCTGAGGTGGGCTTTTAAGTGGTGTTGCTGCTGGTCTGTGGACTGCACTGAGTAGCAAGGATCTTAAACGGTGGGCGGTGGGGAGGGGGTTCTTTTGACTGCACAGAATTCCCTGGGAAGCCTTAAGTTTCCCCAAGCTCAGACCTCACTCAGCCCAGTTAAATCACGTATGATTAAAGCTCCCTGGGTAATTCCAGCATGGATGAAAACCAGGGTCTAGGAGTCATCAGTAGAGGTGGGGAGTAGGTGAAGGATGTATGAGTGGTCAGAATGATGTAATCCCTATAACAATATATGTGTGTACACACACACACACACAGTTCTCAGAAACAAACATGGAAAAGTAAAGCTTGATTGACGGTATCAGCACATGAATCCCTTCTACAAAACTCCTAGGGGCACCTGGGTGGCTCAGTTGGTTAAGCATCTGCCTCCAGCTCGGGTCATGATCCCGGGATCCTAGGATCAAGCCCTGCATCAGGCTCCCTGCTCAGTGGGGAGCCTGCTTCTTTCTCTCTCACTCCCCCTGCTTGGGTTCACTCTCAAGTAAACAAAATCTTAAAAATATACATATATATGTAAAACTCCTGATTACTTGAGATTGAATATTTCTAGAGACTCACTACCTAACAGGTAGCCCACTCCCTCATAGGTAGTCCTGGTTGTTACAAGTCTCTCTTCATACCAAGAGGAAATCTACTTTCATGCAACTTCCACCTATGGGTCCTTTGGAGCTCCAGAGAATAAATTTAATCTCTTTTCCACATTGTTGTGCTTCAGATAACAGGAGGCAATTATCAGTAAGGTATAATGCTATAAAAATATCCTATTAGTAAATACGTTTCCTTTAGTTGCAAGCAACAGAAAATTGATCCTGGCTAGTTTAAGCCAAAACTTTTTTTTTTTTTTTTAACAGGGATAATGGGTGTTTTGAGGCAGGAGGAGGTGTTATACACAGCCCAGACGTGGGAAAGAAGGATCCAAGGTCACTAAGGGAATTACAAGAGCAGCAGCTGGAGGCTGTTGCTTCTTGGCTGCCATTAATGACTTGGCTACAGTGCCTCTCATACTCTGGGTCTCTCCATTTCAAATTTCAAATTGTTGATAAGAAAAAACAGATTGGCTAGATTGGCTCAGGTCCTTATGTTGGAACCAGTCAGCTTTGGGTAGTATGACTCAGTGACAGGGTGGTAACAGAGCAGCCCCCGGCCCACCTAGTGTCACCAGAAGAGGGAATCACACCAACTATTACCTCTAGAGGGAGCTAGTCCAATAAATCATATTCAAGGTCAAGAAAATAATTATGGGTTTGTTTTTTTTCCGTTTGTGATTCTCTATGCCACTGCTTATGCTTCACAAGACTACTTAACTGAGAATCAAGTGAAAATACAGAATTTGGAGTTTGAACTCTGAAGAGCCTTAAATGTAAGGGGTGAGGAGGGAAATAGGTTGAGTTTAGAAGGGCCCAGCTCCCAATCCCACACCCTCTCTTAGCACCTGGCCCCAGATCCAGTTGGCGCCAGCAGGTTAGTCAGGGTGCAAGTCTCTCATACAGCCAGTCTTCCTCCCCACGGTGGGTCATGGGCCCCAAAGGGGAGTCTCCTGTTGGCAGGCCCCTCCGAAAGATGATCCGGTCATGCAGACGGTTGGTTTGGCCTTGCCAGAACTCCATCACTTGTGGGTACAGGATGTAGCCACCCCTTCAAGAGAAACAGTGGGTTTGGTGCTCTGTGCATTTTTTCAACAGGTTACCCCCCACCCTGTCTCCATCTCAGGACCCCTTGAGGGAAGTTGCTAATATGAATCTGATGAGGATTACCAGGGGGAGCAGATCTATAATTCCAGGGGGAGTGGTTTCAAGTTCTGGTGCCCCTTTCTGGACAACCACCAAGCATCACTCACCAGTACTTTGGCTTTGGCACCTCTTGTTCTTGGTAGAGCTGTTCCAATTCCTCATTCTTCTTTCTCAGATACTATCCAGGGGAAGGAAATTGAGGAAGGCCCAGACTGAGTCAGTGATTCACCTAATAACCATTTACTAAGCATGTGCTGTTTGCCAGCCACTGGAACACAGGTGAACAAGGGAGGCTGGCCTCTCTCCTCCAGAAGCACAGTCCAACCAGAGAGTCAGATAAAGGAAGCCCATTTCCCCATCTTTACTTCCCCAGGGAGACTATCCTTTCATTTTGCTGGAGAGAGGGCCTTGGCATCCCCCAGGGACAGCTGCTGGGGATGAGCTAAGCCCCTGCCACCCAGAGAACTAAGAAGAAACCCGACTTACCTCCCGATTGGGGATTACAGAACTCTGGTGGCTGACCACAGCCCCAATTTGGCTGCTCTTGGGGCGGGAGTGGAAGTAACACTCAGCCTCCTCTTCAGGCAGCTTCTTCACAGAGCCCTCCACGCGGACCTGCTCAAGGATGGCCCTGGCTAGACGGTCTGCAATGCCTCCTGCCCTCCCTACCAACACAGGCCCCCTTCCTCTCTTCCTACCCCTCTCCACTGCCCCACCACTGCTGGCTCCAACTAGACCAGTTAATTAAGAGCTATCTGAGAGGCAGGTCGTTTTCCCAGCCTGAGGACCTCCACTGGGCTCATCGATAATGAGCCCCTGGTTGTCCTGGCACTGCTCACTCACCTGGCGGTTGAGGGGCTCCCAGTAGAAGACAAGGGAGGCAAAGGGATTGGAGTCCTAGAAATAAAAGAGGATTCGCCGTCGGCCATCAAAACAGCAGGGAGAACACCTCCACCGTGCAGAAAGGAGGTAGGAAGTCTGCAGCATGCAGGCGTACAGGGGATAACAAAACATCTCATTTAAACCCTCAAAGGTATGCCTACTTTTACGGGTGTAGGAGACAGACTCAGAGAGGTTAAGGAACCTGCCTAAGTTCACACAGTAAGTGCTAGAGCCATGCTGAAAACCTAAGCCAGATGGATTCCAAAGTGAGGCTTGCCATTTCTCTCATCCATAGATTTGCAAGTCCTCAGAAATGCACCTGTGGCCAGTATGGATTCCGGGAGTCCTTTGGGTTCATGACTGAATGCACACAAAGTATCAACTCTGGGCTTGACCCCAGGAGAGGTGCTGGGGGAATGGGAGAGGTACAACGGATGCAGCCTCTGCCTCCACAGAATCTACTGGGTGTTTAGCAAGGGAGACAAGTATCAATCACATAAACACACCAACAAATGCAGTCACAAACTGAAAAGAAGGTAGAAAGTAAAGTGACATGTTAAGATGATGGTGAATGGCAGCTGAGGTAGCATAGGGATCAGGGACGACTTTCCCTAGAAGGTAGCACAGGGGCTGAAAGCCAAAGGGTTGGGAGTTACTTAGGTAAGTGGATGGCAGAGGCGGGGTGGTCAGAGCGAGCACTCATTCATGGCAAAGAAAAGGAAGAGTGCCAAGGCCCACAGGCAGGACGGTGCCCAAACACAGCCAGCAAGTGGGCAGGGGTGGGGCTGGCACCAGAGGGAAGGAAGGACAGGCCCCTGCAGGCCCCTCACCAGCTCTCTTCCCTTCCGACTCTCGAAGTTAGTGAAGAAGCGGAAGCCATCCTTGCCAAAGCCCTTCAGCAGTACCATGCGGGCAGAAGGTTTTCCATCTCTGGGGCAAAGACCAGAGCAAGTGGTCAGAGCCCATGTCACTGTCCTTGCTGCCACCCCTCACCTGGGTGCTCCCCTGAGCTCCTGGCACCTGCACCCCCTTATTCTGTATTGTCCGGGCATGCAGGCTCCCCATTCCCACCTCCCCCTGGGGGCTTGTCCTAGAGGTGCAACTATGACATCACTGCCTGGTGCCTGTTATAGCCTGGCGCCTGTTATAGACTGAACTGTGTCTCCCTAAAATTCTTTTTTTTTTTTTTTTTAAAGATTTTATTTAAGAGACACAGAGAGAGAGAGGCAGAGACATAGGCAGAGGGAGAAGCAGGCTTCCCGCAGGGAGCCCAATTCAGGACTCGATCCCAGGACCCTGGGATCACAACCTGAGCTAAAGGCAGATGCTCAATCACTGAGTCACCCAGGTGCCCTGTCTCCCTAAAATTCAGTGTTGAAGCCCTAACTGCCAATGTGGCTGTGTATGGAGATAGGGCTTTTAGGGAAGTAATTAAGGTTAAATGAGGTCATAAAAGTGAGACTCTAATCCAATAGGCCTGGTGTCCAGAAAGATCTCTCTCTCTCTCCTTCTTCCCACTCTCTGCATGCACCATGGAACACAGTTTTAAGGGTGGTGACCAATTATAATGCAATCAGCCAATGCTTAGCCATCACAGAAAGGGTGTTTCCTTCAGGTCCTCCACTCAGAGTTCTGGGGGATATCCAGGGGCACAGTACCAGAGCCCTGCCTTCAAGGCCTTACATTTTATTTATTGATTTTATTTATTTATTTATTTATTTATTTATTTATTTATTTACTTACTTACTTACTTACTTACTTACTTATTTATTCATGAGAGACAGAGAGAAAGAGAGAGGCAGAGACACAGGCAGAGGGAGAAGCAGGCTCCATGCAGGGAGCCCGATGTGGGACTCCATCCCAGGACTCCAGGATCACACCTGGGCCGAAGGCAGGCGCTAAACTGTTGAGCCACCCAGGTACCCCCAAGGCCTTACACTTTAATGAGCAGGGACAAGAGTGGAATAACAGGCTAATGTCAGAGGTGTCTCAAGGAATATACGATTGATTGTCAAATAAATAATACAAGGAAGCACTGGGCTAGATTTCAGGAGAGGTTCCAGGAAATGTAGCTCTTAAGGAGCAGATGGGAATTGGGTAGATGGGGAGATGAGGAGATAAGGGTGGTGTGGGTGGGCGCTTTAGGAACAGACATGAAGGAGGCACTACACTGTTATTACTGAAATGGAATTAAGTAGAGTGTGATCTTTGGTTTACAGGTAAGGACACCGAAGCCCAAAGAGGACAAGTTACTTGCCAGAAGCCACAAAGCATGTTAATAACAGAGCTATCCTCATAAATTTGCATTCCGCCAAGTTGAGAGCTTCCTAAGTTTCTTACTTCACCTGTACCCACCCGCACTATGCCCACCTGGTGCAGGTAGCCAGACACATGGCATTGGCTTCCCCTATGTCAGGACACTGAACAGCCTCCTCAAACCAGGTAGCAAACTGCTTCATGGGGTCCAGGGAGGTCAGTTGAGTCTCCTCAAACGCCTGGGGAAGGAGAGTTTTATTTAACAAATACATACAATTCTGCACACATGGTATTGTTCCAGGAACTTTTCCTAACAAAAAACAGTACCCAGGAAGTAGGTTCTGCTAGCTGTATTTTACAGGTGAGGACAGAGGCATAAAATACATACAATTCTGCACACATGGTATTGTTCCAGGAACTTTTCCTAACAAAAAACAGTACCCAGGAAGTAGGTTCTGCTAGCTGTATTTTACAGGTGAGGACAGAGGCATAAAAACGTGGCATAACTCGCCAAGTCCCACAGTAGCGATGGATGAATCAGGGTTTCATCTCATGCGTGTCAAACCTATCACTTGGAGAGCATTTAAAAATAAAAAATAAATAAATAAGTAAACAAACAAATAAAAGCCATATTTGTGGGTTCAACACCCACAAATTCTCAGTAGGTGTGAGGTTTAATGGAAAACTGCATGTTTAGCAAGTACTTCTGGAAATGCTCACACACAACAAGATCTAGAAACTGGGGCTCCGTTCTGTTGGTTCCTCCTCGGAGCAGGGAAAAGGGAAAGAACTCCTCCAAAGGCGAAGGGAAGGGGCTGAAGGCAGTGAGACCTAGGAGCTTTCTCCTCCCCGCCCTCTGTGAGTCATACCCCTCCCCCATGGGTTACTTATCAAATATTTAGAAGCTGATGGTCACTGCTGCAAGCGCTCTCCAAATATCAAAGTCCAAACGGCCCTGAGAGTTAGGCACTTACTCCCCAGGTGAGGAAACTGAGGCCCAGGGAGGCTCAGTGATTGCCCGAAGTGATGCGCCCGCCCCGCGGGTGGCAGGGTCACGGCCCAGCGCTCGCGCTCTCGCCCACCGCGACCCGCTGCCTCTCCGCATCCTCGTTTCCCCAGAGCCCCGCTTACCCCCGCTGCTTGTCTGTGACCCTCCTCGTCCTATGGGGGTGACCCTCAAACCCACCCCGTGGGGTTCCTCCCCTCCCTGCGGCGGGGGCTGCCCCCGCGGCCGCCGCACCTCTCGGTCCCCGCGGTAGCTCTTCCGCATCGGGCCCAGGTCCATGACGGCACCGCCACCGCACAGGTGGTGGAGGTAGCGGGGCCACCCGGCAGGTCGCCCAAACGTCACGGTGACGCCTCGCAGCCCGCACGTCATGAGGCCGCCAGTCACGTGACCCGGCGTCGCCCAGCGCTGGGTTCCGTTGGGTTCGGAACCAATTTCTCAGCTCGGGAGTTTACCCGGGGGACTGAAGAATTCGCCCGTCGCCAGGCCCTGCTAACAGGTCCTAAGTCCTCGGAGCCAATGGGAGCTCAGGGCCGGAGGAGGGAGACAGGCGCGGAGAGGCCATTGGTTGGCGCTGTCCGGGAGCGTGGCCAATAAGAGCGAGAACAGAGGAACCCAGCGGCCAATGGGCGGCGCCTCCGGGGGCGGGAGCAGAGAGACAAGGAAATGCTGTCACCGCCGTTAGCACGCACGTGGAGGTTTGTTAAAGGTATAGGGCCCGCGGCCGCCCGGGGTGGGGGCGGGGAATGAGTCCCCGGGAGCTGGCGGGGAGCGGTCGGTGGGGAGTGGCTGGCCCCCAGCAGGTGCCTAGAGGCGAGGCTAGTGCAGGAAGGACCCCCCCCCCTCGGGGGAAGCTGGGGGCGGGCGCGGGGGGGGGGTGCCTGGGAAAGGACAAATGGAAAACCAGAATTAGGGGCCAGACTCAGACGAGGTGATGGGGAGACACAGAGGAGGGGCGGTTTCTGGTTGAGGGAAGAAATCGGGGCTGGAGAGTGGGAGAGGTTGAGGCGAGTTGTGGATCACACAGGATAGGTCCTGTGGAGGGTGCATGAGGGTGCGGGTGGAGGAGGATGTGGGGTCCTCTGGAGTGCGGGGAGAACGCGGTGGAGTGAGGAAGAGACTGTGGGATGGGAAGGAAGACTGCTGAATGGAAAGCGGGGGAAGGGAAATTTGGGATCAAGCCATCCCAGACCAGAGCCATCTTCCTTCCAGCTCTGAACTCTCTCTCTGCCTCATTTCTTTAACCCCAGGTCAGAGCATGCTGCTCCCTTTGCTCATGATTTCTCCTTTACTGGAGCAGTGGGAGTTCACACCAGGCAGTGTTCTAGTAGATGGAAACGTTGCTGCTGCCCCTACTGCTCCTGGGCCTTCCTCATCTTTGCAGGGTTTTCCACTTCTTCACATTTTGTCTTTCCTAGGTAGTTGGAGTCTAGTTCCTAGGGAATGCCAGCCATAGCTGGGGCACGGGGGAGCAGGTGGCTGTGCAAAGCCATTTCCAGGCTGTGGACCAAAAGGGCTGAGACATGGAAAACCTACCAGGGCCCATTCCGGCTTTGACCTGGCTGGGGCAGCCTTGGGTCAAGTCCTCTCTGTAGTCCAGGTTTCCACCAACCTCAGGAAGGGGAGCTGCAGGAGCCATCTAGGCAGGCACCCCAGGACTGTACCAGGTAAGGGGAACTTCCTGCCCTATCCAGGTGTCTGCATTACCAGGTGTTAAGCTTCATAAAGCCCTACATTAAATAACCTATCATCTTTTATTATATGGATGTGGCTTGAGCCAAATAGAATCTGGAAGACCCAATTTGCTGCAATGAAATAATACATATCTCAAGGCTTAATGATGTTGATCTGTGGATTCTCCACTGGTTGGACTTTTTTTTTTTTTTTTTTTTTTTTTGCTACATGGTTTTCTTCCATCAACATGACTGAGAGTTGACTGAACTATACTTTCCTGTTGAGGTTGTCTTTCCACATGTGAACACTGCTGTTCTCAGCTCCTCCCAGGCCCCTGCACTTGAACCTGTGTACGCGTAATTAATGCCCTTTAACACAGATGATTTTGTTCATGGGGCCACACTGTTGGCACTCCTGGGCTGTGCTGCTCTGGACCTGGGATACTAGGGCATCAAGACTGGATCATTTGAATGGTTTGCTTAAAAGCCAAGAGCTCAGGATAGATATTTATTCATTCCATAGACATTTGTTAAAGACTTCTTTTGGACCAGGCGCTGAGCTAGGTCTGAGAATACTAAGATGAAGAGAGTGAGATGCTTCCTGCCCACAAGGGGTTTGTAGTCTCCCCAATAGGAGAAACAGCTCTGAGGGCTGATGAGTTACAGGTCCTTTAGCAGATACTTCGTGAGGAAAAGCAGAGCAGAAAAGAGAGTTGTCTGCAGGGGTCAGACAGTCCGAAAGTCTTCGTAAAGGGCAGGCATTTGATTTGTCTTGTTGACTAAGTGTTCTCCAGACAGACAATGGACCGGGCATGCCAGGAAGAGGGGACAGTGTGTGGAAAGGCAGAGTGTGTTAGGGAAATTGGGGAAAACAGTGTGATTCTCCCAGAGCAAGACGGTGAGGAGCAGGCCAGACTAGTAGGGAGGGCTGATGATCGGACAGGTGGAAAGGGCCGGGCTTTTATTTATTTATTTTTAAAATCTTTTAAAAAGATTTTATTTATTTATTCATGAGAGACACACACACACAGAGAGAGAGAGGGAGGCAGAGACACAGGCAGAGGGAGAAGCAGGCTCCATGTAGGGAGCCTGATGTGGGACTCGATCCTAGAACTCCAGGATCACACCCTGGGCCGAAGGCAGGCACCAAACCGCTGAGCCACCCAAGGGATCCTTTTTTTTTTTTTTAAGGGCCAGGCTTTTAGACAACATTTTCTTTTCCTTTTTTTTTTTTTTTTTTTTTTTTTTTTAATCCTTGCTGTTATCAAACCAGAGTATCTAATTTCTGTTCTTTAAGACTGGATGAAGAGAAAAGGCACTAGATTCCAACAGCCTCTCGCATCCTCGGTGATTAGCAAGGAAGTTTGCAATTCGTTGCCCTTTAAGATTTTCCCTTCTGCTTTGAAAATAATAAGTAGGCTTGTGTTGTGCTTTTCTGCCTAGTGGGATTCTGTGTCTGGATCACAAAGCAGCCCTGCAGCGCAAAGGAGAGAGGGGCCGGCCTTGCTGCTACTGCTAAAATCCCAGCAGGGGTTTTGTCTGCGTGGGAGAAATGAATGTTTTATTGTTACTGCTTTTTTTTAAACACTTTGCCACCTTCCTCCCATCCCCAACTTTGTAAAATTATTAATCTTCTTGAAAGAAAGAGAGCCTTAAGTGAATAGAAAATATGTTGTAATACTTTACTGTACAGAAGAGGCATACCGGTTTCTCAATATGAAGCGAAAGAGCTGCATGTGGGTTTAGGGACTGTGCCTTGCCTGTCTTCTTCCCATGTTTTTGCATTTATGTTCTTAAGTCACCTTTTCGTCTGTTTGGTTGCGTTCTATATTTCACTTGAATCTTAATGACTGTATTTGGGGACTTAGATCTGGTGACCGAGTGGCTGGTGGATAAGGGAGGGCAAGGCAGGGCCAGGGAGACGTTGGGAGTCAGTGCAGAAGTTGGGAGCCAGGAGCCTGGAGCCGGAGTCTAGGATGGGGCTGGAGGTGAAGGGAGCCACTCACTGGGATAACTTTGGGTGATGTGGGTGGCACTGTTTGTTGAAGAGGGGCATGGTGAAGGAGGAGGTTTGGGGGGAAGATGAGGCCGATCAGACCTGTTGAGTATGAGGGTTTATAGGACACACGTGTTTGGCCAGGTTTGATAATCACATCTGGGGCTTAGGGGAGAGGTCTAGGCTGTTGAGACTGGGCTAAGGGTCACGAGCCCCCGAGGCCATGGGGGAGGATGAGAATGAGAAGAGGGCCTGGGAGAATTAAGGAGGATGGGGGAGAGGGGAGAGACCCAGGAAGATGGTAAGGATGCTAGTGAAATGCAGCCTCCCAGGAGGCCGGTGGCAGGCCAGAGGAGGTGTGCTGGGGACCTGAAGCTCAGGCACTCTTGAGCCCAGCCTGGGGTACACCCAGGACACACAGAGGAGTGGGTACTTGGTGCTCTGCCAGTAGCTACCTGAGCCCTGAGAGTATGGTTATTGGGAGGCCCAGATGGGAGCCGGTCCTCAAAGGCTTGCAGTGGGATACGGAGGAGGCTGACCCTTCCCTGGGTGGCCTGCCTGTGGTTTTGTTGTTGGCCCTTCTCATGACCCTTGTGTGTGCTCACAGATCATTTCCCAAATGTGTCCTTTTGTTTTCATCCCCAGCCTTCATTAGAAGTGCCTTCCACGGAGGGGGCACATCCCTTACTGTCTCTGGCTCCTTCTCAAAATCCCAGCCAGGGAATGCTCTTCTGTAATGTTTATGCATAAACTGCCTTCATTAAGCTTCTTTGTACCTGGGTGCCAGCCATGGTGAGTAGGACTTGGGGCCTGGTGGGGGCAGGGCCGAGTGTTTCTGCAACCTGGAGGGATGTTAAGCTTTCCAGGGTGAGTGAGGTAATAGGGCATCCGTCTCAGTCCCAGCCCTGGCTGCCTTGGTAATTGGGGCCACAGGCAGAGGGAGGGGGCCTGATGGTGGGTTCCCAGGCAGGACCCTAGGAATATGACCTTGTGGCTTCTTAGTTTCCTTTGAGAAATCCTGGTTGGTCCTTGGTTTTGGCCTGTTCCATGGTCACTTCTCATTTCCTCTCACCCGGGACTGCGATAAGCAAGTGTTAGACTCTTCCTTAAGCCTTGATACTCTGCCCTAACCCGCCCTGGTTTGCTTTCTTTCCCCCCACCCCGTCCTATAGTCCATCTTTTCAGGCTCACTTCTTGCCTGTTCCTCTTTCTCTTCCACTCTTTGACTAGGCAATCCAGCTAGCTGCCACCAGTCCCAATAAGACTGCAATTCCTTTAGTGACTTTTTCCCAACGCTAAAGACCTTGGCCAGATGACTAGAGGTCTCCCAAAACAGTGAATCACCAAGTGAGGGTCCCTGGAATCCATCACCATGTAGAGCTCAGCCAATTTCCATCAGCCATGAGCCCTTGATGGGTCCAGGGAGCTGAGAGGCTGTGAGTGCCTCTCGGTCAGACTTAAGTGTGGGGCCTCACAGGGCCCTCAGAGGGAATTGTAAAGATGGACCAAGGAATTTGAAGGAAGTCTGACCTCTATCGGCTGGCTTAGTTTTTGTTTGTTTTTTTTTAAAGGCATTTTGCCTGGACTTGCCTTCAGGAGGGAGGATCTCAGAAACGATGGACCCAGGCCCCTTTCCTTCTGGGTTGTAATCCTAGTGTCTGGGGCCAAAGATCTACAGTGTTGAGTATCACTAAGCAGACAGGAGGGCGCAGTGAGGGGATGTGCTGCTCCCAGATTTTCAACCAGGGCCTACCAGGTACCCCAGGAGGCCTGTGGCCTTAGGTGATCTGGGGCCACATGACACCATCAATAGCCTCCACCCCCAGCAACTCTCCAGTGAACGAGGGCTGGATTAAGGCAGATGAGGGCCTAGCTTGCCACCAAGCCTCTGTATTCTTTGCCCATGCCATCACCCACAGCGGGCAGAATGTCCTGTCCCGCTGCCTGACTCAGGCACCCCATGGGAGGCAGAGCTAGTCAGGCCTGGCTTTTGAGCCTGCTTGCTGGGGGCTGACACCCTCATTACCAAAGGTTGGGTCAGTTCCCACACCTGAAGCATAAAACACATGACTTGGAATCCGCTCTCAGGAAAGGATCATTCTTTGTGCCGCAGAGCAAAGCTAAGGGGGGGAGGGGGCGGTGTGTGTGTGTGTGGCAGAAATTGGTCAATGTGTTGACATTCTCCTTCTCTCCACCAATCTCCATTCAGAACACAGCGAAGACATTTTTCCAGTCTTGTAACCTACACTGGAGGAAGGGAGGAGGAACACGCCTCTCATCTCCCCCCTGCTAGGGCAGCGATGAGATAGAGGATTGATGGAAGCTGGTCGAGAGGCTTCTGTGCCAGGGTAGATGCAGCTGTTGGTCTGGTTTCACTCAAAGGGCTTATGTGTAGAGATCAGGGACAGAGGACCTGTGATCTATCTGAGATCATATCCTTTTTATTTCTTTAGATGCAAGGGTGTGGGCTGGCTCTGAGGAAAAGCTGTTTGCTTGCAGATGCAGGCTGCCAGTTACAAAGGAAACAGAGGGAGCATAGAGTGCAAAACCAGGCCTCGCCACTCCTGCACAGATGAACAACCCTGGCGGTGGCCCCTTGAGGTGAAGAGGCACATACTGTTCTGTGTGTGACTCACCTCTCCCTTCAGCAGATGTTCTTCTGGCCCCCAGCTGGGTTTGAACACATGCACTGACATCCTCCTCATAGCTCTGCCTGCCGCTCCAAGATACCCACCAGAGTTTCAGAGCTTGTGCTACCCTCTCTGGAGTGTTGGGATGGGGGACAAAAGGAAAACAGAAATCTGTGACTGGGATCCCAGCCCTCTACCCTGGGAAAGTATATTGGCCTTAGGGAACTACTTTTTCTCCAGACTCTCTAGCCTCTGGGAGGTGACTAAGCCAAGGTCCCTCTGGCTCTCTTCCCTATAGTTCTTACAAACAGGTTCTCAGGCCAAAGCCTTCCTCCAGGGACTGGGGAGTTGAGCAGAGGGACTCACTCGCTTGGAAGGAAGGCATCGCTGTGACCTGAGTCTGCAGGCAGAGTGTGTGCCAGCAAAACTGGCTCAGAGAAGCAGGAACACCCATGCTAGGCCCTGCCTGGAGGTCCCATCCTGGTGCTCTGGGGGCTTGTGCCAACACCAGGAGGTCTGTGTGGCTGCTGCCCTTTTTGGGCTGAGGCCAGGAGGGCAAGGTCCTGCCTTGGTCCCCATGTGGATTGCTGGGAGAGGCCAGGGCTCCCTCTTCCGGAGTCCTCCTCTCCAAGTTCTCCCAGGTAAAAGATAAAAGAAGCTGCACTGCCGGTTGCAGATTTGCCTCAGGCAACTAAATTTATTAGCAAGAAAAAATTTTTGTCAGCCCACTGCTGACCAACAAAGTACATCGTTAATAAAGGATAACAAATCTGTCACTTAATTCATAAAACATACCTCAAGCAGTTACAACTAAAAATAAAGTTGGATTTTTGTTTAATTTAAAAGCCTCAAAAATAACAAGCAATATGTTTTTAAACATGTAGTAGACACAATCGTCTATTATACAATATACACTGTACACAAGTAGGGCTGGGGCCAGCTGGGGTGGGATGAGGGGGAGAGGGAAGAGGATCAAGAGGTGAAGGCGTTTTTATCTGAATCCAGATTCGAGTGAAATGCTGTGTCATTGAGAAAAGAGAATTGCTAGAGTGAGAAAAAAAAATCCATATGCTCATCACTGCCCCCCAAACCCTAAACTGAAGCAGGTGTGGGGGAGGTGAGTAACGAGGACAGGAAGGGAGCAATTAAATAAAACCGTAAAGCACACACAATACACAGTGTTCATCATCTGAAGTAGAATATAAGGCAACGTTCTCCATAGAAAAAGAGGGCATCAGTGGGGAGCTTAACTTTTTAAATAGAAAGTTGGAATGTGCTGGAGGAGAGCTGTGGCAGGGCTGGGCATGTGGAGTGGAGGCAGCCCCGTGAGCCTCTCCAGAAGTGGATGCCATGGCACCCTGGGCACAGGGGCCCAGGGTGGCCAAGGTGGCTGGCGGGGCCTGGGAGGGGCAGGGGAGAGAAAGACATGGCACGATGCAACTCCGGCAGTGTTGGGGGGGAGAAGACTGAGGGGGGCTCACTTTGCTCCTCGACGGAGTGAAATTCATGTTTTTCCTTTGGAAATAAGGGTTCCCACTCGTCCTGGTTTAGAACGTCTCATTGGGCGCGGCCAACGTCCATGGTCTGGGCAGGCCGGGAGCTCGAGGTGAGAGGGAAGGGCCAGGGTGGAGCCAAGGGGCTGGAGGAAGAGGCCAGTGTGGGGCAGCAGAGCCCCTTCCTGTGGGGACAGTCGCAGAACAGAAGGGAGGGGCGGAGGGTGGCCCAGGGCAGCCCGGGCAGGGGAAGGAGAGGGGGCTCCTTTCCACCAGGGGCCCAGGCAGGACGCAGATGGGGGACTGTATCTTCGGGGCCGCCCGCCTCAGTTGGCCTTACAAGTTCTTTGTGACCAGGTGGGTCTTGTAATGCTTGGTGAGATGGTCACTCCTCATGAAGCGCTTCTGACACTGGGCACATTCGAAACGTTTGTCCCCTGAGAAGACAAGATGCACATCATTGTCATCCTGTCCTGCCCATCTGATCAGGCATTTGCTCCCTGTGGTCTCACCTAGAGCCTCCGGCGGTTCTCCTTTCTCCACACCCCCATGTGGTGTCACTTCCCAGTCTACCCTGTCCCTTGCCTGAAAAGCCCTACTTGTGCCCAGTACCTGCACCCAGGGCTCTTCCCATGTAGGGCTGTCAACTGCTTCCTTCCTATCTCTGTCCCTATTACTAACCCTGGCTCCACGTCTTCCCCGTCCTAGGAAAGCCCCTTCCTGGCAGACCTGCCAGCTGCCCGTTCTGAGTATTTACTCTTTAGCCCCTGAGGGGGAGGTTGCGATCTGGCCCCCACCAGCCCTATCCTTGTCCCAGGATAAGGGTCTGCTCACAGAGGCCCTCTTGCTCTAGCAGCAGTTCTCAAAGCGTGTGCTGTGGCCCGAGGGAGAAACCTGCAGCAGTGTTAGATGGTAGATGGACAAACATTTTTCTATCTAGAGTTCTGTATTTATTTGCCAGTGCATTAAAACCTGTAACTCTGATATCATGCCTGCGGGATCAAACACATGGCACTGGACACAAATGAGTGAAAAGAGTGAAATGATGTGAGGAAAGTCAGTTGGTAAACACTAGGAGGGAAGGCGATGTGGGAAAGTGTGATTAAGAGCGTGGACCTGGGAACCAGAGGACCCAGGGTTGAACCTAGCTCCACCAGTCACCAGCTGGGTGACCCGGCCCCCTCTCCATGCCTTGGTAAAATGGGCACCACCAAGAGCCCTCCCCACAGTGTCATTCCGGGGATTAAATTAGCTCATGGCTAGAACACATGGTGCAGTGCCCGGCACTCTACGTCAGGGCTTCTTGGAGAGAAAACCATGCGGCTAGGGCAGAAGTCATGAAGGCTGTAGCAGGTAAATGCCATCCCTTCAGAAAGCACTGCACTAAAGGGCTGGCTTGAAAGAATTTGCTGGGTAGTCCTGGACCCCCTCAGAATGGTGTGTAGCTCCCGCTCAGTGTGGTAGCTCCTCCATGGCAGGGCCGGGGAGGCGGATGCTGCGGGGGAAGGCCAACAGACCTGTGTGGGTGCGGGCGTGCCGCTGGAGCTCGTCGCTCCGGGTGAACCTCTTTCCACAGAAGAACCAGTTGCAGACAAAGGGCCGCTCGCCGGTGTGCAGGCGCACATGGGCCCGCAGCAAGGATGTCTTCCGGAAAGTCTTGCCACAGTCAGGGATGTGGCACACGTGTTTCTTCTTGCCCTGCTCTCCTGACCTGGGAATGGGAAGCCGAGATAGGGAGGAGGTAGAAAACGCGAGGCAGGGCAGGATGGAGAGAGGACTCGAGGACAGGTCAGAGGGCACAGGAAAAAGTGAAGAGGACAGGTGGTAGGGAGCTGCTACCTCATCCCCTTCCTGTCTGTGTTCCAGAGAAGGGCTGGGGCAACAGGGCACGTGCCAGGCTGGTGGGCTGGGCCCTCCCCCTCACCCCCCATTACCTCTTGTCCCCATCCTTGCAGTTGGGACATGTGCAGGCCATGCGGCGCCGCTTCTCCCCAGGCTGGGCCTCTCCAGCCAGGGCCTGCTCCATCTGCAGCTGGATCTGGGTGGGGCTCAGCCCACTGATGGTCAGGTTGTTTCCCGAGACATTCTGCACTGTCAGCTGCTGCTGCCCTGTGGGCCAGAGGAGGGCACAGTTGAGGGTGTGGGAGCCGGATACCCTTTCTGAGGCTTCAGATGTCTTAACTTGCTTAGCCTTCATAACTCCGTGAATCAGATACTATTTTCCCACTTTTACACTTGAGGAACCTGAGGCCCAACAACGTATGTCAAGGTCACAGCTAATCGATGGTAGGACCTGGATTTGAACCCAGGCAGTCAATGTCACACTCAGTGTCCTGAGTCAGGACACTGCCCATGTGACCTCAGTGGGGAAGGCTCCTGTCTTGTCTTGGAGTATTTCTTTGGAAACTCTTCCAACCTGAGACCCTCGTGAGATACCAACTCTGCTATCAGGAAGGTCTCCAGGGATTTTTGGTACTAAGAATGAGAAAACAGGACAAAACCAAGTCCTCTATGACTTACATAAAGCTATTCCAAAGCAGGGGCAGTGTCACTGACCCAACACTGTGTCTATCTGAATGGATTCATCCCATGCCCTTAAACCAAATGCATGATGCATAAGTGCCATAAACTCATTTAAGGATGAAGAGAGGAGATTCAGAGGGCTCCCACTACCTTGAAAAGTGCTCTTCACCCAGTTAAAGAACACCCAGCTGAAATGCAAGGAACCATTTTTGCTAGGTGGCTACAATATTCCTTTGATTTGGTGCAAGGCACTTTCGTGCACTGAATACTACCAAATATTAGCGCTGAACTGAGTGCAGGACCAACCATTCCTTCTGCCACAGGCTCCCTCCTCTCCTTCCCACCTTAACTAAAGGCTGTCTCCTTCTAAAAGCCTTATTTTCAAGTCCCTTTACTGGAACCTCCCTTGAACAGCTCTTTGGTCTGTCCCAGACTAATTTGCATGTGTATATTAGTTGGAGAGTTTTCCTGAGTACATCTTACTTCTCCATCTTACTCAAGATCTTTGGCTGTCAGGTGGGGCCAACATAGGTCTTAAACGATCTCGTAGGGCGACTGTAAGGACTAAGTGGACATACTCTTAAGCTAGAAGGGATCAGGCAAATGATGAGCAGTTATCCTCGCTGTGGTTACTGGAAATCCCAGGCTGGCCCATAGTTCCCTTGGGTAGGGCAAACAGGCTTGCTGCCCATACCCTGGCCGAGGGGCCCTCCCTCACCGCCGGTGTTGGTGATGGTGACAGGCACACCCTGGACCTGAACACCGTTGATGTTGATGGTCTGCATGGCCTGGGCCGCTGCCGCCAGCTGGGCAGCATTCAGACTGATGATGCTTCCAGCGGGGGCGATCTTTGGCAGGGGGCGCTCTTTCCGGAGAATTGCGGCCGAGTGTTTTTTGCTGGTCCCACTCAGATGGGGAACACGGGACGCAGGGCTGCTACAGGTGGTGGTAGAGGTGGCCGCAGCTGTTGTTGGGGGGCTGTCCTGGACGAGGACCGTCTGCACCTCACCTGAAGGCGTACGGATGTAGACCTGGGAAGGGCCAGAGAGAAAAGGTCAGTGTCCCAGGAGAGACTGGGATACTCACCCCTACCCCCCACCCCTGCACATGTTTGAATGCAGTGTCACCACCCTCACTGCCCAAGTGAGAAGTTTTTGGGGGGATGCCTTCTGATCCATCCACGTCTTCTCCAACTGGCCCAGACCTATATTCACACACTGCCAATGGCATTCCTGTACTAAGGTGGCAAATGCTGATTGTTGACTGGAAACCAAACACTGGATTTACTTAATGCAGAAAAATATAACACCAACCCTCAGAATTAGAAGGCAACTAAATGGTGACGTCACAGAAGATGCACCATGAATGACCATCAAACAAATGAAAACAGCTCTTAGGAGGCACGATCAAGGAGTCCTCTGCCTCAGATTGACAAAGATGGAAAAATAAAATATAATGCTCACTGCTGGTAAGACACAGGGAAACAGGCACTCACATTAAGAGGAGTGTAGGTGGTCTGGGCTTGCTGGAGGGAAATTTGGGAATGTGTCTCAAAAGTCTTAAAGATTAAAAAAAAAAAAGTCTTAAAGATATGCATGCTGGAGCCTGAGTGGGATGAGGAGGGCATCTGTGGAGCAGTGAGGGCAGTGGCCAGGCACGGCTGTCCCCACCCCAGCAGGCTGAGGAGTGTGTCCACATAGGATAACTGAGATCCAGAAAGGAAAATGTTAAGGCTAAAGGAAATGAGGATTCCCACAAGAGAGTTACAAATACAGAGAGGGAGAAGCTAGAATGAAGTGCGTGGCACTGGACAGGAATCAGACATTGGTGGAAACTCTGGGGTTTCGCTATAAAGAGAGGAACATAGATATAAATGTGTATATATATGTAGGTGTATGTGTGTGTCTATATCCATTTCTATCTATTCAGCCATTATGTATGTGTACATACGTATGTGTGTGTATATATATATATAGTTCTTGGCTGTGTCTACTGAGAAGCGCTGGGAGCAACACTCCCAGGCCACCGAGCTTACCTAGCACCCTGGTCTTTGCTTCTAAATATCATGCTCAACTAAAAGGAACCAGAGCTCCTTAGAGAAAAAGAGCTGATTCCAAGTTTGGGGGCAGGGAAAGTACAAGTAGAGTGTGGAACATCTGTGGTACCAGAAAGTAAGAAGGTACGCAAGGAACGCGGATAATGTAGGAAAAGGGCACAGGAGCCTGTTTGTGTGTGTGTGTGTGGGGGGCAGCTCCCCCTGTCCAAAGGGGGATAACCTGAACATAAAAAACATTAATACTAATGGATTATAACCCACTGAAGAAAATGGGAACCTAATAGTCCTTATTGACAAAAATAAACAAATGGAGAAAAGAATGGCAGAACTAAACACCTGTTACACACTCTCCAATGAGAAGAATGGTCGATCCCAGGGCTGCAGCTAAGAAATACACAGAAAAAAAGCATTGATATCTGCTACAACATGGATGAACTTTGAAACCGTTATTACTAAGTGAAAGAAGTCAGCTGCAGGGGGCGGGAGGGCCACCTGGCCGCCGCAGGGCCGCGGCGTGGACCACCTACACTCCACGCAGCCGCTTCGCAAAGCGCGGCCTCCCGGAAACGTGCATCTGCGGGACCTTCGCAAAGCAGAGCGAGAAAACCACATCTAGTCCTGATCTCTGGGCTACGTGGACCTCAGGCCAGCCTCCAACCAACCATCTCCATCTCCAGGCTAAAACACGGTAAAAGTGAAAACCCTTGTCCAAACAAAATTCTGCACATAGATGTTCACAGGAGCTTTATCCATAATTGTCAAAACCTGGAAGCAGCCAAGATGTCTTTTAGTAGGTGAACGGATACACTGTGGTATATCCAGATAGTGGACTATTATTTAGCACCAAAAAAAAAGTGTTACCAAGCCATGAAAAGACATGGAGAAAATTTCAGTGCATTTTACTAAGTGAAAGAAGCCGATCTGAAGAGGCTACATACATATTGTATGATTCCAACTATGTGACAACTAGAAAAGACTAAACTATGAAGACTAAAAAAAAAAACATCAGTGGTTGCAGGGGTAGGGGTGGGGATGGAAGAGGAAGGGCTGAATAGAGCACACAGGATTTTTAAGGAAATGGGAAGATTCTGTATGATACTATAATGATGGAATCATGTTATTATACTTTGTCCAAACCCCCAGAATGTGCAGCCCCAAGAGTGAGCGCTAATGTAAACCATGGACTCTGGGTGATGATGATGTGTCAGTGTAGGTTCATTCTGTGTTACAAGGGTTCTGGTCTGAGACACCTAGGTGGCTCAGCGGTTGAGCGTCTGCCTTCGACTCCGGTCCTGGGATCAAGTCCCACGTGGAGCTCAATGCATGAAGCTTGCTTCTCCCTCTGCCTGTGTCTCTGCCTCTCTCTCTCTCTCTCTCATGAATAAATAAGTAAAATCTTAAAAAAAAAAAAAGAGGTCAGCTGCAAAAGATCACCTGTTGTAAGATTACATTTAAATTAAATGTCCAGAACAGGCAAATCCACAGAAACAAAATGGATTTGTGGCTGCCATGGCAGGTTGGGGGAAAGGGGACATGAAGAGTGACTACTAAAGGTCTCTTTTGGGGTGATGGAAATGTTCTCAAATTAGACCATAGGGATGGGTGTACAGCTCTGTGAATATAATAAAACTCACTGAGTTGTACACTTTAAGAGAGTAAATTTCACAGTATATGAATATCTCAAAGTTGGGGGGTGGGGGAGGTGGGATTATGCCAGGAGGTATATACTCAAGGAAGTATGTATCCTTGAACTCATGGAGCTTCAAATGGCCAAAGCTGGAACAATGTGAGCAACAAAATAAGTAACATGATCCTGGATTATAACCCAAAGTATAAGATAAATATACATCAGCCCTTATTGGGATAAATGATAGAATAAGTGAACTGAACAAAGAAGAAAAAGGTTTTCCTTCTAGAAGAATTCCAAATAATATTACGTAGATACTTTCTCATCCAAGATGTAGACCGTAATTTCCACCCCTGAAGATGAGAAATATAGCAGCTCCCTTCCAAAGAACAGAGAAAGGTAAGAGTAGCAACTTAAAATGAAGAGACATGGCAAACACGGTCTTAACCAGAGATATAGGTTAACATCATGACCGTCAAAATGTCCTATGGACATCACGTATTCCTCATATAACACGAGAGGGCCATTTTGACCTCTGTATTCTTTCCAAAAGCCCATAACCCCAGAGTTGGGGACATCCTGTAGGATACTTGACCAATATACCTTATGACTGCCAAGATCGTGGAAAACAAGGACCAAGAAGCTGTCCCCTGCCAGGCCTGGGGAGACATGCCCACTAAGTGCAACATAGTATGTGGACTGGATCTTGGAACAGAAAAAGGGCACAAATGGAAAACCTGGTGACTTCCAAATGTGCCAATTTCAGTTTCTTTGTTTTGACAAACTTAGCCGGTAATGTACAATGTTTCACAAAGGGGAAAATCAAGGGAGAGGATGGAGGGAAACAGACACCATCTGTACTACCTTTGCAACCTTTCTGTGAATATAAAGTTCTTTTAAAATGAAACATTAGGAACGCCTGGGTGGCTCCGCGGTTGGGCATCTGCCTTCGGTTTAGGCTGTGATCTTGGGATCTGGGACTGAGTCCCACTTTGGGCTCCTTATGGAGAACCTGCTTCTGTCTGTGCCTATGTCTCTGCCTCTCTCTCTGTGTATCTCTCATGAATAAATAAAATCTATAAATGAATGAACGAATGAATGAAACATTAGCTTTAAGAAAATCTCTTTAGTAAAAAAAGTGGAGGGAAAAGTCTGATGAGGAATGGGATATTTACATAATCTCAAAGTATCTCCCTACAAAATACTAACTTGTTACACAGAAAACAAGGTGCAGAAATCTGGTGAACATCACTTTAATCACCATCAATACTGAGACAAATTGAAATGACACACCCTTTTAGGATACAGTGAGGATGAACCCAGCATCACACCTGTGATATTTCTACGAAAAAAGAAAAGCACAATCTGCATATTATGAGGAAACATCACACAAACCTAAAGTGAGGAACATTCTCCAAATAATTGGCCTGAAGCCTTCGAAAGTGTCAAGGTCATGAACATCAAGTAAAGATTGGGGAATGAAAGATATAAGCATGTTTCATTGCCAATTTCCTAGGCTTGATGGTTATATTATTATGCAGAATGTCCTTGCAGGTAATGAGACACTTTCTATAAAACATTTGGAAGCAGGGACTATGGTGGCAGCTTACACTCAAATGATCCAGGAGCAAAAAGTTATTTGTTTAAAAAAAAAAAAATCCTGCTGTGACTTTGATTAGGTTTATTTTTAATTCCTGGGCTATTTGGGGCCGTGTTTCTCAGTTAAAAGCAAAGAAATAAGCCTCCTGTCATCTCTTAATGAAGAAACAAATCTCACCGTGCTCCTTTTGCATATTACTGCTATTTCCTGTGTACCTGAAATTTCTGTTACTGGAACATTTTGTGTTCCTAATATAGAGCAGGGGTCAGCAAACTTCTTCTGTAAGGGCAGATAGTAAATGTTTTAAACTGTGCAGGTCACTGATGAGGTCTCTGCCTTGTAGTGCAAATGTAGCAAACGTGAGCATTCCAATGTCTGTATTCTAATTCAGCTTTATTTACAAAAACAGAAGGGTGGGCCAGATTTGACCTCAGGCTGTGGACTGCCCATCTCTGACAGTGAATAGAATACCTTTGTGGGGAGGGGAGGGATGTGCATATCTTTTGCCCCACTTTTAGGAATTTATTTAGCTATAAGATTGTAAACTGCCTACATCTACAGTTAATAAGGAGTATTAGTTGTGTAATATACAACACCTCAGGATATTGGAAAACTATGTCACCTTTAAAAAATAATGTTGTAGCTAAAACTTTCTGCATATGTATGATTATTTCCTTAGGAAGATCTGGGTTTAAGCCCTGCCTCCATCAATCTCAAGATATGGGACCTCAGGGAAAGGAGGGGAGGCTTCTGCCAAGGACGTGTGCACCTGAGCAGCTATCACCCCAGTTCCTCATCTATAAGGTAAGTCTGGTAATGGAACCTGATAGGTATTCTAGTAAGTAAATTAAACAACTTAAAGAAAATCACTTGGCAATACATGATATGCCAAGGAGGGAGGATTCCAGGGCAGGCTTCAGATTTCCTTCTGTGTGACTTCCATGTCCATAACTCAATCTCAAGGGCACTCCTTGTCCACCTGGAAAGAACACAACTCCCTACTGTCACTCACTGTGATGCCTCAGTTCTCTCTCCCCAGACAACTGGATTATAAATTCCTCAATGGCAGGAACTACTTTCTTATATTAAAAAAGATCCTTAAAAACAACAACCATCTTGTCCTCAATTTTAATTGTAGCACCTGCCATACCAAGACGTAGCAAGTCGGGATCCCTGGGTGGCGCAGCGGTTTGGCGCCTGCCTTTGGCCCAGGGCGCGATCCTGGAGACCCGGGATCGAATCCCACATCAGGCTCCCGGTGCATGGAGCCTGCTTCTCCCTCTGCCTGTGTCTCTGCTTCTCTCTCTCTCTCTGTGACTATCATAAATAAATAAAAATTAAAAAAAAAAAAAAAAAAAAAAAAGACGTAGCAAGTCAAGGTGAAAAGCAGAAAAGAGCATGGGGTTTGAAGTCAGAAATTTGGGTTGAATCCTGCCTCTTGTCACCTGTGCCCCATGAGCTCTTGGAAACTTCTTAACTCCTCTGAGTTCCAGGCTCTCCATCTGCAACATGGGCATAATCTCTGGCATTTACTAGGCATACACGAAGAATAAAACCACCTCACAGAGTCAAATAGATTCCAAAGTAGTATGGCACGTTAATATAAGCCCCAAATAACATTCTTATTGAATTATTAACATCCCAGACGGATCTAGCCTAAGTGTTCCTGCCATCAAGCTGGGCTGTGTCTTCCTACTTTTTTTCTTGCCATTAACAATGAACAGAATTTTCTCATTAATTTTCTTACTTTACATCAAATTCTATGGTTCTGAGATTTCATTCTTGCTGCTGTATGTGATTCTATAGTAAAAAATAAACTTTATTATTAAAAAGTACGTATCTGTCCTCTAACCACCCTCCAAAAAACTCTCCAAAAAGAAAAAGTGGACCACAATATAGGTATATAGGGATGTCTTATCTGATTTCTAAGGATGAGCAGTACATAACCACCTGAACCAAAGAGAGCCCACATGTCAGCAGAAATGGCCACTTACTACTGACCCCAGATGATGCTGACTCCTAGCACTCAGGTCAAATCAGCAGCTGCCTCAGTATCATCTTCTAAAGCAAGCCAAGGGGAACAGAGTGTCAGCCATTCAGTGCGAAGGAGAGGGAGGCGGGTGTAGAGAGTGAGTGTGGTACCTGAGTAGGCGTCGGCTCAGCAGCCTGGATCTGAAAGTTCTGGGAGGGCTTCTGGGGGACGGTGGGGAGGGTAGCAGATGCCGCCTGCACCACCCGCAGAGCCTGCTGGGGGATCTGTACCACCTGCTGCTGCTCGGCCTTGGGGGGCACCACCTGGACCTGCTGGACCACAGCTGGCTGGCCCCCACCAGGGCTCTGAACAATGAGCAGGTTGTTTCCTGCCTGGATGATGTTGTCCGCGGTGGTCTCAATCAGCACCGTCTCCACTTGCTCCGCCACAGCCACAGGGGGCTGGGAGGCAGGGAGACTCTTCTTCCTGGCTTTCTTGTTAGTCTTAGACAGAGGGGTGGGGGGGCTCTCCGTGAGGAGCTGTGTGGTGGCCCCAGAGTCGCTGGTGTTCACAAGGTTGTTGACGGGCAGAGTGAGTGTCACATTGCCGCCCCCACCCGTCAGCTTCACCACATTGGCCCCACTCTGCACAGGGGTGGTAGTCGTACTTGACTTCTGGACCGGGGCTGGCTTGATGGGGACAGGCTTGTGACTGGATGGTGAGGGGGTGATGATGGCTTGGCTGGTGCCAGGGATAATCTGGATCTGGTTGGTAAGACTGGGCTGTACCTGGATGGTCTGGGAACTGCTCGCCTGTATCTGAGGGACCGCCTGGTACTGGATATTGGCATTTGATCGGGTCCCTTTGTTGATCACAGTGGGATTCTGAATAGCGAACACGAGCTGCCCACCAGGATAGGATGCACTCAGTTGTGACCCCTGAATCTGAAGGATGTTTCCTTTGGAGGACAGGATTCCGAAGCTATTCTTGCCAGGACTGAGAGGGAGAGGGGCAGGTTTGATGGGGACGAGTTTCCGTGGTGTGGGCTGGGGGGGAGCAGGCGGCGTCACCGCAGCTTCAACAGCTGGAGGGCCAATTTTGCTACATGTTGCGGCAAGCAGGGCTAGAGGAGATGGCTGGGAATCCTGCGAGAGAACGAGCGGAGGAAAAGTGAGACATGAACCTGCTGCTCAGCCACCCTCTGCCCTTCGTGGTCTCCTCCTCTTGGCAGGCTCTTTGGCACCTCTGTGGTAGGCAGGGTGCTAGCATCTTCCCTCTCCCTGCTGTCTTCTCTTTCTCTGAGGGAGAAAGGGTAGGCAGTGCCTTTCTCGGGGGGAACTCTCTAGAAGCCCCCATAACAAGGTGAACAAACACCTTTCCCACTACCCGTGTTTCTCAGGGGGTCACAGAATCATCCTCAGCTTTTAGGCAGAAGTCCATTGGCCCATCACAAGGGCTGAGCGGCCCCTGATTCCTCAGCTGAGGAAGGAAGGGAGGGAGGAAGAATAAACACTCAGGTAAAGTGGGGAGGGTGCTCTTTCGAGGCTATAAGGACAGAGCCTCTGGACTGTAGGGACACAGCCTCTATTTCCCTTTTATGGTCAGTGGGTCTGGTGGAAGGGACCTGGAGTTTAATCCTGCTTTTCCCCCAACTCAACTGTGCCACCTCAGGTAAGTGGCCCTGGCTTCTTCATTGAGAGAAAATGAACCACCGAATCTTCCCAAAGGTCATGTCCCAGGGTGTTTACAGAGAAGCCGGTACAGAGTTTTCAGCTGTGGTTTAATGTCAGTTTCAGAGAATGCCTCCAGGCTGATGCAGCACTGCCCCCCCCCCCCAACCCACTGCCCACTCACCTGGGTGCTGGGGGCGGCGGGCTGCAGGTAGTCGCTGGGGCTGACAGCGGCAGTGGCAGCCATGCTGGTCTGTGGATCTGCTGGAAGAAAAGAGACTGAATAAGTCACAAGAGGCCCAAACAGAACCCAAGCCCATTGGCCTCAGGTACTCCTTTTGTCTCTCTTTGCTTCTCCAAGAGGTTAACCTTTCCTCATGCCTCCCCACTCAAGGTTAGCAACCCTACATCTTGTTTGGTGGGTGGCCTTCTCTCCTCTCCTCCAATCTGTCCATCCTGGGCTGGGAGGGCAGCTGGTTTTGCCTCCAGGCATCATAAAGCCTGGGACAACAGGAAGACACAAGACTTTGCTGAGACCAGCTTCAGTCATCCAATGGAGGAATCTCTACAGGGTACTGCTAACTCTAACTAGGTTGATGGAATCCCTATTTGGTGGGCAGGAGAGCCGCCCTCATCCCAGCCCTGCACCTCTGGTTAATCCTCTAGATCTAACCCAAGCTCCTTGCTCACTCCTTCTATAGCCAAATGCCAGGCTGACAGTCGCTTCTCTCCTAGGATCCCTGACAAAGACACACCTGCTCCATGAGAAAGGAGATCTAAGGTGCTTTATGCTCAGCCTTCACCACAAAGGTACCAGAGCCCAGGTAATGATCTTGAGCATGTGGATAACCACTTTCAGTGACTTTACATAGGCTAACAGGTATGGCCCCAAAGGCATCACCAAGACTAGAACTAATGACTGAATATGAGAAGAATGAAAACAGTAAATTCTGTTTTTGTTAAATGTGTACATATTTCTATATGTGAACATAGCAGGAAATGTCTTTGAAAATGCTGAAACAGTTAAGACCCATTATTATCTACTGGCAGTAGAACTTTGCTTGACTTCAAGAATTTTTCTTGTTTTTCTGGATTTTCTCATTTTCCCACAATGAATATACCCTATTGTGCCCTCCCCCTTTTTAAGAAAGAACAATAAGGAACGTTGAGGAAGTAATGAAGGGAATCTCTACTCTGAACTTAAATCAGATTTAAAGAATTAAAGTAAAATGGAAATCATGAGAATTTGGGGGTCGGGTGGGGAAGAATCTATGCCATCTTGTAGTTCATAAATCACTAAGGAAAAGGACACTAGGCAGTGAGACTCGCATCCTTAACCTTTGGAAAGTAGCTCTTGGGAAGTACAGAAACAAGGTTATTATTTCAGAGAAATAAACTGTGTGAGAAGCCAAAAGCACAGCTCTAGACAAAATCGTATAGGGAGATCTTGAAATATTACAGACACTGATCCTTGGCAAAATCCTAGAAACAAGACTGAATGGCACGTTATAATTACTGAAGACAACAATGACCCTAAGGAAGAAGGCACAGGGTTGCAAAAACTGAATCATGCTGTTTTCATGAGGTTTTGCATGGATACATCAAGGAAAGGGTATACACTCTGTATTTTATTTCAACAAGGCATCTGACCGAAATTTTCATAATATTCTTATGAATAAGAAGGGGAAAAAAACTGCAGGCAGGAGAGTATGGTTTAGAGGCCAAGCCAAATGTGCCTCCTCCTAAAAGTGCGGAGATCCACACATCCTGAGTGGTTTGCTGCTGCAGGGTCAATCAGGGTTGTCTCAAACTAGGAGTGGCTCCCAAGGCGAGGGTCTGCAGCTTCTCCTAAGGAGGCTCATGCTTTTTCTGCCCAGCATGTTTTATTCTTGTGTACGTTGTGATGGTTATCCTTTCAAAATGAACATACACTGACTGGGTGACCGTTGCTTTGCCAAGCTTTGCCTGTTTCAGGGCCTGTGTGTATGTTTACAGCTGTACTGTTGCCAAGTGGCACCACTCTAACTGCGTGGGCTAATTAAGACAACTTAATTCTGTACATTTAATTCATGATACATCTGTGCAAAGTGAAGGAGAACAGCTCTTCAGAAGCGTGGGAGGACTGTGTTGCTTGGCACTAGACACTGCAGGGTAGAGGCATGGGAAACTCAAGGAGCCTGAGGTGTCAAGTCTGCCATGCCTCATGCTGACAGTAGTGACACGGGTTCGATCAAATGTCAATCTCCCAGAATGAGGTTGCTGATGTGACTTTTACTGGCTTTTTGGTAGTTAATTAATTTTATAGGAGCTAGATCAGTGAGTTGATAAACAGATTTATGTGCGTAATTAAGTTGCAGCATTATAATGAAAACAATCTAAGATGACTCAAAAACATTTTTCCTTTAGAGCAGTAGTGTTCAAACTATTTAGACCATGAACCACAGTTATAAAAACAATTTACATCAAGACCCAGTATGCGTGCACCCACACACTTCTTTGTTCTATGCTCATGCAGTGAGTTTCCTGAAATAAAATCTGCTCTTACTACGTGTGATGGACTTGGGTATTTTTCTACTCTATTTCATTTTTTTCAATGCTGGTTGTGACTCACTAAAATTGGTTCTGTGCCCTAGAGGCTGGAAAATGTCCCTATAGAGTACTCGATCCACCACCGAAGTTTGGAAAACCATGCAAAGACCAAGCAGGCAGTTTCAACTTACAGCTGTCACAAACCGAGAAGGATTATAAATAAAATGGGTGTTGGTATTAGGGTTCAAAGAGATCTTTAAAAACTAGCATGTGCTGTGCTTGAGAGCATAAGGCTCCAGACTTAAATGAGGGTTGGAGTCATGCCATCATCAGTGGGGTGGCTGGAGCTTCCCTCTCAGGCTCACTGTGCCATCGGGAAGACAGAGGGAACAGCATCCTCCTGGGGTTCTGGGAAGCGTCAATAATTACTATGGAGAGCCGTGAGCACAGTGGATCATCAATAAATAGTGGTTTAAACTTTGAAGTTGAGTACATCCTGCACTTGGGTTAAAAAAAAAACAAAACATGTGCATACAGGACGGAACAATAGAACTTAATAGCAGTCCTCCCGTGAAAAAGCCCCAGTGGGTTTGACTAAAGCTAAATGAGAGGTAATAGAATCTAGATGTGGTTGCCAAAAATCTACTGCAATCTAGGACTGAATTTTCAAAAGTTCAATCATAGAGGAATAAAAATAATCATCCTGGTGTGTTCTGCACATTTGAGCCACATCTGGAGTGTCAGGTTTTGTTCTGAGGGATATTTTGCAAGGGGCATTTTCAATTGGAGCTTGTTCAGAGGACAGCAGTGATGGTGTGGCCAGGATGCTGGACTGGTGATATCCACCAGGACATTTATCCCATATGTGGTTCAAAGACTTCGGGGTGGAAACGTCAAGAAAGCAGACTTTGAGGTGCCTGGCTGGCTCAGTAGGCAGAGCCTGTGAACTCTTGATCTCAGGGCTGTGAATCTGAGCCCTATGTTGGGTATAGAGTTTACTTAAAAAAAAAAAAAAAAAAAAAGGCAGATTTCAGATTAATAGAAGGGAGAACTTTAAAAAAATGGGATCAGTTGCCATTTGAGGTAATGTTCTCCCTTTTCTGGAATCATTTAGACAGAGGCAGGATGTGTGTCTCTGTTGGAAATGAGATGTCTAGATGGTGTAGGAAGCTGGACTGAATCTTTAAGATTTTTTTAAATCCTCAGGCCACGCTGCCATTAAGAACACAAACTGGGGATCCCTGGGTGGCGCAGCAGTTTGGCGCCTGCCTTTGGCCCAGGGCGCGATCCTGGAGACCCGGGATCGAATCCCACGTCAGGCTCCTGGTGCATGGAGCCTGCTTCTCCCTCTACCTATGTCTCTGCCTCTCTCTCTCTCTCTCTCTGTATGACTCTCATAAATAAATAATTAAAAAATTAAAAAAAAAAAAAAAAGAACACAAGCTGAGTTACTTACAGCCACTGCTGGGAAGGGAAGGCAGGGGTTCTCCCAGGAGGCTCCCCTTTGAGCTCAAGTTCACTTAGCTAAAATTGGTGACTAACTCTCCTGCAGATATCTTCTGCTAAGGAAATGGAAGGACCCTAGAACAGGACAGAGTGTAAACGAAATGAAAACGGGTCTTGTGTTCCTTACTCATCTCCCTTTCCTATCTTCCTCTCTCCCTTTGCAGGCGTTGTTACCCGGGACTCAAACGGTATGGAGATCGGACTAGGTTCAGAGCGATTCTTCAGTGAGGAAGTTAAGAGTACGATTTACTGAAGCAAGCTGCACAACTGCTGGTGCCTGACATTGTACCATTTCAGTTGGTTTCATTTTCCTACCTAGCTGGCTCTTGAAATAACCCTCTGGGTTTCAAATCAACGTAAGTATCTCCCATCCTAGTGTCGTAGCTCAGAGCTTTTTGTGGCCTGGGGCTGCAGGCCTGGGCAACCAGAAAAGGGACTGATCTCCCTGCCATTGCAGCATTATATTCTGGGATTAACCATGAAAGGGAAAAGAGAAGCATTGCCAGTTGGGTGTTTGGAAATGAAAAGTGGTTCAGACGTAATGTAGATACATAGCTGCAAGACTCTGATCAAAGGTACTTTGAACCTCATTAATTTGGAACCTTATATTTAAAAACGTGTAATTTGGACATAAATTGTGCTTAAATTTGTCTTCATGGTACTCAAAGTGAGGCTAACTAGTGTAAGAAGACTCAAAGGGACTCTTGGGCATAATCATGTAATTGTTTTATACCACTTCTACCATTTTAATCGTACCATTTGCTTTTAACAGTTTACATCCGGTCACTGAAACCGACATTTAGCAACACTGGTAAGTGGGATTTACTGAGTATTTTCAGTAAAGAAAGAAAAGCTGCATTCCTTTCAGAGTTCAGTCATTCAGACTTTTCATTAATTCAGATTGGCTAAAACTTTCCCAGCAGTCCCCTGGCTCATGAAGTTTTATGGTGATTTATTACACAAGCAACAGTAGCTCTCTTAGGCTCCTCGGAAAACTTCAAATTGCATCAAGCAAGGCTTTCAGACTGGGGGGTTGGGGGTGGGGTCTAGGGCCTGATGGCACCACCTGGACTTTCCTTTCCCCATACCGGAAGCCAGTTTAGTTCCAACACCCGCAGAAAGGGCATCCTCTGAGTCTCTGGCTTTTTACAAACAGATCATCTATCTCCACCGCCATCCCCTCCAGCTACAGTCTTCCTTTCTTGTCTTCCTTCCCTGGCCAAACTTGGTGGAAAAGCTGCCAGCACTTTACTGCTCCCCTCTTTTCTCATTTGCTTATTTCCCTGAGCAGCAGCTCTCTGCTGACACTGCTCCTGCCAGAGTCACCAAGGACCTCCTCGTTGCTATATCCAACAGACCCTCTTCAGCAGATCTTCACCCTTTGACTATTCCCTCCTCTTCAAAATTCCCACAGATCTTCTCCTACTTCTCTGCCTCTTCTTCCTTTTGCCACCCTTCAATCCTACTGTTCCTTAACGCCCTCCTTCTCACCCAACACCCGTTCCACCAGTGACCATGCCCACCCACGTAGCTTCAGGTAATCTCCACAGACTGACAATTCCTGGTCTCCTGGGTGGCAGAAGGGTCCATCCAGGCCTTCCACTTGGGGAGCCACAGGACTGCCCACACTGAGTTGTCACCTTTGCCCATTCTTCCCCCAGCTTTCTCACTCCCAGCCTCGCCTCTACAGGGCCTCTTCCAGATCCTTGAAGTTTTCATTTCTGCTATTGCCCTTTCCTTGATCAGAGCTCTTTCTTCCCTCATCACTAGCTAACACTTACCCTTCAGGTCTCAGCCCAGTTTTTTTCCCAGCAAAACTTACTGAGAGCCCACTATGGATCCGGCCCGTTAGTTACTCAGACCCCTGAAAGGAGGTTAACCCCTCTGGTAATGCTCACCACCCAATAAATAATCATGGGCTTAATGTCTGTGGATATTCACAGGAGGATTCCCAGGGTGGGTCGGGTCAGTCTGTACTGCACTGCACTGCCATGCCCAGCACATAACCCAGGGGCCCTTCAGTGCCTGCAGGTTGGATGGGTAATGAGTCTTGGGTTCAACCAGCCTCTCTGGTATTTCTAATCACAAGGAAACCTGAACGTCATCCTCATCGCCAATAACTCATCGAGTCCTCATGATTCTACCACCTGAATATAAACCTCTTTCCAATCCACTCACCGCTCTCCATTCCCTTCGCCATTCACTACCCTGGCACTGATCACCTTCAGCTCAGCCTGGAATATGGCCCAAAGCCTTCAAAATGGCTCTCCAGGCCTCTGGCCTTGCCAGCTCTTCTCCAGCCTCCACTATCAGGGTCAAAAGAATCTTTAAAATGCAAATCCCATCCAGCCACTCCTCTGATTATACCCTTCAAGAGCTTCCAGATGATCTTATGATAAACTTGTAAAAGCCAAAACGTTTTGCCCCTCCCCTCTCTACCTCTCCTTTATCTCTCTTCCAACTTTTCCTACAAGCAGGTCAGTGTTTTCCATTTCAGTGTTTTCCACTTCTGGAACGTTGACTTGCTCTCTCTCACTGGGAGCCTAAGTTTACACACTCGTGCATGCACATGTGCCTGCTCTCTCTCTCATTTATCTAACTGAGGTTCTTAAGCTCGGTTTATGACTTACTCAGGGCAAACCCTTCCTGACCTCTTTTCTCCCAGCTCCCCAAGTCTGGGGCAAGTGTCCCTACTATGTGCCAGTGCATAGGCCCCACACTCCTTTCCTAGCACTTAGCCCTGTCACAGAGCAAGGAGGGGTGTCTGTCCTAGGGTTCCTTCCATCAGCTGGCTCAGGGAGGACCGGTAACAGGAAGAGGCCTCAACAGGCCCCAAAGCCCTAGCCGTCAGACTGAGGGCCATTCCACTGGTCTTTTGCTTGAGAACACTGCCTTTGAGACACAAGGAATGAGAGAAGAGGTCCTAAGAAATACCACAATAGGCTTTAAGAAGCTCTTTTCACTCTGGAGAGAACTTGGGTCAAACTTCTTAGCCAGACCTTGAGGGTACTTGGCTTTTTTTTTTCTTTTTTTTGCCTCCTGGGTTCCTACCATGGCTTTCTTGGCAATACACTATGGTATTTCCCCTGGAGGAATTTCACTCTGCACAAACAGTCTTGCTGGCTATTTTGGTCAGCTCAGCTGGGCCGGAAGCCAACAAAACAGTTTCCAAGCCCAGTCTCTCCCAGTTGCCTGGCCTGGAAGAATTTAGAGCTGGTAAGGGAAAAGCAAGCCATGGCTGGTTTAAGAGAACAAAGTTGGACCTCAAAGGAGTTCGTGAATGAGCTAAGAGAATTGGCTTGCTTAGAGGGAGCAGCAGCAACACTGGTAGTTAGAAGACTCCAAACCGCTGAGAAGCAGGTCTCCAGCACCATAATAACCATACAGAAGAGAAGGGTGCAAAGAACTTTACCAATTTCTAATACAGGAAGACAGCTGTGGGTGGTGGCTTGCTAATGCCTCAGGCCAAAGGAGGGGGGTGCACAAGATCTTGTCTCTACCCAGACACCTCAGGAGCCATCCTATCTTCCCTGTGCCCAACTCTGACCCCAACCTCAGCCCAGGACTCTTACGTGGGCCCACGATTCCATCAGGAAGTTAAAATTCCGTTCATCAGCTAAGATCTTCTTTTCAAGCAAAATCCCTAGCAAGAGTGACCCATAATTGCTACCTCTGATTCCTCTCTTGCCACCCCTTCTTGAACTGCTCCAGGGTTTTGCCCATGCCACAAAAACTGCTCGTGCTTCGCGTTGCTGAGTCTCACAGTTGACTCTTCGGCCTCGGTCTATGTGTGGATTTGACAGCAGACCCCTCTTTCTCCTTGAAACAGTTTCCGTCACTTGGCTTCTCAGACACACTTGCTAGGCTCGCCTACCTCTCTAGCTCCTTCTTCGAAGATTCATTTGCTGGGTCCTCCTCTCCTCTCAAATTCTAATTAGTTGGTAGGCCCCAGGGTGCCGGCTCAGCATTTACCTTTCCTCTGTCTACACTTGTTTCCTGGGTGATTTCATCTTGCCTCACAGCTTTAAAAACCAACAATATATAGGTTCTACATAATGATGACTTCCAAATTTCTATCTGCGGACTTGTATATCCAGCTGCCTACTGACGTCTCCACTTGGGTATGTTAACGAGCGTCTCAAGTCTAACTCACCCCTGATATTGTCCTAATTCCATGTCCCCTTCAAGCTTCCCCGCACAATGAGGCATTGGGCAAAGGCATTGGAATTCTGTCCTTCTAGTGGCTTGGTGCTAAAAATTCTGCAAGTCATCCTTGCCCCTTCTTTTTTTCGTACTCTACATCTGACAGTCAGCAAACACTTTGGTTCTACTTTCCAAATATACTCAGAACCTGATTGCTTTCACCACCACCTCTTATTATCAGACAGATTCAGATCTGCATCATCTCTCCCCTGGTTAAGTGCAAAAACCTCCTAGCTGGGCTTCTGACCTTGTTCCCCATCAAGTCTATTCTTGACATGCATCCAGAATGAGACCCATCACACTTAAGTGAGATCATGGTATTCCTCTGCTCAGAGCCCTACAGCAGCATCCCCTCTCCCATCAAAGTTAGAACCAAAGTCCCCCGCAAGACACATAAGGGCTCTATGTGACCTGTCTTTTGTGACCCCTCTGACCTATCTTGTTACTCCCCTTCACTGCTTCAGCCACAATCACCTCCCTGCTGTTTTCCAACATGCCAGGTTTGGCCCCTTCTCAGGGCCTCTGCACTTGCTGTTGTCCTTGCTTGAGTTTTCACCCTCTGCCTCCCACCCTAGACTGAGTGGCTGACTCTTTCCCCTCCAGCTGGTTTCACTCACCTTCTCAATGAAACCTTCCCTGACCACCCGATATATTGCACCCTTTCACATTCTTCTATCTTCTATTTTGTTTTTCTCCTTAGCATTTCCCATTATCTAATACTGAGTAGTTACTTATTTATCATCACCCACTAAGCCATAGGCTTCCTAAAGCAGGGACTTCCCCTTGCCTTACCTACAACTATATCCTTCCTACCTGGCACATAGTAGGTGGTTAGTATATATATATTTTTTGAATGGATGAATCAATGAATCCTGGAGACTGTAGAGCAGAATAGCCTAAATGGAATTTAAGAAAACCCACAGATGTGCATGTCCTGGCATGAGGCTGGGATCCGCTTGTCAGGTCAGCTCAGCTGATGCAGTCCCAGATGGAACTCTCAAGCCTACCCATCACCTCATGAGGGGACAAGTGCCTGTGTGCGGACCAGCACAGTCCAGTCCTGCTCCTGGGCGAGTATTTCCAAGCCCATACCTCATAACCACATGCCAGGCACCACATTTCAATGCTTCTTTCAATTAATATATATTGGGATGGGGGAGGACTTCTTTTCTGAATGAGTTCAGATAAAGAGGGCACCTGCTATGTGAATACCTCTCCTCAAAATGTTACTGTCATTTGCTAGTTTCATCTTGCCTGGGTCACACCTAATAGTCCCAGAAAGGACTCAGGAGAAGTGAGTGGCAACCCAGGGCAGCAGTGGTGGTGGTGAAAGCTGTACGTTGACAGAGCAGTCCCAGGAAATGGTACAAAGAATACCTGGCCTCAGAGCTGTCTTGGAGAACAGAAGAAAATAAGAAAGCAAGATATACTTTTCCCCCCCTAGAAAGGCATTCTGTACAAACAAATGTTTTCTCTGCTTTGGCACAGTTATTTGAGTCACCCCAGCTGTGGACTGGTTCTGAAATGAGTGCTGACTTCATTTCCCCGGGGGAAGAGAGGACAGCCTTACCATTTACTGTTCTGAAAGCTGGGAAATGTTTTGGTCGTTTTTAGGCTAATCTGAGAAGACTTCAGTTAGACACTGACCAGGGGCAGAAATATTCCACTTCCAATCACATGGCCCTTCCTGCTGGTCACACTCTCTGAGAAGCTGCTTTGTGATTCCACTGAGCCCCACAGGAGAAGTAACAAATACCCCAAAGAGGAAGCTCTAGAAAGAGGACATTTGGCAGTGTGCAGGCCAGTGCCTGCTGCTGGCTCCCGGGCCATTTCCACCCCATGGCTGAGATGGAAGAAGCCATCTAACAGCCGAAGTCATGGCATAAGGACAAACTGGCATCTCAGAGCCCTTAGCAGCAAAAACAAGTCACCCAAGCTAAACCTCAGCACTGTGACGTGGTGAGGCTTCTGGCCAGGTACAGCATGCCATTTTGAAGCTGAAATAAACTGTAGCTAAGGGAACGAGGTGTCCAAGGGAAGCATTCAAACAGCTGGGCCTGCACACGTGCTCTTCCTGTGACAAAAGCAGCCTTGACATCTCAACACTGCTCAGAGCAGCTCATAGGGACAGACTGAGCAGCACCCCAACTGGACACTCAGCCTTTTCACACTCCCTTGGTCCTGAGCAGAGCTCATCTCGCCAAAGCACACCAGCCCAGAGCCACCTGATGAGAAGCATGGTAACCCACTCAGAAAGAGCACTTCCTAGACACAAAGTGGAAGCCATGGCTTCCCCCAAGCACTGAGGGCTGACTGAGCTTTACTCCTGGGTTCTCTTTTCCAGCAGCCCGTGAGGCAGCAGAAAAATCCATTTTCCATTTTGGAATCCTGTCAACTAGAACAAATCTACCAGTGCCACCTGAGAGCATCTCTTCCTGGGTGATCTCTAATTCCTTCTCTCTCTCTCTTTTTTTTAATATTTTATTTATTTATTCATGAGAGACAGAGAAAGAGAGAGGCAGAGGCACAGGCAGAGGGAGAAGCAGGCTCCACGCAGGAAGCCTGATGCGGGACTTGATCCCAGGTCTCCAGGATCACGCCCTGGGCTGGAGACAGCACTAAACTGCTGCGCCACCAGGGCTACCCCTCTAATTCCTTCTCTACTTAGGCTGACAATGCCCTTGAGTTGGTAATGTCCCATGTTATTACCCTCTGAATTACAGCAAAAAGCAAATAAGCAAAAACGTCAGCAAATGCACTCTGTAATGATGTCCTAGTCTGGTTTGTACTGACTTGGTCCAGCATGTAGGCCAAGTTTTCCTAGTTTATGAACTCACTAGAAGTCCCTTAATCCAGTTAAGCTACCCAAAGGATAGCTTCATCCAGATGCATCACCCAATAAACTCCTAAGAAAGTACTGGAGCTTCTCCAAATAGATTTTACTTCAAGTCTTCAGCCCACAAGGTTTCAACTGGACCACAAAATCAATTAAACTCAGAAGTGTTCGCATCTCTACACCTTCTTATACTACATACGTACTTTAAAGCAGTGTTCCTCTGCATATTTCATTCTGTGGTCATTGCCCACCCCCGCTCCAAAAGAATCACTCTGTTTTTCAATCCTTGGAGGCAAAGCTTCCAGTTTGTGTGTAAACAGAATGAAGGAGGTGAAGACAAGTCATAAAAGAATGTGCTACACTCACATCATAGAAATGAGGTGACAAAGGTTTAGAGATTGAACTCGAGCCAATACCAGGGTCTACTAGATGACAGCACCAAGTTTAAAATGTCTTCATAAGGGCCCTGGTTGGGCAATAGTTGCTTAAAGCAGACTCAGAAATTATCACATGCCTATGGCAAAGGACTGTCAGGCTACAGGGACCCTGCAAATTCTCCAGAGGGCTGCTATTAATCAACAGAAGAATGAGGAAGCTCAAGGCCAAATATCCAAATGAACTACCCTGTCTGCTGTTACGCCCTAAAGCTCCTTTACCCAGATATTTGCCAAAATCTTACAGCTTGTTCTCAGGTCTCCAGAGGCCCAAACTTTAATATAAGAAAAACAAAACAAAACAACCCCCCCCCCAAAAAAAAAAAAAAAAAAAACTGGCCAGTCTATGTGCTGTCAACACTAATGCTAAACTCTTCCTCCTAGAGTCAGGTCTCCTTGCACAGCAGTCAGGTGAGGATCTGATTATGAACTGACTCCACTTGGGTCTCCTTGGCAAGACACTATGTCTTCAGCTCAGGGGGGGTCACAATCAAGTCAGACCAGCTTTTTTTTCTTCTTGTTGCTGCTGCTTTCAAATGAAGAGGTTAAGCCTCTACACAACCAAGTGGAAGAACCAGAATTAGAAAACTTACCAATGGCCCCAGCCAATGAGAATCCATTTCCAACAGGTATTAATGCCTGTTAGAAGCCACTAGAATAATGACATCACCAGCCCAACGCTAGGTTGTCTGACAGATTCACCCCCTTCATTGCACACAAGAATTTAAGACAAAACAAGACACTGCAATTACACTCATTATTGCAGACAACAGGTTTGTTATTAATCAAAATGACTTCTATGGTGTGGACTCCACCATTGTTCCTTTAACAGCCTCTCTGTGAACTAACTGGTCAACACTCTAAACGTTCTAGCCCTAAAAAATCTTATCCAAAATACCAACTCAACACCTAGTCCTCCATTATGATACTTAATGCCTTCTGGGTTAGAGCATATCAGTTTTAGATAATGCAGTCTAGTGTGCCTTGAAACAATCCATAAAGCATCCCTTAAAATCAGTGTCATGGGGGACCATGAACCAATTCATTGCTTAAAGCAGATCTACTAGCTCCTCCCTCCCTTTCTCTAAGAAACAAGTGAGCAAGAAGTAACCTCAAGAAAAACTATGGGAGAATGTGCCTTGAGAAATGCCAGAGGAAGTCCCACTGAATCAAGTTAATTAAGAATCAAAACCAAGGAATGCAGTGAAGACAGGTTTTTCAATTGCCCAGAGAAGACACAGTTCCATTTCAACTAAAATTAGAAAGCCACTGGGAACATAAGCCAAGAAGCACGGGTAGGAGGCTGAAAACCCTAAGTCAGCAATGGGAATGGAAGTGGGGCGGAGGAAGAAAGTAAGTATCCGTTTTGTTTTATTTCCTCTGTCACTCCTTAGGTTTGCGCCTGGCTTTTAGGATTCAGCAGTCCCCCCCCCCCCCCCCCCCCCCCCCCCCCCCGAGCAAGAGCATCAGCAAACAGTTTGGGAATTCTTGTCAACAAGTTCTTAAATGGCTCACAATTCTGGTAAGAACTTGCATGTACCTAGCTGGTGCTCAAGGACCCAAGTGAAAACATTAAACGGAGGTTTTTGCCCACTTTGCAATCTAAGGCGAGAAGTCACCTGCCCTACGAGGTGCCCTCGTGTCCTGACACCATCTCTCCACTGGGATATATCGGGAACCAGGTTGGGTTCTCTGCCCAGCAGTGCCCATGTGGTTGGCGCCGCCTGCACTTCAAGCATTCCCTTGCCCCTCTCTGCACTCGGGAGGGCCCTGAATCGCCGGGGGGCACCTAGAGTCAGAGTGCAGGAGGGTCCACCAACACTGGGCAAGCGCGAGGGGCGTCGGCCGCCTCCTCGGAGCAGACCCAGGCTACGTCCACGGGCCGGACAGCACTGGGGCGGGTCGGCAACCGGGCAGAGGGGGTGCCAGGCCCGCCCGGGTGCCCGCACCTCTCGCCAGCCCCCGGAAGCGCCACCCTCCCGCCCAGCGGGCTCCGAGGGGGCGGGGAGTCGAACGCCCCCTTCCGGGTGCCTCCGCCCGGCTGGCCAGCCCCGCTCCTCCTCCGGGCGGGAATCCTCCCTCCCCCGCCCCTCCCGGAGCCGGGCCCCGGCGCCAGGCCCGGCCCCAGGGGGGAACCCCCGGCCCCGGCTCCCCGTCCCTGCGGCCTCTGCCTGTCTTCCCGACCCTTGGGGGCCGGGAAGACCCCGCCGGCAGCGGCCAGGACCCACCGCTCATTACGACATCTTCCTCCCTGGCCTCCGCCGCCTCCGCCGCCACCGAGAGCCTGACACCGCCCGCCCAGCACCCGCCAATCCCGGAGCCCGCCACCGCCCGAGCGACGGCAGCGTTCACCAATAAGAGCCCAGAACATTGGGGACCGACAGCACTAACAACCAATCAAGGAGAGGCATCTAGAGCGACGTTGGTTTGGCCAATAGGCCTGTGAAATGTCACTGATGGACGGTAGAGGGCACCAACCGGAAACCTACTGAAGAGTGATCGACGTGTTCGCCAGCCAGTTGGCGGGAGGCAAAGTCCCGCCCACGAGGTGGTTGATGGACAGCAACAGGAAGCTAGATAAGGAGGGGCTTAGCTGAGGAGTGGTTTTGTATTGGTTGTGGTTGACCTTCCACCCACCTCGAACCCAAAAGATGAGTGATAGATCTACCCTAAAGCCAATCAGAAGTCCTTAGGGTGAGGCCCAGAAATGCCCTATAAATAGTACATACATTACACCTCAACCCGGTGTCGCCCTGGTGCGGTAGGGGCCTTCTGCTCTGCGGCCACGCGAGCCCCGTGCCCGGTGAGTGGAAAGCCACCCGCCTCATGGAGTCCCGCGCCCTGCAGCGCCTCCGGGGTGGGAAGTGAGCCCCCGGGCGACTTTGTGCCGCCAGGCACCGGAGCCCCCGCACAATAGCGGCGAGCTGCGGCGACGCGACACTCCTGCGAGAAGGCATCGGGCCTCGCCTGGTTGTTGCGGCGACGCCCCCATCCCCGGGCGGTCCCCCCCCCCCCCATCACCCGAAGCGCTCTAGAGGGAGGTTCCCGGGACCGCCGCTCGTCCTCGGATGCTGTGCGTCTGGAGGGCACCCCTGGCTTACGCGCTCGGACCAGCGCCTCGGGTGGACGGAATCGGCCCTGCCCCACCTCCCTCGGTGGGTGGCGTGCGTGGGAGTCCGCACGGCCCTCGGCGGGAAGGAGGCGGCTCCGGTTCCGCAGTCCACGCCTTCCGCTTACCGACCGCCAGGCGACTCTGCTCCAGGGCAGCGGCTTCTCTTTCTTTTTTTTGTTAAAAAAAATTTTTTTTTTTAATTCATTCATGAGAGACACAGAGAGAGAAGCAGGCTCCATGCAGGGAGCCCGACGTGGGACTTGAACCCGGGACTCCAGGATCACGCCCTGGGCCCAAGGCGGCGCTAAACCGCTGAGCCACCAGGGCTGCCCTCTTTCTTTCTTTTTTTTTTTCTTTTTTTAAACCATAAATCACAATGAGAAGTACATTTGAATCCTGATACAGTACACTTACCCTCCCACGAGAATGTCTAACAAAGTTTCCGCAAACAATACTAAACCTTCCTACCCGTGACACGGTGGTATTTTTCTATCCTGTTCTCCTTCCTCCCTCCACCTCCCCTCCCCCCCACCTTCCTTTCTGCCTTCCTTCCTTTTCTTGATCATGACTGGCAGTTTGAAAAACGCTATCATAAAGGGTTGGAGGCATAAAATACAATACAGAGCCAATGCCCCGTACATAGGAATTGATGAGTAAATGCTAATATTCTCTTGCTGTCTACCCTCCTGGCCTTAGCCTTTGAAAAACAAGACTTTATTTTATTTTATTTTATTTTTTTGAATTTTATTTTATTTTTAAACAAGACTTTAGAAGCTGTCACTCCTCTCGTTAAGATCCTTCATTGGCTCACTATGCTGGCTATAAAGCCCCAAACTCCTTTCTAGGAGGAGAACAATATCCTTCACAGCCACTTGTGTCATCTTTCCTCCCCCCACCCTATTCTCTTCCTACAAATACTACCCTTTTGCCTCAAGTTTTCACATTTCTTAAAAACTTATTCTTCTATTAACTGTCCTACTTTATCCTGGTAAACTCCTATACATCCTTCAAGACCCTGCTCAAAGCCTGAACATGTAACTCCGCCTGAGCCATAGCTTTTTCCTCCTCTAGACTGCAGAGCGCTTCATTCGCTACCACTGCATTTTTATAGGCCCGTCTGACTCCCCAGCTACGTGCTCTTAGCTGCGGTGGAAGGTTGGCGGGGCACGTGCTCTTAGCTGCGGTGGAAGGTTGGCGGGGCAGTACCCGGCAGTACGAGAGGACTGGCAGGAAATGTATGCTGAGTTAAAGAATGAATATTTGCATACAATTATTATCTATATAGGACTTGTTTATGTAGACCATACATTCTGTTCCAATGCCATTTTTCAAGTTAAGATTGCTTCACTGTCAAGCTAAGGACTCCACCCGGGTTCAGTGACTCAGCTATATTAGGGTGCAGGGAGGTTTTTTTGGGGGGGAGGTGAGGTTGAATATCCTGCTGGGCCATTGCCAAATCTTTTGTGGGCCGAAAGCTGGGGCAGCTGTGCTTCTCTCACCCCAGAGGCCCCATCATGAAGGCAGCAGAAGTTGGGGGGAGGGAGTGTGCATGTGTGTGGGTGGGGGAACAGGGTGCAGAGAACTTGGCAACAGTTTTGAGTTACTTGAATTGTTCTTCCCTTTTAAAGACCTCCACAGCCTCGTTTTTTTTTTCTTTCTTTCTAGGCTCTCTTGCTCCTGTCTTAGCAGAGGCACAGCGGAGGAAGGGGGCACTTTTTTTTTAAAGATATTATTTATTTATTCATGAGAGATGCAACGAGAGAGAGAGAGAGAGAGGCAAAGACACAGGCAGAGGGAGAAGCAGGCTCCACGCAGGGAGCCCCACGCAGGACTCCATCCCGGGTCCCCAGGATCACACCCTGGGCTGAAGGTGGCGCTAAGCCACCGAGCCATCAGGGCTGCCCAAGGGGGCACTTTCTAAGGATAGAAATCCCTTAGACTTTTGTCAGGACTTTGGAGGCTTTGAGCCTCATTTACAACCCCCTAAGACCACCATACAACTTCTCTTCCCATGTGTTGCTGCTTTCAAAATGGCCCTCTATTGTCACCAGAGTGGAAGGAGACCAGGCAGACAGCCTCTAATGTCTGCTTCCTCCCTGGCTGCACTTTAGACTCACTAGAGAGCTAATAGTAAATTCGGAAGTCCACGTCCCATCCCAGGTAGAGAACATTAGAATCTCAGGGGATGGGACCCCCGTGATGGGACGGAGGAGTTCCTCAGGTGACTCCAATAGGCAGCCAAATGTCGACAACCACTCAGCAGCCCAAAGACATTTTCCCACTGCGGGTGCCCAAGTGGAAAACTGTGAACAATCTCCCCCTCCTTCCTCCGCCTCCCCCACTCCTGTCCCTCTCCTTCCTGAATTTCTCCCCTGAACACCCCCCCTCCCCCTGCCCTGCCTCTGTCTCTGTCCTCTGTCTTCAGGGAGCCAGGGCTGACAGGTGGTTCCGGCTGTGTCTCACCCGCAGGTGGGCCTGGGGGCAGGTTCTCTCCTTCTCATTTCCAACTACTCTCACCCTCTTCTTGTTCTAAGTGGTCCATTTCTCCCCATTTCTCATTTGTGCCACCTCTGAAAGCCCTGTGTTTGTCTTGTTCACCCCTGCACCTTCCCCTCATAGCACACTGCTTGCTATATGGTAGGTGCACAGTTGATGTTTGTTGACTGACTAAATGACTGCATCCTTTTAGCACTTTTCTTGGGCTTCCCTTCCATGCCAGGCTTCCTCCACCTCCATTTCACCTCTTCTCCCTGTCACCCTCTTCATCTTCTTCCTTCTTGATTCTCCCCTGCTTTTCCTGCTTCCTAACATCCTTGTTGGCCTTCTCTTTTGCATGTAGCTACCCCCATCTAATTCATTAGTACCTCTGTCCCCAGAGATGGACAAGAACACCAGAGGGAGGGAGGGAGGCAGAATTGCAGTTTTTTCTGTCCTCAGTTTTTTCTGTCCTTGGGAAGCTCCAGATTCCTTCTATGAAAGAGATGGGTGTAGGCTGTCCAGAAGCTAGAAGACCGTCAGTGTCCTGCCCATAACTATCTGTTGCTCCTCACTCATTACTACAACCCAAGTTTTGTTGTTTATTTTAAATTTTAAGAGTTACAACCAACTGAGCCTCTGAAAGCCTGCTCATTCTCCCTTAAGGATCTTCCCAGTAGCTCTGCTTCTCCCATTTCCCTCCTCTGGTTTTCCACATTCTCATCCCTTTTCTTTCCACCTACAGAGAAATCAAAGTTGAAGACTTGTTGAATCGCCCCCAACACCCTTACATCCCTAGAGAAATGTGGGACAAACACCTAGTTTAAATGATCTTGATTCCTTTTTTTTCTCCCTGGCCCATCTATGATTTCAATGATCTAAGTTTCCTTAGTCTTTTATGAGCACAAAACATTGACAGAGGCTATGAAGTGTATCCCCCCTATTATGCTTTGGCAACTACCCCACCCTGCCTCCCCCCAGGTGCACACGCTTGGTCACCCCCCTTTTTCCACTGCCCAGGGATGCCACTCCTGACCCATGCCCTGACTTGTCAACTCCCTCTGTCCCCTACTAGTTCCCCTGCAAGACCTATGGCTGTCACCAACTGCCATGGAATCTTCCAGCAAGAACATTCCATCCATCCTTCCCCACAGGGTTCTTCCTTTTTTTTTTTTTTTTTTTTTTAAAGATTTTATTTATTCATGAGAGACAGAGACACAGGCAGAGGGAGAAGCAGGCTCCATGCAGGGAGCCTGATGTGGGACTCGATCCCCGGTGTCCAGGATCACACCCCAGGCTGCAGGCGGCGCTAAACCGCTGTGTCACCAGGGCTGCCCGGGTTCTTCCTTCTTACCTGGTTTCTTCTACCCCCTTGTCCTCTTGGGATGAGGTCTGTGGAGCCTCAGGGAGAAAGGGCAGTCCCCTCCCTTCTCCCTTCCCAGGGAGAAGCCCTTTAGGGTAGAAGGCACCTGTGCCCTCTCAGCCTTTGTCGCCACTAGGGGGCATCCAAGGCATTTCGAAAAGTAAATGGGCTTTTAACCTTATTGGAAGGGAAAGGCAAGCATAGAAATTGAGTTGAGCAAGCATGCATTGAGTGACTACCGTTTGCCAGGCCCATGCCCTGCTTCACCTGGAAACAGGGTATGTCCTAGCTGCTACAAAGACTCCTTGAAGAACCGTTTGCCTACCAACCAGCTCATCTCATGTCTGGTAGCATTCTCTCTGCTTCAGCCTCACACGTGCACTCAGCCTCTCTCCATCCGACCTCGAGGCTTCCCATGGCAGGCTGGAAATGTTCCTAGGGACAAAGTGGATTTCCCCGGGTGGGCATTGTCTCCCTCTTTCTTCTGGGTCCCTGGACCTCTCCTGTCATTGCCCCATCTTGGGGACCATCACTACCTTCCTGCAGGTTCCCCAGATACCCTGAGTGAGGAGGATGTGGATTCGGTGAGGCCATTGGCTGGGTTACTGGGCTCAGGAGCATCACTTCTTCACCTGACAGTGCCAACCCAGCTGGCAGAGACTCAGGAAGTGGATGATGGTGGCAATGACAGTAACAATGATAATGGTAATAATACATTGGAGCCCACAAAATGGCTGCGAAATACCCTCTAATGATCACTTGTATTTATAGATCTTCTTCCCTTCCTAGACACTTCAGAGCCATTGCCCAATTAACCCTCCTAGCTTCCCTGGGAGGGACAATTAACCCCATATTTTATGGCCAGGGGAAACCAAGGCTCTAAGAAGGTGATGGAGTTGGGTGAGGTCACACGGTGCATCAGCGGGAGCAGAATTTGTAGAGTGGCACTCTCTCCTTGTTTCTGCTCTATATTCAGGCCCATCTAGGTGTGTGTGCCCCTGTATGCACTCGTGCACACACCCACACGTGCACACACACTGTCCATCCTTCCGCCTTGTCACGGACCTCAACATCTGGGAGCAACTGGAACTGGGGCAAAGGATTGTTGCCTGGGGTGACAAGGAGGGCATCCATGTAACCTTGGAGGGCTTCTCAGGGCCAGCCAAGGCTCCGGGGAAATGTCTGTCTGTTCTGTTGGATACACCTTGGGTGCCAGTCAGGACCAAGACTCTTCAGATTCAGGACTCAGGAGGGAAGAGATGACGGGGTGTCCGGGTGCCCACACAACATGTCCCCAGTGATGGTGCCAGACACACATTCACCCTGAGAACCAGTTTGAGTGAGGAATCCTACTCACCCCTTCCAGCTAGGATAAGGGGGATGGCACTGTGATTTCAGAAAGAAGAGAGGAGGAAGGCCTCCCTGAACCAGAATGGCAATTTGACCTGCACGAAGAAGACACTGCAGACAGGAGCAAGGGGACGCAGAGAGAGACAGTGCTGGGCACACGGGACTGAAAGAGTTTCAGAGTTTCAAGTTCTCACCAAGAAAGTATAAAAGAAATAAGAAGATGATTTTCTTCTTGTCTCAAGTCAGGCATGGAAAGGGGGAATGTGCTTTTTTTTTTTTTTTTTTTTTTTTCAGCAGGAGGGAACATGGTTATCTAATCTCAAAGCTTCCTGACTACACAAAATAATGCCCCGGAGCAGGTGATGGAAAAGGGCAGTGAAGTAAAAGTGGGATGACATTTGGCTAATCTGAACACTGTTCCAGTTGGCTTGGACGCTGGGATTGGGAGCTATACGGACGTGGGTGGGTCCCCGGTTGGAGAGAGTGGCCGTGGAAACCAAGCTGACCGCAGCCACAGCCTCGGCGGGGTTCTTCAAGTCACTGGTCCTTGACAGGCTTCGACCTCCCAGCTCCACTCCTGACTCCTGTCTCGCCCCTGCCCCCTGCCGCCAGGGCCTGGGCCCGTCCCTCCCACAGCTCCTGGTTCCCTAGGCTGAAACTCTGAAGGCTCCACATTGCTGAGATTTTACTAGGGCTCCCAGCTGGGTCCCACCTTTGATCTGGCTTCAAAAAATAAAAAGCAGTACCAGGAGAGTAATTTCCCCCGACCTGCTGGGGAGGAAGGCAGGCTGGAGGCAGGTCCTGACCAGCCCGGCCCACTCCTCCTTGAGCCTGTAGTCTGAAGCTGGTGGCCAGGGGAGTGGGGGTGGCGGTGGGGGGTTGAGGACCGAGGGAGCAAAGCCACTTTTCTCTGACTGCCTCTCAGCCCCTGGAAGGCTGACCTCAAGTTGATCTTCCTTCCCTTCCCTGCTTGCCAATCAGTGGGAGAAAGGACAGAAGGAGAGGCTAGTAGCTACTCTTCCTACCCACCTTCTACCCCAACCACTTTCCCGTTGGGCTGCCCCCTCCCCGCTGGTGCCCCGGGCCTGTTCCTGGGGAGCACTGGCAGGCCGACCACTCAGGGTGGGGCCTGGCACTGGGCAAGTCTGTGCCCACCTGGCTGGGCACCAGAGACATTACTCAGTTGGCTGTCTCAGCGCCAGCTCTAGTCTTGGGAGGCTGGACTTAGGAGTAGGGAGGGGAAGGCCAGACTCCAGAGAGGGTGGGTCAGCCTTCCCCGGAGCTGCCTCCCCATTCTGCCTATGGTACCGCAGGCCCCAGGCCCAGGGCTTCCAGCTTCCGGCAGCCCCCACCCTCCCGCCCAGCTCAGACTCTAGCTCCTCACCTGTCCCAGGATGCTTACCCGGGGCCCTTTTAAGTGGTTAGCAGGGCACTCCTCCTCCACCCAGCTGAGTTTCAGGGCTTCTCCATGAAGGTGCAGGGGATGTGGGGGGTGGCTAGGGTGATGGGGTGTCGGGTCCAGAGCCTGTAAGGAAGCAGAAACACACCCTTAAACCAGCTGAGCTGCCCCCCAGTGATGTCAAGCCCTAGACACAGGGCCATTGATTATGAGACAATTCTCTCCTGGGTCGGGAAAGGAGCCCCGGTGTCAGGCCTGAGGGAAAATTGGCAGCTGAGTCTGGTGGGCAAGAACTGAGGGTAGGGTTGGCCTGGGCACCTTCTGCTCATGAGAGCCCCCACTCAGCCTCTGGTTCATTGGCTTAAAGGAAAGATGGCCACCAAGCACAGGGGCACTGAGATTTCTGTGTTTTTGTGTCCTTATTGTGCCATTCTTTTTCTGCCTTCAGGGAAGGCTGCTACCCCTCAAACATACTCTGAAAGTGTTCCTTAAATCTTGGGGCTCTTCCAGAATGGGCTGGAACCTGCCATCCCCTCCTGCCCCCACTTCCTGGGACAAGGGGCCATGGGAACACTAGCGAACCTACCTGCAGGAGGAGGCGCCTTCTGGAAGTCACCCCCCTCGCTCCCCCCACCTGGCCCCAGGCACCTCTCCCTGACCTGGGGGCAGAAAGGAGAGTCGGGGTGGGGGAGGAAGTTGGGAGTCACCTAGTCTCCAGGTGGGGCGGGGTCCCCACAGCGATAACCATCGTTCTGGCAGCTCCAACCTGTTCTATTGGTGAGTAATTTTTTTTCCTAGAGGAGAAAGGTGAAGGCCTTGGTGGGGAATTATTCTGGCTCTGAAGTGTCCTAGCAGCTCCCCAGGCCCCCTCCAGGCCTTGTGCAAGAGCTGTAAATCTCTCACCACCCACAGGCCTGGGGGTGCCTGCTGCTCAGCTTTCAAGTCGGGAGGTTTTTATTCGTTTGCTCCTCTGTTGGGCTCCACAGCTCCTGCCTGGGGCCTCTCCCCAGCCTGTAAAAATCCAGTCCCATAAATCTCAGCTGCCCCCCTAGGGGCCAAGCAGCGCTCCTCCCCCCACCCCCCACCCATAAGCAACTCACACACACACACACACTTAAGGGATGGCAGACAGCAGAACGGGGGCAGGAAAGAGGCTAAAGGAGTTCCGAGGGCAGCAGTTGGGTGAGGGGTTTTCTGGAGTGTCCCACTTTGCTCCTCAGCATCAGCCACTGCCTGGCTGGGTTTGGACCTGGTAACCAAATGGTCTGTTCTGACAGCATCCAGCCCTGGAGGGGTTTCTATGGGTCTCTGGTGGGGAGGCCTCTTGGCCTCCACTGCCTGCTGGCATTCACCTGAGCCTCCTAAGACAGGTGGCTGTCTGTCTGCCAAGCCCCCGGGTACAGTCAGAGTGGCAGGCAGCCCAGTGACTGTGCCACTTTCCTGGATCGAAATGGGGAGCCGGAGGAATGGGCAAGGGAGTAATAGTGCCTGAGACGTGGAGGGCCACACATGACTTGCATGATCCAGTAGATTCAGTGGTAAAACACAGTTCTTAACTTCCCAGTCTAATGGGGGACCCTGGACACTCAGCTAGACGGGGCAACCCTCAGGTTGCAGGGTTCTAGGGTGTCCCAGGGCTGGGGCAACTAGAGGAAGGATGGGCTGGAGCCTGGGGATTGGTGGCTGGGGAAAGAGGGCAAGGTGAGAGCTACAGAGGAAGTAGGGTGGCTGGTTCCAGCGGAAGGGACAATCTGGTGGAAGGCTCCCTAGGGAAAAGGATGCAGGGGACAGAGCAGGTTGGCCAGGAAGGTGAGACCCTGTGGTTGGCTCTGCCCTTCCTAGACTCAGAGCTGGAAAGGGAAGAGTAGCTCTCCCTCCTGCTGAAGATCGGGAGAGGCAAGGTGGGAGGTAGAGAGAGGGCTCTGCTAGGGGCAGAGAACTTTCCACTCGAGGGTCTCACGGGCCCTCCTGGCTGGCTTGCAGGGATTCTCACTGCCAGAAGAGAAGATATCAGGAGACCAGATTCTTGGCCCCGGAAGTCATCTCACCACCCTCTTCCCCGATTCCCACCATGTCCAGATTCAGTCTGACTTGTCTACCATCTCCCCACGTCCATCGCCAGGCCAAGATCGAGCTCCTGGCTGCCCTTTTCATTGAGCACTCACTACACGCCAGGCACTTCTCTAAGCACTCCCTGTGTACTTAGCCCCACTTTACAGATGAGAAAGCTGAGGCATAGCCAGTTTAAGGAATTTGCCCAGGATCATCCGGCTGGATAATGGGCCCAGTCAGGATCCCAACCTAAGTCGTCTGGCTCCAGAGCCAGTGCTCTGCATCTAATGCCCTCTCATGCAGAAGTAGAGTAGAGCACAGAGGGCATCCTCCGCACCTCCTCCAGACTCCCACGGAGGCCCATAGGAGTGTGTCCACTTTGTTCAGGGCAAGAGCAGCCCTGGTCCTCTCTGGGGGCCCTCTGCCTCCTGGGGCACACCCACCTGGAAGCAGCATCAGGGACTAGCTACTGGCAACCACTGGGTGCCCTGCTTCCGCTAGCACCCAGCAACCATCAGGAAGCTGGGCACTAGCAAAAGTGAAACTGACTCGGCCGGTTTCCCGCCCCCGCGGAGCAGCCTCGGCTGGACAACAACCAATTAGGCACTTTTTATTGCCCACACTGCCATAATCCTCGGAGCTTGGCCGGGATAAAGAGGAAATGGGATAGCAAGGAATTCCAAGATGCTGTCAGAGTTCATGCCAGCCATCCCCCTACTTCTGGCTGGGGGAGCCCCAATGCCATCAGGAGAATTTCCCTCCCAGGGAGGTCCTCAGCCCTGGAAGTCAGCAGGCCTTTAGGTTCAACAAGAGTCCTTCAGCCTCAGAAAGGGGTCTTCTTTTTTTTTTTTTTTTTTCTTTTTTAAAGATTTTATTTATTTATTTGCGAGAGAGAGAGATCACAAGCAGGGGGAGCAGCAGGCAGAGGGACAAGCAGGGAGCCTGACACAAGGCTTGATCCCAGGACCCCGGGATGGAGACCTGAGCCAAAGGCAGATGCTTAACCGACTGATCCACCAGGTGTCCTGGCAAGGGGTTTTTCTCTTGTCCTTTGCTCCAGCAACTCAGAGAAGAGGAATCCCATCCCTGTTTCTTCCCAGGACAGGGTCAGCAGGAGCTAGGCTTCTATTTAGGATACAGATTTGGTTGTGGAGACCTCTGGTGGTGCCACCCAGGATGTTGGCATGGAGGGTCAGGGGAATTGCTGATTTTTACTTAGTACCAATCAGACACCTCTCTCAGCCTGGCAGGCAGCTCCAGAGGTGGGGACAGTGGTCTTGCCTCTTCCATCAGACTGAAAACTCCTCCAGAAGCTGTCTTTTCAAGAGAAAGACACACCTTATTTGTGCTCTGGCCCTTTCCCTCAGTTGCCCAGAGCAGAGCTTTATCCACAGTAGGTCACTGCGGCTGTCCAGACAACAGAGACTGTGGCTCTAGGCCAAAGTAGGCTGCCTTCTGGGCAGGAAGCACAGCACTCTGTCATGGCCTTCATTTTCCCATCTGTAAAGTGGGGGTAATAATAGGACCCACCTCAGCGGTTATTGTGAAGATTATAAAGAAAATGGGGGCACCTGGGTGGCCCAGTCAGTTAAGCATCTGTCTTTGGCTCAGGTCATGATCTCAGGGTCCCTAGGATTGAGCCCCACATCGGGGTCTCTGCTCAGTGGGGAGTCTGCTTTGCTTCTCCTCCCTCTGCCTTCTGCTCCACCTGCTTGTGCTCTCTCTTTTTCTCTGTCAGGTAAATAAATAAAACCTTAAAGAAAGAAGAAAGGAAGGAAGGGAGGGAGGGAGGGAGGAAGAAAGGAAGAAAAGAAGAAAGGAAGGAAGGAGAGCTCTTCTTAGCTTTGGGGGCAGCTGGCACGAGGGAAGACAGCAGCTTTCCACCCATCAGAAATCAGGATGGAATTCCAGCATCTCTCCCAGACCCTGGGTCCCCAAATCACCTGAGGGAGGGGATAGGACAGGAGAAGGTGAAAACATACCCAGGCTGAGCACACATTCATCTTTCCTGTCACGGGTAGAGACACACTCCTGAATTCAGAGTGGTCCACAAACCACTTTGCATATCGACACCACCTGTCCTCAGGGAGAAGGGGGTCTTGGGTTTGGCAGCTGCTTTGAGGAAGAGGAGGCACTGCCTCCTCAGCTGGCTCTGCCCCGAGTAAGGACCCTGGGTGGGGCTGAGCAGGCTGACATTTGACAGGTAACCAGGGCCCTCAGCCAGGCCAGTGGGAGGAGGAGGGAGCGCCATGCAATTACGGAAGCGATGGGACAGACCCTACTGTCCTCTGTCTTGGGCCTCAAGGCAGGAAGCAAGTGGACTAGGGGGGTGAGGCTGGAGGAAGGCTCTGAAGCTCTTGGGAGAACCTTGGGGAAAAACACTCTCTTCTTCCTCTCTTCTTTTCAGTTTCAACTTACAAGTTGCCAAAGTAGGAAGATTTCCCCTGTTGCTCCCTTTGCTCCCTGGGCTCACCTTTGCAGTGACCTGTTTAAGGAGTGGAGAACTGAATGTGCCTTCCTTCCCCTCCACCACGACCCCCACCAGCAGGCAGGGGCCTGTGCCCTGTTGCTGGAAGTAGATCCAGAAGGCGACCCCTTCAAGGAGCTGTTGGTCAGATAGGGGAGACACGGTTCTTGAGCACAAAGATCTCCCAGACCAACAGGGGAGAAAGAGCAGGTCCCTGGTTCATCAAGAGTCCAGAAACAAGAGCAGACAACAGCAAATGGATGGAATGCTTGAGGTGGGGCTCAGAGACTGGGAGGGCCCTCTAGGGTGCAGGCTGAGTGCAGTCAGTGGGGAGAAGCTCCCAGAAGAGAACATGAAGTAGATTTAGGGGGAAGAGTCCAGTGAATGCCATTTATCCTTAAGCCATACCTATTTATCCAAAAAAGAAACTGCCTGGGACTTCACAGTAAATAAGTACCTCTGAGGTAGGATCCCAAGTCGCCCTTTTTCCCCAGGGGGAGGAGGATGCTAGCAGGACGTGGGGAGGGCTGGAAGACAGGCAGGAAACCAGGGAACCAGCTGAAATGGAAGGGGGAGGGGAAACGTGTCATTTTGGTGAAATTCCTCCCTGGCCCACGGATGAACCAAAGTCACTTAAATGAAAAAGAGAGAGAGGCAAGTTGAACAAGTCCCTGTCTGGCCTCTGTGAGTCAGGGAGCCAGCCCTCTGATGCTATGAGCCAAATCCCTGAACTTCTGGGGCTTTAAAGTCTCCTTGTGTCCAACCTCAAAGCCATCGCCAGGTAGGGATTTGACCCCTCCCTGACCTCCCTCTTTTCCTGCCCTTTCGCTGCTCTCTGACCTCTGACCTGGGAGCCTCCCTGGAAGGCTGGGTTACTTCTCCCCCCTACCCAGATTTGGGGTAGACCTAGATAAAAGGGACAGAATGAAGGGGCTGTGTAGCTGGGCACAGGGCAGGGAGTTGGAGAAATCCAGGTTTCTCAGCTGATGGGGGAGGCCTGGCCACTGCTGGATCCCACTCCACAGTGGAATGAACTCTTCGTAAGAGGATGCCAGGGTGTGTGCGTCAGGGTGGGTGGGGAGAAGGCAAAAGTGGCGAGAAGGAGGAATTAACATGGGTCCCCAGAGCCCCCTCTGTGTGGGTGCTAACTGCCATGAGCGGGAATTCCTTAGAGGGAAGCACTGCAGGGGTAAGGAGCCTTCAGCTCTGGGTCTGACCCTACAGGGACCTCAGGGAACACCCAACAGCCCCTGCTCTGGATAGGCCCACGTGGAGCCAGCCCAGAGGTTCTCCTCAGGCACTTCCCAAGTCAAGACACTTGAACTGTCCAACCTCTTGGTGGGAAGGACCCTCTGAGGTGGCACCTAGCCCATCCTTCTGTCCCCAGGCACCTTCATGGGGGTGGGTCTCCTTGCAGAGCCAAGGGCTCCTGATGGCCCGTGTAGACACAGTGGGACGTGGTGGGGAGGGCAAGGAGTGGGATGTGTGTTCTCTGTATTGTTGAGGGCAAGCCCCTGGATACCCTCTCCCAGCCCCCAGGAGCTGGCACACAGGCCTGTGCCTGACTGGCGGGGGAAGGCTTGGAGCCTGGCTGAGCCCCAGTCTCAGGAGGGAGGGAAGAGGGTAGTGAGGGGGTGGGATGCCTCTTCCGCCCGGTAGATTAGGGACTCTGAGACAGGAGAGGGCCTGTCACCAGGCCCATAAATAAAGCAGCTGAGTCTCTCCCTCCATCTGTGTTTATCTGTCTGGCCTCGGTTTCCGGGAGAGGAGATGTCTCAGCACCCCCAGCATCAAACACAGGCGCTGGGGGGGAGGGGGTGGGACAGCCTCCTTCCCTTCGCCTTGCTCTCACCCTGTGTTTCCTTCCTCCAATCCCTACCTCTTGGCCCCTCGCTCTGTAGCCTGGACACTGAGTCCAGGAGCCCCTCTGAGACCAGGCAGGCAGCGTGGGGAGCGTGGCCGAAGGGGTCTCTGCCTCCCCTCCCCACCGGTGCTCACCCTTTATGGACTGGGAGGTGAGGGGTAGGAATCAAGGAGGTGCTGGGGGGCCTGAGTATGTGGACTCCTAGTCTGTGAGAGGAGGCATCAGAAGAGGGAGGCAGGCCTGCTCCACAGTGATGAGGGGAGACCCTGCCTCTCTCCTGCTATCACAGCTCACTCTCCTCCCATCCTCCTCCCCGATCCTCCCCAGGGCTCTGTGAGAGCTCCAGACTGTTCTTACAATGCAGGACAAGCCACCAGCGCTTTTAAAAGTGTGGTTCCCCAGACCACCTGCATCAACATCACAGGTAAAGAGAAGGAGAAATGCTCATCTAAACGCACGTTCCTGGGCCCCACAGACTTACTGAATGAAGAGGGACCTCTCATTACCATGAGTATCCCAGGTGATGCTGGTACAGTCCATGCTTGAGAACTGCCCCCTTGCGCTGTCTGAGGGCAGGCTCTCTCGTTCTCTTCCCCGACCCCAGCACCCAGTTAGTGCCTGGAACATAGTAAGTGTTCCATAAACATCCATTGGGCAGCCCCAGTGGCTCAGCGGTTTAGCGCCGCCTGCAGCCCAGGGTGTGATCCTGGAGACTCTGGATCAAGTCCCATGTCAGGCTCCCTGCATGGAGCCTGCTTCTCCCTCTGCCTGTGTATCTGCCTCTCTCTCTCTCTCTGTCTCTATGAATAAATAAATAAAATCTTAAAAAAAAAATCCTTTGATTGAATGTATTTCTAGATGGTTGACTACCCCTCCTTTTGTACCAGGCCTTCTTCCCTAGCCTCTCCAGCAACCCCAAATCTACCTACTGGAGTGGGGGAGGGGTCCCAAGTTCCTGCTCTCAGAGGAGGTGGTAATGCCAGAATCTGTCAGCCAGACCCCCCAGTGTCACAGGTCTTTAAGCTGAACACATCTGTCTTATCACTGGCACTCCCGCAAATTCTGGAATGCTAGGGACTTTAAGTTGGTGAGGAGCTCTCACTAGGGCAGGTGAGGGCTCTCAGCTCTCCTCAGAGGCCACAGGGGCCACAACCTCTATCACCCACACTCGGGGAGCAAGGGAGTAAGGATAAGAAGTGGCAGGGGGCAGGGAGCGTGAAAAGCATCGAGGAGGAAAGTACTGGAACTGTGGAAGAAGAGCCACAGGTACATGAGATCTGGGGGAAGAAGAGAGCACACCTGTTGCACAACTTAGGTCAGTGGCTCCTAGGGTTTCCCAAAGGACTAGGCATCCCAGACAGGAATGCATGAATAAGTCATTTCTTCTCTCTCAGCCTCAGTTTCCCTGAGCATCAAATTAGCATCTCTGGAAAGAAAGGAGAATCTCTTCCAGATGAGGAGTCCTCTCCTTGTGTCGGGGCCCCTCCAGTGCTGCTGCCTCTTTGCAGCTGGCCTGCATCGCATTTGCATTTGCTGGGGCTGGACCAATCCATGTAGAACGCAAATCCATATAAACCCTTAGCGTTCCCAAGTGAGGGAACGCTCCCAGGGGTGACAGAGGTGTGGGGGAGGGACACACAGGAAACTGCCTGTGGCTCCAAGGGGATGCTCAGGCTTATTCTGATAGCCTTTCCAGCTCTAGAGTGGAGAGAGCAGTCTAGAACTCCCAGAGCCCCAGCATTGCAGATTCCAGGGTCCCTGGGAAAGGAGAGAGGGAGGGACCCAGGCATTCCAGGGGTAGTGAGGCAGCCCTGGTGGTGATGGGCAGCTGAGCAGGGCTCCCAGGCCTCCCCCAGAGCCTGGAGCCAGCCCCAGGAATGCGCCAGTATGGCAGATGGCAAATACTTAATACTTGCCCTGGGGCCTGGAGAGGGATGGAGAGGGATGAGGGAGGCAGGAGGCCGACTGGAAACAGAGTTTCCTGAGGAAGAAAGAGGCAGAACCACTCCTAGCAGGAGGGTGATGACAAATGCAGCTACCCTGGCTGTGGTCCGGGGCTGAAGGGGAAGCTAAGAAATGAGAGACCAGCCAGGGAAGACCTGGGGAAGGTGGCCTGTCAGGTCCCCAGTGGCCAGCCCACTGTCAGATGGCTCCTGCCAAATCCAGGGGTGGCAGATAGAGGAGACCAAGTCCTCAACCTGGGGAAAAGTCCTAATCTGATGGCAGAGACACAGTCCCACCCTAATCTGAGGCAGAGACTCGGTCCCACCCTGATGGGGGCTCTCTGTCCCAGTGATACAACCCAGGTGCTCGGGAAGCCCTCAGTCTTATGGAAGAGACACAATCCCCGTCTCCATCCTGGGGTTGGCTGGGGGCACAATGGGACACTATATATATTCTCAAAATTACTTAGAAGCTCTTTCAGCAACATCCCAGCAAGGGCAAACGTAAGAGACAGTTGTGAATGCTGAGCCTTTCATAGATGGAGGGGGCCCCAACAGAAAGGAGCAATTAGTTGAGCAGAATTAATCAGAGGAGGCTCCCTCAGGTGGATTTCAAGTGAGATTTTGAAAATGGAGAAAGACAGGAGTCAGGGGTTCATCCTGGGTTGGTCTGCAACAGCAAGGGTAGAGCTGGTAAGGACAAAGGAGACAGTTGGCTCAGAGGCCTCTGGGCAGCAACACTGGATGGCTGCGGAGCAAAAAGAGGACTCCACATCTGGAAGAACCTTCTTTTCCAGAGATGGCCACTTAACATTCAGGGACACTGAGGCTTGGAGAAGAGAAGTGACCAGGTTGAGGTGACCCAGCAAGTTAGGGGCAGAACTGAGACCAGAAAGCAGATTTTAGGGCTACTGGGCCAGCAGCTCTATTCTCCTCCCCCAGCTGGCATGCTGATAACCTAGGGCTGTTGTCAGAAGGTTCCAGGAGCCTTGCCATCCTCCAGGTGTTTTGTCAGAACAGGGGAAAGTACCTGAATCTCTTCAGGCCTCTTTTTCTCCATCTGTACCTTGGGCTCTTTCATCAAGGAGGGAAAGTCCTTTGCAGGAAGGTCCCACATGAATCCAACGTTTTGGGTAGGACTTGCTAGTAGTTTTCCTGAAGCAAACCTGGGTGGCTGGAGAGGGAGAGGGTGAGGGAGGCCAGCAGAGGCTTGGGGGGTCCCCTCCAGCTGATCAGGCTTGCTCTACTTCCACAGGGGCCCATCTGAAGATTTTGGGGTGGGTGGGCGGGAAAGAGGACAAAATTTGGGCTTATTTGCATATCAATTGTGTGAATTCCAGGACTGGCCACGTGCTCTGGAATCTCCCTGGCTCCTGCTCCCTCCTCTGTGGTTTCCCCACCTGCCTGAGCGTCCTGGTTGCCAGTTGTGTGGCCACAGCCAAGGAAAGGAGGCGGGAGGGGGTTCAGATGTTGGCCACTGGCTTCCCCAGGACCAACAAAGCGCCTTCCCCACTCCCCAGGTGCCCGGGGCCCTCCTGGCTTCGCTCCTGTGGGGTGTCCACGAGGCCTCCCTGAGGCCTGGTGGGAGGCTCCTGGCGGGCTGAGGGATGGCTCTAATCATGCCCCGGGCCTCCTACCGCTCTGCCTTCCTCAACCTGGACCCCCTCTGAGGGTGACCCAGCGGGAGTCCCCCGGGCCCTCCCCGGCTCAGGCTCACAGGGGGCTGGGGAGATCGGCCGTCACCCCCACCCCAGCGCCCTCAGCGGAGGCCGGGGGCTCAGCGGCAGTGGGCCGGCGAAGGGCTGTCCCCTCCCACTGGAGCCAAATAATTGCCTCCTGCTTTGTTGTGTGGTGTCTGGGGCCCGGGGCCTCTCATTTGTGGGGACGTGCTGTGGCGAGAGCCTCCCTGCATAATTACCCTCCTCCCCATCGCCGCCGCCGCCGCCACTGAGCCTCCTGCGTCCGCTGGGCCTTACTCACCCCGCCGGCCTGCAGCTCCCCCCCACGGCCCAGACGCAGGGAACTCCCCTCCCGGGTCCCAAACTGTCCTCTTCCGGCAAGCCACCACTTGGCCGTCCCCTACGGCCCCCCGCGAGCCAAGCCAAGCCGAGGTGGGCAGGAGCGGAGCCAGTGGCGGTGGGGGTGGGGGTGGGGGTGGGGGGATCTGTTTACCCGGACAGGCCGGGGACCTGAAAGAATATTTCTGATCTGAAGACCCCCCCACCCCTCCACCCCCCATCCTCAGCCCGCAACCAGACCCAGGATTGGGCTCCGGGCACGCGCCTCGCGTTGCGCAACATCTGGACAGGAGTTGCACCTGTCGGGACTTGTCCCCAATTAGGGTTGGAGCTACCTGCGACCCTGATACCTGGGAGAAAACACTCTCTTCTTCTTCTTCTTCTTCTTTTTTTTTCTTTTTCCCTATGCCTATTTCTCAGCCACCTGTTTACCTATTTGTTGTAAGGGAGATGGAGAAGAGAGAGCTAGCCTGGGAGCCTGAGACACACCCACGCACCAAGGAAGAAACAGAGAGACACTCCCAGAGATAAAGGTGGAGACTTTCAGCAAAGAAGCAGAGACCGGGGGCCATAGAGAAGGCTGCCCAGAGACCCAGAGGCACACAGAGACAAAGGGACAGAGGAATGGAGAGGTTTCCGTTCCTCTTAAATGGAGACGAAAAAAGAAATAGAATGGACAAACAGATCTAGCAAACCTTTTTTTTCTTGTTACAGTTTATTAAATCTTGGGTAACTTTTAGAGAATAGATCCACCGAAGTTGCATAAAGGCTGGAGGGGAGGCGGGAGGACAGACAGTGAGAAGCCAAGACAAATTATGAAGAGAGTCGCATATCACAAAGGTTTGTACACAGTAGGTGCTCAGTCATATTGATGGCAGGGGACCCCTCCAGGGACAGGACAATTGAAAATGTAAATGGCAGCAACTGGGGGAGGTGGGTGTTGGGGCACCTGGCTGACTCAGTTGGAAGAGCAAGCAATTCTTGATCTCCCCAGACAGGAGTCCAAGCCCCACTTTGGTGGAGATGACTCAAATAAATAAAGTTTTAAAAAAATAAATAAATAAGTGGAGGCGTTAGGGATGTAGGATGGACCTCTGGAGGGACTTCCCAAACATAAAAGACATTCATCAAACAATAAGTGTTTTTAGAGCTCCTACTATGTGCCAGACATTGTTCTGGGTGCTTCTGATGCAATTAGTAAACAAAACAAACACAGATCCTTGGGAATACTTGAGAAGGTTCTGGACTCTGCCCAGTAGAAGAAAGGTAGGAAGAGGACAAGCCTCTCTTCTCAGCATGTTGTAGGGGAGCTACTTAGAAAAGATGAGTTGGGAGTGCTGGAATCTGCCAGAAAGCTAGAGAAGGTGAGCTCTAAGGCTGGATTACGGAGACCCCCGGCAAACCGGTGGAGATCAGGTTGCCAGTGGAACAGCCACTGAGTTCAAAACAGGAAAGGGTGAATCCCTCCTGAGATCACATAACATAGGCAGAGTTTCAGTATCTGGTATGGCTGGGGGTTGTGGGGCACCAGCTAGGATACCCAGACATTTAGGATCCCTTCCAGCTGGAGATGCAATTCAAGAGCAAGCACTTTCGTTGTGTTCCTGCTTGGTTGAGGGGTTTGTTGCAGTGGACCATTCAGCAAGCCTAGGACCCTAGAAGGAGATCTCATCTCTAGGCAGGTCAGCATTCAAAGCAACCTTCATCTCTCTCCTGGTTCTATTCTCACTCTCTCCAAGGATTTCTTAACATCTCTGTTATCGGGAAGCAGTCCCAAAGGTCCAGCTCAAAGCCCTCTCCCGAAGTGGCAGTGGAGGAATGCCATATGCTTCTTGCCCTCCTCCAGGGTCTAAGAAGGACAAAGAAGCAAGGATGTCATTTGATGAGGTGGGGACCAAAGGCTCCTTCACAAACACCCCTCCACCTCTCCCCAGCTAACTCTTTTAGGCCCTGAAGCCAAGGAGGGAGATGAAAGGGACAGAGCTGACCATGGGTGGGGGGTGGAGAGGGTGGGACCTGACTGGGAACGGATTTCAGGAGCAGATAGAGGGGGTGGGGCAGAGGCCAGCAGGGATTCCGGCAATCTCATTGGCTCCTTTGGCATCAAAGCATCCATTGGCTTTCAGCAAAGTAGAGCTGATTAGCGTGTTTGCGTGAGTGTTGGGGAGGGGTAGTAGGGAATGGGGTGCAGGATCCTATGCCAATGTATTGACTCTGTACAGCTTTGCATGCCCCCCTTCTTACCTGCACACACGTAGTTAAGAAATTTTCCAGGAATCTGGCCTCCCCAGGTCTTCCTTCTGGAGTGACCCCTATGATCTTCCAGCTGAGGAAGGAGACAGTTGTGAAAGCCCCTTAAAGGAATCATGAAATAAAATTTTGGTTTGATGTGTAAAAAATTTAATGTGAACATTTACTGAACCGTGACATGCAAATAGAAAAGTGTCATAAGTACATGACCTACAAAAATAGTCTAACCCAGATATGGAGTGAACTTTCACTAAGTGAACACACCTGGGTAACCAGCACTCAGCTCAAGGAAGAGAGCATTACTGCTGTCCCAAAGCCCGGACTGTGCCCCCTTCTGAACTAAACCCCCCCCCCCCCCCAAAGGGTAATGGAATCTCTGACTTCAAAGAACATAGATCAGGTTTTTTTGGTTTGTTTTTTGCCTATTTTTGACCTTCATCTAAGTGGAGACATGTACTGCATAGTCTTGTGCCTGGCCTCTTTCACCCCGCATGGTTGTAGGGTTCACCCTTTGCTTGAGTTTGAACCCATCTATGAGGGGAAAAATGGGATGTAGCAGAGACTATCCCCTTTGGGTCTCAAACTTAGGCTCCCTTGTAATCCTCTGTCACCCCTCTTTCAGAATTTGGTATTAGCACCCCCATTTTGCCGGTCCTCTAGATTTCCAGGTCCCAAATAGGATGAGCATTCTGGAAGACCTTGTCCTCTTGGGGCTCCTATCCAAGCTGGGATCTGGGAACTGCCGGTCCCAGAGCCACACCCCTCCAAAGGGACTCCAGAGGAAGTCCCCGACCTGGGCGGGGTTAATTAGATGGCGCTTTGAGATCTCAGGATGAAAGGACTGCCTAGAGCCATTGTCCTTGGCCTCCTGTCCAGCTTGGCGGGGGAGGGGAGGGAGTACCCATCCCCTCGGGCCCCAGAGATGGGGCAGCAGCCGTCAGGATTGGCATCATCAGGCTCTGAAGGATTCTCTGTTCTGAGAGGCTCCTGCCCGAAGAGACAGGGTGCTCAGGGCTGAGATATTGGGGAGTGGGGAGTCCAGGGCCCACACCTCTGGTGTCCGCCTCTCCGCCTCCCGGGCAGCACCCAGACAGCCCGGCTCTGGTGCCGTGTGTGGTTTCAGGATAAGCTGCCGATGCCACCCAGAGCGCCCTGCTGACAGACAAGGATCTCACCCGCTTTCAAAGACGCCCTTTCATCTGCCAGGGCTAATTACACCTGCAGAGCAGAGGAGAGGGCACTGGAGCCAGCCCCTCCCTCTTCCCCCGTCCCAGCTCCCAAGCCCCCTGCCTCAGGAACCCTTCTCCTCCCTCCCTTCTGCTCGTTCTAAAAGTTCTAAAGCTCTGGCGGCAGCCTCAGCACCTGCCAATTATGGCTCCTCTGTGACAAGTGGCCCTGTCTTCTGGGAAGGAGGGTGCCTGAGAGCAGAGGCCAGAGGGTGGGCCTGCGTGTGTACCTGACCTAGGGATGGGAATTAGAGGGTCTGAGTAGCATTAGGAGGGATGCTGAGAGGCACCAGGGAGCAGGTGAGGGCCTCATGAGTGTGAAAGTTCCAATCTATGTCGGAGGTGGTTTAATGGTGGCCATGAGCACGTGGGCTCTGATTCAGGCAGCTCTGAGTTGGAATCTGTATTGCACTACTTTATTAGCTGCATGACTTTGCTGCTCACTTTTTAAAGCCTTAGTTTTCTCTCCTGTAAAATGGGGATATGCATACCTACCTCTAGGGGTGGTTGTGAAGAACAGATAAGACAATGTATATGCAACACTTAGCCTCTAGCAGTGGGTTATTTGAGGATGGGAAAGTTGTCACTTCATGAGGGAAGGTTCTTTGGACCCCCAAGAATCAATTGGTCTCCCCAGTCCTCTATGCTTATTCCTCTTCCAGCACTTCATGCGCTGCTTTGCAACCATCTGTTAAATTAGTCCCAGTCTCCCGGGGTGCCTGGGTGGCACAGTCGGTTGAATATCTGATTCTTGGTTTCAGCTCAGGTCATGATCTCCAGGCCATGAGATCCAGTCCCTAGATGGTCCCTGCTCAGCACAGTCTGCTTGGGACTCTCTCTCCCTCTCCCTCTTCCCCTCCTCCCCCTCACACTCTCTCTTTGTCTGTCTCTCTAAAATAAACAAATCTTAAAAAAAATTAGTCCCAGTCTCCCTTCACCATGCAAGTGAATCCCTTGAAGTGCCATATTGTAACTGTCTTCAGCCACATGCCTGGAACGTACGTAGCAGGTGCACACTACAAGGACCACAGTGTGGGAGTAGAGAGTGTGATAGAAACACATGAGCAAAAGGATCCTCTGGAATGAGGGAGGGTCTTGTGTCAGCATGCGAGTATGTGTGACCACCGTATGTCCCAGTAACATAAGGAGAGGGGGTATGTGCATGTGCCTGTGTGTGCATAAGTGGTTGCTGTGGTTGTATGAGTGGATGATTCTGCAGCACCTATCTGCACTGGGATCTGAATGAGCCCCTCAGTGAGTGATGACCAAGGAAGATATGTGGGTAAGCGGGGTGTGTGCACACATGCGTGTGTGTGTGTGTGTGTGTGTGTGTGTGTGTGATGGCAGAGGACTTACCTGTGTGATTCTGTGTGAAATTCTGTGCAGGAGGAGCCATATTCATCTGTGTCTACAAGTGTGAGGGGTGGAGGAGAGGAGCATGCAGGTGTGGCTGTACCTGAGGGTCTGATTCCGGCTTCCAGTGGTGATAAGCTCTTTAGAAGTAGATGAGGGCCCCAGTCAGAGGGCTTCTCTCTTCCCAGGCCCCTTGTATCAAGGCTGGGAGAGGAAAATGCGAAAAGCCCGTCCCCTCCCCAGATTGGGGTAAGTGGGAGGCAGCCACCACCCTAACATCACAGTCTTCCATATCCTCCTCGTCCAAGGGACCAGGTGAGGTGCTGGTGACAGGTTTCTCTGGGAAGCCTAGGAAGCTGTGTGGGCTTGGGGACCTGGGGGGAGTGGGGGGAGTCAGAGCTCCCTGACTGGCTATCTGGGCAAGTGGCCATCTGCCCTTGCACGAGATGCATGATGGTACACTTCCCGTGTTGTCTGTGGAGTCCTGCACTCAGGCTCTCGGGGGTCCTATCACCGTAAAGCAAGGAAGTTCTGAGTATCTAACCCAAATCCTCCATCTTCCAGGCTAACCTGGGCCCTGCCCTCTCATCGTCAGAATCCTTACCTAGACATGAACCTTTGATCATGGGTAGTCTGATCCTCAAGCCAAGGGGCCCTGCCATCACATGCCCCCCCATCTCCTTCTCAGCCCTGTCATTTCTCTTCACCTTCCTGCATCCCCTCCTCTAACCCTGTCCATTTCAGGAAAGGTCACTCCCCAAGCTTGTCCTGACAGCAGACCCACTTGCCTTAAGTTCTCAGGCCCTGTTAAGGGGCTGGGTGCAGAAGAACCCTGCTGGAATCCTGGAATGAGATGGGGTCTGACCAGCTGAGGTCACTGGCGCTGACGAACGTCAGCAGTGGGTGTGGGTGTCCCAGCTGGCCGCACAACCTCCCTTTCATCCTTTGTTCCTACCAGCCCGGCCCATTCCCACCGCGGATTCTCGGATTCCCAGCGTGGCGTGTCCGATGAGCCAGAGTCTTCGCCCTGACACGATCCTCTCCCAGCCCTGCCCTCTGCTCACCTCCTCCCTGTCTCTCTCCCGGCCAAGGGGAAACCACTGTGGGGGGGAGGGGGGGATCACATTGCTTGCAGTCTCCCTCCTGCCCCTCTCCTTGCCAAGCCCCCGCTGGCCACCAGGGGAATTGTGGTTAGACACAAGGAGAAATTCTAGGGGTGCTATCAAGAGGAGAAAACTCTTGGGCAGGTGGTAGGCCCCACTTTCCCTGGGAGCGACAGAGTGCTGGCCAACGGGTTGGGAGGGAAAGGAACGGTGTGCCCGGGGGCAGAGAGGCAGGCAGGGTGACTTCTCCAGTCTCCCTTCCGCCCTCAGACACCATCCCCAACGCTTTGCTCCCTACAGATGTCTGGCTGCTCCGGTCTGGCAGCCAGTCCCAAACATTTCTCCATCCACTCTGGCTTAAACTCTGGTTTCCACATCACTGGAAGTGGCTGCTGCTGTTGGACCCTCCCAGCTTCCTGCCTGACCCTGTGTCCTGGCTCCCGGTCCCTCCCCAGGCACCATGATGCCTCCCCAAGCTGGGCCCATCTTCCTCCTCATCTCCAAGAGCTCTGCGGCTTGGATGGTCTACTCCAGACACGTCCTCACATCCTGCTTCCATCCTGCTCCAGGAAGCCCTCCCCGGCCTTGCTTCCTCCTTCCTGCCCTGGCCCATCTCCCCAGTCCTGACGCCCCGCACTCTCTCAGCCAGAGTCTGCCAGCATCTCTCTGGGCGTGTGCGCTGGGTCTTGCTTAGGTAAGCCAGGAGTTCTCAGAGGATGGGGCTTGGCTCTCCTCCCACCCCAATTAGAACCTCCCCCACCAGAACAGTCTGTGACAGCAGGGCTTGAAGAGGTGAGGGAGGGGATGAGGGCGATTGTCAGGGGAGATGATGAGAAAGAATGGGCAAGCAGAAATAAGAAGTGTCTCTCCCCTGAGGTCTGGCCCATGCTGCAGGGCAGCAAAGAGAAAGGAAGAGTTATCAAAACTTTGTGGGGAGGGGTGGAGTGGGAAGAGAAAAAGTCTGATGGCTCCTCTGGGGTGTCTGAGCAGAGGTTCCCTGGAAGAGTTCACCAGGGCCTAGGCTTGCTTTGGAAGCCAGTTGCTGAGGGTGAAGGAACCTTGCCATCCATCTGTCCCCTCTTTCTTGAGCCCTACTTGTCTAACATTAGTATTCGGATGCCATGCCATGGGCTGGCTGGAGCAATCCAGAGTCATAAAAAGTGCTAACCAAGTCCCCAGGCATCCTGCAATCTTGGCCTGCAAGAGAACCTACTGGATTCTAATCCTGGATCTGCCATTAATTAATTTGCTGAGTGATCTCTGGCAAGTTCCTCAGCTTCTCTGGGCCCCCCTTTCCTGTTCCCGCTCCTCCACCCCACAGAACAGGTGCCTGAGGGAGGAGGTGGAGCCTCCTCCAGGCTGGCTCTGAGGCAGGAGGATGGATGGGATGATCTCCCCCACCCCTTTCGGTGCTGGTGGTGAGGGCCAGTGACATGGTCCTGGGCCCTTTCCCTGGTCCTTGGAGGAGGTTGATGAGGGGGATACAGGGCTGTCTCACTCCTGATGGGAACATTAATCTCGCCACACCTTCTTTCCTACCCCTCGTCAGAGTGCCTCCCACTGAATCCTCTCCTGCACTCTGGGCCCCCTCCCTGGACCTTCCCCATCTTCCTGCCTACCTGGGGGCCCTGCCTGGGAGCAGGAGCAAACCCTGGGGAGAGAGACTAGCCCAGCACTCCTGATGAGCAATAATTTGTTTTATGACAGAAAAGGAAATTGTCTTCAGTTTCACAAGAGCGAAACGAATTCGTTTGAAGTAGTTTGCCCTGCGGCAGGCAGGAGAAGGTTTCTTTCCGAGCTCTCCTCTCCCCCCCTCTCTCTCCCTCTTCCCTTCTAATTACTGCAGCTTCCAAGCTGTTGGCATGAGTCGATGCCAGGCTATCAGATGCCAACTGCCCCAGGATCTCACCTCTTGGGTGTGGATGGGGGGGATGGAGCCACAGGAACCAGGTGGGGTGGCTCTCGGTTCAGCCTCTGCCTTGCCCGAAGCCTCGCCTGGCACCATTACCGAGGGCAGAGGGGGGCTGGGACAGAGGGCAGCTCGCCAGGGCCCAGGAGAGCTGTCAGCCCCCAGGCCTGGGGCGACCAGGAGCACCTCGATCCCCATGGGGGGCCTAGTGGGCTTTCCAGCATGCACTGCCCCCCGTTGCCCCACCAGCCCTCCTTCCTCATCTTCTGATGGCAGTCTAGAGGCAGAACTCACTGCTGGCGTCCAAGTAAGAAAGTGGACCAAGGCCATCTACAAGTGTCAAGACTCAAAGATTCAGGGGCGCCTGGGTGGCTCAGTGGCTGAGCATCTGCCTTTGGCTCAGGGTGTGATCCTGGGGTCCTGGGATGGAGTCCCACATCGGGACCCTCCCGCAGGGAGCCTGCTTCTTCCTCTGCCTATGTCTCTGCCTCTCATGAATAAATAAATAAATAACCTTAGAAAACAACAAAACTCAAAGATTCATTCGGGTCAGCCAGGATGGGGAGAAGAGCCTCTGTGGATCATTGATGCCCTCATTAACAAGTCCAGTGAACTGAAAAATCATGGGACCCTGCTATACCCATTCTAAGGCTTCCTGCCTTCCTGCCTTCCTCCTCCCACCTATCCATCCTTGCTCCCGTTCATCCACTCAACAGACTTCCAAAGCCCTCCTAGAGTCCCAGGCACCATTCCAAGTCCTAGGAGTGGAGTGGACAGGAGCTCCTGCCTCTGTGAAGCTTCCATTTGAGTGAACAGTGTGTTAGAGACAGAGGGAAGGGGCTGTGCCCAGCACGTGCCTGGAATAGGGTAGGCACTTCAAAGTATTTGCTGAATGAGTGACTAAATGTCCAGTATGAATCAGAGGTGACACTACGGATGTTCAGCTCGTAAGGGGAAAACATTCGCTTGTTGAACCCCTACCCTGCATGCCCTGCCTCCCCGCCCCCTTCCTCCCCTGGGAGCCCTCCTGCCATGGTCCTGAGTGAGGGTGTGAAGGGGCAGCTGGCTGCATGGAGAGCAGACGCCAGGCTCCAGGGCTGCCAACCTGGCACCGCTGCTTGGCGCTGGGCGCCCTCTAAAACAACAAACTTCATGTCTCTAATTCAGCACTTCCTGTTTGTCTTGATATTATCTCCTGTCCTTGAAGCCCATGGGGCCCAATCAGACACGGAGCAAAGGGCAGGAGCTTTGGGGACTCAGGGAGAGGGAGAAGCCTTGCAGGGCTTCTCCCCTGTATGGAGGTCTCTAGGCTGTGCCCCAGGGCAACTGGCCAGAGGTCTGAGGTCTAATGCCCCAGGGCACCCAGTGAGGTGTGCCCCACCACAGGAAGTTCCTAGATTCTGGGTTCTGGTCATGGACTCTTGGCTCAGTGGCCCTCCAGCTCCTCTCTGACTCTCGGCTTTCTGAACCCGCAGAAGAGGGAGAGTTCAGGGTGGAAAACACCAAGCTTCACTGCCGTCTCTTTTTCATTTTCAACATGGCTGGAGAGTCCTTCTAGATGTCTAACTTCAAGCCTGGGGAATAGTTCTGATTTGGAGTGAACTGTCTCAGGTTCTGAACCAATACTGTAGGTGCTCTACAGATGGACCTTCTTCTAGAGTTTTTTAAACGATTATTTATTTATTTATTTATTTACTCATGAGAGACACACACAAAGAGGCAGAGACATAGGCAGAGGGAGAAGCAGGCTCCCTGTGGGGATCCCGATGTGGGACCCGATCCCGGAACTCCAGGATCAGGCTCTGAGCCAAAGGCAGATGCTCAACCACTGAGCCACCCAGGCACCCACCTTCTTCCAGATTTTGAAGTCTCCCCGAAACCAGCTGTCTCCCATAAAAACAGCCCCTCCCCCTGAGGGTGTCCACTATGCTAGGCATCAGGATGGCTGTCCTGTGGGTGGTAGGATCAGGGCAGATTCCAGACAGGCCCCCACCCCGGCCAGAGGGGCAGCCTCTGCCACCCCCAGAGCTCCAGGTAATAACCTAGGGGCCACGCCAGGCTCGCCAGCACCTGAGCCACCGGCAGCAGATAATGATGGGGGAGCTGGGCAGGCAGAGCCAACCCCTCAATCAGGAAGCAAATTAAAAAGGGGAGGAATCTCCCAGACAGACCACAACAATGAGACCGGCCCCCTTTCCAGGGCACTGCCCGCCCTCCCTACTACCCGCCTGATTTTGCCTGCCAGGTCCTGATACCAAGCCCTCCCCTCTAATTCCTCTCTCATGGGATCCCACTGGAGGTTTTCTGGACGATCCTGGTTGCAGGCTGGTGGCAGTGGCTGATGGCCCAGGACACGGGATGCGGGGCCTCTCAGTGAGCCTTGTCTGCCGGCCTGATCTTGGAGTCCTGAAAGAGCACTGGGCACAGTGGGGGAAGGATGAAAGAGGAAGGGTCAAGGCATGCTTTTGGTGCAGCATCTTGACGCCCACCAGGCAAACTATGGGTGGCTGTGACAAAGGGATTTATAGAGAACCCACCAACCACTGGCCAGCAGCCCCTTATTCTCTGCAAAAGATGCAAATAAATCCAGTGCAACATATATTTACTGTATACTCAGTACTAGTCACTGTATGAGATGCTGGCAGGGGTGGTGGTGGTTTACAAAGATGACCAGAAAAAGACCAGAGGAAATTCCAATCTCTTAAAGGGCTCGCAGTCTGACACACATACCACTAATTCTATCACCCATCAGTATTAAGCCGTCTGTATTTTAGGACTCTGGGACATAGGAAAGGGGAACTTGGAGAACTGGAGGAGGCTTCATAGAGGAAGAGGACATATGAGTTGGGCTTCAAGGGATCAATAGGAGCTCCCAGGCAGAGAAATGAGGAAGAGCATTTCAGACAAGGAGCAGGATGTGTCATAAAAATATGTGGACAGGGGCACCTGGCTGGCTCAGTGGGTTAAGCGACCGACTCTTGATTTCAACTCGGGTCGTGATCTCAGGGTCATGAGATCCAGCCCTGAGTAGAGCTCTGCACTCATTGGGGAGTCTGCTTGAATTTCTCTCTCTCCTTCTGTCCTTCTTCCCCCACTAAAATAAGTAAATGCATCTTTTAAAAAAAAAATATGTGGACAATAAGGATGGAGTAGAAGCCCCTTGTGGCCGGGACCTAGGGAGGGAGAGGGGTGAGCATGGAAAGGTAGACTGAGATCAGATGGAGGATGGGGCTTACATTCCAGGCTGAAGGGTATGGACTTTCTCTTGTAGGTAATAGGGAGCTAGTGAATGTTTTTGAGCTGAGGCATGACATGATCATGATCCTGCCACCCAGGTAAGGATTTTAACTGCCAATAGAGGGTCAAAGGGAATTCTGTTGTTTTCTGCCTCTGCTTTTCTCCATGGCTGCTGGCCAGCCAGTTCAATGTCCCAGCTCCTGCTCACTGTCCTTGCTCCCTTTGCCCCAAACCTCCAGCTCCTTCCAAGCAGGCTCACAGGCCAAGCCCTTCACCATCCCTCAGCTTTCACTCAAGCTCTGCATGTCCCAGACATCCTGCTGGGTCCCTCTACCTCAAGCACACAACCTGGGTCTGGGGTGGGGGAGGACGGCAGGGGGTGGGTGGTGGTATGAATGGAGGGAAGCTGGGTTCACTTCCTTCATGAACCTTTGGGTTTCAATGCCTCTGTTGTGTCTTTGCACCTGACCCAGGCTTCCACACTCACTGCTGTCCTCTCCAACTGAGGAGCTTCTGGAGCCCTTGATTCCAGGGAAATATTTTTCTAAGTCACTCAGCAGGGGCTTATTCGCTTTTCCCAGAGAAACATGCCAGGCGGAGTGTATGGCATGAATATGACAGTCCCTGCCCTCCAGGAGCCTAGTGACCAGTAGGAAAAATAAGAAAACAACTCCATGGAAACAGGGCATGTGGCAATTAGTACTAGGGAAGTTCAGAGGAGTGAGCCAGTGATGTGATAATAAAAGAAGACCTCATAGAGAAAGCAGGCTTTGTGCCAGGAGCTAAAGGCTGATATATTTTCTTGAGGCAGAGGTAGGGCAGCAGGGGTGAAAGGAGTTGGAGCAAAAAGTAGGAAGGCTGGACATGTTTGGTGGCTGGACATGCTGGACATGCTGGGCTGGCCTGGAGGGTTTGTACAAGACCAATGAAAGTAGAGATTGCAAAGGCGATAGAGGCCGAAAAGGGGGTTTTGTATGTCACAGGTAGCACTGGGAAGCCACTGGAGGTGTTTGAGATGGAGAGGGCCAAGCTGGAGTGGCATTTCAGCATGATCAATCTGTTATTATTTTTTAAAGATTTTATTTCTTTATGAGAGACACACAGAGAGAGGCAGAGACATAGGTAGAGGGAGAAGCAGTCTCCCTGTGGGGATCCTGATATGGGACTCGATCCCAGGACCCTGGGATCACAATCTGAGCCCAAAGCAGATGCTCAACCACTGAGCCACCCCGGCGTCCCAATTAATCTGTTTTCGTTTTCAAGGACAACTTAGGTGGTTGGGCAAGAAGTGGTAGAAAGCCCATAGGAGACCTGAAAAATAATCCAGAAGAGAAGTAATGCCTGTAACAAAGTTGACGCTTCCCTAAAATTTTCACAGACCCATTCCCACTTCCAATTCCTTCCTTCATTCACTCAACACCTATTTATTAAGCACTTACTAAGTAGCAGGAGCTGTGTTAGGCTCTTTATGTATCCCTCTGTCTTGCTGACTTTTGGACGAGAAGGCAAGGGTAAACTCAGAGACCCGGTAGCTTCGGTCTCTGGAACAGGCATATGGGGAAAAAATGAGAGAACTATGTGCAGTAAGGATTTGTGGAGTGGTGTGAGGTAGGAAAGTTTGACAGCAGGAGGGTGAGCAGCTGGGGCAGCAGAAAGTTGTTGGTGGATGGGAAGAGCAAAGTTGACCACGGGATATGGAGGAGACGGGGTGCCTGAGGGAGGGGGGCTGGCCAAGCAGGAGAAAGATGGAGGACCAGAGGGATGCAGGCCTCTGGGTGAGGATGGGGGCTGGGAGGGAGAAAGGGGCAAACCCTGAGAGCTGGAGGAGGAAGTAGAGTCTTAGTCACTAGAAGTGGGTGAGGGAGGAGGCGAGGGCAGAGGAAATGGGCCCAGGCACTGGAGACAAAAGTCTGGGAGTCTGAGCCTCTGAGGAGCCACCTGGAAGGTGCAGGCTGCGGCAACATCAAACTTGGGATCTGGGTTGGCTCTGGGAAGGACTGCAGTTGGGGGAGGGGGGGTTCTGGGGAAGCCAAGAGCAGGAAAGAGGCCTGGATGCGCCACTCACCCTGCTGGTCTTCAGCTCCCTCCTGCACTCCTCCCCTTCCCTCTGCAGACCTGAGGCTACTCCAGAGTCCCACCCCCTAGCCCGGAGCTTGAGCTGGAGGCCCCAGGCCCCGTTGTGCCCACCACTGGCAATCCTACCTCATCTTTCCCTCCTTCATTGGTGGTGGGAAAGCACGCTGTTGTCATTTTGTTGTTCCGGAGGTGTGAATAGAAGAGGAAAGGTGGTCCCCTGCCAAGTGGGGTCTGGGTCGTGTTAATAGTTCCTCTCTCTCTCTCAAAACCAGTCAGGGTCTCCATACTACCCTTGGCAAGTCCCCTGGAAGTCTGGGGGAAGGGGTGTGGGCCAGCAGGTCCAGGCCAAGGGCTGAGTCTTTTTCTTTTCCCAAAACTCCCCCCACCCCAAGATTCTCCCATCTTTTGGACTGGACCTGCTACCTAAGCATATGGAACCGATTGAAAGAATTTGTATGCTCACCTTATAATTTATGCAAATCAACTCTGTAATTAACTATAATTTGGAGGCATCCTTTGGTATTTGAGACATTTATCCATGAGGAAATGCCCTAGTGATAATGCTCCCGTATTAACATTATTTACTCCACCTGTGTGGTCTCCTCAGCTTGTTTCCCCCCCTCACTCTGATTTTCTGGGCTGGAAGGTGGGGAGGGACAGGGAAGCCCCTCCCTGGAGCCGGCCACAGTCCTGACGCCTGGGTTCTCCCCGGGGATTTGTGTTGGCCCTGTCCTCCCAACTTGGCCTAGGATTGAAGGAAGGGGAGCAGCTCTGCCTCCCAAGTCTCCTGCCGCTCTACTCTCTCCTGCCTGCTGGGTAGCTGTCTGCTGAGCCTTTTAGCTGTTATAGGCCTCAGTGTTCCTATCTCTGAAATGGGGGAGAGGAAGGACCTGTCAGGGCCTTTACAAGATAATTACGGAAAAGCTAATGAAGGGACTGGGAATCCCCAGTCTAGAGATTTCTGGGGGTGCAGGGGGAGGGGCCGGATAGGAGTTCAGGATGAAGGCTCCCTGGCTCACCCTGTGCTAGGCTCAGTGGGGGAGGTGGCATGCAAAGCTTGGTCACTGTACATGTGCTGAGGGGTACACAGCAGCACCAGTCTTCAGTGCCAAGGGTCCTGGCTATGGCTGAGGACTGTACGGCTACAGCCTTGTAAAGTCTCCAGGCTACTCTCCAATGTAGGTCAGAATTCCTAGCTTCAGAGAACTCTGGGAAACCGTCTTATTCTGTTTCATCTCCCTTCTCCTTCCTGGTCTTTTGTCCCCCTCTGCTCCAGGACATGTTCCTGTTAGCCAACATGCCTAAACTTACCACCACCCTAAAATTAAGTTCATGTAAATAGTTGGAGATGTGGGGCCACCAACTCAATTCCCCTCCAGGCCTCATCTCCCTTTCTAGGCCATATTCCCAGCCTCTGTGGGCTCCTGCAGTCCTGGGATACCTGTACCACAGTCTATAAAAGTTCTTGGCCAGGCTCCGCCTCTGGTCTTAGGTGACTCTTGTCCAACCCAAGCTGTCCTCACCCCATCTGAAGTCCGGAAGATAGTCTTTCCACCTCATTTCACGAGAGTCCCCAACCCCAAAAAGTGGATGGATCCTGGGGGTTCTGAGTTGGGAAATATCTGGAAAGGGGGTGAAAGAAATGGGAAGACAGGCTCCCACAGAGGCAGAAGCCACCCTCCTGAACAGCCATCATTGACAGAGGGGGGCTCTGCAGGGAGGGAGAAGCTTGAAGGGAGAGAGAGTGTATGTGTGTGTGTGTGTGTGTGTGTGTGTGTGTGTGTGTGTGTGTGTCAAGTCTTAAAAGTGGTACTTCTTTCTTTCCCACCAAATCCATGGAGAAAATCCCAGCAGCAGGGAGATGTAACATGGAGAGTTGTAGCCACCTGAGATCTCTCCACTGGATCCTGTGAGAACCACTCTGTCCCTCTCTGGCTGCCTGTCCAACCTCTGGGGAGGGAAGGAAGTCCTTTCCTCCATCCCCCATCCCCAGCTGCCTCTTCCAGCTGAAATCCTCCTTTCCTGGCAGACCTCAGAGACTCAGATCTCACCCCCTACCACTCCCCCAGGAGAGCTGGGGGCCACTGTTTCCTGGATTATCCTAAAAGCTTCCGAGAGGCCGTGAGGACTTGGCAGCAGCCCTGCCTGCGACTCTCACCTCCCCCCTCTGGCTCTGGCTGTCGCCTCCTTTATAAAGCCTGGCTCTCCCATCACCCCCACTTGCCCCTCACTGCTGCTGCCAGCTCTGGGCTCCATGGACTGGTAAGAGGGGCTAGCTATACCCTGTCCAGTTCAGGAGGCAAGAGGACCAAGTCTCCACTCTAAAGGGATCATTGAGAAGGGTTTGGAAGGCTTGATTCTCTCTGAATCTGGGAGGAGGAGATAAGAGGGAGGTCCTGGGGGCTCTGTATGGAGAACCAAAGAGGATTCCTTTGGAAGTCTTTGGACTGGACTGGGCTGAGATCTGGGGGAGAAGTGGAGTGGTCATCCAGGGGCTTCATTCTGAGAGAAAAGATGGGCAGATGCTGATAGACATACAAGGCACACACTTCATCACGCAGAAGTTCATGCATGATAGAACACCTGCAGGAGAAGAAAGGAGAAACCTCTGTACATATCCCGTGGGTAATTCCCTTTATGATGGAGGAGAGAGGACAGACACCCCATATCCAAGCCCAAAGGTACACATATAGGGCATGATGGGTATGCACACACAAGTATAGACACATACACACACACATGTATACAGATGCATTATCTTCAGCTGGGTTCATCTTTTAGATTAAACAGATATGGATGCTAGCGATATTTGGATCTGTAATAGAATTAGTGTCCAGCGTAGTGCCTGGCCCTGGGTCAACCCTCAGCAAGTGTTTGCTGAATGAATACAGACGAATGAAAGAGAACCGTTTGGTCCCAGCTCTGGATTCTGTCCAGGTTCCTAGGAACATGGTTGGGCAGGGTGGGATGAGGGAAGGAGGGGGAATGTGTTGGTATCCAGGATCATTACTTTGCAGGTTTCCAAGTACAGCCTGAAGGAGGGGGTGGGAAGCGGAGAAGAAGAGTGGACGACCAGGAATTAGGACACTGGGGTTCGGGTCCTTACTCTGCTTCTAACTTTCTGTATGACCTTGAGATACTTGCCTCCCTGTTCTGGGGTTCAGTTTCCCTACCAGTAAAGTGAAGACTTATACTAGACAATTTTTATGGGCAGACCAGTTTTGATATGTTCATAGTGCAGCCTCCACAGAAGGACAATTAACATTTAGAAGGAACCACGGATAGAATGTGACTTGTCCCAGCAATCCAAGATGGGACCAGTTTGTCCTATTAAAGTCAAGATCCTGGATGGCTTTGGTCTGGGGATCAGTTTGAGAATGGTATCCCCTTCACCTTCAGCATCTAAGGGAGCCGGACTCCTGGGTCCAGTGCTGTTGCTCTAGTGAGGCCAGATGGAATAGCAGGCAAAACAGGGCTTTGGAGCCTGACAGATCTGGACTCAGTTTCCTTCTCTGTCTCATTCAATAGCTCAGAAATCATGGGCAGGTCATCGAACTTCTTTGATCCTTGGCAGAACTCTTCATCTGTATGATGGGAATAATAAGAACAACTTTTCTGCATGCCCATGAGAATTAGAGGTATTTGTGTAAAGCACCAGGAACAAAGTAGATGCTCAATAAATAAATGGTGGTCATGATGACCATGGAGACTAATGAGGCTGCTCTGGGTACAAAATGATAGCTGAGTATAAATGAGGTGTGAGAAGAGGGGTGGTAGGATTGGACACTTATGGCGAAATCTATTTACCCCTTTTGGGGAATAAGGAGAAAGACCAGGAATGGCCCAAGTCCTGGGTAAATAGTTTGTGTGCGAGACGTGGTGGGCAGCATTATTCAGTTTTGAGAAGACATAAGAGTACTGGGCAGCGGTGATGTTGGCAGTTGTGTCAATATCAGACCATGGGCACTGTTTAATAGGAAAACATCTGGCAAGTGGGAAATGGAAGGGACTGGAATCAGAAGAATACAAGGGTGGGGGTGGCACTGGAAGACAGTACCTTAAATCAGAGGAAGAAAGCTAAGCAGGGCAGGAAAGCCAGATGGCTGGGTTTTCTGAGACAACTCTAGTATGAGCCACAGGCAGATTGGAGGGTCTTTGCTCCTGGGGTGAAAGTGGGGTGGGAAGTCTATCATCCAGGGGTTAGATCCCTTTCCCTGTTGTTTTCCAGGGAAGGACAGAAGGAGCCAGGAAGATAAAATAATCTGGTGCCTAGAAAAAAATGGGAGGTGGTGGGACTTATCACTGCACAAGTGTTAGCACCTTAAGAGCAATAGCTTTGGGGTGTCTTGGTGGCTCAGTCCATTAAGTGTCTGCTTTTGGCTCAGGTTATCATCCCAGGAGGGGCCTCAACCTGAGCCGCCCCCCGCCCCCCTTGGACTCCCTGCTCACTGGGGAGTTTGCTTCTTCCTCTCCCTCTGCCCTTCCCCCTGCTTGTGCTCTCTCACTCTCCCTTTTTGCCCTTTTTCTCTTTCAAAAAAAAAAAAAAATTAAAAACAAAGAGCAGTAGCTTCAGAGATAGTCAGAAGGCCAGTGGGCGGCAGGGAGGAAGGAGGCAGAATTAATTAGCCTATGTGTTAAATCACACTTAACACAGGAGTCCAAGTTACAGGCTCCATTCTGGACATGGCTGTGAGTGAACAGAGTGAGCAGAGAGAAAACCATGTTGCTAGAGAGCTGTGGATGTAGCAGGGGCTAGAAAAATCCAGAGCAGTTCTTGAGAATCTACATCACAGGGGTCTGAGGGTTCAGAAGAAGGAAATTCTCGACTGATCATAAAGTACAATCTTTGACATCCCTGGATTGCCTCCAGGCTTCCCAAGCGCCTGTCTTTTTTTATCCTGCAGGGCAACTGCTCTAACTGCATTTTAACCCAGGAAGAAACTGAGGCTCCAAGCAACCTGACCCACCAGGTCAGCTTTGCAAGTCCAGGGCTGGGGCTAGATTTTAGGTCTACCAACTTCTCGTCCAAAGATCTTGTGACTATTACCTTAATCCAACAAATATTTGCTGGGAACCCACTTATTTAATAATTATAACAGCATCTTTCTGTTGCTTTTTTAAGCTTACCAGGGGACCCAGGGGCTAAGTATTTTAGGTACATCAATTCTTTTATGCTCCAGGAAAGTCTCCCAATTTGAGCTCAGGTTGCCTAGACTGTTTTAGGAAAGAGGGAGATGAACAGAAGAATCAGACATTGACCCCAGATGGATATAAGACTGTGGGTTTAGGGGGAAAACCACACATGCAAAGGCTGATTTTCAGGTGGTTCGTGGATTCAGTTTAGTCGTTTATAGTGCACTTCGAGTAGGTCCCCAACGGAAATTTGAGCCTGATCAAGCAATAGTGGAATCGAGGCTGTAGAGGTGAGATTGAATCATCCTAAATTCTGGTCCTGCTGTGCGTAATAGACTGCAAAGACAAAAAACGAAATTTAAAAAGCCGATGGCAAAGCGCACAAGTAAAGTCAAACGGCGCAACGAAAAAAAAATACGGAAATCGATCAGAATTCCCCTGCAAGAAAGGAGTCCCTTCGGGAGGTCAGCGCGGCGGGTGGAGGAGGCACCGATCGGAAGGGGAGCCTCGGCTACCCGGGCGCACAGGCCAGTCGGGCGAGGAGGAGGGAGGGACTCTCCTAGTCACTGGCGCTCGATAATCTCGACCAACTGAGACCTTGAGAGAATTTTTTCGGTGGGCGCCCTGAACGCCCCGAAATTTTGCCAGGATGTTGCATTGTGTGTGTGTATTTGTTTTCCTCAAAGGAATCCCGGAATCTTAAGAAACTTCGCTTTAGAGATTCAGGTGAGAATTGTGCAAGGGGTGGATCAATTCTTTCCAGAAGAGTGCCTACCCAGGGTCATTCAGGCAGGCGCCTAGCCCCAACTTTCAGAGAAGGGAGCGGGGGGGGGGGGGCGGGGGGGGCGCGTGGTGGCTCCAGGGGTGGCAGGGCGGACGCAGACCGCGCGGCTCCCGGACGCAGGGGCCGCCTATTTGAGAGGTGGACTTAGGGGGCGCTGGGGTTGTTGCCCAAGGGGACATGGGGAGTGAGGGCTGGGGGCGCCTGGGAGACGAATAGGGGTAGGCAGACTAGGGCAAGTGGGAGAGCAGGGGAGCGGGCAGAGAAGAGGAGGCCACCCAAAAGGGCGAGTGACCGGAGAGGGAGAGGCAGAAAGCCGGGACGAAAGGCCGGGGGAGGGGTGTGGTGCTGGAGCGAAGCGGCGGGGGGAGGTTCTCACGGCCTAGGCCTGGGGTGCACCCGACACATCCTTGGCGCTCAGTCCGGTTTCCTTTTGCTCTCAGGACCCGGGCAGCGCTGCCCGCCCGGGAGGGTGGGTCGAGCGCCGAGGCAGCAAGCGGCGCCCTGAGGGTCGCCCCTGATCACCCCGGGACCCCGCCCCCTTCTCCGGGCCCCCGGGGTCTGAGTCCCGCGTCCCCCGCCAGACCCGGCCGGCTCCGGCGCAATTGTGCGCGCGAGGGGCGGGTCTCGGAGCCTGGGAATCGCTCCGCCCAGGACCCCCGCCCGGGGAGCCGAGGGGCCGGGGAGGAGCGAGGGAGGGGCGGGAGGCGACCCAGTTAGCGAGCCCGCCCCCTCTCCGCCGGCCCGGCCGCCCCGGCCTCGGGTCCGGCCGAGCCCGCAAGGGTTAAAGGCGGCGGCAGGTGAGGTGGGCGGGGCCGCGGACTCCGGGGAAAAAGGAGCGCAGGGCAGAGGATGAAGGCAGAGAGCGCGGGTGAGTCACGGGCGGAGCTGGCCTCGCTCGCTCGCTCGCTCCCAGGCTCCCGCCCGCCCGCCGCCCGCCCGCCGGCCCGCCGCTCCTCCGCCGCCCGCCGCCGGGTCTGGTCGCGGCCCCCGCTTGTCCTCGGCCCCGGCCCCTCGCCGCTGGAGAGCCCGCCGGCGCGCAGGGCCCATGAGCAACCGTCGGTAGCGCGCCAGCCTGCCGAGCCCGGAGCCCCAGCACAGCCTCGAGGTAGGAGCCAGGGTCGGGGCGGCGAGGGGCGCGCGCCCCGGGGATCCTCCCGAAAAGCAGCGCCCCGAACTCGCCGCAGCCCCCGGTGGCCTCGGGGGAGGTGGTCCTAAAGAATCCGAGGGCTTAGGGCCCCGGCCGAACGACAACTGGGCGGAAGGGCGAGACGGGGGACCGGAGAAACTGGAGCGACTGGGACAACCGGAGGCCTGGGCCCCTGGGGACTGGGAGCACGGAAGCCCTGGCCACCTGAGCGCCGGTGATCGGGAGAGGGAGACGGCGGAAGGGGGAGGAAGGGTGTCTCTACCCGGCTTCCTGCGTCGGGGCGCGGGAAGCCGAGAGCGCGCGCCCTGCTGTCTCCCTTCCCGAAACCTGGCATCCCGAGACTGGGCTCCCTGGCTCTGCGTCGGGAGAGGCCACTCGGGAGCCTGGGTCGTTACCCGCACGCCAGTCCCTGGGGCAGTTCCCAGACGCCAAAAGCTATTAGGGTCCTAGGCCTCACGGCTCCCGCCCGGCCCCTCCTGGGCTGCCGCTCCTGGGCCCGAGGCTCCATTCCTGCTGCTTCACCCAGTTCCTTTCTTGTGGTAAGGCAGCCGGAGCCTGAGTAGGCGCCCCAGTCCCCCTCTCCCCCCCTCTCCCAAACTACCTGGGCCACTTCTTTGGTCGCAGAGGCCAAAGGTGGTAGGGTCAGCGGAGCGGTGCTTTGGAAAGAAGTCCCGGCCCTAAACCACTGCACCTCCTCCCCCACCATCAGAGAAGGCCAGGCGCACGGACTCACACCTGAAGCACCAGGGCTCCCAGGCCTTAGGGAGAGGTGGCGAGAGAGAGGACCTTCAAATCACAGAATCGTGGTTAAGAATGAGATGGACGTCTTTAGGCTCCCCACAATTTAGGGAAAGGGTAACAGACCGGGAGTCCAGAGATCTGGTTCACAGAGTACATATTTGTTGATGGAACAAGTAAATGAATGTCTGTTCCAGTCACCTCTCCAAATACTGCCTCAGTTTCCTCTTTTTTTTAAAAAAAATAAGAGGGTTGGCTTGAAGAGTGGTTCTCAACACTTTGCAGCATCTGGGAACCATCTGCAGAACTCCTAAAAATGATCCATGCCTAGAATGCACCCCCTTATATAATCTCTTGGGGGTAATTCTTAATTTCTGTGATTCTGGTTTTTCTTGTTCCCCCTTGCTGTCCCTACTTTGACATCCTTTACCGGGGTGACAGTATTACCTTCCTGAGCTTGTTAGTAAGCTCTTCTCTGGCTGACCCCCTTCCCTGGGAAAGCTGACCCCTCCCAGCTTCACATCTGGGTCTCCCCTCAATTGAAGGAAGGGATGGGTAGCAGCCAGACAGAGCTGGCTGGCGCCAGTGTGGGTCAGGACAGCAGAGGAGGCTTAACTTTCTCTGGTAGGGAGATGTCCCCTGGGAATGGGCACTGTGGCTATAGGGGGGGTGGGGGGGGTGGCGGGGTGAAGTCCTTGCCTGAGGGAAAGGGGTGGGGGCCAGTGTGGAAGGGGATTTGCTGGGGCCATGGCAACCCAGTCAGGCAGATTGCTGAGGGGAATGGAATGAGGTCTCTTTCTCTAATATCTCAGAACCTGCTTTGGGCTTTGGAAAGTCAGGTCACCTGAAGCTTTGAGTTTCAGAAACAGACCACCACCCTCTCCTCATCTGGGTCCTCTTGGTTCCCTAGTTAAACTAGGGAAGCAGAGATGAGTCTCGCTCGGTCCTCCAGTGGGGTGGCAGCCTGTCTGCAGGGGGTAATGCCACTGCCCTTTGCGCCAGCCTGGGCACCTGGGGTGGGGATGGTTTGAGTGCTGTACTGTAGGTGTATCTGACCTACCAGCCTGGGACCAGCCCAACTCTCAGGATTCGTGGAGTCCCCACAGGAGGGATCAGCTAGATGAAGGTAGACTCACCCCCCCATCCTTGGCTGGGAACCTCATATCCTCAACCCTTCCTATGACTCTCAAAATCTGTTTAGGAGTCTTTAGTCCCCACTCAGAGGTGCCTTCCTCTTTTTCGCTTACCGGCCAGCTGCCAGCCCAGCCCAGCGGGAGAGGAGCACTGTGCAGGGAGGGTATCTGGGTTAGGACTAGAAGTGAGTTGGCGACTTTGCTCACTTCACCTCTTCTTTGCCTCCCTTAGGTTCCACTTGAGGTGCTCCTGACCATCCCTGCTCCCCACCCCACCCAGGATCCCGGCAATGCTAACCGCTGTCTGCGGCTCTCTGGGCAGCCAGCACACGGACGCGCCTCACGCCTCCCCACCGCGCCTCGACCTGCAGCCTCTCCAAACATACCAGGGCCACACGAGCCCGGAGGCCGGGGACTACCCCTCCCCGCTGCAGCCTGGAGAGCTGCAGAGCCTCCCGCTGGGCCCTGAGGTGGACTTCTCGCAGGGCTATGAGCTGCCGGGGGCCTCCTCTCGGGTGACCTGCGAGGACCTGGAAAGCGACAGTCCCTTGGCCCCGGGACCCTTTTCCAAGCTCCTGCAGCCGGACATGTCACACCATTACGAATCGTGGTTCCGGCCAACTCACCCCGGCGCCGAGGATGGCTCGTGGTGGGACCTGCATCCGAGCACCAGCTGGATGGACCTCCCCCACGCTCAGGGCGCGCTGACCTCACCCGGCCACCCCGGGGCGCTTCAGGCCGGCTTGGGGGGCTACGTCGGAGACCACCAGCTCTGCGCGCCGCCGCCCCACCCACACCCGCACCACCTCCTCCCGGCCGCCGGAGGGCAGCACCTCCTGGGGCCTCCCGACGGGGCCAAGGCCTTGGAAGCGGCCGCCCCGGAGTCCCAGGGGCTGGATTCCAGTCTGGACGGAGCCGCCCGGCCCAAAGGCTCCCGGCGGTCAGTGCCGCGCAGCTCGGGCCAGACCGTGTGCCGCTGCCCCAACTGCCTGGAGGCGGAGCGACTGGGGGCTCCGTGCGGGCCCGACGGGGGCAAGAAGAAGCATTTGCACAACTGCCACATCCCGGGCTGCGGGAAGGCCTACGCCAAGACGTCGCACCTGAAGGCGCACCTGCGCTGGCACAGCGGCGACCGTCCCTTCGTGTGCAACTGGCTCTTCTGCGGCAAGCGCTTCACGCGCTCCGACGAGCTGCAGCGCCACCTCCAGACCCACACGGGCACCAAGAAGTTCCCCTGTGCGGTCTGCAGCCGCGTCTTCATGCGCAGCGACCACCTGGCCAAGCACATGAAAACCCACGAGGGCGCCAAAGAGGAGGCGGCAGGGGCGGCCCCAGGCGAGGGCAAGGCCGGCGGAGCGGTGGAACCCCCCGGGGGCAAAGGCAAGCGGGAGGCGGAGGGCAGCGCGGCTCCCTCCAACTGAGCTCCTCCGGTACCGCGCCCCCCACGCTGGTCTCCCTTGGCGGCGCGAGAGCAGGTGTCCCGCTGCGCTGATCGATGCCCGTGGGGGGCGCCTTGTGTACGGGGAGGAGGTGGTTATTTATTGAGGGGGAGAAGAAGGGGTGCGGGGTCAGGGAGACGGGGCGCTAGGGGTTCTTTTAGTCTCTGGGGCTGGACCAGACGTGTTTGACTGGCTGGGCTGGGAGGAGCGGAGCAAAAGCCTCTCGGTCCTCCCCTTCCTCACTACTTCACTCCTGTGCCTCTGCTGGGGGATTGGGGTGGGGTCCCCCTGCCGCGGCTGGAGGGCGGAGGGGACCTGCTGGAAGAGACGGCGCGTCCCCGGAGCAGAGAGGAGTGGGGCCGCCGCGGGCGCTGGGGGTAGCTGCCTGGACACGTCCTCAGCGCCTGGGAACCGGGACATAAAAGCGCCTCTGGACCCGCCCTGCGGCCCAGGTCCCTTTCATCCCCCCTTATAGTGCTTCTATCCCCATGGTTTCCCCAGGGAAAGCCAAGGTGGAGTGGGGGAGACAGGGGTCCCCCTTCGGGAGGGGTCTCTATCAGGTTGGGAGGGTTGTTGCTGTAGAAATAACTCCTTTGATGTGCCTCCTGATTAACCCTTCCAAACCCACTCTGATGGAGCCATGAAGGAAGAAGGGGAAGAGGCCAGAACCGCAGACAGCTTCCCAGCCAGAGCGGTGGGGTGGAGAGAGCTAGACTGGGGGGAGGAGCACAAAAAGGCCCCTTCTAAAATGAGAGAAATGGATTTGGTGGGAACTAACTAATGGAAGGAACTAACCCCTTACCTCTCTAACTCCGATTCAGTCCTTAATAACTCATGGGTTTTTTTTGTTTTTGTTTTTTTTTTTTGAAAAATAAAGTTCAGTATAGTTCCCACTCCCCACCTGCTACTTGATCTAGGTTTTCAAGGCAACCAGAAACCCCAGCCCCCACTCTAGCATTGATGTAGTTCCTCGTCCTGGGTCCCCTCAATCATTTGCCGTTCCCTTAGGGACAGAAGGAAAAGGGTTACCTTGGTAGTCTGGGGAGTAGGTGGGGTGTCCCAGTGGAGAGACATCCAGTGGTCCCCCTCAGAGTGGAGGACTCTGCCCCTGCCCAGCCATCTTCTGTTCACTGAGAAGCTAAAGCTCACCCTTCCTTTTCTCTACCTTCTCCTTTCTCTGTTGCCCTGCAAGCCTTGCCCCTCCTGTAGGGTGTGTGTTAGGGGGCTCCTTTCTCTCCATCTCATTTCCGGCCAGGGGGACTCCCCTTTCATATGAAGGAGGTGTTCTCCTACTGGAAGGGGTCTGCCTTCTGAGGTGATGTCCAGAAAGCTATCCCTGTCCCTTCCTTTAGATGCTAGAAATACATCCTGGTTGTGATCTTGGAGTGGGGGCTGGGGAGGGGAAAGCCTAGCAGGGGTGGGGCCAGGCAAAGGGAAGGAAGCAGATAGGGGTAAGGATCTGGAACTGGTAGCCTTTTCCAGGCTAGAGGTAGAGGCTGTAAGATTGTCTCTGACCTCCCCTGATCCCTTGCCCCTCTTTCTCCACCCAGAGCCCCATGTGAGGATTAGTTGTGTATTGATTTTTAAGTTATAAGCAAAAGGTATTTTATTTAATATTAGGGCATGTGTGTGTGCATGTTGTTTGTACCTGTATGTGTGTATGTGTGTGTGTGTGTGTGTGTTTGTTTCTCTACTGAGCCTGGGGTCTCCAGCTGGAGAGACCCCACCTTGTTCACCTGTCCAAGGTCCTAGGACTTAGGCCCACAGTGTCTCTTCCTCCCTTGGGGATGCTGGAGCCCAGTCCCAGGACTGGGAGCTAAAAGGGAAGTAGGTTTGGGGTCTGGGTAGGAATATGCATTTGTGTAGAAGGGAGCCCTTCTTAAAAGGGACAGGGTGACTCTCCCTGAGAGACTCATGGGCCTGGGGTAGTTTAAGAAATTATGTTCTTTCTTTTTGCTCCCTCTTTACCCTACCTCTTGCTACCCCAACCAGAGGTCCCTTTCCTCCCTGAGAGGGTTGGGGGCAGGAGAGAGTTGGCATTGCCTGCAGGTTGCCGGGCCAGGTCAGGGTGGGGGGGGGGAGGGAGGACACTATGGGTGTGGGATGCCTTTCTCCACCCATCGAAACCAGCCACCCCTCCCTGTGCCACCAGGACAGCCCTCCCCAGTGACCATTCTAAAGGGAACTCCAGAATGGGTGTTGGGGCTGGGGCGGGGGGTTACTGGTGTTGCCCCTGTGGAGGACTTGAGCTCTCAGGATGCGGGTGAGGGCTTTGGATGGGTTTTCTTCTGCTCCCCTCCTTTATAGATCTAGGTTGCTTGGCTGTCTGCCCCCTTCTAGGCAGCCCCCTAGAGGAGAAATGTAGGATTTTTTCCTTTAACTGCTGTGAACCCACTTTGGGGGGTGAGGAGGAGGAAGAAACAGCCTGTTTTTTATGCCATAATAAAGTCATCAACCACATCATTGCTTCATTTGTCTTCAGCTCTGGTTTCCTTTTTGACTCAGTGTCCCTCAGTGGTGAGGACCAGGCCGGGCTGCAGGGTGGGGTGGACACTTCCCTTTGATCCCGCAGCCCTGCTGCAGCCTCTCCTCCCTTTGTTTGGGGCAAAGCGGAGCTGATTGAAGGGACAGATCCTTACCGGGAGGTGGCTGGTGCCCGGGGGAGGGAGGAGCTCCCTCAGGGTTGATCACTGGGCTGACTGTCCCTCCCTGGGGATGAGAAGGTTCTAGATATTTCCTTCCTCCTCCACACATAAGCCCCCTCTTTCCCCTCCCCTGTCAAGAACGCTGGTTCCCTGCCTCTCCGGGAGAGAGCCAACCTCCCTACTCAGTCACCCCACCCCCGTGGGGGTGTGATGGGTCCCTCTGGCTGTGAGTGAGGCGGGGGTGACTGGCAGTGATTTCTTCACCCAGGATGATCCCTATCAGGGACAAGGCGATGAAAGGCAGCCAAGATATCTGATGGGCTCCCGCCCAGCTGGAAAGTATGAGGGAAGGATCCTCCTGCAACTCCCAGCTAGAGGGCCTGCCACAGTTACACAAACAGTGCTCATGAACGAATGCACCCGCACTGGACCCACCGGGTGGCCAGGGATGTGCAGAAACGCCCATGTGTACGCACTTTCCTGGGCTGCCCAATGCCTGCTATGCGGCTGGGGCCTAATTTGGGTGAAATGAATAAAAGACCTCAGGAGACCGGAGGGTGAAGCTAGGAAGGTCGACAGAGGAGCCATTTGGCTCGAAAGGGGCAGGTCGAGTATTGCGTCCTTTCACCGTCCCAGCCTACATTTTGACCACAATTCTTATCTTCACTAGTGGGATTCCTGTTTCCCCCACTCCACCCCTAACCCAATTTCCTGGAGCCAAATCTGGTACCCAATTGGCTCATCCCATCACATGCTTGGGAGAATCTGGGGTCACAAAAGTTAAGGCCATTTGGGGATGGGGAGTATCAATGATTTAGGGCTTACAGATAGACGCAGAATGATTTTACGGGGAGTAGCTATTTGCTTTCTCTTGCTCCCAGGGTTAGAAACCTGAGAGGAGGAGGGGCAGGCATATACTCCGGTGACCTGGTGCCCGCCCCACTCTGTGGGGTGCCTCTTTTGTGTTCCTACTTCCGGGGGAGTTAGACCCCCAGGAACCCGATGAGCCCTTTCTTCCTTTAGCCCATTGCTGCCCCCAGGGACAAGAGGGCAGCTGTGGGGCCGGCTGGGCCTGTCTGGGCAGGGCTGGGGCCACCCCTCCTCCCCTTGCAGCTCCTCCTGCTGACCTGCATTCTTAGCGGGGGCCTTTGGTGGGGCTGATGTTTGCTCACTGGCTCGCATTGGCAGTAATGCTGCTTGGCTGGCCTACCCCCCCCCCCCCAAGGGGACCCAAGGCCACCACTGACCCCTCAGATCTGGCACCCCCAGTGGGACGATCCTAGAGGGACCAGGAAGGATTTAGGGAACTCAGGCCATGTGGCTGACCCTTTGGGCAACCTCTCTGAGTGGCCACCTCTTCTCTTGGGAGGTGGGAGTATAGGCTCACTAGGATGGGTGAGTGAAATCAGGAATGAGAAAGTGCCCAAGGAGCAGGCAGCCTGGGAACTGCCGCCTGGGGCTGCGCTGTGGCCCACAGACACATGCTTCTCCTGCTGCCCATTCCTGCCCCACAGCGGGCAGCTAGGGAAGTGCAGGAGGGAGGCCGGGTTGGCTGCAGGCCGCTTTGGGCGCTCACGTCTGTCAGCTCGCAGCCTTGACATTTGCTTCTGGAATGACCTCCAACAGCAACCACATGACACCTCCCCAACAGCACACCTGAACCAATCTTCACTTTCCATTAATTCTGGTGAGCTCGGGCACCTGGGTGGCTCAGTGGTTGAGTGTCTGCCTTTGGCTCAGGTCATGATACCGGGGTTCTGGGATCCAGTCCCACATCTGGCTCCCTGTGTGGAGCCTGCTTCTCCCTCTGCCTATGTCTCTGCCTCTCTCTGTGTGTCTCTTTATTTATTTAAATAAAATCTTAAAAGAAAAATTCTGGTGACCTCGACAGCTCAGCATCTTAGCAGTATGGGTTTGAAAAACATCTCAGGAACCAGTCTAGCTGTTTTCACCTGGTAGAGGGCATCTTAGAGTCACCCATGGAGTTTCTCAAGACATCCCCACTAACTCTCCAACACCCCACCAAGTTATGTCCTTGGTGGCGCATTAGAGCAGCGCTTCTCAAACTTTACACTGGGGGTGTTAACATGCAACTTCTGATTCAGTAGGTCTGAGGTGCGGCCCAAGATTCTGCATCTTTTTTAAAAGATTTATTTATTTGAGAGAGAGAGAGGGGTGGGGGTGTGGGCGGAGGGAGAGAGAAGCAGATTCCCTGCTAAGTGTGGGGCCCCACTGGGGGCTCAATCTCAGGACACTGACATCATGACCAGAGCCGAAATCCAGAGTCAGATGCTTAACTACTGAGCCACCCAGGTGCCCTAAGATTCTGCATTTTGAACAAGCTTCCAGGTGATGCTGATGCTGGCAGGCCATGGACACTGAGTAGCAGAGTATGAAAGTATGATGTTGTGCAGTGGGGTTGTTGTTGAAAACTCATCCCTCCCCTCCACTCCCCACCCGTGATTGAGAACCACAGATCTAACTCAATGCTGTCATTTTGCCATTGGGGAAACTGAGGCCCTCAAAGAGTAAAATGACCTGCCCAAAGAGACCCTGTAGATCCATAGCAGAAGCAAGATGAGATGCCAATGTTCTGAGTTCCAGGTGATGCTCTTTGTGCCTCCAACCCAGCTTCTAAGTCAATTCTTCTCTGTTAGGGGCAGTCCCCCTTTTGAAAGTAAAGCCCAGAGACAGCTCCCTCCTCAGGGATGGTTTCCTCTTCAGAATCAGCCTTGGATACTTATAGGCAATTAGGAAACATCTCAGATTTCAGATCCCCCAACAGCCTTATCTGGTACATCTGCCCACAGTCTGCCTCCTGGGAAAGCCTTGGCTCTCATTCTCATCCCAGGAGTGACCCCATGCTGGGATGCTGTGCGGCATGCCCCTCCTCCCCCAAGCAGCAGCCCTGACGGGTTGGCAGGATGGATGTGTGGGAGAAGTAGATAGTCTGCAATATCTCTCCTGTCCCCATTCCTGGAGGGTTCCACAGAGCAAAAAGGTGAAATGCATTTGCTTAAATGCAGGTTATGGGGATCCCTGGGTGGCGCAGCGGTTTGGCGCCTGCCTTTGGCCCAGGGTGTGATCCTGGAGACCCGGGATCGAATCCCACGTCAGGCTCCCGGTGCATGGAGCCTGCTTCTCCCTCTGCCTGTGTCTCTGCCTCTCTCTCTCTCTCTGTGACTATCATAAAAAAATTAAAAAAAAAATAAATGCTGGTTATGGAGATAGTTTACAGAGGAAAATGACCCAGAAAGCAGAACATCTGGGATCTTTAAAAACAAAACAAAACCAGGACGCGAGTCCTGAGTTTTTTCCTCCAGATGCCCCTAGCAATCCGCGCTAACAAATCTACCCAGTTCTTCTTTCCTCTCTTTTCTTTTTTAAAGATTTTACTTATTTATTCATGAGAGACACACAGAGAGAGAGAGAGAGGCAGAGACACAGGCAGAGGGAGAAGCAGGCTCCCTGCAGGGAGCCCGACGTGGGACTGGATCCCGAGTCTCCAGGATCAGGCCCTGGGCTGAAGGCAGGCGCTTAACCGCCGAGCCACCCAGGGATCCCTCTTTCCTCTCTTTTCATGTGGGCTCCTTTCCAACCCCAGCCTCCGCTCCCCACAGTGGCCCCATTGGAAGCCCCCCCCCCCCCCCCCCCCCGCCCTTCATCGCAGGCTCCGTCCCGCCTGAAGGGGCGCCGCGAAGGGCCGGCGGCCAAGCGCGGTTTCCGAGGCCGCTCGGCTCCAAGAAGCGGTGCCGGCGCGCGCCCTGGTGGATAACCGGGGAACTGCGGCCGCTGGTTCCGGTTCCGCCCCCGGGCCAAAGCCTTCCAGGTCACCTGCGAGCCTCCGCCCAATGACCTGAAGCGGAGGCAGTGGCGCTCGGGACTGATCTGGGGATCTTGCAGGGAGAGAGGGTGAGGGGCACGCTGTATTGGGGAAGCGAGAAAGGGTGGGCAGAAGAGGGGCGCGGGACTCTTGGGGAGGCGGGGTACGAGGGAGGGGGTCCCGCCACTGCCTCGGGGGGCTGGGCTCTGGGTAGGGCAGGGCCCTGGGAGCGTGCGCTCGGAGTGCCCCGACCCCCGAGGCTGCAGCCTGGGGCGAGAGCCGTGCCTCTGCCGCGCACACCGGACATGCAGTGTGTGTGCGGTGCTGAGCGTCCGGACCCCCACACGTGTCTGTGTACACGTGGTGGGAGAGGGGCTCCCAGGGGCTGAGCCCTGGCCAGGGTGGTGGACAGGTAGCACCAGAGGGACAAGCTCATCTCTACCATCTCCCCAGATGGCTTCGTGTGCCCCGGACACCCCGTGTTCCTGCGATTGTTTTGTCTCTGTACCCCCGGCCTCGGCCATCCCAGCGGTGATCTTTGCCAAGAACTCTGACCGGCCCCGGGACGAGGTGCAGGAGGTGGTGTTTGTACCAGCAAGCACTCACGCCCCTGGGAGCCGCCTCCAGGTGGGTTAGGCCTTATGGGAGTGGCAGAGGTGTAGCAGATCCAGACATTCTGCTAAGACCTTGCTCCTCTGCTGCTCACACCCAGAAAACTGCCACAGGTGGTGGAAAGAGCATGACTTTCTAGTCTCCCGAGCTGGACTTAGCCTATTGTTGAACCTCCTCGTCTGTAAAGTGGGAAGAATAAAACCCTTTCTGAGTGGACTCTCCCTTTCTCCTTCCTTACCTGCAGTGCACCTACATTGAGGTGGAGCAGGTGCCAAAGACTCACGCTGTCATCCTGAGCCGCCCTTCTTGGCTGTGGGGGGCGGAGATGGGCGCCAATGAGCATGGTGTCTGTATTGGCAATGAGGCAGTGTGGACCAAGGAGCCGGTTGGAGAGGGGGAAGCGCTGCTGGGCATGGATCTGCTCAGGTGGGGACCCTGCCCTCCCTCATCTGAAGTCTGAGAGCTGAGTACTGACCCAGGCCATCCTCCCCTCCTCCAAGCCAGGTTCCCAAGGGCCGCCAGCTTTTTGTCCCCGTTGCCATCACCAGAGAGGCTGCCCTTGCTTCTCCCTTCTCCTGGTCCCACCTCCAGTCTGGTAAGGAGCTCCCAAATGTGGCCATTTCTGTGCCTCTCCTGGTCCCAAAACAGGGCAGTGGTTTCAAATTTCTTTTTTCAATAGAAGTGCTTTCCCTCCACCATCACCCCCCAAATGAAATTTCATATGGAGTCCCATTTTAAAAAACCAATAAAGGCAGAGCAGCTCTGGTTAAAGAGAGGCTTGGGGACTCAGTGAACTTCTTCTCTGAGACTGTTTCAGGCCTCTTCATGGGACCCTCAGAGCAGAGCTTGAAAACCACTGGCCTAACTGTGCTTAATACAACTACTGTTGGCAGATTGTTTATGCGACTTGGGCCTCTCCGGGCTCCTTCTGTCCACTGGAACTTCTGTCTCCAGCCGCTGACACCTTATTGCCCTTCTGTTCCCTGCACCTCTCTTCACACCAGGCTGGCTTTAGAACGGAGCAGCTCTGCCCTGGAGGCCTTGCGTGTGATCACTAGCTTGCTGGAGAGCTACGGGCAAGGGGGCAGCTGCCGGGAGGACCCCACGCCATTCTGCTACCACAACACTTTCCTGCTGGCTGATCGGACTGAGGCATGGGTGCTGGAGACAGCAGGCAGGCTGTGGGCTGCACAGAGGATCCAGGGTGAGAGCCTGGCCCTGGGGCTTGCCTCCTTGAGGTGTCCCTTTTTGTCAGCCTTGGGAGCAGGTGGGATGGATGCAGGGCAGGGTGGATCCAGGTGCAAGCCTCTTGGATAGGAGGCACACCCAAGGAGGTGGGAGATGAGCCCACTGGGGGACTTTTCTCCCCCCCCCTTCACTTGCTTAGGTCCTCTTGTGCTCTAGCCTCTTGTGCCGCTTCCTCTGGGGTGCCTTCCTGGACTCCCTGGCTGTCCGGTTTCCCCCTTCTAGGCAAGCAGGTGCCTCCTCATTGCACTCATCACAGCTGTGAACTCACATTTATTTCTGTGATCCTTTTGTCTGTCTGCCTCCCCGTGAGGGCAGGGCTGATCTCTTCCCCACCATGGTCTCGGCACCTGGCACAGCATAGGTGCTTAGTGATCAATGAGCCACCACCCCCCCCCCCACCTCCTCCACAGAGGGGGCCCGCAACATCTCCAACCAGCTGAGCATCGGCACCGACATCTCGGCCGAACACCCGGAGCTGCGGACCCATGCCCTGGCCCAGGGCTGGTGGGGTGGGCAGCGCCCTTTTGACTTCGCTCAGGTCTTCTCCCTGACCCGGCAGCCTGTGCGCATGGAGGCAGCCAAAGCCCGCTACCAGGCCGGGCGGGAGCTGCTGCGGCAGGAGCAAGGTCAGTGAGGGGAGGTGATGGGGAGGGCCGCAGCGGGGCCGCCTTCTATCCTCCCCCACGGCTCTGGCCCAAGGCCAGGGGCCCCTCTTCTGCCGTGGCGGCCCCTCAGCCTGTGCTCCTTCGCAGGGGGCCTCACGGCGGAGGTGATGATGAGCATCCTCAGGAACAAGGAGAGCGGCATCTGCATGGACTCTGGAGGCTTTCGCACCACGGCCAGCATGGTGTCCATCCTGCCCCAGGATCCCACACAGCCCTGCATCCACTTCCTCACTGCCACACCGGACCCATCCCGGTAACACAAATGAGGCTGGGGAAGGCAGAGGGCCAGGCAGGGGACCTGTGGGGATGTGACAGCCTCTGCTCGTTCCATCTCTGTCCCATCAGGTCAGTGTTCAAACCGTTCATCTTTGGGGCGGGGGCGGCCCAAGTCCCCCAGGTGCTGTCCCCCACTTTTGGAGCACAGGACCCCGTTCAGACCCAGCCCCGATTCCAGACTCAAGTGGATCGCCGGCACACCCTCTACCGTGGACACCAGGTGGCCCTGGAGCTGATGGAGAGTGACCAGGTAACCCCCAGGGAACGGGCTACTCTGGGGGCATGACGCACTTCTCACACCCCCAATTGGGACTCTGGAAATATGAGGGGACCTGGGAGTTGGGGAGAGACTCTAGAGTTGGGGAGAGGAGTCTCTGCCTTCAGAGCTAGCTGCCCAGGAGAATGTCTGGTACCCTGTCATTTCTCCCGCTTGTGGGGGGAGGCAGGTATCTTCCCTCTATCTGGAGGGAAGCCTGTCCCGGGGACTCATGTCCACCTTTCCTGGGCAGGATCGGGGGCAGCAGCTCTGGCAGAAGCAGCGGGATCTGGAGCACGAAGGCCTGGAGGCTGCACGGGCGCTGCTGTCCGGGGAGCGGGCTCCACCTGCAGAGAAGCTGGGTGCCCTCTTCCAGGCTTTTGTGGAGAGGGAGAGCCAGGTATATGCCTGAGCGCCATGGTTCCTCCTGGGCTGGGATGTGCACAGGACCCCTGGGGTAGGGTAGTAGCATCAGCACAAGCCCTTCACTCCCCTCAGCCTCGTTCTGGGCAGCCAGCTCGGCCTTTGCCCAAATAAAGTACGTTATTTTCCTGGTCAGTGAACTTGACCCCAGGTGTAGCGGCGGTGGGAGAGTCAAATGAGGGCGAAGGGCAGCCCTGAGCTGACTACAAGGCCTCTGGTTGTCTTGCTGGGCAGCACAGTCTTCTCACTTGGGTGATCGGGAACAGATGGAGAAAGTTGTGGAAGGAGCCCTTGAGGAGAGGTGGCCTCCCCAGGTGTATGAGTGGGTGTGCACAAGAGTTCACGCCTGGCATAATATGGGGCTACTCTTTAGGGAGAATTAGAACCACAGGTTTTTGGTCCCTGGCTTGAACCTTGGAAGGGCTCCTTAAGAGTGGCAGTGAGATGTGGCCTCTGTAAGATGGCATCTTCCACAAGGTGATGCCCACTCAGTACCCAGGAAGCCAGGTGGGGACCCGAGGTGTGCCAATTCTTGGGGTCATTCCCAAAAGGTCAGAAACTTGTTCTTTAGAATCAGGTCCTATATTTCTGTGACTCTTTCCCCCTGCCTTGACTGCTTGCTTCCCTTGAGATGCTTCCAATGACATAAAAGACATATTTGGAGCCTGGAAACATTTTACTGAGATAGGTTTCTGCCACAGGTGAGGGGTCAGAGAAGGAGGGGAGGCCCCACTTCATGCCCTGTTCTTCCCCATCCCTTGTTCCCCTGGTACTGCTGATAAGGCTAGGCTGTATGTACTTCATTTCTTGATTTTCTTGGTCACAGTTTTGTTTGTGCCAGGGGCCCCAGCCAGAGAGGCCTTAGGGACTAGGGCTGCTCTGGTCCCCTTCTTTGCCTGAGTGATGCTTTGCTGGCTGGAAACCAGCGGGCAGAGTTTCCTGGTGGCAGAGGTAGCTTGTGACAAGGAAGTGGGCTTGGGGGATGTTTCCTTCCTTTGCCTGGGAGTGACAGAAGGACTGCTGTCCCTTGCCATGGGCTCCCCAGGCAGCTGGGGGAGGTCAGTGAGGGCGGGCTTTGTCTCCATCCTCAGAAGGTGCTCGGTCAGGGCTGCCTGCTGCCTGCGCTCCTTGTGTCTGCTCATCTCCTGCTCTAGCTCCTTAAGGAAGCCTGTGAGGGACCAAGGCAGCGGATAGTAATGGAGGCCCAGGCTTGGCAGGAAGGCCACTGGAAGGGAGGTCTCTGGTCCCCTGGGCAAACTAACCCTCTGCTGTCCCTCATGGGGAGGGGTTGGGGGTTGGGGGCTGAGGGCTGGAGGTGGGGATGGACAAGTCACTCGCATGCCAGCTGATAGCTGGCCCTGGCTGCACTGTCCTTTTCTGGCCCAGATGCTGATCTGGGCTTGGGGCTGCCTCCCTAGCTGCCACAGCCATCTTAGCTTCCCCAGTGACACACAGGCCAGAGCTGAGTTCTAGGGAGGGTGCAAGTCTGGGAAAGCAGGGCCACCTCGCTCTGTGCAGAATGGGCTGCTCAGCTCTGGGAACTCCTCATCCTCATCGCCTGAGGCTTCATCTTCCTCATCCAAGGTCCAGCGCTCTACCACAGGCTGCTTGTCCAGGTCCAGGAGCAATGGCAGGGCTTCTGTCACCAGCTCCCTGCAGTGTGGAAAGAGCAGAGGCCACCCAGGAGAGCACCCATGAGTGGGGAGCCTGGGAGGATGTGCAGACACAAGCCACAGCAACCACACTGGGAGGGGCGGTGTTCATGAGCTGGGAGATGGGGCTGCAGTCAGCCCCAGAGAGCTAAGTGTTGGCTTCATGTGGACCCCTGGAGGTGATGTGAGCTGGGGTGGTGGAGGAGGAGGTGCCGTGGATGGTGATCCTAGGTGTGCAGGCTCAGAGGGACCCATGTGGAGTTAAGAGGGGAAGCTCAGCCATCACCCCTTTTCTTCTCACCCTTAGGTCCTCCTCACCTGTACCCATCCTGGTTGGTGCAGCTGTTTCCAGTCAGGTTGAGGATGAGAAGGCTCTGGGGGAACTCATCTGCATGTACCAGAGAGGGGGAGGAAAGTACCATATCCACCTTCTAGCCCAAAGCCACTGCCTCTTTGTACAGTCTCTCCAGACTCCTAGAGGCTATGCTGCCAATGCAAGCATAGGGATATGGTGGCAGAGAGGGGGGAGGCTTATCCCGTGAGCCAGGGCCAGGGCATTCTTACCCAGCTTCAGTGTTTCTATCAGGTTCTCAGAAAGGTCCAGAAACTGGAGATGTGGGAGGTCACGGAGGTTTTCCACCTGCTTGATTTGGTTTCCTGCCAGAGACAGGAAGCTGCAGGGGGAGGGAGGGGCACAGAGACAGAGCTGAATCACAGAACTACCAGAGGAAGGGAGGAGGGCACCAGGTACCCGGCAACCCTGGTTAAGCAGCCTGATGACAAGTGGGGACACATAGCCTCCCGGGTGAGGGAAGCAGAGTGAGGCTTGCTGCATCCTCAGCGGACAAGACATTAGGTTAGGAGAGGTCTGAACCAGTTCTCTGGGGGCGTTACCAGGTTTCCCTCCCTACCCCCTACCCCAGGCCTGAGCCCTGACACCACATACCGCAAGGAGGGGACGCAGGCCAGGTTCTCAATTCTCTGGATCTTATTCTGCAGAAAGCAAAAGAGTTAGGGAAACCGAGTAGACCATGTCTACTTGTGCAGCTGGAGAGCTGGCACTTTGGGAATGACCATCCTGCTCCCTGAACCGGTTCTCACCACCTGGGGATGATCTGCTTTTTCTCGTGGATGATGAAGGGTATAAACTTGGGGGTTAGCTAAACTTCATTTAAGTATACCGTGCTCACCCCACAGCTGAAGAAGGACCTAGAAATCAAGAAAGAAGCCAAGGGGCCATGGGGAAATACAAAAGGCCTTGGTGGTGGCTTATGCACACACAGGGAGTAATGAATATATATTATTTTTATTTGTGAAGTTTCTGTGGGGAAAAGTTAAAGGAGCTGGGTATATTCAATGTGGAGGAGACTGAAAATCAGCCAGTCAACCAGCACCACCAAACAATCTTCAAGATTATGAAGGATGCAGAGGAATCTTCTGGTTCCCTCTTCCACTTCTTCAAAACAGGAAATGGGCTCGAGCTATATAATGCAAGAGATTTAGGGCAGACACCAAAAAGAACTTCGAGAGCAAGAGAAGTGTCTGACAGTGATTCAAGAGCATTCTCAGAATCTCTTTTGGGAAGATAGGTTTTTCAGTTCAAGAGAATTCCTGATTCATCTGGGAACAGTTACTTTCTTTCTTTTTTTCTTTAAGACTTTATTTTTAAGTAATCTCTACACCCAACATGGAGCTTGAATTTACAAACCCAAGATCAAGAGTCACATGCTCCACAGATGAGCCAGCTGGGTGCCCTATCTGGGAAGAGTTTCAATGAAGGTCTGCCTACCTGAACGCCTGGGAATGGGCAAGATGACCTGATTGGTTGCTTTCAGAATTAAACAGACTTGGTCCACAGAGGGTGAAGTGGGGGAAGGGCAGGAGGCAAGAAGTTACCGCTTGCAGATAAAGGCTGTGAAGTTTCTGCAGGCCCTCAAGGTTCCCAATAGTGGTAATCCCCTCTCGGTCCAGGCGGACAGTCTGCAGTTCAGCAAGAGTGTGAAACCTGGAAGAAGGGTCAGCAGATGTTTTAACACAGCGCCACTTCTGTGGCATCTCTGCAGGGAAGATGGGGTGGGGGGAGGTGTTTCAAGCTAAGTGGCTTTGATGGGATGTCAGGAACAATTTCTTGGCTCATGTGGCAGTGTCCAGCTCATGAACTGGGTTGACCTGGAGACCTGGATCTTGGTCAGTAGCACTGAGGCGGATCAGAGGGTGAGAGGAGTAGGGCCCTTCAGGGAAATGGGTGATAAGCAGCTTATGGGTTCCTGGAGAGACTCAGAGGCAAGGAAAGCCTTTGTTGGGCCAGCGCAGATGGTAGAAGCAGGGGCCAGGGAAGATAAGACAATCTATGCAGGAGGATCCTTCCTCATTTCCCTTTGAGTGGCCCATGGAAGGAAAAGCACTTGTTCCATTCACTCATTCATTAATTCCACAACATTTAATAAGTGCCCACTAGAGACAAATGAGTGTCCCTGCCCATCAGTGTTAGGGAAGCAGACCAAACATACATAAATTCATTCATTCATTTATGTTTTTATTTATTTGAGAGAGAGAGAGAGAAAGGACAAGCAGAGGGAAGAGGCAGAGGGAAAGGAAGAAGCAGGCTCCCCACTGAACAGGGATCCCGATGCAGGGTTCAATCCCAGGACCCTGGAGTCGTGCCCTGTGCCAAAGACAGACGCTCAACTAACTGAGCCACCCAGGCACCCCTAATTTTATTTTTTTATTTTTATTTTTTAAAAGACTTTATTTATTCATCACACACACACACACACACACACACAGAGGCAGAGACACAGGCAGAGGGAGAAGCAGGCTCCATGCAGGGAGCCCCATGCGGGACTCAATCCCAGGTCTCCAGGATCACGCCCTGGGCCGAAGGCGGCACTAAACTGCTGAGCCACCCGGGCTGCCCTAATTTTATTTTTTTTTAAAAGAGTGAGTCAATATATTTGCAAATAACATATCTGATAAAAATACTGTACCATAGCATACAAGTGATTCAAAATTCAGTAATACCATTGCAAATAATACACAAATGATATATTCATATTATTGCTTAGATATAAAACCAAGAAAAATAAAAGCACATGTTCATACAAAGCATTAGACTTTTCTAATAATGTCCCTAGTAGCTTTACTTCCAACAGTGTAAAACTAGAAACAATCCAAATATTCATCAACACTATGGTATAACCATATGGTTCAATCTTACTCATCAGTAAGGCATTCATTATTAATATATCAGGCCAAACATTTACCACAAGTGGATGACAGACACAAATACAAGGCACTAAGGGAGTACATGGACTGTGCAGTGAGTCCTGAATAGGGGAATAGGCAATGCTTCCTGGAGGAGATGACATATAAGTAGGAGTTAGCCAGAAAGGGGAGAAGGGGAAGAGGAGAAGGCATTTCAAGCAGAAGGAAATAAGGATGAAAAGGGAGCAGACGTCGACTCATGCTAAGGCATTTGGATTTTATTCTGGAAGTACTAGAGAGCCAAGGAAGGCTCTATCAGGGAGTGCCCAATCAGATTTGTCATTTAAAAGGATTACTTTGGCAACAGTATGGTGAGCCTCCACTGAAGGCAGGGAGACTAATTAAAAGTTTGTGGAAAGGTGATGGCTTAAGGGCTTTATTTAAGGCAGTTGAGTGGGCATGGTAAAAAGAATAATGTTTAAGGAGGCAAAATCAATTGGATATTACCACTGATTGGATGCGTGGAGTAAGTAAAGAGAGGGACGAAGATGAGTTGACAACCAGTACAGCCCAGGGGACTGGTCATCCTGTTTCAATCGTCCAGCGCCCCTTTCTTACCCCCCGGCACTCACATCTTCTCCGACAGATCCTCATCCTCAGGGAAGGCCAAGTTCCGCTTAGTGATAAGGGCTTCGGTAATGCACACGCTCCCTTCCTCTGGACTCTGGGCAAGCTTAGCTGTGAACAGATTGGTCCGATTGTTCCATTTCCTTATTCTTGGAAGCCTGACCCTACCGTTATCCAACTGTTCTACCCGTCACCCAGTCCCCTACTCACCTCCGGGCATGATCTAAAGGTTACTGGCCTGGCACAGAAGAGAACTAAGGGAAGCCAACCAACTTGGACCACCTCGGGGATGGCGGAACTCAGGAGGTAGCAGGCGAGAGAAGCTCGGAGACTCGAGGGACGAGGGGAGGTGGCTAATTCAGAGCCAATTAATGAGGTGGGGTAGAAGACAAAAGTAAATCGAGGCGGGAGCTCTAGAGTTTTTTGAGGGGTGCGAAGGGGTTTGCAAACCTGGCGGATTGTGGGTAGAGAGAGTGGCGGGTGCGGATCGAGAGAAGAGCCGAGCTCAACGGGCAGAGCGTCGTTGCTAGGAGACTGGACGCCAGGTCGGGCGCGGGGGCCGGCGGGCTCAGCGCATGCGGATTACTGCTCCGGCCGGCCTCTTCCGGCCCCGGGACTTCCCACAATCCTTAGCTCCTTCTGTCTCTCCCGGCTCCCGTCCGTTCCTCCGGTGGCGATGGCTGCGGCCGTGGCTGGGATGCTGCGAGGGGGTCTCCTGCCCCAGGCGGGTAAGGAGCGGCCCAGGTCCTCACGGCGCGTTCCTGCCAGTGCTCTTTAGTTCTCCCGCGTCCTCCACTACTGATCCCCTCCCGTAATCTCGTACTCCAGACTGCTCGCGGTGACTCCTGGTCCCGCCAGACTGCTGGCCTCCTCCCTCCGTCTCATTCCCTGTGGCTGCAGACGCTAGTAGTAAGAGCAGCGCAGCAACAACGTCTGCGACGACCGCAGTATTTCTTCCCTCCGCCCGAGTCCCCATTCCTTCTCTGGGCTTTTATAACCCACCACCCAGCTCTTGCTCACCTCCAGTTCCCTTTGCTTGAACCACTGCCCGCCGCGATCTTGGCGCTCTGCCACCTTTTTACGGTCTCAGCCCCAAAGTCCCCGCTCAGGCCTGCCCTGGCCACATTCTACAAAGCAGCTTTCCCCTGTTAAATCTGTATTTTGCATCCTGTTTATGGACCCCTCTTCACCTTTCACAATCGGTAATTTTGCATTTGTTTATGTATTGTCTCCTCTATGAGACTTCAAACTCGGTAAGGACAGAACCATGTTCATTCAGCATAGCCAGCAGGTGGCGTGGTGCTTGGCCTTAGGCATGCAATAGACATTTGTTTAATGAAGAATTTTTTTTTTTAATTTTTATTATTTATTTATGAGAGTCATACAGAGAGAGAGAGAGAGAGAGGCAGAGACATAGGCAGAGGGAGAAGCAGGCTCCATGCACCGGGAGCCTGACGTGGGATTCGATCCCGGGTCTCCAGGATCGCGCCCCGGGCCAAAGGCAGGCGCCAAACCGCTGCGCCACCCAGGGATCCCTAATGAAGAATTTTGAGCACAGAATATAGGCTAGGCACAGTGACAGATGATTTAGTATTATCTCATTTAAATCTTAAAGCACCTCGAGAAGAAGTCATTATCTCCTCTTTAGAGTCGAAGAAATTCAATTTTCAATGAGTGGCCGGTCAAGGTCACAGGTAGTAAGTGACTGAAGAGAGATTACACTCTTGTTCCATCTGTGGGGTGCCTGGGTGGTTCATTCGGTTAAGCATCGGGCTCTTGTCTTGGTTTCAGTTCAGGTCATGAGATCAGGGTCGTGAGATTGAGCCCTGCATAGGGCTCTTTGCTGTTGAGCTTGGAGCCTGCTTGGCATTCTCTCCCTCTCCCTCTGTCTCTACCCTGCTTTCTCTCTCTCTCTCTCTCTTTCTCTCTCTCATTAAAGAAAAAAAAAAAATCTGGTTCCATCCGATCCAAAGCCTGTGTTCTTAACTTAGGTGTTGTGGCTGCTGGCAGTAAAACCTCTCCCCCCAGCAAACCTCTGTGCTCTCTATTAAAGCCACCTTCTAGCTGCACTTTTCCCTGAGATCCCATCCCAATCTTGGGAAGGGCCGGAAGTGGGAAATGCTAGTGTGGGTCCTTTTGTTGAAGATGTAGGGGTCACTTAGGCTTACAGCTTTCGAGTGGCTCCCTTGTCTTCTGAGGGGTGCTCTCCACCAATGCCTGTAAACAAGAATTGAGGGAAAAGAGGCTTGTTTGGGGGAGTTGTGAGGGCTTCAAATCATAGGAGAAGGCTTTAGAGCAGTGGTTTTCAGACTTCAGCATGCATCTGGAACACCTGGAGGGCTTTTTTTTTTTTTTTTTTTTTTTATGATAGTCACAGAGAGAGAGAGAGGCAGAGACACAGGCAGAGGGAGAAGCAGGCTCCATGCACCGGGAGCCCGATGTGGGATTCGATCCCAGGTCTCCAGGATCGTGCCCTGGGCCAAAGGCAGGCGCCAAACTGCTGCGCCACCCAGGGATCCCTGGAAGGCTTATTAGAACCGCTGTTTGTTGGTCCTCCCTCCTCTCCCCCCCAGTGCTTCTGATTCAGTACGTCTGGGACAGGCCCTGAGAACTTGTAGTTCCTTTTTTTTTTTTTTTTTTTTTAAGATTTTATTTGTTTATTCATGAGAGATACACACAGAGAGAGGCAGAGGGAGAAGCAGGTGCCTCACAATGAACCTGATGTGGAACTCAATCCCTAGACCCAAGATCACGCCCTGGGCTGAAGGCAGATGCCCAACCACTGAGCCCCCCAGGCATCCTGAGAACTTGTATTTCTAACAAGTTCCCTGATGATGCTGATGTCGCTGGCTGGGTGGCAGCAGCACATCTTGAAAACCACTGGCTTAGACCAGGGGTTGGCATACTGTGGAAGGACTGGTCACCGTGTTTTATAAATAAAATTTTATTGGAGGGATCCCTGGGTGGCGCAGCGGTTTGGCGCCTGCCTTTGGCCCAGGGCACAATCCTCGAGACCCGGGATCGAATCCCACGTCGGGCTCCCGGTGCATGGAGCCTGCTTCTCCCTCTGCCTATGTCTCTGCCTCTCTCTCTCTCTCTCTCTCTGTCTCTCTCTCCGTGTGTGACTATCATAAATTTAAAAAATTTTTAAAAAAATTAAAAAAAATTTTATTGGAATACAGCCACATTTACTTGGTTCATATTGTCTGTGATTGCTTTCATGATACAATGGCACAGGTGAGTAGTGACAGACTATGGTTCTCAAAATATTTACTATTTGGCCATTTAAGAAAACATATGCTCCCCCCCCCCCTTTTAATGTGTTCAAAAGTACTTTCTTCTTCATTCTCATCTTTTTTCCACATCTCTGTGCATAAAGAAGAGCTGGAGAAATGGAAGCCTCAAAGGAGCAAGCAATTGACCTAAGGTCACCCATTAAAGAGAAGACAAGTTTGGGGAATTTAGGATTCCTGGTAGATAGTTTCTTATCCCACTCTCTTGTTGCATCTAGCTCTATGAGCCATACTTAGCTTGCCCAGAGGTAGGCTTTTTCTCCACCCGAAGCCGCCTGAGGACTCCCAGAGGCTGCACGTCACAATGTTGCCATTTCCTCTCCCAGGCCGGCTGCCCACCCTCCAGACTGTCCGCTATGGCTCCAAGGCTGTTACCCGCCATCGTCGTGTGATGCACTTTGAACGGCAGAAGCTGATGGCTCTGACTGAGTATATCCCCCCAAAACCTGCTGTTAACCCAAGATGCTTACCGAGTCCTCCCAGTCCCCCACAGGAGGTAAGGAGGAGACTGCCTGTCCTTGGTGCCTGGATGGTGGATTTTAGTGATCTGGTCTCTGTAGCCATAATGAAGTGGCTCTCCAGGACACAGCCCTCCACATCATTACTTCCCCTCTTTACCCTGTGTGCCAGATACATTAAAATGAAATGTGTACTTGATTCTGCTTGGCATTTTGGGTTCTGTGGATCGGATGGACCTCCTGGATTTCCATTATTCTTGTCTCCAAAAATTGTGTAAAAGCTCTCCAAGCAGGTGGGGATAGGGGAGAGTATCTCTCCTGTCTTGAAAGGACTTGAAGCTTGTATGTTTTCCTAGAGGAATGGTGTGAGGGTTTTTGTCCTAAGAAATAACAGAAAGAATTTGTACCTTTATGCTCATGGTCAGGCCCACAAGCAATGAACTTTGAGAAACACTGTCTTCAGAAAATGAAGTCTTGTCCTCGGTTCTGAATTATAACTGAGAAAGAGTTATCTTGTATTTATAATTGGTAAAATTATTCAACATGAGTATAATGTCAGAGGGATAAAGTGATATTTACGTCATTATTGTCACATAATGTTGACTGGGTCAGACTGGTGACCTGGTCAAGGGGACGGGCCTTGTCAGGTCTGACACCACTGCTCTAAAGACCGTGGTCATCTGGTAAAAATGAAGGGTGGAGTGGAGTTTGTAGCCTTTCTTTTTTTTTTAAATTTTTAAATTTTTTTTATTTATGTTAGTCACACACACGGGGGGGGGGGGGGGGGGCGGGGGCAGAGACATAGGCAGAGGGAGAAGCAGGCTCCATGCACCAGGAGCCCGATGTGGGATTCGATCCTGGGTCTCCAGGATCGCGCCCTGGGCCAAAGGCAGGCACCAAACCGCTGCGCCACCCAGGGATCCCGTTTGTAGCCTTTCTTGAAAGGCAGGGCTCCCTCTCTCCTCCAGCACACCAATCTTTCCCACATTTGGGCACTGCAGGGAGCCCCAGCACCCGTGCCCCAGGGGGACAGAAGGACAAGGAGAAGGGCGGTATCTGTCCCCTTAATCATCCCTCCCTTCCCGGTCTCAGGAGACAGGCCTCATCAGGCTCCTCCGTCGGGAGATAGATGAGGTTTTCCGAGAGAACCGAATGATAGCTGTGTGTCAGAATGTGGCCCTGAGTGCAGAGGACAAGCTTCTCATCCGGCACCGGCTGCGGAAGCACAAGATCTTGATGAAGATCTTCCCCAACCAGGTAGGGAGCAGCCCTCTGATGCGGGTGCCCTATTCCCCCGCCCCCACCAACTCAGACCCCAGGGTCCCTCCCCAGAGAGGGTGCATTTGACCTTTCCCACCCCTACCCCACGACAAGCAACCCTACAGTCTGGTGCCTAAACTGTGGTTGGGGCCCGACGAGACTTGTCGGTTTGCACCCTCAACCTGATGTGGCCTGTGATTGGGGTTGGCAGCCCTTCCTCCCACTCATCCACAGGAAGCCCTCTTTTTTGCTGTTTCAGGTTCTGAAGCCCTTCCTAGAGGATTCCAAGTACCAAAACCTGCTGCCCCTGTTTGTGGGGCACAACTTGCTGCTGGTCAGTGAGGAGCCCAAGGTCAAGGAGATGGTGCGAATCTTGAAGAGTGTCCCTTTCCTGCCACTGCTAGGTGAGCAAGCACCCCTGCGGGTTGAGGATGGGGGTGAAAGGGAGTGGGTGCCACAGCAGCCTCATGCCATCTGCTAGGTACATGTGGGTAAAACTGGACATTCTTCGGGGGACATCCTCTAATGGATAGGGCCTGAGTTACTAGCACCATTTGTCAAGGGCTGCCGGTGTCACTCTGGAACCTGTGTTGGCTCACTACCCTGCATCTGTCTTTCCTTCCTTCTTTCCTTCCTTCCTTTCTCCCTCCTTCCTTCCTTTCCTTTCATTTATTTTAGGGAGAGAGAGTATCCAGGCAGGGAGGGAGAGGGAGTAGGAGGAGAGAAGCAGACTCTGTGCTGAACAGGGAGTCCTGTGAGGGGCTCAGTCTCACCATCCTAAAGCCATCACCTGAGCCCAAACCAAGAGTTGGGACACTTAACTGACTGAGCCACCCAGGCGCTCTGGTCCTGTATCATTTCTGCAGTAGGGGGAAGAAAAGGGAAGGCAGAGAGAGGGCTCTGGAGGGAGAGGAAGTTCAGACACCTTGTGTCTAGCAATGGGGTATGGAACACCGCACAGATGAAGATACTTAAATAGCCCAGGTAAAGGGCACTGATGGGTGAACAACGTTTTCTAGACAACCCTGATGCTAGGAATCCCCAGGGATGATTCTTCTATAGAGAAGACTGGTTTCATAGGGAGTCTCCGTGGGCCCCCCACACCTCACTACACACATGCTCTGCGGTTCTTTAGGAAAGTTTAGGAAACCCCGACTTAGTGGGGTTTGGGCCAGCTGAATGTCTTATGTGAGAGTTTTCTGGGGAAGAGTTAGGAAGGAAGGGAGTTGGGTGGGGCAGGAGTGGGAACCAGATTTGGGGGAAGGCTGAGGGGTGCAGAAGAGCAACAGAACATGCATTGGAACATTGGGTTGGGATGTTGTCTTCAGAGGAGAAAGGCTCCAGCTGACCCTGTGTTCTTCCAGGTGGCTGCATCGATGACACCATCGTTAGCAGGCAGGGCTTCATCAACTATTCCCAGCTTCCCAGCCTGGCCCTGGCGCAAGGGGAACTGGTAGGAGGACTCACCTTCCGTATGGCCCAGACCCACCTCTTGCTTCAGCACCAGCCCTTCCAACTGACTGCCCTGCTGGATCAGTACATCAGACAGCAACAGGAGGGGGACTCCGTCACGCCAGCCAGCGAGCAACCTGTCTCTCCTGACCCTGTTCCGAACTCCTAGCCAGCCTGTTGCACCCAGCCTGCCTGCCCATAAACATGCTGTACTCCTGTTGGCTGTGCCAACATCGGGCAGAGATACAGAGGGAAGTGTGGGGAGTGGCACTTGTTACCTGACTTCACTGACCACAACTTCCTCAGATGCAGGGCCACCTGGGGTTGCAGAGACACTCCATTTCCAAATGGAGGCTCTTAATCACTGTCTTTGTCCCTAGTTTTCCCAACCTGAGACCTAACAGGAGTGGGGTTTTGGCTCTCCAGGCCCAGGGCAGAGAAGCTGAACAGAGATTGTCTTCTGCCTCCAGGCCCACAGTCCTTTGTCACATGTGTCTCCCAGCCTATCCCCTCGTGGATCTGATGTGCTGGAGTAGCTCACCCAAGTCATTATGCTAAGAGTGGCATCTGTTGAGAGCCTGCTGTGCCGGGCTGCGTGCTTACCACTTTACGCACATCAGTTCTACTTCTCACCATGTAACCATATCACCCCCATTTTACAGAAGGCTAAAGAGTGGAGAAGTTCAATAGTCTGCCCAAGGTCCTGCAGCTAATAAGAGGCTGAACAGGGACTTGAGCCAGGCTTTCTTCTCTGAAGACCAGGCCCTGGATTTCTGCCCTAGAACTTCCTCATTAGGGTTCTGTGTGTGCTTGAATGTTAATTCTCCGCCCTTGGGGTGTGTCATGTTATGGAAAGGTTGGGAGTACTGCTTTCTGATAAAATGGAATGCATTTTACTTAGTCTGTTCTGCTGTTTGCAAGCTTATTCTCCCTGTAGACTTATTCTCAGGGCCCCTTCTGATTCTCACTTCCCCTCCTAGAAAATCCTTCCTCTTTCCATGTCCGAGGTCTCTTACCTCTCTGGGCCAATCCCACAAATGGCATCTCTTACATGTTTGTCCTTTTCAAGGCAGCTGCCAGCTTTGCTCAGTCACTAACACGTCCCAGGTGATTCTGAGCAAGAGCTGGGGTAAATCAGAATTCTGTATTAATGAGGGGGTCTGGAGGCTCTCAAATGAGAGGAGTCATCCAAATCTTGGAGAACCAGAAGTCCCTAATGAAGGGGGAGAGAATGTTTAACTAGAAGCCAGTCCTTGTCCTTGATTGGAGTAGGGAAGATGGCTGTTGAACTTTCCTCCCAGACTTGGGGCAGTGCCACAGCTTCCTTAGCACTGGACAGATACCAATCTGGTGGTGAAGATCTGCAGCAACTTTTCTGTGGTGTGGTCCAGGACAATTTCCCACAGTGCCCAGCACAGTGCCATATGCCCGAGGGATGCTCGATCAATATGAAGTGAATTAAAAGGCCCTTGAGGCTCCTGGATATGAGAGCTGGTCTGGCTAGTGCTGCCCAGTGCTCTCCCTGACTCCCAGAACCCTGCCAGGTGCCAACAACACCCTCCTGGGACAGCAGGAGCAGTGCTGAGGTTCTGAATGATGTAGAAAACAGGCATCTCCTGAGAGATGTGTAAGATCCTCTAGGGTAAACCAAGGCCTGAGTGGGGCTGAGGTGGGCAGGGGGATGTGTGTGGCCCACATCGTTCCTGGATCAAAGAACCCTACATTGCATCCTTCACCTTCCGGTGATGCCTGAGGCCCCGCCATTAAAAACTCACTTCTTTCCAGAAGGCAGCTTCACTGTCCTTAAGACTATCAGTCCATTTCACATTCATTTTAATGAGGTTTAGGCCTTTGTTTCAAGATTTTATTATTTATTAAAAGAGCTCACATGAGTGGGGGTGGGTGGGTGAAGAGCAGAGGGAGAGAATCTTAAGCAGATGCTGTGCTGAGCACGGAGCCCTACATAGGGCTCATCCTCAAGACCCTGAGATCATGACTTGAGCTGAAAATCAAGAGTCAGACATTTAACCAACTGAGCCATCAGGTGCCTCAGGTTTGACCTTTCTTAAGAGCTGGTTTAATTAGTACTGAACACAGTACTCCAGTAGAAGAGCAGAGATGCTCAGAAAGGGAGGCCTGGGGTACCTGAGTTGGCTCCAGCTAGCCCTTTCTAACAACCAGCTGGTCACTGCTGCAGACCCACTCCTGATCCAGAGACTGCGAGCTGGGGGTTGTGGTTGTGGGTTATGCCTCCAGCCCCAGTGGGTTCCGCCCTGGTGAGGCATCCCCTGCAATGGCAGCCTCTGTGGGGCCGCTGCCTGGCCCTCCCCAGCCGTGGCTGCCCTGCTGACCGTGCTGTTGACACAGTCTACTGTGGTTCCCCAGGGGCGTACATCTCTTCCCGTCAACCCGATACCTCTGCTAGCTCCAAATTTTGCAATCTATTTTCAGATGTAAAACGAGAGGGGGGCGGTTAATAAGGAAATGGCCTTGGGTACTAACTGGGGTCAAGCCATGCTGTCTGAGTGAACCCTTTCCCACCACTGGCTTGAGGCCAGCAGCTCCCCAGTCCCCCGCAATCTGTCTGGAACTGAGCCCAGTGGGGACTCTGCCCCCACTCCCAAGCTACCGCGGTGCTGGGGAGTCCGCCCAGCCCTGAGTCCTCCCGGGAGCAGGGGGGCAGAGCTGAGCGGCCGCCCGGAGCTTGGGAGGAGGGGCCGGGGAGGGGGAGGTGGGGAGATCCGGCTGGAGGGGAGGCTCCAACGTCTCCTTCCTTCCTGGTTCCTGCAGCAGCTGCTGCCACTGCTCGGCTCCGTGAGGAGGGAGCGGGCCACTCGGAGACGGTGACTCAGAGGCAGAGCAGCGCGCGGGCCACGGAGCACTGGCGTCCATGGACCCTGGGGTAAGGGGGCTGCGCGGGCATCGGCTGACATTCCCTGGACAAGCTTCCTCCCACCTGAAGCTGGTGGGTCTGCCCCTCCGGAGACTGCGGGTGGGAATGGAAGTGGAGATGGGGCACCGACCTGGCTCACCTCCACCCCGCACCCTCTACTGACAGAGCGTCCCCCTCCTCCCCCCGGCGGTGAGGGGCCAGGATCCTCCGGGGCCAGGAAAAAGGCACAGGGTACCCAAACACCAGAAGAGTTTGGGAACTTTCAATGGCCAGATGCAAGAGTTTCACCCCCCCCTTCCCTCAGTCAGCCTCTTGCATTCGGTGCCCCTCCGTCCTGACCTCCTGGCCGCCACGGCCCCACCGTGTCCTGTCCCTTCCTGGCCTCAGCTCCTCAGGTGCTTGCTGCCTCCATTGGAAGATCTGAGCTGTTTGCCCAGCCTCGGGCCAGCCTCGCCCCTCTGGTCCCCTCCCTGTCTCACACACACGGAGCCTCATGCATTATTGATCTCCCCGTGGAGCCAGGATGGCCGGGGCTGGTGCCAAGGGCGTCTGTGGGCACTGCTGCGGGACCTGTGTGGACCTTGGCATGTTCTTGGCCACCTTTTCTCTTGCACACAGTACCTCCATGGGCCTGGTGCCCTGCTCTCTCTGGGTGGATGGTGCTTCTCAGGAGCCCCGGGGACTGGGATGGTAGAAGGGAGGCTTTGGTTGGGGGACTGAGGGTCTCAGGCGAGCATCCTAGGGTGGAGGCATGGGGAGTGAGGGAGAGGGGGGCTGTCTCAGGCCTCAGTTTCCCCATGCAGAAATAGAGGATCTTGAGACCGTTGGTGGGGAGTTGGGATGAAGGGGTTAGGGGTGCTCTACGGAGGGATTGTAGCAGAGGTGTCTCCAGCCCATGACAGCAGGTTGAAGGGATGTCTGGGGGTCCTGAAGGAGAAGCCTGATTGAGATCTTGTTTGTCCAGTCTTTGAATTCCTCTGTCCTTGTTTAGAGCTGCTTTTTTCACTCCCAGGGAATCCTCCAGAGAAAGCACTGAGTGTTTCCTAGAGCCTGAGATGTGGGCCCGAGGTGGGGCTGGGTGGACTTCTGTGGTTTTCTCTTGGCACCAGCCTGTGGGCTGTGTGCTCGTTCAGCTAGTTCACCTCTGTGAGCAGTGGCCACAGCCAGAGGGTGTGGGCAGAGAGACTGGCCCAGGGTGTGGGGAAGGCACAAACTCGGAGAGGCCTGCCAGATGAGCTCTTAGCTCAGTGCAGTAGGGGTTGGGGTGGGGAAGGTGAGAGCAGGGTCTGTGCTAATGGGGTCTCCCTCTTGCTTCCAGGGTCCTCTCAGGACAAGGTGACATCCTTCTCCTTCCACCTTGTTCTACCTTCTCGTCAGGGAGTGGCTGCTCCCTTCTCCATGGACTTCCAAGAGAGGGTCCCTAACTCCTTGGCCGAGAACATTCAGTCTGCGAAGCTGAGCAGTGCCCAGCAGGTCTGGGGGAAGGGACGGGGTGGGAGGCAGGCAGTGGGTGGCTAGAGCTTGGCCCTAAAGTTGGGTGGGGGGCGCTTCCCACATGATCACCTTCCCAGCAGCTTTCCTGACTCTCTGTCCTGGACTGCAGGCCTCAGAGCTGTGGGAGGTTCTAGAGGACCCTCGGGGAAGGCTGGGAGCAGAGGGTACCATGCCAGAGAGGCAGGAAGGCCACCTGCTCAAGAAAAGGAAGTGGCCTCTGAAGGGCTGGCACAAGGTAGAGTGGGCAGGGCAAGGGGAGGGGCCAGATGCTGGGGCAGGCCAGGCGGGAGGCGGGGGAGGGTGTGGGCAACCTAGGGAGTGCACGTGTGTGTACAGAAAAACAGTCCACGTGTTTGCTTGCTCTCTCCTCATGCCCTTTCCTCTCTGCCTCCTGGGTTCTTGTTCCTTCTGGACAATGTCACAGAGATACTTTGTGCTGGAGGACGGAATCCTTCATTATGCGACCACTCGGCAAGATGTAAGTCAGGGACCCTGCTGGGGGTTGTGGGATGAGTGTGGCCCCAGAATGCTCCCAGTAGGCAGAGGACTTCTGGAATCCACCAGGGCAGGGTCTGAATACCAGGTTCTCACACATTGCTGGGTGAGGGGTCTTGGGCACGTTCCTTCTTGGGGCCCTCAACACACTTGTCTCTTAAGATGGAGAGAGTACACTCTCCCGTCTGTAGGGTTGTCATCTTGGTGAGGGCCTTTGGGACGGTGCTTGGCACAAAAATAAGTGCCCAGGAAACGGGAGCTTTATCATCTGTGCCTTCATCCCATTCCCGTGCTGGGAATAGGAGCTGAAGGCCTTTGCGCTCAGGCTGTTGCATAGATGGGGTGTTTGCCTTCTGGGCCTTGGGGGTCCCGGGAGTAGTTTTCCTGGCTCTGTGACTCCCTTGAGGTCAGAATGTGACTTGATGTAGCAGGGTGTTCTGTGTACAGGAGGCCGACCAACAAGTCCTAGCTGATACTGCGACTTGGGCCTCAGGGTGAGTCAGCTGCCCAGCCCTGGAGCCTAGAGTCATCTCTGGAAGATGGTGGCTCTGTGGTCCTGGGGACCTAAAAACAGTCCCATTTACCCCCTGCCAACCCTCCACTCCAGATCACCAAGGGGAAGCTTCATGGCTCCATTGATGTCCGACTCTCTGTCATGTCCATCAACAAAAAGGCCCAGCGCATTGACCTTGACACCGAAGACAACATCTACCACCTCAAGGTGACATTCCTGGGAGCCAAGTGGTGGCTTGGGCACCAGCCTAGCAGAAACACCAAGGCACACAGGAGAGAGGGTCTGTCCTTGAGGTTGAGGACTATACAGTGGCCAATGGCAAACTGCCTTTCTTGGTTGTCATGTAAATGAGGGCTCAGACACCTGGGGAAGCTAGGCTCTGCCTCCTGCAAGGAGCCTTTACACAACCTGGGGACTACAGGGAGACACCCTCCCTGCCTGGGGATCAGAGCCCCGACTTCCTGCCCTGTGAAGCTGTCCTTCCTTTCATGCTTCCCTGCCCATCTCCATCACCTCTGCAGATCAAATCCCAGGACTTGTTCCAGAGATGGGTGGCCCAGCTTCGTGCCCACCGCCTGGCCCAGCGCCTAGACATGCCCCGAGGTTCGCTGCCCGGCACCACTCACCGGAAGGTAAGAAGGGCCCTGTGCAGGGGCAGGACTGCCATGGGGACTCAGGGGTGGTGGCTTCAGGGAACCATGAGCCCTGGGGAGGTGGGCACTGCCCTGCCTTATCCTTGACTCACTGCACAGGTTCCTGGTGCCCAGCTTCCAGCAGCAGGCAGTGCCTCGGCTCTACCTGGGGTTGGACCTCGGGAGAAGGTGTCTTCCTGGCTGAGGGACAGTGATGGGCTTGACCGCTGCTCTCATGGTGAGGGGCCTGTAGCACTGCACCTCTGCAGGCAGGGCCCATGCTCTTGGGTCCAGGTGACATCAGCAGCCACGAGGAGGAGGACTGTTAGCTCCATCCCTGCCTCTGGGAACCTGGCTGATGCAGGAGATAGCCATGGCCTCCAAGTCAACTGGGTCTAGTCGGGCCTGCCCTGGGGAGCGCCAGTCTTAGAGAGGAGGGCAGGGCTTGTACCCTAGGCACATAGACAGGACTCAGTGCCCGGACTTCCGAACAAGAAGATACAGAAAACCAGTACGGGGAGGGGTCCTGAGGAGTAGCGCCAGGGACGGGGCATGCTACAGAAGCTGGTTCCTGGAGTGAGCAGCTATGATGTCGGCCTGGGATGAAGTGCCAGCCAGTGGGGACAGAAGGAGTCAGTCTGTGCGGAGGCAGCAGAATTAAGGTGTGTTGTGGAGACAGTGGGGGTTGGGGGTGCCAGCCCTCAGGAAACCAGTGTGAAGCCAAACCAGGGGTGAGAAGTGGGAACTGCTTTGGGCTCGTGGGCTGAGGAGGGGGATAGAGTGTCAGAGTTTCTATGGCTGCCGGGTAGAGTGTTTGGAGGAGGAAGGGAAGCTGAGGGATAGGTTTTGGGGTACCTGGTCAATGTTGGGAAAGGGACTTCGTAATTTATTTTTCCCCGCAGAGCTCTCTGAGTGTCAGGGGAAGCTCCAGGAACTACACAGACTCCTCCAGAGCCTGGAGTCCCTGCACCGAATCCCCTCGGCCCCTGTAATCCCCACGCACCAGGTGAGAGCCATGGGAGGAGGCAGGGTCTTGTTCAGGGGACTCTTCTGCTTGATGCCCTCATGTCCACCACTGCCCTGGGACAGATCCCCAGTCCCCTTGTATGTGAAGTTCCCTGGAGAGCCATGTATCTGCCTAGTGGATCCACCTCCCATGTCCAGACTGTCTTGGGGTTGTCTGCCTCTTTGGGGTGACCCCTACCTGTGACACATACACATTTCCGGGGTGTCCGTCTTCTTCCTCTGGGATGTCAGATGTCTCTGAGGCCCCCTCCATGGCCATCTGTCTCCCTCCTGGCTTTTGTGGTTGCTGCCCATCTCCTCACCCTGACTGAGACTCACCCCCCCGCCCCCCCCACTTGCCAGGCCTCAGTGACAACCGAGAGACCCAGGAAAGGGAAGCGCACCAGCCGCATGTGGTGCACACAGAGCTTTGCCAAGGACGACACCATTGGACGGGTGAGGCGGGGTGTGGACACAAGGTCACTCGGTGGGATGTCCTGAAGAAGGAGGCTGTCACCTCCGACCCCTGCCCTTCACCTACAGGTCGGTCGTCTCCACGGCTCTGTTCCCAACCTGTCCCGCTACCTGGAGTCCCGGGACTCCTCGGGCCCTCGTGGGCTGCCGCCTCCAGACTACGCCCACCTGCAGCGGACTTTCTGGGCCCTGGCCCAGAAGGGTGAGTGCGTGCAGGAGGGGCAGCTGGGAGCAGGCAGGGATGGGGAGAGGGAGAGGAGTCTGATGTGTGCCCTGCCCCACAGTGCACAACTCCCTCAGCAGCGTCTTGGCTGCCCTCACCGCCGAATGGGACCGACTCAAGGACCTGCACCAGGGCTCAGAGCTGTCGCGGACAGGGGTGAGGCTCAGGGACCGGGGAGCTGTGGGAAGAGAGGGCTTGAGTCTGAGAGAGGCGCATAGGCCTGGGGGTGAGAGCAGAGCTGGGCCTGGGGAGAGCGTGGTTAGCAGAGGCAGTGGGTGCAGAGATTGGTGTGGTAGGGTGGGGAGGGTTTTGTCCTCCTGGCCCCTGGCCCCTTACCCTCTCCCTGCAGGTCTCTGAGGCCTCAGGTGGCCCAAGGCGCCTCCACTCCCTCTCCGTGTCCTCAGACACCACTGCCGACTCCTTCAGCTCCCTCAACCCTGAGGAGGTAGGAGCCAGGCTGGGCTGTGGGGACCATTTCTCCTGTACCTTCTTCCACAGCAGAAGTGAAGGCCCAGCTGGTCTTCAGCCCCAAAACAATGCCCAGAAATCCTAGCTCCATCCCCTTTCCTATAACATTGGCAGCAGCCTCATTGTGGTCATTCCTGCCCTGCCAGTGTACAGAGTGCTTTTACTGTTAATTTGGGGTCCCCTGAGGCCATGATCCTCAAATTCGTGGTGGAGGAAACAGAGACTCATAGAATCTGACCAGATTCTGGGCCCAACTGTGGCCCAGGCTCCCACAGTTGCAGACTGGGGGGACTAAGAATCAAATTGACATGAGGCAGGCTCGCCAGTCAGAGCAGCAGGACTTGGGATGATCAGAGACAAGGAAGTGCGCTTAGAGCAAGGACAATGATATAAAAGGCTTGCTGTAGGAGTTTCTCACAATTGGAACTTCTTCATGGAGCTAGAAGCTACCACTCACATAGTGGCTACAACATGTGGCAACTCACAGGTTCTTTGAGACTCTTTTTAGCAAGTTCATTGGAAATATAAAAGGACCCATGTAATTAATTCACGTACCAAGAAAAAAAGAGGCCCATATACGTGTGATAAAAATTACTATGTTAGTAATTGTAGAAATGCAAATTTTCATTTTTCTTTTATCAAGGTGACAGATGTTTCTTCAGTGATAATTTGGAATCTTGATGAGCATGCAATAAAATAGATCAGTGACTGCTAGAAGAAAAAAAGAACTAAAAACAGAAACCAAAAAAACTGGGACTTAGGTGTTCTGAGCAGACTTGGGGGCCAGGCTCCACGGGTTTCAGTTTGGCTTTGTCGCATGCCGGCTTTGTGAGCCTGAGCCTCAGTGTCCCAATCTGCAAATTGGGAGGGGGGATCATAATTACACCCACTGCATCGGATGAGGGTCAGGATGGATTGTGTTCCTATACACAGAAGCCTTGGACCCAGGCTCAGAGTCTGTGCCCAGGCAGGAAGAGCAGCTGTAATGGAACCCGTGTTTCTATGCTTCCAGTTCATTCCATCATACCTTCATATTCCCGTCTTCTCCTGCTCAGCAGGCTTTCAGACTCAGGCAGTGAGCCCCAAGGTGCTTCCCTCTCAAGGGAACTGTCAGGCCTGGGAGCCCTGCCTGACACCTGTCCTTCCCACAGCAAGAAGCTTTGTACATGAAGGGGCGGGAGCTGACCCCCCAGCTGTCCCAGAGCAGCATCCTGTCCCTTGCTGATTCCCACACAGAGTTTTTCGATGCCTGTGAGGTTCTCCTCTCGGCCAGCTCTTCTGAGAATGAGGTGAGTTGCGGGGTGGGGGGGGGAGGGCAGGACGCTGGGAAAATTGGATGGGGTCCAGAGAGACTAGTATTTGTAGATTCCCAAATACTTTCCTAATGCCCTGGCTGCTATCTCTGGTAACATGTCCAGACCCACTGGGTTTATGTGGCCCTGCTCAGAAATCTCTGCTGGTGACCCTTCCTCCAGTTTGGTGTGCTTTATCCACATTGGGTTCTCCGGAGACTGCTGCCTCAGCCCCATCCCAGCCATCCTCCTGCGAGCCCATCAGCCCCCGCACTCCCTTGACCCCTGCCCCTCAGACCCTGGATCTCAGCGATGCTCTGCTGCCCTTTCCTTGTGTACTACCAAGTCCCTGAGCTTTCTCCCCACAGTGGGAGGGCCAGGTGTTCCCCTCCCAAAGTGGCAGTGCACACTCTGTGATGCCGGTCTTGCGGCTCAGACCCTCCCCCACCCCAAATACATGTCTTCCCCCTTCCCATCAAAGGACTAGCTGGGCAGAGTCTTGTCAGGCCCTGGGCATTGCCCAGCTGCCTGGAGAGGCCTGGTCTGCCCGGCCTGTCATCTGTCCTGGCCCAGGGCTCAGAGGAGGAGGAGTCGTGCACAAGTGAAATCACCACCAGTCTGTCTGAGGAAGTGCTGGACCTCAGGGGAGCTGACCACTATCCGAAAGGTGCTGCTGGGTGTGCAGCTGTGGAGGGGCTGAGGAGGGGTAGAAAGGGTATTTGTCTACCACCCAGGGCCCTTGGGAGGCAGTCTCTTGTGGTGACGGGTGGGCTGATAGCTTTGGATGCCAACTCCAGAAGTGATCTCAGGAGAGGAGGAAGGCTAAGCTGTGAGCTACAGAATGTTCCAGGAGTGGCTCCGTGGGTGGGTCTGGCTCAGGCCTGGGGGCTAGCCTCCAGGGCAGTCTTCTGAGAAGTTCACATAGGGCAGAAGCCCCCACCTTGCCACTCTGTAGCAGCGTGGCCTTGGACATGTCATTTTACTTTTTGGAGCCTGTTTCCACACCTGTAAAATGGGCTGAATAATCTCTCTGGTGGCTTCAATTTCTGAGTTTATGTAGGGGAGCGGAAGGTTAGGGCAGGGACTCAGGAGGGGCTTCTGGGGTACAGGGTTCCAGCAGTGGGGACCTCCCTCTCTGAGTGGTTCTTGGTCCAGCTGCCCCCTAAGTCCCCCGTTCAGCTGCCATTGGCTTCCCAGCTGCCCCGGCCTGCACTGAGTCCAGAGGGGGGCTTGGGAGTGACTATCTAGGAGCCCCTCTGTGAGTGGGGGTGGGGCATGCCTTGGGGCTGGCTCCTGTGCCCCAGGGAGCGAGAGTGACGTGTTGGGTGGGCCCCAGGGGCATGTGTTCCAGGTCGAGCTGCAGGACCCCCACGACGCCGCTGCCTGCCAGCGGCCAGCGGGCCAGGAGCCGACGTGAGCCTATGGAACATCCTGCGGAACAACATCGGCAAGGACCTGTCCAAGGTGTCCATGCCTGTGCAGCTGAACGAGCCGCTCAACACCCTGCAGCGGCTCTGCGAGGAGCTGGAGTACAGCAGCCTCCTGGACCAGGCCAGCCGCACGGCCGACCCCTGCGAGCGCATGGTACCTCGCACCTCCCAGCTGGGCTACTCCTGACTTCAGCCCAGGATCCAGTCCCTGCAGGCGGTGGGGTTGTGCCCTGCCTCCTCTGACCCCACTCCCACTCCAGCACCCAGCGGCACCTCCCTGCCCTTCCCCCCGCAGGTGTACATCGCAGCCTTCGCCGTCTCTGCCTACTCGTCCACATACCACCGAGCAGGCTGCAAGCCCTTCAACCCCGTCCTGGGGGAGACCTATGAGTGCGAGCGGCCTGACCGGGGCTTCCGCTTCATCAGTGAACAGGTGTGGGCCCCTGAAGAAGAGGGTGGCCTCATGGGGCCCTGGGGCAGGGAAGCACCCAGGCTTCAGAGGGGCCAGGGCTTGGAGAGGAGCGCTGGCTCTGTGCTGGGCACTGTGCCACATGGCGGGGGCAGGGGCGGAGGACTCCCTGCTCCGGAAGCTCCCTGCTGAGGGTGGCCAGGACCCAGAAGCTCACAGGCTGCTATTCAACCTCACCTGGGAAGGCAGGCTCTAGAGGCCGATCTTGAGCTAAGTCTTGAGGGGGGAGGAAATGAAGTGCAGCCGGGAGTACCATGAGGAAGGTGGGGGTGGAGAATGGGATGCTCCAGGCAGTGTAAAGGGACAGATGGAGCATGTTTAGGAAGAGTAAGAGACGCAGCTGGAAGACAAGACGGGTCCAAACTCTGAGGATCCCTGTAGGTGAAGTGCTTGTTTTCAAATGCTGAAGGCAATGGGGAGTCATTGGAGGGTTTTAGGCAGTGGAGTGACACGCTCCGAGTTGCACTGTATAAAGAACACTCAGGCCGTAGTGTGCAGATGGGTCAGAGAAGGCCACTAGGAGGCCATTGCGGTCACCCCTTTAAGAGCTGCTGAGGACCTGTACTTAGCCTGTGGCAACCGGGTTGCGTGGACATTAGATTCAGGAGCTGTTTTGCATTGATCTTGATGGGACTTGGTGGTCAACAGAATGTTGTTACACATAAGAGAGAGGGGAGATGGTCAATGATAGGGAAAAGTCGGGCTTGGCCTTGAATTTATGGTTTGGGGGATTTGGCAGGTATGTGGCAGAGCCAATGAGCAAGATGGAAAGGACATGAGGAAGGTAACAGAATTAGGGAGGCTCCTTGCCTGTGTGGGCTTGACTTCCAGGAGGAGATGTCCAGTAGGCCCTGGGCCACATGAGCTTGGAGCTCCTCAGGGAGCTGGCAGCCCCAGAGTCACCAGCTTAGAGGATGGGTGACATCATGGGTGGCTCCAGGGACAGGGTGTGGAGGGGAGGGGGGAGGGAAGGCAGAGGAGCTCTGAGGCCAAGGGAGTGGGCAGATGGTCCACAGGACTTTAAGGAGGTGTCATTGGTTTACTGACTGAGGGAGGCTTCAGAGAAAGCCTGGGGGCCAAGGCTGGGTTACAGTGGGTGTGTACTAAGAAGTAAAATAGAGAAGAATGCTACTTAAAAAAAAAATTAAGGTAAATGAGGCACCTGGCTCGCTCAGCTGGTAGAGCATGCAACCCTCAATCTCAGGGTTGTGAGTTCAAGCCCCATGTTGGGCAAAGGGATTACTTATAAAAATAAAATTAGGGATACGCGGGGGGCTTAGTCAATTAAGTGTCTGACTCTTGGTTTCGGCTCAGGTTATGATCTCGGGATCGTGAGATTGAGCCCAGTGTGGGGCTCTGTGCTCAGTGGGGAGCCTGCTTGGTATTCTCTCTCTCCCTCTTCCTCCCACCAGCTCATGTGTGAGCTCTCTAAGTAAATAAGTAAATAAATAAACAAAATTAGATTAAATTAAAATAGAGAAAAATTCAGATTATTTCCAAAAGATTTTACCAGGAGGGAAAAAGGATTTCAGCCAGAGGTAGGGATAAAGAGTTGAAGTGTTTTTTTTTTGTTTTGTTTTGTTTTGTTTTGTTTAGATTTTAAGTGTTGTTAGTTTTGTTTTGTTTTTTAAGATTTTGTTTATTCATTTGAGAGAGAGACGGACAGAGAAGACAAGTAGGGGGAGGGGGGATGGGGAGAGGGAGAAGCAGATTCCCCCTGAGAGGAGAGCCAGACATTGGACCTGATCCCAGGACCCCAAGATCATGACTGAGCTGAAGTGAGACGCTTCACCGACTGAGCTACCCAGGCACTCTAGATATTAAATTTTTTTAGTGAAAAGTTCACACAGTTCAATAGTACGGTAGAAAATGACTCCCAACTCACCCTTCTGAGAAGACTGCTGCTGCCACTGTTGGTTTTGTGCATCTGTGATCAAAGGGGTGTGTGTATGGAAAAGAAAGGTTTACTCTTTTTTCAAAAAATATTTCATTTATTTATTTAGAGACACAGAAATAGGGCAGGTGTTGGGAGGAACAGAGGGACAAGCCAACTCCGCGCTGAGCGAGGAGCCGGATGCAGGGCTCCATCTCAGGATCCTGAGACCATGACCTGAGCCGAAACTAAGAGTCGGTCACTTAACCAACTGAACCACCCAGGCACCCCAAGGTTTACTCTTTTTTAAGATGGAAGAACAGGAGTTATTTCTACGTATAGAGAAAGAGAAATACAGAGGGAAGGGCTGCAGGACAGAGGGAAGGGAGGAGGGAGGAACCTGCAGGAAGGGGTGAGAGGCAGCAGGAGGAGGAGGGGGCCTGGGCCTGGCAGTGGGTTCAGGGGGCTGGGGTCAGCGTGGGAGCCGTAAGTTGGTAGAAGGAGTTGCCAGCTCTGCTCTCCCTCTGATTGTGGGGGGGTTAATGTGGTTTGAAGGGGACAGATTGGGTGTCAGTCCTCAGAGGAGGATTAGGTGCAGGTGTGGACACAATGTAGAATTAGAAGTTCCCACTGTGTGCTCTGTGTGTTCTGTGGCCCAGTGGCAGTGTCTAAAGGTCAGGGAACCAGGGACCAGAGGAGGGAACAACAGGGAATGAGGCCATGCAAGGGGTTGTGGCAAGTTGGGGCTGCGGGTTGTCGAGGGTACTGGGTGAGAGGGTGGAGGTGATGGAGCGATCCCAGCCAGGTGGGAAGAAGGTGAAGCTGGGGCGATGGGCCACGACAAAGCAGAGCAGTAGGAAGTCTTGGGAGGAGCCATGGGCCACAGGGAAAGGGGAGGGGGCAAGGCTGCGGGCTGTGGGATACCCGAGTTCAAGTTCCAGATACAGAACCATTCCAAGGAGGACAAGGCCAGGCTTTTCCAAGGCTGTGTTGTGGAGGCTGTGACAGTAGTGAAGGAGAAGATGTTGAGGGAGAAGGTCCTCTGGAGGGCTGGCTTTCAGGCAGGGCACAGGGGAGGACCCACCTGTCACTGCTGGAGGACTTGATAGGCCAGAACACGGGTTCTAGGGCTTTGGGAGGAGTGAATGAGAAGGGGGATCATGAGGCCTCATGAGAAGAGAGAGAACCAGAGAATTTGGGGTGGTGACCAAGGCTAACAGAGACAAGAGCCCTGGAACTAACTAGTCTTCTGGGTTGAAGGGGATCTGGGGATGGGGGGCAGGGACTTTGGGAAGCTGTGGGGTCAGGAGCAGACCCCACGGTCCTCAGGGGCAGATTCAAGAAGCCTCCTCTGCTCACCAAGGTCTCCCACCACCCCCCCATCTCGGCGTGCCATGCGGAGTCAGAGAACTTCATCTTCTGGCAAGGTAAGGAGTGGGGAGCTTGAGGGGGGGGGGCGGGTGTGGGGGTGCAGGGCACGTGGTGAGGGCCGGAACATTGTCTGGTCTAATTTCTCCCTCTCCCTCTCCCTCTCCCTCTCCCAACCCACCTCCAGACATGAAGTGGAAGAACAAGTTCTGGGGCAAATCCTTGGAGATCGTGCCTGTGGGGACGGTCAACGTCAGCCTGCCCAGGTGTGTTCCTAGGTTCCTAGGTGCTCAGCAGCTGGGCTCAGCCCACAGGCCACCCTCCAGGCTGGGGTGGTGAGGTGGGAGGGACAGGATAGAAAGGGCTGGCCAGAAGCCGCTTGAGGTGGGTCAGTGTCTATACATTTTACACCTGTATTTACAGTGTTGTGCATGAAGAAAGGTGAAAAATCTTAGCATAGTAGAGCTGGGAGGGCCCATCGAGGTCATCTGATGCAGTGGCTTTCACACTCTTTTGACCGTGACTCACAGTAAGAAATGCAGTTGAGACTTCACGCCAATGCACAGGCACACCCATACACACACACATCTCCACAGAAACTAAGTGGATCTCAGGACTGAAATATCCTCATTAGCTCATGTCATTTTATAAGTGGGGACCGCAGCCAGAGTGAGAAGGGGGCTTGCCCGGCAGAGGCCGGTCCACAGGCAGGAGGATCCCCGGCTTCCGAGTCAGAAGTCCTGGCCGGGGGTCTTGATTCTATTACTTCATAATTACGTGAGCAACAAAGAGACTTGATGCCTCCCAGCCTCTCGAATCTGCTCTTCTATAAAATAAGAATAATGAGGGCAGCCTGGGTGGCTCAGCGGTTTAGCGCCGCCTTCAGTCCAGGGCGTGATCCTGGAGACCCGGGATCGAGTCCCACGTCGGGCTCCCTGCATGGAGCCTGCTTCTCCCTCTGCCTGTGTCTCTGCCTCTCTCTCCCTCTCTCTCTCTGTGTCTCTCATGAATAAATAAATAATCTCAAAAAAAAAAAAAAAAAAAGACTAGTGAGTAGTACCCAGTAGAAGTCGGGAGTAAGGAGGACAATACATGTGACCGGACCTACCCTGGTCCCTGGCACCTAAGGGCAGGGACTCTTGTCTATGTATTTATCCCCATGACTTTGGCTCTCAGAAGCTTTATCAAGTGAGTGGAGACGTGTCGGCTCAAACAGCTGTGACAGCTTCTCTGCTTTATGGATATGTGATCCTTCATGACAGAGGCAGAACTGGGACCCCAGTGTTCTTTCCATAGACCCACATGACCCACTCCCTGGTTCGGGGTGGCACTTGTTCCCTGGGGCCGGTCAGCTGCCCTAAGAGTTCCCTGGGGCCGCTCCATCTCTCTCAGGTTTGGGGACCACTTTGAGTGGAACAAGGTGACGTCCTGCATTCACAACATCCTAAGCGGCCAGCGCTGGATTGAGCATTATGGGGAGGTGCTCATCCGGAACACGCAAGACAGCTCCTGCCACTGCAAGATCACCTTCTGCAAGGTGGGCATAGCACCCCAACCCTGCCTGTCTGCCCCCAGTGGCTCACCCCAGGGGAAGGGGCAGGGACATGCCCCTAAGTCCCCTGCCCCCACCCCTACTCTAGGCCAAGTACTGGAGCTCCAACGTCCATGAGGTGCAGGGTGCCGTGTTCAGCCGGAGTGGCCGTGTCCTTCACCGCCTCTCTGGGAAGTGGCATGAAGGGCTCTACCGGGGGACCCTGCCTGGCGGTCAGTGCATCTGGAAACCCAGTAAGTATGGTGGTCAGGGAGGGCCAGGCAGGGCTGAAGGCAGCTACGACACAGTCCACCTGCCCCAGCCCCATGCCTTCCCACCAGACTCAATGCCCCCAGACCATGAGCGAAACTTCGGCTTCACTCAGTTTGCCTTGGAGCTGAACGAGCTGACTGCAGAGCTGAAACGGTCCCTGCCTTCCACGGACACACGGCTCCGGCCAGACCAGAGGTCAGTGGCACATGGGACCCACCCTAAAATCACTGGGCTCCCCCCTACCCCGCATGGGTTTCCACAGAGCTGTACCTGGCCTTCCTCTTGGAGCCGCTCAGGGGGCACAGCTGGGCGGGGGATCGAGGCCTGGGGTCTGAGGGGACCAGTCCACTGACTGCCGTCTGGAAGCTCAGGTACCTGGAGGAGGGGAACATCCAGGCCGCTGAGGCCCAGAAGAGAAGGATCGAGCAGCTTCAGCGGGACAGGCGCAGAGTGATGGAAGAAAACAACATCGTTCACCAGGCTCGCTTCTTCAGGTAACTCTGCCCTCTTCCTGGGTGTCGTCTGCAATCCAGGCTCCTCTCTGCCTCCCCCTGGCACCTTCTTGCTTTGCTTGGGGCCGGCTGTGGAAGGCAGCACCCGGGAATCTTGGCCTTCATTCTGGATGTTCACCCCTCTCCTTCCTCCAGGCGGCAGACAGACAGCAGTGGGAAGGAGTGGTGGGTGACTAACAACACGTACTGGAGGCTGCGGGCCGAGCCAGGCTACGGGAACCTGGATGGGGCCGTGCTCTGGTAGCCCTGGCCTTTGGGGGCAGGAGGCTCACACTCCTTCCTGTCTCTGCCCCCCATGGACACACGGGTGAGGCCAGGCTCCCTCACTCACTGCCCTGGAGACCAAAGGGGCAGCCCTGGCCCTGACTCTGTCCCCTCTGCCGGCCAGAGGGGCTGCATCTCAGCCTGTTGCCCACCTCAGGTTTGGGGTGGGAAGCAGGATCTGTGCTTCCCCAGTCTCGTTTCCCTGGACAACCAGCATGTACGCCCCTTCTTGCTCTGTCATTTCCCCTTCTCACCCCCTTGGGGTACTTCGGGGAGACTCCCGGCTCTCCAGGATCTGTTCCCCATACAGTGCCTTCCTAGGACACAGGGGATCCCTTGATGCTCCCAGGCTTCCTATGCCCAGGGCTGGCCCCAGCTGTGCTGTTGGAGTGAAGGAGTGAAGGAGAAGAGACAGCCTTTTCTTCCATCCCCGTCCCTCCCATGCCCCCCTCCAGCATCTTCTCCCCCATGCCCTGGTCCAGTAGGGCTCTCTTTGCTTGGTCCTTGGCAATCTCTCCTATCCCCCTGGATCCCTTTCTCCCAAACTGCTAAATGCCTGCGGCTTCCAGCTCCTTTGGCCTCGTCTTCAAATGGTTCCCTTCAGTCGCGGCTCAGCAGTTCCCCCCCGAGTGGATGAGGCCTGTCCAAGAGGCAGGGAGCCAACTGAGCGGACAGGGTGCCTGGCCTCAGACCCACTGGGAGTGAGTGTGCACGTGTGAGAGTGCGAGTTTGTGTAGGAGTGTGTGCATGTGTGCGTGTGCCCGCGTACTGCTTGCAGGCGAGCAGGGTTCCCCATGTAGCCCGGACCCCGTGCTGGGCGTCCGCCACAGTTGCTGCTCATTTCCGCACGGTCTGCCTCTGATGAAGGTGAATCGCAGTGACATTCCAAGCTCCAATAAAGACTGTCCCAAACTTTGGCCTGAGACCATTCATTTCAAAGCACATATGCACGGGTCACCTGGGGGGCTCAGTGGGTTAAGCATCTGACTCTTGGTTTCCCCACAGGTCATGATCTCAGAGTCGGGAGATAGAGCCCCACCCTGGGTGTAGAGCCTCCTTAGGATTCTCTCTCCCTCTCCCTCTTCTCCTGTCCCCCCTACCCCCCCGCCCCCGCCCCGTAAAAGAAAGAAATAAAAATAAAAACACATATGCACAAGCACAGTGGAGACCTACAGCTACCCACTCACCTGGGCTAAAAATCCTATGGCCTCTTTCCCTTAATCCTCACATCCTGTCCGTTGTCTCAGAGGCCTCAGCTCTGACCCCTTCTCTGGATGGCCCCTGACTTAGGCTGGACCCTTTGCAGCCCCTGCCTGGACTATCCCCTTGAAGCCCCTCAGGGAACTTCCATTCAAATGCTGGCTGTTTTTTTTTTTTTTTTTTTTTTTTTTAAGATTTTATTTATTTGAGGTGGAGAGGGAGAAGCAGGCTCCCCACAGAGCAGATTGTCCGACGTGAGGCTTGATCCCAGGACCTTAAGATCATGATCCGGGGCTGAAGGCAGACGTTCAACCAACTGAGCCACTCAGGCTCCCCTAATGCTGACTTTTAGGGTGCTGTTTTATAAGAGGAGATAGGGTGCCTCATGCCTGCTTCAAATACATCCATTGCTTCTGAGTACCTAGAGGAGAAACCCATACTCTTCAACCAGACCAAAAACTGTGTGGCGCTGTCTCCCTCTGGTACAAAGTGCTGACCCCCACCCCCAGCATCTGTGGTCAGGTCTCTTCCCATTCCAGATTGATGAGTGTTCAAGGAGAGGTGGGAGTTGGGGGGGGGGGGCAGGTTGGAAGGGACCAAAGAACAAGTTTTGCTCTCCCCACCCAACCCAAAACGGTTCAAATCCCAGCTCTGCTACCAAAGCTGTGTGGTTTTCTTGGTCAAGTGCCTTCCCTTTCAGTTTGGAGACTTCATTCCCTTCTTCCGGCTTCTTTTATGTCAGAGGAGAATACATGGGATGTGGCCCAGTCTCCTGATCTCATTAGCTGTCTCTTAGCCCCTCACCCTGTCCCACTGCAACAATAGGCCCCTCAAGCCCTGCTCTGGTTTGATGGATGTGTCAAGAGTGAGCCCCACTTTCCCTGGGTGGGAGTGTGGCAAAAACAGAGGGGACCCCTAAACTATGGCAGCCCTTCCAATCCTGCTCCTTTTCTTCTCCCCTCCCTCCCCACATTTCCACAGTTTATTTCCAGAGGGTGTGAAAGTTAAAACAAATATGCTCATCCTGACACCATGTACCAGAGAACCTCAACCCATTCCAAAAAAAGCCAAAGCTTGCACATATTCTGGTTTTTAAAATACAGGGTCCACTGCCCTCCTCCCCAACCCTTTCCACTCAGAGCAACACAGCCTCCGGCTGGCCAGCTTACATTCCACTTGCACATATTTTAAGAACTGGAGTTCCAAATAGACTGAATTCCAAAGTTAGTTTTCTTTCTTTTTTTTTTTTTAAAGATTAAAAATTTTTTTAAATTTATTCATGAGAGACACACACAGAGGCAGAGACACAAGTAGAGGGAAAAGCAGGCTCCATGAAGGGAACCCGATGCGGGATTCGATCCCAGGACCCCGGGATCATGACCTGAGTCAAAGGCAGATGCTCAACCACTGAGCCACCCAGACACCTTCAAAGTTATTTTTCAAATGGAGATAAGAAACTAGGAACTTCTTTGCCCATGGGAACCAGACCCTCTGTGGCCCGGCCAGCATCCTCCCCCAGCCCCAGCTGCCAGCTCACTGGCAGGAGAATGGGCACATTGGTTTTACTCCTGTGGTGGCACTCCCTGCCAGAGAGCTGTTGTCTTCTTAGAAACTCTCTCCCTCTGGCCAAGGTATGGTGGGTCATCCCTGACAGGGTGCTCAGGCCAGGCTGAGGGGAGTCTGGAGCTTTGGCCCGGGGCCATGCTCTGTGGACAGTACGTGCAGGTCCCAAAGCAACCATGGGTACAGAGGACAGTGGTAGCCTTTCAGCTTCTGGGAAGACAGGTGTGGAGGTGCTCAAGTCTGGTCTGAGGAAGGAATGGTGGGCCCCATTCTCAAGCCTATCTCAGTCTAATCCGGTGACATCCAGGAGTGCTGCTCACCATTGGGCTTGGGGCAGCCCACCACAGACCTGGGCCTCCCAGTCTTGGTTGGAGGATATGGTGGGCCTGGGGCAAAAGGGAGGAATATGGGTTTAATGGCCCCACATCTCAACTTGGGAAAGGTGCAAAGCAGAACACACCCAGTTTGTAAAGCCGGGGACCTACTTCCCTGGATGAGTAAAGGTCAGAACTTGAGAAGCAGGGAAACTTTGTGGCCCAAAAAAGTGGCAGAGGGAGAGGAGGCGCACAAGAGGTATGAGTCCTTATCTCACCCACTCTGGGCCCTCCAGCCCCAACCTCTCCATCCAGAGGGAGGTAAAAATGGCCTTTTAATTTTTAAAAAAATTTTTAGAGATTTTATTTAATCATGAGAGACACGGAGAGAGAGGTAGAGACACAGGCAGAGGGAGAAGCAGGCTCCCTGTGGGGAGCCCGATGCGGGACTCGATCCCAGGACCCTGGGATCATGACCTGAGCTGAAGGCAGAACTCAACCATTGAGTCACCCAGGCGCCCAAAAATGGCCTTTTAAAATTGAGCTCTTGCATAGCTGATGGGGACGCCTGGGTCACCAGGGGCAAAAAGGCCAAGAATATGTATACCTCTCAAGTTCCCTGAATTTTCTGAAAAAACAGGTGGTTTAGGGTGTGTGTGCATGTGTCTGTAAGAAACCAGAGACAGGAAACACTGCTGAGCCAGCCAAGGAACTAGGTGTCAAAGATAAACACAGGCAGACATTAAAGGGGTGAAAACAGATTTTATTCAGTAACTGCTGACAGTGGGGGCAAGAGCTGAGCTTCCTTCAATCTGTGCAGAGGTGACTGGGCATTTCAAGGGAGGAGGGATGAGGGATGAAGGAGAAGGGAGGAGGGAGGGGTGAGCAGCGGCTCCAGTAGTCAGAGAAGTAAAATATGACAAAGGATTGGCCAGTGTAAATGCAATTAGGCAAAGGGTGCCTGCTAGCTGGCAACAATCAAAGTCCAGATTCTCTCCTCCCACAGAGACTGGGAGACAGGCCAGTCTTCTTGATGGCCACATTTCAAAGGAATGGCTTTTAGGTCCTTGAGAAAGACACTCCTGAGTTGTAGGAGATACAAGCAAACCTCAAAGGGACAGAGGAAGGAGTCATAATTATAAGCCCTTTTAGGCAGATGCTCTAAGAAAGGTAAGTCAAGGGCCTATCAGCAGGTGTTTGCTAGAACAAACACTAAATTCTCCCGGCAGTATTGAGTTCTCTCAGGCACTTTAGAGAAGGTTTGGGGTCATCCTAGGGACATTCTAGGGATATGGCCTTATGCTTTTGTACCCTGTGCTAGAGTTTGGTGCAGGTGGTTGAATGGATTTGTCATACGCTGGGTTCTGCAGTTCTCACGGGCACTTCACGTCCCCTCCTTGCGATCAGAGTGAGGACCTGATCCCCCTGAGGCTGGAGTGGGTGTTCACAGCAGAAGGAGGCCAACAGGCCCACACCTGCCTCCCTGCTTCACCTGATGGCATGTACCGAGGTGGATGGTGTAGGGGCTCCCCTCACTCTGCAGCAGAAGGTAAGCAGTGGGAGCAGTGGTGGGTGCCCCCAGATCCTGACTGACGCCATGGTACAAAATCCTCAGTTTGCAGAAAGGATTCCTTCCCTGTACACTAGGGTGCTGGAAGCATCTTCAGCAACCTCAGGTAAGTCCAAAACCTAGTCACTTGGCCCCATGATGCCAGGACCCTGAGATTCTAGGTACTCCTGGTTCCTAATATGAGGGGCCTCTCAAAATGATGGGTGGGTTGGGTGAGAAAGGTATGGGTGGAAGAAGAAATTGGAAGGTCCGGCAGGAGCAAGAGAGGAAATCCGGGAGGAGAGCTGGCTTCAGAGGACCAAGGTGGTGAAATTCTCCAAGTGTCCTCAAGAGGGCGCCTGGGTCTCTTGAAAGGATCAATTCAGGCACATCCCGAGCCCACCTGGCAGACGGCTGCACCCACTGTCTGCTCAGAGTATAGGTCCCCGAGAATCTGGCAGTGGTCGGGGCACAACTCAGCAGTGACGAATGACAGTGCAGACACTGTCTGGCCTACAGTCCTGCAGATTGCCAGGGCCCTCAACCACTGCCCACCTACACTTCGCAGAGAACATTGAGTCAGGAAACCCCTTCTCTGGGAGACCCCGGGTGTGCCCAACCTCTGCTAGAAACTGCCCAGGTGGGCTGGGGGAGAGCGGTCAGGCCCCCTTTGCCTCCTCCCTGCAGGTCACTGCCTGCAAGGACAGCTAGTCCAGGACCCCTCATACACACACACATTGCCTTCATCTGAGAACTTTCCCCTGGGCTTCCACTAACACTCCTCCTGCTTCTGCAGCCCCAAGAGCTATCACACATAGGATCAGGAATCATGACAGTGCCTCAGGGGGCTAGGATCTATGGGGCTGAGAGAATGTTCTACCGACCAAGCCCTCATAGATAACATTCTGGGTCGCTGGGACCCTGGAATTCCTGATCAACTTCTAGATCACAGTGCGGGTATCTTTCCCAGTACACTCTGTCAAGGATTGACTGTGCCTGCCACTGTGTTTACCCCCTTCCGATGCATGACAGACATGGGGGGGTCTGCCATTGGCCTACGGCTGGGTCTCCCTACACTGGTGAGGAGCTCAGGGGAGTGTGAGAATTCTACATTCCAACCAGCCTTTTCAGGTCATAATGAAGTTATATTTTGTGAAGCCTGGAAAATAAAACATATTTTAAGCCATTAGCTTGGCTTGTAATCTTTAAGTATTTAACCAAATGATATACGGCCCTCCAAATGTTTGCAGGCCTGAGAAGATTCCTTGCATTGTGCTCCTGAAGGGTATGGGGCAGCAGGGAGGGTCCCCTTGTGGCCTCCTGGGAGGGATGAGATTAGGGATGAGTTTGAAGACAAGAAGGAAGCTAGGCCACTGCCAGTGTGGCCAAGAAGTCTTGGCTGGTGTGGGAAGCCATCTCACCTGGACCCCTGGAGAGAACCAGTGAAGGTGGGAGGTGGGGAAGCCAGGTCATGCTGGCCCTCTCTCCCTTCTCTGTCATTTAGCAAAGCATTCAGGCACAGGGTAGCCTCTCTCCTCCTAGCTGCGCCACCAGGGGCCACCACACTTCCCTTCTGCCACCTGCCAGGCAGCATGGGCTGGGAGGAGCACTGGACTAAGAGCCAGTGGATCTACTGAGTTCAGGGCCTGGCTCTGTAGTTCCCCTTCGCATTGGCCATAATCCTAATAGTCCAGCTCCTTCTTGGATTTCTCTCCTTTGTCAATGAGAGCGCGGGACTCCGCATTCTCTAAGCAGTGGAACACAGGCAATGGTGGCCAGTGTCACCCCTGGCTCTGCTGCCCCCACACCCGGAGCTCCCCCCCCTCCCCGCCCCATTGCAGCGGCAAGTCCTCCCTGAGAGAGGAAAGCAGAGTTCGGACGGAGTGTGGGTGTGCAGACGCCAGTCGCTGCCCTGGTTCCCAACACTTTTGCCAAGAGGATACACCCCAAACGGTGAGGAGGTTCACACACCTGTCGGTCAAGGGAGAGGGGGTAGCACCCTCATCTCCGCGGTGCGCTCACCAGCAGCGTCCTGTCCGGGAGCTGTCTGCCCCCCCCCCCCCCCCCCCCCCCCCAGTTAGGGAGCCTCGGGCCGCGGACCTCGTGGCCCAGCCGCCTCCCACGCCCCGGGACACCAGGCCACCAGGGGCCACAGAGCCCCCAGGCCCGCCGCCCGGGCTGACCGCGGGGCAGGTCGCGGCCGCGGAAAGGCGCGCGCGCTCCCGGGCAGCACCTCGGGCGCGCGCTCTGGGGCCCGCAGCCTCTGGCCTGGGCGGGCGGGGCCGGGCGCGTGCGGACGGCGGGCGCGGCGGGAGCCCGGGGCGGAGGCGCGCAGCCCAGCCCGCCAGCCGCTGCAGCCCGCCCGGCGGCCGCGGGGCGGAGCCCGAGGACCGGAGCCGCCCGAGCGCCCGGGCCTCCCTCGGCCGCGCGGACGGAGCGGGCGCGCCGCGGCCTCGGGCGCCTCTGCCCCGGGCGGCGCGGACGCCGGGGTTGTCCCGGTCGCCCCGGATCCGGGCTGCGGGGCTGCGGGGCTGCGGGGCTGCGGGGCTGCGGGGCTGCGGGGCTGCGGGGCTGCGGGGGGAGGCGGGGCGGCCGTGCTCGGCCCCGGGGCCCGCGGCGGGGAAGCCCGGCTGGGACGCGGGAGGGAGGCCGCGCGCGGGGAGCCCCGGCTCCGGGCGGGACGGAGGGGGCCCGAGTCTCCGCGCCCGCAAAGGCGGGTCCGCTCCCAACACCGGCACACGGGGCCGCGCCCCCAGCCTGCACCCCTGCGCACAGAGCAGGGCACCCCTATCCTGGACAGCCTCTTCCAGCACAGCACCCTCTACACCCTCGCCCCTTTGATCTCGATGGATTTGGGATGTGTCAGGGGGTGACTACCTGGCAAGAGGGGTCCTGGCTGAGGGGGTAGCATGGCTCCGAAGAGCCACAGACGGTGAGAAAAAGAGGCGTGGAAGCAGGATTGTCTGAAGGCAGAAAGATTTAGGGCCCCGTGTCTGGAGAGGAGGCGGTGACCAAATTCTCTTTCCAAGTTGTCAATGTCTCTTTGTATTTCTTTTCTTTTCTTTCTTTTCTTTTCTTCTTTCTTTTCTTTTTTCTTTTCTTTCTTTTTCTCTCTTTTTTCTATTACAAATGTTTATTTAACAAAAAAGTTCAATAGAAAATGCACATGACCTGATTTTTAAAAAAAAGATTTTATTTATTCATAGAGACAGAGAGAGAGAGGCAGAGACACAGGCAGAGGGAGAAGCAGGCTCCATGCTGGGAGCCCGACGTGGGACTCGATCCAGTGTCTCGGGGATCACGCCCTGGGCTGAAGGAGGCGCTAAACCGCTGAGCCACGCGGGCTGCCCATGACCTGATTTTTGTATTGTAGTAAAACAGGTGTTATGGAGAGGTGACACGTGGAAGCAGTCGATTTTTTCCGGTGAACACACCCACCGTTTACACTTGGTCCAAAACTTCTAACATGCTAAGACTATTTCCTCATATTACTACAATTCCAATATTGTTGCCCACTAGCTGCACGCTCTCCTTCTATTTCTTTAAACTTTATTTTTTTTAAAGATTTTATTTATTTATTCATAGAGACACAGTTAGAGAGAGAGAGGCAGAGACACAGGCAGAAGGAGAAGCAGGCACCATGCCGGGAGCCCGATGTGGGACTCGATCCGGGTCCCCAGGATCTCGCCCCGGGCTGCAGGCAGCGCTAAACCGCTGCGCCACCGGGGCTGCCCCTTCTATTTCTTTAAAAGGACAACATGGCAGTGACTGGGTGGCTCGGTGGGTTGAGCATCTGACTCTATTTCAGCGCAGCTCATGATGTATCCCTGTGTTGGGCTCAGTCCTCAGCAGGGAGTCTGCTTGAGATTCTCTCTCTGCCCCTCTCCCTGCTCCCTCTCTCTCTAAATAAGTAAATAAATAAAATCTAAAAAAAAAAAAAAAAAAAAAAAAAAAAAACAAACCCACAATGATGACATAGCACAAGTCTTTTGTTTTACCCCTCCTCAACTCTGTTAAAAATAATGAATGTTCGGGGCTCCTGGGTGGCTCAGCAGTTGAGTGCCTGCCTTTGGCTCAAGGCGTGATCCTGGGGTCCTGGATTGGGTCCTACACTGGGCTCCACGCAGGGAGCCTGCTTCTCCCTCTGCCTGTGTCTCTGCCTCTCTCTGTATGTCTCTCATGAATAAATGAATACATACAATCTTTAAAAATAAAAAAATGCGGGATCCCTGGGTGGCGCAGCGGTTTGGCGCCTGCCTTTGGCCCAGGGCGCAATCCTGGAGACCCGGGATCGAATCCCACGTCGGGCTCCCAGTGCATGGAGCCTGCTTCTCCCTCTGCCTCTCTCTCTCTCTCTCTCTCTCTCGCTGTGTGACTATCATAAATAAATAAAAATTAAAAAAATTAAAAAATGCATGTTCATTGTTGGACAATTAGAAAATAACAAGAAAGGAAAAAGAAAAAATACAAAGAGCTCACTATATCGTATCCCAGGGACTATCTTTTTCTTTTTCTTTTCCTTTTAAAAGACTGTATTTTTAAGTTATCTCTATACCCAAGAGGGGCTCAAACCCACAACCTCGAGATCAAGAGTGACAGGCTCCACCAACTGAGCCATCCAGGTGCCCCCAGGGACTTTCAATAATTAACATTTTCTTCTATATATGTTACATGACCATGCCATACATAGCTTTGCATCCTACATCAAGATCGTGTTCCCATGTCATAGTCTTCAAGACCATGATTTTTAAAAAATATATGGAATATTCCATTGGAGAATAAGAGGCTTAGATTTCTAATCTTTAAAATATATCATAATAATATAGTAATGAAAGTCCTTGAATCTTTGTCCTAATCTGCTCTTTTAAGCTAAATTATTAGAACTGGAATTATTAGATCTAATGTAGTGGTTTCAAGCCTGGCCGCATATTCCATTGCTCTGAGAATTTTTACAAAAGGCCGTGGGTGGGGCCAGGGCCTTTTTTTTTTTTTCTTTCAAATTTTTAAGTAAGCTCATCACTGAAGGTGGGGCTTGAGCTCACCACAGGGAGATCAAGAGTCACATGCTCTGCTGACAGCCAGCCAGGTGCTCCTGGGTCTTGCTATTTTGAAAATGTTCTTCAGGTGATTCTCATGTATAGCCGGGGTTTGCAACCACTGGTTTAAGGGTAAGAATATTTCATCTTAGTTTATTTTTATTCTGAAAGTAATATATACTCCTAGGAAAAATATTCAAACCAAAAGGAAGGTATAAAAGACCTGAGACATAATAAACATCCTGTCCCCACATTCTCTCTTACTCCCGGGTTCCCCATGAGTTGTTTGGTGTTGGTGGCCCTTCCTTTTTATGTGTGTATATAAATACACGTGTATGTTCAAAAACAAATATGTATATGATAAGGATATGGCATGTGAGGCAAACAACAGTGGTCCCCCACTGTTGTTTGCCTCACACAAATAAACAAATAAAATAATACACTCATCATAAAAACAAATCAAACAATATAGTAGTATAAAATAATAGTGTACCCCAAATGAAATAAAATCAGGCAGCTGGCAATCTGAACCTAGTACCATTGAAACTAAACCACAATTCCAACCCAACCATTATCAGAATTGCATTTTGAACCCTGGGTTTTGTGAGAAGATGGAATGAAGGGGACACCAGCAAAGAGCAAACTGCACTACTTCCGGCAAAACTAGCACTCACTTAGCTATTGCTATAAATTGAATGTTCATGTCCCCTCTCATCAAAATTCATATGTTGAAACCCAATCCCCTCAGGGCGCCTGGGTGGCTCAGTTAAGCATCTGTCTTTGGCTCAGGTTGTGACTCTGGGGTCCTGGGATCGAATTCCACATTGGGCCCATGCAGAGAGCCTGCTTCTCCCTCTGCCTGTGTCTCTGCCTCAGGGTCCTGGGATCGTGCCCCACAGAGCAGGGAGCCTGCTTCTCTGTCTCCCTCTGCCAGCAGATCTCCCTGCTTGTGCTCTCTCTCCTCTCTGTCAAACAAACAAACACATAAATACCCAATCCTCAATGTGATGGGATTAGGAAGTGGGGGGATGCCTTGCAGGCTCAGTCAGTAGATCATGCAACTCTGGACTTGGGGTACTGAGTTTGAGTTCCATGTTGGGTGTAGAGATTACTTTAAAAAGAAAAAGGAGGGACGCCTGGGTGGCTCAGTGGTTGAGCGTCTGCCTTCAGCTCAAGGTGTGATCCCAGAGTCTCTGGATCAAGTCCCACATTGGGCTTCCTGCATGGAGCCTGCATCTCCCTCTGCCTCTGCCTCTGCCTCTGCCTCTGCCTCTGTCTCTGCCTCTGTGTGTGTGTGTGTGTGTGTGTGTGTGTCCCTCATGAATAAATAAATAACATCTTAAGAAAAAGGAAATGGGACCTTTGAGAGGTAATTAGGTCATGAGGGTGAGGTCCTCATAAATGGGATTAGTGCCCTTATAAAGAAATCCCAGAGAGTTGGTTTGCTCCTTCCCCTCACATTGGTGAGAACACGGCAAGAAGATGGTCATCTATGAACCAGGAAGTGGACTGTCATTGGACACCAGATCTGCTGCTACCTTGATCCTGGACTTCCCAGAACCCAGAACTGTGAGAATTAAATTTCTGTGGTTGATAAACCACCCATATGGTACTATGGCACCTGAAGGAATGGTGGTGGAAGGGTGGTGACACTGGTGTCCATGTTCACCAACGAACCCTATCCACACCTTGCTTCTCTCTCGGCCCCTAGACTCCACATTCACCAATTGAACCAGCCTCCCAATGGACCCCTCTGCTTCTAGTCCCCCTCTTTCCTGCTGGTCTCCAACCTCAGATCTTCCTACAGTCTGCTCCTACATGTGGAACAATACTTTATGATCATGATACTTCAATTAATATTATTGAAGTAAATTCGAGAGGAAAAAAGTATGTGTATATATTCAATTTGTGATCTGTACCTGAAAACCACTCTATTACACATATTTTTAAAGTAACTTTAGAATTTCTATTGTTATTTATTCATTCATTTGTTCCCTGGGGGGGGGGGACATTAGAGTTGTTGCTATTAAAACCAATGCTGTCATAAATATCCGTCTTTCGTGTGTGCTTATGTATGGGATAGTTTCAAGATTAGGGTGCCAGAGTCAAAGGGTACTTCTCTCCACAAGTGAGTGAAAGCAGACAGTGACACTTCAAAGCTTCAGGGACTTGGCAGGAGTGAGTGCTGCTCAGGACAAGAGGAAAACTCTTCATTGTCGCCCCTCACTCCCCCAGCCCCCAACCTCCAACCTTGGAAAAATCAAACGTCTTCCTTGTTGCCTGCCAGCCTTACCCTACTCACACCCAGAGGTTTTAGCAGCGCTGACAATTAGTACATTGCTGCAATTAAAGCAACGTTCAGGGGCACCTGGGTGACTCAGTGATGGAACATCTGCCTTTGGCTCAGGTTGTGATCCCTGAGTCCTGGGGGCCTGCTACTCCCTCTGCCTCCGTCTCTGCCTTTCTTTCTGTGTCTCTCATGAATAAATAAATTTTTAAAAAAAGCAACATCCATAAAGCTTTAGTAACACCTGAAAGTGCTCCTGTGGAAGAGAAAATTTTACATCAGTATGACCACAGCAAGGAAAAATGAATGCACTAAATGGAAAGAAATGATCTAAAAGGCAGCATTTATCGTGGTCTTTGGCGACAGGAACATGAATGATTATTTTCTCCTTTTGGCATTTCCACATTTTTCTATGCATTAAGAGGATAGAGTTATTTTTTTTAAATCATGGCATAAATGAAAAGTTGACAGGCAACTTTATAACAGAGGCTTCGAGTGATTACCAGCTGAAGCTACAGATCAATATTGGCATCACTAAGAATGGGACAACCTGACATTATGTGTCTTCTTTTTCCAATACAAGAGTTAAACTTGAATCTAATCAAGGCTTTAGACCTAACTTCATGTTAACAGGAAATACAGAGGACAAAGGTACAAAACACACAAATCTGGAATACGGGACATTGTACAGGATAACTGGCCTAGTTTCTTCAACAAGATAATAAAATGAAGGTTGAGAGGAAGGAAGATTAAAAGTTTGTGGACATGTGGCACCTGGCTGGCTCACTAGAGGGGCACAAGACTCTTGATCTCGGGGTTGTGAGTTTGAACCCCATGTTGGGTAGAGATGACTTAAATAAGTAAACATATAAATAAGCAAACTTAAAAAAAAAGAATATCCATTACCTCCAAATAAATTCTTAAAAAAATAAAATAAAAGCATGTGGACTTGGGGTGCTTACGTGGCTCAATTGGTTAAGCTTCTGCCTTCGGCTCAGGTCTGGTCCCAGGGTTCTGGGATCAATCCCTGCTCAGCAGGGAGTCTGCTTCTCCCTCTTCCTCTGCTATTCCTGCCGCAGCCTCCCATTTTGTGCTTTCTCTCTCTCTTGCTCACTCTCTCTCTTGGAAAAGAAAAAAATGTGTGTGGACTTGATCAGATCTAAAATCAAATAAGCCAACTGTAAAAAGACATTCTTGGAACACTTGGAAAATCTGGAAAGAAACGGACTAAGTGTTAGATGACACCAGAGAACTATTATTATTATTATTATTAGGCATCATAATGGCCCTTTGGTTTAAAAAAGTCCATATGTTAGAAATGTAGGGTTGAAGAGATATGAGTTCTGGAGTTTAAAATAATAATAACAGAAAGAATAGATTAGGCAAGTGTGCCAAAAGCTTGATAATTGCTAACTTTGAGGGACAAGAATATGGGGTTTCATTGTCTCCTCTACATTGTCTGTTTTATATTTTCATCATAAAAATTAAAAATTCATGGGGATGCCTGGGTGCTCAGTGGTTGAGCGTCTGCCTTTGGCTCAGGGCGTGATCCCAAAGTCCCAGGATCGAGTCCCACATTGGGTTCACCTCGTAGAGCCTTCTTCTCCCTCTGCCTGTGTCTCTGCCTCTGTGTGTGTCTTTCATGAATAAATAAAATATTTTTAAAAAATTAAAAATTTATGGAACAGGTGAAGATCACAAATAATTGGTGGGCATCTTGGAATAAAATTTCCAGGGGCAGCATCCTGCATGATGCAAAATGGCTTATTTTGAAGTAGCTCCAATGAAATTGCTCAAACAGTCCTAGTAGTGAAAACAAGAATAATGATACCAAAGGAGCAATTTGAATCAATTTGTTTCATAACCCTCTTGCACTGTTGGTGGGAATGTGAACTGGTGCAGCCACTCTGGAAAACTGTGTGGAGGTTCCTCAAAGAATTAAAAATAGACCTGCCCTATGACCCAGCAATTGCACTGCTGCTGGGAATTTACCCTAAAGATACAGATGCAGTGAAACACCGGGACACCTGCACCCTGATGTTTATAGCACCAATGTCCACAATAGCCAAACTGTGGAAGGAGCCTCGGTGTCCATCGAAAGATGAATGGATAAAGAAGATGTGGTCTATGTATACAATGGAATATTCCTCAGCCATTAGAAACGACAAATACTCAACATTTGCTTCTACGTGGATGGAACTGGAGGGTATTAGGCTGAGTGAAGTAAGTCAATCGGAGAAGGACAAACATTATATGGTCTCATTCATTTGGGGAATATAAAAAATAGTGAAAGGGAATGAAGGGGAAGGGAGAAAAAATGAGTGGGAAATATCAGAGAGGGAGACAGAACATGAGAGACTCCTAACTCTGAGAAACGAACTAGGGGTGGTGGAAGGGGAGGTGAGCGGGGGGTGGGGGTGACTGGGTGACGGGCACTGAGGGGGCACTTGATGGGATGAGCACTGGGTGTTATTCTATATGTTGGCAAATTGAACACCAATAAAAAATAAATTTATAAAAAATACATAAAAAATAGTTTCATAAAACAAGAGAGTGGCAAAGCAGTATTTCTAAATATCTATGATATATTGTATTATTCCATATAATGGCTTTCAATATAAAAGTGTAGTAAAACTAACAATATAAATTATGAAGCTACTTTCTATTTTTTTATTTTTTTAAAAGATTTTATTTATTTATTCATGAGAGACAGAGAGAAAGAGAGGCAGAGACACAGGCAGGCTCCACACGGGAAGCCTGATACGGGACTCAATCCCAGGACTTCAGGATCACGCCCTGGGCCAAAGGCAGGCGCTAATCCGCTGAGCCACCTAAGGATCCCCTGAAGCTACTTTTTATTTTTTTATTATTTTTTTATTTTTTAAAGATTTATTTGTTCATTCATTTATTTATGAATGAGAGAGAGAGAGAGAGAGAGAGAGAGAGGCAGAGACACAGGAGGAGGGAGAAACAGGCTCCATGCCGGAAGCCCGACGCGGGACTCGATCCCAAGACTCCAGGATTGCGCCCTGGGCTGAAGGCAGGCGCTAAACCGCTGAGCCACCCAGGGATCCCTGAAGCTACTTTTTAAAAAAAGATTTTATTTATTTATTTGAGAAAGAGAGCAAGAGAGAGCTAGAGAGAGCACCAGCAGGAGGTGAGGAGAGGGAGAAGCAGACTCCCCATACTTTAAAAATGCACATGGAATGGTTTTCAGGTAAAGACTACAGATTGAGCGTGGGTACATACTTCTTTCCCTGTCAAAGCACCACTAAAATGAAATGAAATGCATTTAATTGAAGTATAATTACCATACAGTAAAATTAACCCTTTTTAGAGTACAGTTCTATTATTTTTGACAAATGCATACAACTGTGAAACCACCACCACAATCACCCCCCAGAATTCTCTGTGTCCTTGTGTTGTCAACTCCTTCTCCCACCCCCAACCCCCAACAACTACCAATCTATTTTATGACCTTATAGTTTTGCCTATTCCTGAATAGCATATACTTGGAATAATGCAATACATAGCCTCTGGAGCCTGGCTTCTTTCACTTAACCATAATGCATTTGAGATTCATGTGGTTGTACACATCCATAGTTCACTTCTTTTTGTTACTGAGTTTTTCTTTGCATAGATGTATCATAATTTATCTATTTACCAGTTTAAGGACATTGAGGTTATTTCCAGTTCTTGGCAATTATGAATGAAGCCACAATAGATATCCTTTATATATATACATATATATATGATATCCTTTATATATATATATGAGATATCCTTTATATATATAAGATATCCTTTATATATATATATATATAAAGATTATTTATTTATTCATGAGAGACACAGAGAGAGAGAGAGAGAGAGAGAGAAAGAGAGAGGCAGAGACACAGCAGAGGGAGAAGCAGGCTCCTCGCAGGGAGCCCGATGTGGGACTCAATCCCAGATCCTGGGATCACACCCTGAGCCAAAGGCAGGCGCTAAAGCACTGAGCCACCCAGGCATCCCATGATAGACATCCTTATACAGATTTTTGTATGAACTTGAGTTTTCTCTTCACTTAGATAAATATTGAAGAGCGGAGGGACACCTGGGTGGCTCAGTCAGTTGAGTATCTAACTCTTTTTTAAAAAATATTTTATTTATTCATGAGAGACAGAGGGAGAGAGGCAGAGACACAGGCAGACAGAGAAGCAAGCTCCCCAGGAGCAGCCTAATGTGGAACTTAATCCCAGATCTCAGGATCACGCCCTGAGCCAAAGGCAGATGCTCAACCACTGAGCCACCCAGGCGTCCCAAGCATCTGACTCTTAATTTCGGCTGAGATCATCATCTTGGGGTCATGAGATTGAGCCCCATGTCTGCTCCGATCTGGGCATGGAGCCTGCTTGGGGTTCTCTTTTTCCCTCTCCCTCTGCTGCTCCCTACACCTCTGTTTTTAAAAAAAGAAATGTGTGTGTGTGTGTGTGTGTGTGTGTGAGTGTATTGAAAAGTGAAAAAAAAAAAAGAAAAGTGAAATTGCTGAACCTTACATTAGGTATATGCTTAACTTTACAAAAATTAAGCGTATGTTTAACTTTATTGGAAATTGCCAAACCATTTCCCAGAGTGGCTGCACCATTTTGCATTCCCACTAAGAATGTGTGAGATCTCTAACCGTTTCACATCTTCATCAGCAGTTGTTATTGTCAAGAATTTGGTTTTTATGTTTTTAGCTATTTCAGTAGATGTGTAGTGGTATCTCATCATGGCTTTAATTTGCTTTACACTAAAGAGTAATATCTTAGTTTTTTTATGTGCTTGTATATCAGGAATATACCTCCTTTATGAAAGCACCTGTTCGAATCTTTTGCCCATTTATTATTGGGCCATTCGTTTTCTTATTATTGGGTTTTATTTTTTAATTTTTTTAAAAAGATTTTATTTATTTATTCATGAGAGACAGAGAGAGAGGCAGAGACACAGGCAGAGGGAGAAGCAGGCTCCATGCAGGGAGCCCGATGTGGGACTCGATCTCGGGTCTCCAGGATCATGCCTGGGCTGAAGGCGGCACTAAACCGCTGAGCCACCAGGGCTGCCCTATTTTTTAATTTTTTTTAAAAAGGCTGTAACTTTCTTTTTTTTTTTTTTTTTTTTTTTTAGGATTTTGTATTTATTTATTCATGAAAGAGAGAGAAAGAGAGAGAGAGAGAGAGAGAGAGAGAGCCAAAGACATAGGCAGAGGGAGGAGAAGCGGGCTCCATGCAGAGAGCCCAATGTGGAACTCGAACTTGGGATTCCAGGATCACATCCTGAGCTGAAGGCAGATGCTCAATCACTGAGCCACCCAGGTGTCCCTTATTACTGGGTTTTAAAAAGACTTGCCAATATATTCTAGGTCCAAATCTTTTATTGGATATATGTTTTGTAACTATTGTCTCCCAGCCTACAGCTTGTCCTTTTATTCTCTTAACAGTGTCATCTGAATAGTTAAAGTTTTAAATTTTGATGAAATCTAGTTTTATCAATTTTTTTCTCTGATGGATCATGCTCATGGTGTGGTGTTTAGTGGATACCTGCCTAACCTAAAATAAAAAATATTGTCTCTTCTCTTCTAGACATTTTATAATTTTACACTAGGTCTGAGGTCTGTTTTGAGCTAATCTTTATGGTAAATTCTCTTTAGAGGAATAAAAATAAGGGGAAAAAAAATCTTACTGTCACTGGGCTTTTTACCATTTCCACCACACTTCTTTAGGTTGAGCCAAGTTTCTGCCTGTTTATCACATCCAAGGGGTTGAAATTTTTTTGTTTTTGTTTTTTAAAATATTTTATTTATTTCAGATAGAGAGTGATTGAGAGAGAGAGAGTGCACAAGCCCAGGGGAGAGCCAGAGGGAGAAGAAGAAGAAGACTCCCTGCGGAGCAGGAAGTCCTGGATCCCAGGATTCTGGGATCATGACCTAAGCTGAAGGCAGACCCTTAACCGCTTAACCGACTGAACCCCCCAAGTGCTCCTAAAGAGTTGTTTTTAAAAGATATTTACAGATGTTAAAAGATGAGCATAGTGATTGAGATAGGAGACAGGATCCATGACATTTTGTGAGGTTTTTATTCAATTCATTAACATATAATGTATTATTGGTTTCAGAGGTAGAGGTCAGTGATTTATCAGTCTTTTTTTTTTTTTATGATAGTCACAGAGAGAGAGAGAGAGAGAGAGAGAGGCAGAGACACAGGCGGAGGGAGAAGCAGGCTCCATGCACCGGGAGCCCGACGTGGGATTCGATCAAGGGTTTCCAGGATCGCGCCCTGGGCCAAAGGCAGGCGCTAAACCGCTGCACCACCCAGGGATCCCCTATCAGTCTTTTAAAAAATATTTTATTTATTTATTCATGAGACACACACACACACACACACACACACACAGACACACAGAGGCAGAGACATAGGCTCTCATACACGGAGAGAGGGAGAAGCAGGCTCCATGCAGGGAGCCGGATGTGAGACTTGATCCCAGGACTGCAGGATCACACCCTGCGCTGAAGGCAGATGCTCAACCGCTGAGCCACCCAGGCGTCCCTATCAGTCTTATATAATTCCCAGTGCGCATCACATCACATGCCTTCCTCAATGTCCATCACCCAGTTACCCCATCCCTCCCTCCAACAACCCTCAGTTTGTTTCCTATGATTATGAGGCTCTTATGGTTTGTCTCCTTTCTGATTTCATCTTGTTTTATTTTTTCTTTTCTTCCCCTATGATCCTCTGTTTTGTTTCTTAATTTCCAAATGTGAGTGAGATCATATGATAATTCATTCTTTGATTGACTTATTTTACTTAGCATAATATCCTCTAGTTCCATCCATGTCATTGCAAATGCCAGGATTTCTTTTTTTCTTTTCTTTCTTTCTTTCTTTCTTTCTTTCTTTCTTTCTTTCTTTCTTTCTTTTTTTATGGCTGAGCGGTAGTCCATTATATATGTCACCCAGGCACCCCATTGTTTTGTTTCTTAAATTCCACATATGAGTGAAATCATATAATAGTCTTTCTTTGATTGACTCATTTCGCTTAGCATAATACCCTTTAGTTTTCATCCACATCATTGCAAATGGCAGATTTTGGTTTTGTTTTTTTTTATGGCTGAGTATCTGTATATATATATATATATATATATATATATATATATATATACCACATCTTCTTTATCCATTCAACTGTAAATGGGCACCTGGACTCTTTCCATAGTTTGGCTATTATGGATAGTGCTGCTATAAACTTTGGGGTTCAGGTGCTCCTTCGGATAACTAAGTTTGTATCTTTGGGGTAAATACCCAGTAGTGCCATTGCTGGGTTGTAGGGTAGCTTTATTTTCAACTTTTTGAGGAACTTTTATACTGTTTTCCAGGGTGGCTGCACCAGCTTTCATTCCCACCAACAGTGTAAGAGGATTCCCCTTTCTCTGCATCCTTGTCAACATCTGTCGTTTCCTGACTTGTTAATTTTAGCCATTATGACTCGTGTGAGGTGGTATCTCATTGTGGTTTTGATTCGCTTTTCCCTGATGCCAAGTGATGTTGAGCATTTTTTCATGTGTCTGTTGGCCATTTGTTTGTCTTTGAGCCCTGACACTTTGGAAGCTGAAAACTAACAGTGAGTGGTAACTGATCTGAGAAAGCTGCCTGTAGACCTGGCAGTGGAAAAAGCCTAGGGTGACCCTGATTTTTACATGGTTCCCCAAAGGCTGGCATGGAAGGTACCAGGTACTTCTGGAAATGAAGGAGAAGGTAAGGTTGGAAAAAAGGGAATGAGAGGATGATTTAAGAGCCTGTTTAAAAAACAGGTACATCCTCAGATTCTCTTCACACTCAAAACAGCTGAGCAAACTTCCCTTCCAGTTCCCCAAAGAAACTGGGGGCTTATTGTGTGGAGAGATTAGAATAAATGGTCTCTGAACTGCAAGATACCAGATGTAGCTGAAGGCAGGACCACAGTTCAAGAACCAGGAAGAGAGGCACCTGGGTGACTCAGTCGGTTAAGTGTCTGCCTTCGGCTCAGGTCATGATCCCAGGGTCCTGGGATTGAGCCCCATGTTGGGCTCCCTGCTCAGTGGGGAGTCTGCTTCTGCCTCTTCCTCTTCCTCTCTTACCGTCTATGCTCTCACTCCCTCTCTCTCTACCTCCCTCTCTTTCTCTTGCTCAAAACAAAACAAAACAAAAGAATCAGGAGGAAAAAGTGATGTTTATGTGTGAAATTTTGAGACCGCCTTCCCAAACTCCATTTTCCACTTAGTGTACAGACTCTGGCCATGAGGCTTAAGTCCCATGAACAAGAGGTCAAAGGATCCTTCTTAGAGAGTCCGACTAGCTCATGAGGAAAGACGCACAAGGGTTCTCCACAAAAGGTCCAGCCTGACCTCTACATGAGTCCACTGTACATAAACCCGCTCATGAACTCAGCTATTCCAATACGTTTTTAGCACCATTCTCAAACATATGCAGATAAAAGGGTCTCTGCAAGCCTCAGGGCAAGTCTCTCTCAAGCTTTAGCCCATCACCAAATGTGGATTTTGACCATTTCAAGTTGGAGCAGGTCAAAAGCTTTCAGAAGAGATTTCTTCAGCAAAGATAAAATAGATTCATATCAAAGCACATCATCACAAAACACAAGTGCTAGTGATCCTGAAAAGACCCTACAAGCTTCCTGAGAGAGAGAATAAAAGAGCCCACATGTGAAAGATCAAAAAAATCAGAAAGGCTTTAGACCCCTCAAGAGTAACACTGGAAGTTAGAAGGCCATGAACCATTACTTTTCTGAGGGAAAGTTATTCCTTAGAATTTTGTACCCAGGAAAACTCATCATTTCGTGTGAAGTGAACGAAAAAGTTCAAGATGTGCAAATTCTGAAAATACTTACCTGCCACGTAGGCCTTCCCAGGAACCTACTGCAGTGTATACTGTACTGAAATGAGAGCAGAAGCCAAGAAAGAAAAGACACAGGACATGGGAATCAGGAATCCAACTCAAGAGAGAAGCAAAAGGACTCTTCAGGGTGACAATGGGCTGCAGCATGGAAAGCAGTCAGCTCAGATCAGAGCAGGAGGGAAGATTCGGTTTGGGAAAGATTCTTCCATAAGATGAAATGAATGAAAATACCTGATGTGTCAAGAGTATTGAGACGTGATTTAGATAATTGGCAAAGAGTTTGGGATTGGAGTAATGATATAGAAGAACAGGTAAGCAAAAACAATTACTAACTTCAAAGGGAAAAAAAGTTGTTCAGGGGCACCTGGCTGGCTCAGTTGGTGGAGCTCGTAATTCTGGATCTAGGGGTTGTGAGGTCAAGCTCCACATTAGGCATAGAGATTACTCGTAAATAATTGTTCAGGAAAGGAATTCTATGAGTTTCAGTTATGAGTAGGGTTTTACATGGTCCCAATAACATAAACACGGGATATTGATCTTATGTATTACATTTCCAGCCGTATTTAGTGTACAATTATATTGAGAATGTGTGGGGAAGTACGTGTGTTTATGATATAAGGATTGGAGATGAGGAAGGTAAATCCTAATCTTCCATATTAGGAAGTAAATAGATAATGTCTCCAAATTGAAAAACAAATACGTAGCTATAACAACATGTTATTTTGAGCTAAAGAATTGAGGGAGGTTGCCTCAGAGAACAAATAATGGGGGTCTGAGAGGCCAAAGCTTTTCACAACGAGCCTTTCAGAATAATTGAGCTCTTTAAACTACTCTATGATAAAAGTTAGAAAGGAAAGCTATATTTTAAAAATTAAATGATGAAGAAGATTTATATTTATTGACCAGGAAGTATTTCTATGATTTACTCTTGAATAAGAAAAGCAAATTTCATAGTAATGTCAACTATATGATCCAATATTCATTTTTTTAAAGTAAAAAGAAAAGAAAAAAATCATGACTGCATGTATATATTTTCATGTTTTTAGAAGCATAAAGAATGGTAGGTAGGGACACACACTAAACTCTACATAGTGGTTGTGTCAGGGGGATGGAATAGGGCAGGAAGAGAGAGAAATTACTACAATCATCCTTATGCTTCTTGCATTGTTTGATTTGTTATTATGAATATATATATTACTTTTTTAAGATTTCATTTATTTATTCATGAGAGACATAAAGAGAGAGAGGCAGAGACACAGGCAGAGGGAGAAGCAGACGCCCTGTAGGAAGCCCGATTCGAGACTCAATCCCCAGGACCCTGAGATCACACCCTGAGCCAAAGGCAGACGTTCAACCACTGAGCCACCCAAGCGGTCCCTATATATTACTGTTGTAATAAAAAATTTTAATGGCATCTTCTTTGCAACTTGTCAGTGGGATTCTAAATGTTATTGGTATTCTAGAAGAATAAACACAGGAGACTGTTAAGAAAAAAATTGAAATATTGTTCACCCCCTCAACAATCAAATGTTTAATTTCCAGGACTTCTGTGTGTGTGCGTGTGTGTGTGTGTGTGTGTAATGTTACTTTGCATCCTGTTTCAGCTACTCGCTGTTTAACAAGCTACCCGAAACCAAATTGCTTCAGACAACTATTTGCTCGTGGTTCTGTACTCTTGGCAGACTCAGTGGGCAGATCTCTGGGTCTTGCTGGTGGCCCATATATCTGCATTCAGCTGGCAGGTCAGCTGAGGCGGGGTCAGCGGGGACAGCCAGGCGCCTCTGTCTCCATGTAGCCCTAAGGGCCTTTCTGTTCCGTCTCTACTTCATCTTGCCAGCGGGGTATCTGGACTTCTTAAATGGTGACTCAGGGCTGCCAAGAGCACAAACACGGAACATAAGATATAAACCCGGAACTGGCACACTTCTGCCATCGTGTACCAACTCAAGCAGGTCATGGGCTAGCCCAGGGCCAACGTGAGAGAGAGGTCACTACCAAGGACACGGACATCAGGAGTTATGGTTCACTGGGGATTGCTCATGTGTCTCACTGCCACTCACCCTTCTGGAAGTACTAAGTATACTTATTTATATGTCTCACGTTTGCTCAGTTAACTCTTAAGATGTTGGACCTCCCATTGGCAGCACAACGTGCTGCCAGGAGGGACGTGCTGGGAGTTTGCCTTCTGTGTGCGAGAACATCTAGATCCTGCCTTTCCAATCATGGGGCCCACACTCTGTTTCAACATTTCTGCAAAGTGTCACTCACGCCTGCTGCTCAGCAGCAGTGACTAAGGGGGAGCACGGTGCTGCTCACTGCTCCAGATGCAGCACCTACCAGCTACCCTGACTCATGCTCTGGAGCAGCCTCCTACATAAACGTGTGTTGTCATTTTCTTCCTTAGGAAGGTTGATCTTGACTGATTTGCATAGTATAGACATTCTTCAGCATTTCCAGTTTGCACATACTTTCCCAGGACCCGATCTTTCCTGTCCTTCCGTGGGACTGGTGTGAAAGCAGGAGAAGAGGTGTGCTTAATCTGCCATGCCAAAGCAAATCCAGGGCACAGATTTGCCATAACCTGTGCGATCAGTTTCCTCTACAACGCCCATGCAAAAGGTACTTCTAGGACAATCTGTTTCTTCGTCCTGTCTGGCTCAGCCTTGAATCCTGACCTTTCCTCCCACTGCCCTCCCAGGAGCTGACAGAGATGTCTAAGGCGGTGGTGATACAGAGCAGAATATAAACGCTGGACTGCCAGACAAGCAGTAAGTGTGCTTCAGAAGACCTAGACTATGGGATGCCTGGGTGACTCAGTGGTTGAGCCTCTGACTTTGGCTCAGGGCTTGATCCCCCGGGGGTCCTAGGATGGACTCATGCCTGGGACTCCCACACGGAGCCTGCTTCTCTCTCTGTGTTTCTGCCTCTCTGTGACTCTCATGAATAAACAAAATCTAGAAAGAAGAAGGAAAGAAAGAAAGAAAGAAAGAAAGAAGAGAAAGAAAGAAGAGAAAGAAGAAAGAAAGAAAGAAAGAAAGAAAGAAAGAGAAAGAAAGAAAGAAAGAGAAGAAAGAAAGAAAGAAAGAAAGAAAGAAAGAAAGAAAGAAAGAAAGAAAGAAAGAAAAAAGAAAAAGAAAGAAAGAGACACTAGACTAGAGATCTTATCAGCCTGGACAGTCACCCCTTCTGCGCTCACCATGCCTCCTGGTCAGGTTCCCATTCACTCTGGTAATCAGGCAGGAATACCACCCCCGGCTTGAACACAGTGCGGTCCACGAAGAAAGCAAAATTTTACATCTAATATTCTAAGTCTTATCCGCTCCCCAGTTAGGGAGCCTCGGGCCGCGGACCTCGTGGCCCAGCCGCCTCCCACGCCCCGGGACACCAGGCCACCAGGGGCCAGAGAGCCCCCAGGCCCGCCGCCCGGGCTGACCGCGGGGCAGGTCGCGGCCGCGGAAAGGCGCGCGCGCTCCCGGGCAGCACCTCGGGCGCGCGCTCTGGGGCCCGCAGCCCCTGGCCTGGGCGGGCGGGGCCGGGCGCGTGCGGACGGCGGGCGCGGCGGGAGCCCGGGGCGGAGGCGCGCAGCCCAGCCCGCCAGCCGCTGCAGCCCGCCCGGCGGCCGCGGGGCGGAGCCCGAGGACCGGAGCCGCCCGAGCGCCCGGGCCTCCCTCGGCCGCGCGGACGGAGCGGGCGCGCCGCGGCCTCGGGCGCCTCTGCCCCGGGCGGCGCGGACGCCGGGGTTGTCCCGGTCGCCCCGGATCCGGGCTGCGGGGCTGCGGGGCTGCGGGGCTGCGGGGCTGCGGCGCTCGGGCCGCGCGGGGGGAGGCGGGGCGGCCGTGCTCGGCCCCGGGGCCCGCGGCGGGGAAGCCCGGCTGGGACGCGGGAGGGAGGCCGCGCGCGGGGAGCCCCGGCTCCGGGCGGGACGGAGGGGGCCCGAGTCTCCGCGCCCGCAAAGGCGGGTCCGCTCCCAACACCGGCACACGGGGCCGCGCCCCCAGCCTGCACCCCTGCGCACAGAGCAGGCCCGCCGCACCCCTACCACTGACAGCCACTAAGGGGAAGGGGGAGGCTACGCGACCAGACGGACGAAAAAGGCACCTCGGGTCCCACAAATTAAACGACGGAGGGTCCAGAGGCGGTGGGATTGGGGGCGCGGGCACTTTGGAAGAAAAGGGGTGTGTGTGTGTGTGTGTGTGTGTGTGTGTGTGTGGCGGCGTGGGAGGTGTGGGAGGTGTGGGAGGTGTGGGAGGCACGAGCCACTGCGAACAGCATTTTATGCAGGGTCTGTGGACCCCTTCCAGGCTGAAATTCTCTTTGCGTGTTTCTAATTAAATCGCTGTTGGTTTTTCTCTTGCAGAGAAGAGCGATGCAAATCGATTGCAGAAAATTTGAAAATCTCTGCAACAGAATTCAGAAAATTCTGAACTGCTCCTAATCTTATCACCCAGAGACGGCCATTTGTAACCAAACTGTATTTAAATCCCTATCCTGCTTTTGAGCTGTAACGTGCTATCAGGATCATTTCCCCATCCCATCAAATACTTTGTGAAAGCATGCTTTTTGAAGTTGTATCCTATTTAAGTGGACCACTTGTTTAGCCAATTCTTTATCTGCTGGAAGGTTAGGCTGTCAATCTCTAAATAGTCTCCCTAGAGCTGCAGCCAACATCCTCTCACAGGAATCTGTGCCAACGTGTAAGCTTAGTCTGTTAGCATAAGAACTAAGAGGAGGATCATTGAGTGAATATACAAATTCTCTTCCTCAAATTTATCTGAATTCTAAAAGAAGTACCAGCTCCTTGTGAAATAGAAAAACAATTCTAAGGGTTCAAAAGAGAGCACGGACACCCTACCGCCCACTCTTTGTCTAACTGCCTGGGGGCTGATGCTCACTGTAGGTTTGTAGTGAAGGTTCAAGATTTTCCCATATGCACCGAGAGAGAGACATACCCTACGGTGTGTATGTGTATATGATAGGGCAACACAGACCACACAGCCAAAAGTCAGATTTTTTTTTTCACCAAAAGTCAGATTTACTTGAAATTAAATACATCATTGTAAGAAAAATACATTCTTTTTTTTTTTTTTTAAGATTCTATTTATTTATGCATAAGAGACACAGAGAGAGAGAGGCAGAGACACAGGCAGAGGGAGAGGCAGGCTCCATGCAGGGAGCCCCATGTGGGACTCCATCCTGGGACTCCAGGATCACGCCCTGAGTCAAAGGCAGATGCTCAACTGCTGAGCCACTCAGTTGTCCCCCCCAAAATAGTATTCCCTGGAGACAGAGACAGCTAATCCAATAACATTAGGAAAGAACATAATTGTTATGGTAATGATGAATACCTGAGAACTTAATTAGGTGCAAGCTGAGTTGAGACTTGCAGTCATTTGCCCTTTCACCCGCCTATCTGGGAGGGGGGAACCCCACCCTGGGGGCTCACTGGAGGATGTCAATTCTGCCTTCAGAGCTAGGGAGCAGGAGGGAGCCCACCTCATCAGACCCACCACTGTCAACAGGCAGTGTGAAAAACTCACATCTCTGCAAGCACTGTCATAAGCATCATCTAAAAGTCCCTTAAGTAGGAGGTGGAAAGACATTCCAGAAAAGGAAGGAACACACTGAGGAGGAGCTGAAGTACCTCATATGCCTTTTTGTTTCTAATCCTTGTAACAGTCTGTTTGGTGAACATTATTTCCCCATTTTACGAAGAAAAAGTACTAAATCAAGGCCAATGTCCTCCCTACACCCAGGACCTCTTCATCTTTATCATTATCTATCTTGGCACCTCACCAGAACACAAGCCCTGGGTGGTAGGGCCCTGCCATCCCTGAGACCACAGATGATGTCCCAGCTCTGATTCCAAGTGATGGAATCTAACTGAAGCTCTCTTATCAGGCCCAGGCAGGGGCACCTGGAACATGGTGAGCAAGGGGATACATATAGGCTTCTAAGAAGACAGTCTGGCCTGAAGGGCACGTTAGGGTGTGGCCAGGGCCCGGGTGAGAGAGCTTCACAAGACACTGCCCTCAGTACTGGCATAGGGAGTGAGGCTCAGGGTGCCCTCCTAGGCTCAGCTCTCCACCAGTCTGGAGCCAGGCCCTGGGAAAGGACTGTGCTGGAGGGTGCTGTCCTATATGCAGTGAGGGTTGGCAGAGGACAGGCATTCCTTACACAGACGGGGACACAGACACTCCCTACCCCAGCACATTAGAAGCCCAGATGTGCCTGCTGAAAACGGCCCTCTGCCTTGATACTCAAAGCACAGAGTGCTGGGCAGCCCTGGCCAACCTACTGGTCATCTGCTTCCATCCCGGGGCCATGGCGCATTTTCTGAGGGTAGTTCAGGGTTTGGTAGCCTGGGGACCCCCTTCATTGGTGACCCACTGCTCCAGCCTTCCCCAGGACCCTGCTACATGATCCCTCAAATTACTGTGTCATCTTAAATGATCTGTAACCTTTCTTTCCCCACATACACTAAACCCTGTGACCACAAGGCTCAGCTTGCTGGTCCAGTTGCTGGAATTTTCTCAGCTCTGAGGTTAACATAAAGATAGATGTCTTTCTGCCCGAGGAAAGTAGAGGAAGCCTTTGGGCTTTCATGCTGCTATGGGAGTGTGGGAGGGGAGGCACTTATTCCCCAGCCACCTGGAAGAGAGCAGTTTAGTCCAGCAGGGCTGTGTGGGTCAGTGGCAGCCATATCTAGACAGGGAAAACAACTCTCGGCTTGGAAGGCCAGGCTCCAGGTGGGCCAAGAACCTGCAAGTCTTTGCTCCAGGTCCCACAAAAAGGCCAGTCCTTCCTCCGAACCTTGGGGCCCCTGTCCATGAGCCATAAATGGCACTGGCATCATAGCTTACATCCAACCTACACCAACCCACTCTGGGGTCTCCCCTCTGGCACCCCAGCTTCAGGAGTCCGAGGGCCTCTCTGCTAGACCCTCACAGAGAGTGGATAGGGCTTTTACCACTATGCCCACCAAAGCAGACATGGGGACAGTGGGAGTCAGAAACAGACTCTCAGTCCTGACTCTGCTTTCTTTCCTAATGTTACTGGATTAGCTGTTTCTGTCTATAGGGAATATGTATTTTTCTTACAATGATGTATTTAATTTCAAGTAAATCTGACTTTTGGTGAAAAAAAAAATCTGACTTTTGGCTGTGTGGTCTGTGTTGCCCTATCATATACACATACACACCGTAGGGTATGTCTCTCTCTCGGTGCATATGGGAAAATCTTGAACCTTCACTACAAACCTACAGTGAGCATCAGCCCCCAGGCAGTTAGACAAAGAGTGGGCGGTAGGGTGTCCGTGCTCTCTTTTGAACCCTTAGAATTGTTTTTCTATTTCACAAGGAGCTGGTACTTCTTTTAGAATTCAGATAAATTTGAGGAAGAGAATTTGTATATTCACTCAATGATCCTCCTCTTAGTTCTTATGCTAACAGACTAAGCTTACACGTTGGCACAGATTCCTGTGAGAGGATGTTGGCTGCAGCTCTAGGGAGACTATTTAGAGATTGACAGCCTAACCTTCCAGCAGATAAAGAATTGGCTAAACAAGTGGTCCACTTAAATAGGATACAACTTCAAAAAGCATGCTTTCACAAAGTATTTGATGGGATGGGGAAATGATCCTGATAGCACGTTACAGCTCAAAAGCAGGATAGGGATTTAAATACAGTTTGGTTACAAATGGCCGTCTCTGGGTGATAAGATTAGGAGCAGTTCAGAATTTTCTGAATTCTGTTGCAGAGATTTTCAAATTTTCTGCAATCGATTTGCATCGCTCTTCTCTGCAAGAGAAAAACCAACAGCGATTTAATTAGAAACACGCAAAGAGAATTTCAGCCTGGAAGGGGTCCACAGACCCTGCATAAAATGCTGTTCGCAGTGGCTCGTGCCTCCCACACCTCCCACACCTCCCACACCTCCCACGCCGCCACACACACACACACACACACACACACACACACACACACACCCCTTTTCTTCCAAAGTGCCCGCGCCCCCAATCCCACCGCCTCTGGACCCTCCGTCGTTTAATTTGTGGGACCCGAGGTGCCTTTTTCGTCCGTCTGGTCGCGTAGCCTCCCCCCTCCCCTTAGTGGCTGTCAGTGGTAGGGGTGCGGCGGGCCTGCTCTGTGCGCAGGGGTGCAGGCTGGGGGCGCGGCCCCGTGTGCCGGTGTTGGGAGCGGACCCGCCTTTGCGGGCGCGGAGACTCGGGCCCCCTCCGTCCCGCCCGGAGCCGGGGCTCCCCGCGCGCGGCCTCCCTCCCGCGTCCCAGCCGGGCTTCCCCGCCGCGGGCCCCGGGGCCGAGCACGGCCGCCCCGCCTCCCCCCGCGCGGCCCGAGCGCCGCAGCCCCGCAGCCCCGCAGCCCCGCAGCCCCGCAGCCCGGATCCGGGGCGACCGGGACAACCCCGGCGTCCGCGCCGCCCGGGGCAGAGGCGCCCGAGGCCGCGGCGCGCCCGCTCCGTCCGCGCGGCCGAGGGAGGCCCGGGCGCTCGGGCGGCTCCGGTCCTCGGGCTCCGCCCCGCGGCCGCCGGGCGGGCTGCAGCGGCTGGCGGGCTGGGCTGCGCGCCTCCGCCCCGGGCTCCCGCCGCGCCCGCCGTCCGCACGCGCCCGGCCCCGCCCGCCCAGGCCAGGGGCTGCGGGCCCCAGAGCGCGCGCCCGAGGTGCTGCCCGGGAGCGCGCGCGCCTTTCCGCGGCCGCGACCTGCCCCGCGGTCAGCCCGGGCGGCGGGCCTGGGGGCTCTCTGGCCCCTGGTGGCCTGGTGTCCCGGGGCGTGGGAGGCGGCTGGGCCACGAGGTCCGCGGCCCGAGGCTCCCTAACTGGGGGGGTGGGGGGGCAGACAGCTCCCGGACAGGACGCTGCTGGTGAGCGCACCGCGGAGATGAGGGACCCGTCTCCTCCGTTCCCGCCCCTACTAAACTGTCAGGCAGGTTTTAGGAACTGCGTTTGGCTTCCACCTGTGGCTGGCAGGATCCCTGATCCTCCCAACCTTCCAAGGGCGACTCCATCCCCGGAAGGAACCAGTCTGCCGCTGCACTGCCTGAGCTGGTGGCATCCTTATTCTCACATACGCCTCCCCCTTACAGATGAGGAGCCGGGCTCAGGGCGGCCACAGCCCTAGATGACGGGGCCAGCGGTGGAAGCCCATCTCTTCTAGAGCCCGGCGCTGTTTCCTCTGCCCCCGACTCCCTCGGTGTGGGGGAGTCGCGGTGGGCAGAGGTCAGGAGGGACCCTGTCGTCTCTGGGCTGGAGGGCTTCCTCCTGGAGTTCCTGGCTGCAGGGAAGGTGGCCTTGGGCCTGGACTGTGGGGGGAAGGGAGAGGAGGAGAAAGAGTTTGTGCGACCTCCCTTCCCTAATCCTCCACCTTCCCTACCTCTTGTGACCCAAGGGCAGTGATGTCTCCTGTCATTCAGGAGTTCTCTACAGAATCAGGCACTGGGCTTGTTCTCCTCTACATCAGCCATCCCCCTGTCAGTGGGCAGATGGAGGCCTCTTGGTCCCACCACCTCCCCCATTCCCCCCTTACAGCTCTCTCTCTGAAAAACCATAGATGAGAACCAGAACTGGATCCAAGTGACCCAGCCCAGGCTCTGGTAGCTCCCAGGCTCAGGTAGCTAGGGGATGGGTAGGAGAAGACTCCATGATGGTGTGTTAGGACCATTTGAGGATCCAGTGGGTGAGGCTAGTGGGTGGGTCTGACTCCCAGGGGTGAGGGCCGAGGTGAGAGGACCAGCATATCTGGCCATGGAAGCACCTGACACTCCTTTTCCTAAATATCCAGACAGTCCTCAGGATAGCAGGTTCAAGGACAGCGCTAAGGGTTGGGACATCTGGATCTCTGAGGACCAAGAGTGGTGTGTTTGGGGGTAAATAGAGCCTGAATTTGAGATGTTTCCATAGGAGTCATTTATCATGACTAGGCATCACTGTCAGCCATTATCACACATTTAGGGTCTGGGTCTGACTGACCTGCTTTGGAACAGATACCGAAGTAGAAGTAAATGAAGGCGGGATCCCTGGGTGGCGCAGCGGTTTGGCGCCTGCCTTTGGCCCAGGGCGCGATCCTGGAGACCCGGGATCGAATCCCACATCGGGCTCCTGGTGCATGGAGCCTGCTTCTCTCTCTGCCTCTCTCTCTCTCTGTGACTATCATAAGTAAATACAAATTAAAAAAAAAAAAAAAGATTTAAAGAAGTAAATGAAGGCAATAGGCTCCTGGGCGCTCCATTATGAAGTGAGTTCCTTTGCGCAATTGGGTGCCCTCTTGTGGACACTTGGGGAATTTCACTCTCTCTTTTCCATCCCCCAGAGTTTGTTCTGACCATTTCCACCACCACCACCTCCACTCCACCCACAGGCCTATGGAGGGGGTCTCTTTATTAAGGGCAAAAAGTCTTCTGGGATCCCAAAATTGGATTTCAATGCATGAAATCCTAATTTAGTTTAAACAAGCATTTACATAGGACTTGTTATGCACTTCACAAATATCAGCTTATTTATTCTTCACAGCTACCCTGTGAGGTAAGTACTGTTATCAATCTTACTTTACAGATGAGGAAATTGTGGCCCAGAGAAGTTAAGTGAGTTACCTAAGGTCACACAGCCACTCGATTCTAGACCGTCACCACGCTGCCTCTCACTGGTGTGGGAAGCCTCATACAGCAACACAGAGGCACACTCAAAGGACGGGTGTGCATGTGACAGGAAGACTCTCCCCAGTCTTCTCCTCTGACTCCCTCAAAGCCTACCTCATGCCCCCCTGGGATGAGTCTGTCCTACCATGTGAATGGGTTGAGGGATTTACAAGAACCCCTCTTTTTTGACCTTAACTGGTTTTTTCTAATGCTGCTGGGAAGTGGAAAGGGAGGAAAGAGGCAAGGTTGCTTAAAACCCAGAATCTCAGGGAGCATCAGGGCTCTCTAAGACAATATGGTGCCATCACTAACTGAAGCAGAAGCCAGTGTAGATGCAGGCCAGTCAGGTGGCATCACACTGCCTTCCCACTCTCTACCCTCATGGCATGGAGCAGGTCCTGGTGCGTGACCGTAGGACTTGCCTCTCTTCTGAAACCTGAAACATGGGTGTGTGTGGTCAGAAGAACGAACTCCTTTCCTACGAAATACAGATAAGGAAATGAAGCTTCTTCCTAAGACCTCCACTCACTCACCACATGTTAGCTGACAGTCCACTGTGGGTGTTGGGAAACAGGGGCACAGAGGTGGGCGAAGAGCAGCTCTCTGCCCTTAAAGGAACTCTGTCTCACGAGGGAAGGACAGATGAAGAAACCATAATTGCAGTCAGTGTGGTGGGTACAAGGGGGTGACTGCTACAGCAAAGGAGATTGGACTCTGCTGAGGCTGGGACAGGGAGGCTGTGAAGACGATACCCCTTGGGATTGGTCTTGGATGGTGGATCGGGATTCATGGAGGGGCAGAAAAGTACTCTTGGTTGAAGCTCATGCATACATGTGGCAGTCTGAAAGAACAGGGCAAGTGCACATGGTGGCAAGCACTTATCTGGCGGGAACAGAGGCTGTCTGGGGAGAGGAGAGGACATCGGCTGGCTGTTGGGGGTCAGCTCGCAAAGTTCTCACTTGCCAGGCTGAGGACTTCTGACTTGGTGCCGTAAGTGGTGTCACCCTCTCCAACTAGCATAGATGAGGAGGCATCTGGCCATACTCAGGGGGAGCGAGGGTCAGGGAGAGAAGCACTGGGGACGGCTCACTTCATCTATTAAAGTTTTCATTAAACTGTTAGGGAGTTCCTTATTAGTCAGAACTCTTTCACTTTCAAGTGTTAGAAACCCACTCAAAGCAATTTAAACTGAGAAGGGAATTTGTCGGTTTGCATGACTGGGGAAGGTACTGTGAGAGAAAGAGGGAGGGAGGGAGCACAGGAACTGACCTCGCTGGAAGCTGAGACTCAAGGCCACCAGGCCTCCATCCCTGCCCATGACTTTCTTCCACTCATCTCCGCCTGGCTCTGTTCTGCAGACTCCTCTCCCGTGGAAGGAAGATGCCACCCATGGCCCCATGCCTATAAAACCTCTACCAGTGATCTCAGCATGAAGAGGACCTCCTTCCCCTGTCTGACCCCAAGGAGGAGTCCGATTGGTCCTGCTCGGGTCCTTGATATGTGTGGCCGGGATGTGGGAGACCGTGCTTAATCCAGCCTGGACCACACGTCTACCACCGTAGAGTGGGCAGGAGCAGAGGCAGCAGTCCAGCTCCTCAGGACCATGTGAAGTGGATGAAGGAGTTCCCCCCCCCCCAAAGAAAAGGGGGTGCTGTTAGCAGGAGGTATGTGGGAAATGAGCCAGATTGCAAAATGTAGAAGCTACCACTTCTGTGTGCCGAGTGTTCTACTAGATGTTGGGGATTCAGAAACAAGATCCTTTCTCTACTGTCGGATAGCTCCCAATCCAGATGAGGGTTTGGAGAATTAGAAAGTATCATGATGACGATGGCATACGGGGACTCTCCAGATACCCTGGGAACCCAAGAAAGAGGCACCCCACTGAGACTAAGGCAAAAAGAACCCAGGGAAACACTTCCCCCAAAAGTATCCCGACCTACTTATGTAAGATGAATGAGAATGAGCCAAGGGAATGTGGCGCCCTGTGGCTCAGTGGGTTAAGCATCCAACTCTTGGTTTTAACTCAGGTCATGAGATCTAGCCCCGCATTGGGCTTTGGGTTCAGCAGGAAGTCTGCTTGTCCCTCTCCCTCTCTTCCCCCACTCCACTCTCTCTCTTTCCTCTCAAATTAAAAAAAAAAAAAAAAAAAAGCCAAGGGAAAAAAGGAAGAACAAAGTTCAAGAAGGAGGAACATACAAAGTCCTAGACCACACAGAAACGGCAGGATTCTATCGTGGGCAAAAGGGTACAGTGTTTGGCGGTTCCTTGAAAGAAGGACATTCTGTGCAGGGAGAGGAAGTGGTGAGTTCAGATGGCACATTTGGTGGCGGCAGCGGTGGGGTGGGGGGGAGGAGGTTGGCTGTAGGTCAGTCATGTCAGTGGATTAGTGGATTGTTTTGAATCTAGAGGTGGAAGAAAAAGATTAAGCTATGGAGATCGTTGGGATTCATCCCATTGGGTGGCAGCTAGAGCCACAGGAGGATGCTTTCGCTCAGGGAGAGTGCGGAAAGCTGCAGAGCTGGGGAACACCCACAGGAGCTGAGGGGTGAACGCAGAGGGCACAGGAAGGAAGGCGTCTGAGAGAAGAACAAGTGCAGGTTAGTAGCAAATTGTGAGCACCCGATTTGTCCTCTGCATGTGCAATTCTCTTTCATTTGAAAGCATCCAGGAGAGGGACACCTGGGTGGCTCAGTGGTTTAGCACCTGCCTTTGGCCCAGGGCATAATCCTGGATTCCCGGGATCGGGTCCCACATCGGGCTCCCTGCATGGAGCCTTCTTCTCCCTCTGCCTGTGTCTCTGCCTCTCTCTCTCTCTCTGTGACTATCATAAGTAAATAAAAATTAAAAAAAAAATTGTTAGAAAGAACAAATTAACCTTCAAAGGAATGAAAATCAGATTGTCATCAGACATCTCATTGGCAACCCTGATACAAGAAAAGGGTGGAGCAAAACCTGCCGATGGCAAAGAAAATGGCAAGACTACTTGTTATCCCTAGCATCTGTTCCCCCAGAGGATGGCCAGCAAATGGACAGTTGCTGCAGCATGCAAGTAATTCTTCCTTAGTAATACAACCTTGGGTTTTTAGCTGGGCACATGGCCATCCATAATCAAGGTTTCATTTCCAGCCTCCCTTAAGCTAAGTGTGTCCATGTGACCTAAGTTCCAGCTGTCCCTTTCCTTCTTTGCACCTTCTTTCATCCATCCTGCCTCGTGGAAAGCCAATATGAGGCCATCGTCTTGGACCATGAGGACAAGAACCACATCTTACATGTGTCAGAGTAGAAAACTGTGAGGAGCCTAGTCCCCAGAAGTCTTTTACATGAGAATAAAATAAACTTCAACTTGTCTGAGCCACTGCTATTTTGGGTCTCTTATTTATAGCTAAATTTTTAAAAAAGATTTTATTTATTCATGAGAGACAAAGAGAGAGAGAGGCAGAGATACAGGCAGAGGGAGAAGCAGGCCTCCTGCGGGGACCCCGATGCAGGACTGAATCCCAGGATCCCGGGATCACAATCAGAGCCAAAAGCAGACGCTCAACCACTGAGCAACCCAGGCATCCCATAGATAGCTAAACTTAACCCTAACTGATATTAGAGAGAAATTACACCCAGTCAAAATATCAATCAAGTATGAGAATAAAATAAAGTCATTTTTATACTGGTAACAATCCAAAGAGAAGTTAGGACATAGAGGTTTAAATATATTGTTTAAATCCCTAAAAGCAAGTGATAGAAGAAGTAAATAGGCATGTGACTGGCAGGGATTAGGAAAAGAAGAGAAGCAGTGGAAGAAAGCTAAATACATCACCTTTCACTGCAGGGGGGTCAGGAGATACTGTTTAAATTTGGTGAATTAAGCCCAGAGATATTAACATATATTCTGGCATTATGGAAGTACTTTCAGAAGACTAAAGAGAGAAATGCTTGAAAATGATTACTTCTAGGGAACGGGCCTTGGAATTGATAGAGGGAAACTTTAATTTTTCAATTTTACTCTCTTGCACAGTTTAGATGTGTGTTGGCATTTGCATGTATGTAGGAGAACCTCTGAAGGACACATACCTAACTCTTAATGGTGTAACCCTTCAGTGGGCAGGAGGGGACCAATGGAAGAAGGTCTGGAAAACAGATAAAGACCTCACTTAATAATCTCTCTCTATTAAATTTGGTGTTATAAAAATGAGCACTTATAATTTTTGGAAAAAAAAGTGAACATATATCTTTTAGGGATGCATAAAACATAAAAAATATGTTTTTAAAATTTTTAAATAAGATTTTATTTATTTATTCATGAAAGACACAGAGAGGCAGAGACATAGGCAGAGAGAGAAGCAGGCTCCCTGTGGGGAACCTGATGCCGGACTCAATCCCAGGACCCCAGGATCATGACCTGAGCGGAAGGCAGACCCTCAACCACTGAGCCACCCAGGTGCCCTAAACATATATTTTTTAAAGAGAATGAAGAAGGGAAAATAATAGAGATCTGTAGTCTAGAAAATACAACAAGCAGAAGGACAGGACCTACAAGAACTCACTTCCCTAGCAGTGAAATAAGTTGTCTCTTAGCAAGTCTGATTGCCCCTGATTTTGGTTGCTGCCTGGATTTATCTCATCTGTTGTCCTCCATGGCCAGACCTGAGAGGAGTTTAAAGAGAATTCCCCTCTTGGGAGGTGTCCTGCTCAAGTGCCCCACTTCCTCTGGCATAGTTAGAGTTGGAATGATCTCAGGACTGAGCAATCAGAGGCCCCTGTTTGCCAGGCTTGGGATTTCTCTAGTGATACAACTCCCTTAAATCCTAGTTGGCTGTCTGCCATTTCAATTCCTAGGGATGCCATGTGCAAGTAACCAATGCCAGAAATCTTGCCCAGTCATGAAACTTGATTCTGAGCCGGCCTCTTGTGGTTTGTCTCTTAGCAACAGGCTCTGACTATCCATCTAGGCCTTAAGTTAAGATTCTCTCTTGGTATATGGACTTCTGGGGTACACTGTCCAGCATCCATTCTGGACTGAGACCTTGGATTTACTTTGGGAGCCATTCCCCCCACCTCCATTCTTTGCCAAGAGAATCTTGGGATTTTAATCTGGGATTGCTTTCTACCTCCAAATCTAGGGGTACGCCAGTCGGTCTCTTCCCATCTACCCAGCCAATGATTGTTCAGGAGTGGACACTTGATCTATAGCAGTCCAATCAGAGTGAAGCACAGGACTTTTGCTGAAAATGCTAGGACATTATCTTGCTCTTTCTTCATGATATTGAATAAGAAAGCTTGTAGCCACAGAAGCTGCTGTCAGCCAAGAGGGCTATAGAGACTATGAGGCAAGTTACCCAACACTGAGGTAGGATAAGAGAAAGATGGAAAAGAGAGGGGATAATAAACAGATTATGATTACTATGAATTGTTTTCTCTGGCTCCTCCTAACTTCAGCATAGAAAATAAAATTTAGCTTTTGCAATTACATGTAGCACAGAATTGTTTCTAAGTGGTCTTAAATCATTGGTCACAAAGAGACTAGATTTTTCTTTCTTTTTTAAAAAGATTTTATTATTTATTCATGAGAGACACACAGAGAGAGACATCTTTTTTAAAGATTTTATTTATTTATTCATCAGACACACACACATGGCAGAGAGAGAAGCAGGCTCCTCACAGGGATCCCAATGTGGGTATGGATCTCCAGACTGGGATCACGCCCTGAGTCACAGGCAGATGCTCAACCGCTGAGCCACACGGGCATCCCAAGAATAGATCTTTCTTAACAAAGCTAATTTTCCAACCTCTTCTGGTGGTCTAGTTTAAAAGATAGATTTTTGTTATTTTGTAGCACCATACTGAAGACCCCCAATAGTATATCACCTTAAATATCATATTTTTCTATCAAATCCCCAGGGATTTCAATAGCATTTGGCACATAGTCTGAGCCCTAAAGTACAGTAGGAGATTAAACTAGGTGATCCAGGGTTGCCTGGCTGGCTCAGTCAGTAGAGCGTGCAACTCTTGATCTCAGAGTTGTGAGTTAGTGCCCCATACTGGGTGTAGAGATTACTTAAAAGTAAAAAAAAAAATCTTAAAAACGAAATAAGCTAGATGGTCCATTTCCATGAGGATAATAATCTTCCCAGATTGGTTAAGAAATGATTTCTCATTTCTAATTACTTTCCACACCACTTATCCAGGTTCACCTTTTAAATCCTGTTGCTGGGAATCCCTGGGTAGCTCAGCAGTTTAGGGCCTGCCTTTGGCCGGGGCGTGATCCTGGAGTCCCGGAATCGAGTCCCACATCGGTCTCCCTGCATGGAGCCTGCTTCTCCCTCTGCCTGTGTCTCTGCCTCTCTCTCTCTCTCTCTGTGTGTCTTTCATGAATAAATAATAAATAAAATCTTAAAAAAAAAAAATCCTGTTGCTTACAACACCCCTTCTGGTATCAGTGGTGTATGGTCAAGATTCTTTTAGTTGCAAATAAAGCAACCACAGTCAAAGTAATTTAAAGAAGAGGTGGCTTATTGACTCGTGGAATAGGAATGGCAGGGGTATATTGGAAACGAGGATAAATACTGCTCTCTCTTTCTTTCATTGTCTTGATTTCATACTCTGTATCAGTTTCATTGTCTTCCAAATTAGAATGCAATTAGAGAACATTGGCTACTGCTGGCATCCACAATTGTATCTGATAACTCTATGACCAGAGAAGAAACAAACCTCTTCCCTGTCAACCATAGCCATAAAAATTCCAGAAAGGGTCTTGATTGGTTTGTCTTGGGTTGTATGCCCACCTTTCATCCAGGAGGATGAGATGCTGTGACTTGTAACAAATTACACATGCTCTTCAGAAGTTACCTGAAAAAATGAGTACCTGAAGGACTGTTACCTGAAGAAATGTGGGGGAAGGGGACGTTTCGTAGAGGAAAAAAAACAGCCACTGAGGAAAGTGAAAGAAAAGATTGAGTACAGTGGCGAGTTATAATATCGAAATATCGAAATATAAATATATAGAAACTGATGACTCTATATACATTAATACCAATTACAAAGTGCTAGTTAATATGCCATTTATAATTTTCAAAAACCCTGTAACTATGTAAGAACAAATCTAATAAGAATGGCATAGCGGGGGCGCCTGGGTGGCTCAGTGGTTGAGCATCTGCCTTTGGCTCAAGTCATGATCCTGGAGTTCCAGGATCAAGTGCCATTTTGGGCTCCCAGTGGGGAGCCTACCTTTCCCTCTGCCTCTCTCTCTGTTTCTCATGAATAAATAAATAAAATCTTTAAAAAAAAATGGTACAGCGGCATCTGGGTGGCTCAGTCAGTTAAGCATCTGCCTTCACCTCAGGTCATGATCTTGGGGTCCTGAGATTGAACCCTACATCGGGCTTCCTGCTCAGTGGGGAGCTTGCTTCTCCCTCTGCTCCTTTCCCCCACTCATACTCTCTCTCTCGAACAAATAAATAAAATATTTTTTTTGTAAAGATTTTATTTATTTACTCATGAGAGAGAGACAGAGACAGAGACAGAGACACAGGCAGAGGGAGAAGCAGACTCTGTGCGGCCCAATGCGGGACTCGATCCCGGGACCCCAGGATCACGCCCTAGGCAGAAGGCAGATGCTCAACCGCTGAGCCATGCAGGGGTCCCAACATAATCAATAATTAAAAGTATGTTATTGGGGATGGTTCAGTTTCCAGGTAGATGGAGGAGGCATATTTTTCTTTTCTTTTCTTTTAAAGATTTTATTTATTTGACACAGAGAGAGTGTGTGTATACAAGCAGGGTTAGTGGCAGGCAGAGGGAGAGAGAGAAGCAGGCTCCCCACAGAGCAGTCAAAAGCAGACACTTAACCAACTGAGCCACCCAGGCACCTCGACATATTTTTCTGTAGTCTCCTAATAAATACAGAAAAAAAAAAAAAAAAAACCAAACCAAACCAAAACAAAACTTTGGATCATATATATATATATATATATATATATATATATATATATATATATACATTATATATAAAACAAACATTACAAGGCTCTGAAAGATGGAAAGAAGGCAGACTGGCGTACGGAGATAGTGACCTGAAAAATGATACGGTGGTGAGATCTCTGGGTTTTCTTTTTGCTCCATATATCCCTAAAGAAGCCAGCAACCTGGAAACACCAACAGACACAAACAAACAAACAACAAGCCCTATGAAAGCTTGCTCTCTTGAGCTAAAGGATATCAACTTAGTAATACAGATAATTTTGGGCAATATCCACGTTACTAGAGCTAAGTGGTACAGTAAAAACTATGGTCTAATTCCCATGCATGTAGCAAAGACCAAGTGGGGAGTCTAGACTTCTAACCTTACCAGGCTGTAAAGCGGTGATTGACTTTCCCTTTCTCCAACCCATTGGATTGGTGTCAAGGCAAGGCTAAATTTAAAGTCAGAAATTTCATCCCCGCTGAAGGCAATCCCCACCCCCAAGATACACAATGTCAGAGGAAATGATGTACAGAATCTGGACATTCACCTTCACCTGGAAGTAAGAAAGGGATACCACCTCTTTCCTTACCTGAGCATTGTCAGAAGAAGCCACATAAATCAGAAAGTTTAAATAAGATCCAGGGTATCATAACATAATACCCAAATGTAGAAATTTCAGTAGAAAGTCACTTGTCATATCAAGAACAAGGAAGTTGTCAAACTGAGTAGAAGAGAAAGTCAACAGATGCCAACACAGATGACAGACATGTTAACGTCATCTGACAAAGATTTTAAAGTAACCACGATAGGGATGCCTGGGTGGTTTAGTGGTTGAGCATCTGCCTTTGGCTAAGTGCATGATCCTGGAGTCCCAGGATCAAGTCCTGCGCCGGGCTCCTTGTGTGGAGCCTGCTTCTCCCTCTGCCTATGTTTCTGCCTCTCTCTCTCTCTCTCTGTCATGAATAAATAAATAAAATATTTAGAAAATAGTTTTAAAAATATTTTAAATATTTAAAATATTTTTTAAAAATAAAGCAACCATGATAAAAATAGTTCAAATGAAATGAATGAAAATACAGAAACCTTCATTAAAGAATAGAAATGTTTATTTTTAGTTTTTTATTTTTGAGAAAGAGAAAGAGAAAGTGAGAGAGGAGCAGAGGGAGAGAATTTTAAGCAGGCTCCATCTTCAGCACTGAGCCCAATGTGGGGATCAATCTCATGACCCTGAAATTATGACCTGAGCTGAAATCAAGAGTCAGACACTTAACCAACTGAGACACCCAGGCACCCCAAGAAATAGAAAATTTTAGCAAGAAATGGAAGACATTAAAAAGAACCAGATGGAAATGTAGTAGCAGAAATTTTAAAAACTCAATGAACGCAGGGTGCCTGGGTGACTCAGTTGGTTAAGTGGTCAGCTCTTGATTTTGGCTCAGGTCATGATCCCAGGGTTCTGTGATCAAGCCCCACTTTGGGCTCCTTGCTCATTGAGGAGCCTGCTTCTCCCTCTCCCTCTGCCTGCCACTTTCCCCAATTGTGCTCTCTCTCTGTGTCAAATAAATAACATTAAAAATTTTAATTTAAAATTAATTGATTTTTTAGACATATAGATAGATAAATCAAATGGTAATTCTAAAAATATATTCAAGTAACCTACAGGAAGGCAGAAAAAACAAAACCAAAATGGAAAATTGAACAATCTTACATCAAAAAATAAAATGGCAGATTTAATCCACAATATATCAGTAATTACATTAAATACAAGTGGTATAAATAAACCTATTAAAAGACAGAGATTGGCACAGTGGATGAAAAACTGTGACATAACTATACACTATCTACAAGAAATTCACTTCAAATATAATATTATTGTCAGGTTGAAAATAAAAGGATGGAAAAATATAAGTCATGAGGAGATGAAAAGAAATCAGAAGTGGCTATATTAATATCATAAAGTAGACTTCAAAGCAAAGAAAGTGACTGGAACAAAGATGATGAAAGGAGCAATCAACCAAGAAGATGTAACAATACTAATTGTGTATGCACCAAACAACAGAATTACAAAATATGTGAATCAAAAACTGATATAACTGAAAGGAAAAAATAGACAAATTCATGATTATTCTGGAGACTTCAGTGTGTTCAACCATTGATAGGATAAGTAGGCAGAAAATCAGCAAGTATACAGAACTTAATACCATCAAGTATCAGAATATAATTGATATTTGTAGAACACGCCAATGAACAACAGCAGAATACACATTCAAGTGTCCACAAATGTGTACTAAGATAGGGATCCCTGGGTGGCGCAGCGGTTTGGCGCCTGCCTTTGGCCCAGGGCGCGATCCTGGAGACTCGGGATCGAATCCCACGTCGGGCTCCCGGTGCATGGAGCCTGCTTCTCCCTCTGCCTGTGTCTCTGCCTCTCTCTCTCACTGTGTGCCTATCATAAATAAATAAAAAAGTAAAAAAAAAATGTGTACTAAGATAGATCATATCTTGGACTATAAAACAAATGCAACAATTTAAAAAGAATTGAAATAATATAAAATGTGTTCTCCAGCCACCTGGAGAATCAAACTAGAATCAAACTAGAAATCAATCACAGAAAGATAATAGGAAGATCTCCAAACACTTGAAAAGTAAACAGCAAATCTCTAAATAATCCATGGGTCAAAGAAGTCTCAAAGGAAATTTTAAATTTTAATTGAACTAAATGAATATGAAAAAAAAAAACATAAAACATGGAATGAAGTAGTGCTGAAAGAGAAATTTAGGGACGCCTGGGTGCCTTAGTGGTTAAGCGTCTGCCTTTGGCTCAGGCCATGATCCTAGAGTCCTAGAATCAAGTCCCACATATGGCTCCCACAGGGAGCCTGCTTCTCCCTCTGCCACGTCTCTCTCTCTCTCTCTCTCTCTCTCTCTCTCATAAATAAATAAATAAATAAATAAATAAATAAATAAATAAATAAAATCTTTTAAAAAAAGAGAGAGGGAGAGAAATTTATAACACATAGTATACATTAGAAAAGAGGAGGGGGGGGCAGCCCCAGTGGCGCAGCGGTTTAGCGCCGCCTGCAGCCGGGGGTGTGATCCTGGAGACCTGGGATCAAGTCCCACATCAGGCTCCCTGCATGGTGCCTGCTTCTCCCTCTGCCTGTGTCTCTGCCTCTCTCTCTCTAGCTGTGTCTCTATGAATAAATAAATAAAATCTTTAAAAATAAATAAATAAAATAAAAAAGAGGAGGGGTGCCTGGGTGGCTCAGTTGGTTTAGTGTCTGCCTTCAGCCCAGGTCATGATTCCAGGGTCCTAAGATCAAGCCCTGCATTGGGCTCCCTGCTCAGCGGGGAGCCTACTTCTCCCTCTCGCTCTGCAGCTCTCCCTGCTTGTGCTCTCTTACTTGCTCTCTCTCTCTTTCTCTAATAAATAAACAAAATCTTTTTTTTTTAATCTTTTTTTTTAAGAAGAAAAGTCTCAAATCCATACCTCAAGAACTTAAAAAAAGAAGAGCAAAATAAATCTGAAGCAAGCTAAAGGAAGGAAGTAATAAAGAGGAGGCATAAATGAAATTTAACAGAGAAAAACAATAGAGAAAAATCAATGAAACAAAGAACTGGGGATCCCTGGGTGGCGCAGCGGTTTAGCGCCTGCCTTTGGCTCAGGACGCGATCCTTTCGAACCGGGATCGAATCCCACGTCGGGCTCCTTTCGAACCGGGATCGAATCCCACGTTGGGCTCCCGGTGCATGGAGCCTGCTTCTCCCTCTGCCTGTGTCTCTGCCTCCTCTCTGTGTGACTAACGTAAATAAATAAAAATTTACAAAAAAAAAAAAAAAAAAAAAAAAAAAAGAAAGAAAGAAAGAAAAAGAAACAAAGAACTGACTAAAAAGATAAATAAAATTTTAAAAACTCCAGCAAGAAAAAAAGAAAACTCAAATTACTAATATCAGGAACAAAACAGAGTATATAACTATAGACATTGCAGACATTGAAAGGATAATAAAAAATACTATGAATAACTCTACACGTATAAGTTTGATAATATAGATAAACCGGACTGATTTCTCAAAAAAATCTACAACTCACCCAATATAAAAGAGGAAATCTAATTTGACTTACTACTATTAAGTTAAATTCATAATATTAAAACTTCCAAAAAAGAAATCTTCAGGCCCAGATCATTTCACTGGAGAATTCTATCAAAATTCAAAGAAGAATTAATATCAATTTCAGGGATGCCTGGGTGGTTCAGCAGTTGGGCATCTGCCTTCGGCTCAGGGCATGGTCCTGGGGTCTGGTGATCGTGTCCACATAGGGCTCCCTGCAGGGGTCCTGGTTCTCTCTCTGCTATGTCCCAGCCTCTCTCTCTCTCTCTCTTTGTGTCTCTCATGAATAAACAAATAAAATCTTTTTAAAAAATCAATTTCATACAATCTCTCCCAGAAAACAGAAAAGGAGGAAACACTTTTCAATTAATTTTAAGCAATAATATATCAATAATTACATTAAATTTAAATTGCCCAAATTCATCAATTAGAAGACAGAGTTTATAATAGGGTTTGAAAAAATATCCATATATATATGCTGTCTCCAAGAGATTCGTGTTAGATATAAGGGCATAATAATGTCCTTATATCTAACAAATATTCCATGCAAATAGTAACCAAAAGAGAGCTGATGTGGCTATATCATTGTCAGTAGATTTTAAATTGTTTTTAAATGTTATAAGTGACAAAGAAGAACATTATATACTGATAAAATTTTCAATAACAATAATAAACATATAAACACCTAATAAGAGAGCCCCTCAAACATACCAAGGAAAAATTGACAGCAAACTAATCAGTGACTAACCCTCTGGGTTTAAGGAGTCAGTTGGGTCTGGAGAAAAGTGAGAATTGTATATAAAAGGGGATCATGAGGGATCCTTGTGGTCTTGGAAACGTTCTGCCTTTTGACTGTATTAATGTTGATATTCAAGTTGTAATTCTGTGTTATAGTCTTGCCAGTTTTGCCATTGGAAAAAACTGGGTAAAGGGTATATGAAATCTCCCTATGATTTCTTACAATGGCATGTAAATCTACAATTATTTCAAAGTAGAATATTTTATTTAAAAAATGTGTTATTGGCATAGTAATAGACAAATAGATGAATAAAAGGAAAAAATATCTAGAAAGATACCCATATATACTTTGGAATTTGACATATGATAATGATGGCATTGCAAGTGAGGAACTAATGGACTAGTTAGGTAAATGTGAGTAGGGGCTTAATATGGGGGCATATTAGGAATTATCGTTGATTTTGTAAGGTGTAATAATGACCTTGTGGCTGTGTAAGAAAATGTTATGTTTTTTAAAGATATTATTTTATTTTTAAAAAGATTTTATTTATATATTTATATTATTTTATTCATGAGAGATGCAGAGAGAGGTAGAAACATAGCAGAGGGAGAAGCAAGCTCTCTGCGAGGAGCCTGATATGGGACTCAATCCTGGGACCCCAAGATCAAGCCCTGAGCCAAAGGCAGAATGCTCAACTGCTGAGCCACCCAGGCATCCCATTAAAGATTTTATTTTTAAGGGATACCTGGGTGGCTCAATGTTGAGAGGTTGGCTTTGGCTCAGGTAGCGATCCCAGGGTCCTGGAATTGAGTCCCACATCAGGCTCCCCACAAGAAGCATGTTTCTCCCTCTGCCTATGTTTGTGTCTCTCTGTGTGTCTCTCCTGAATATATAACAAAATTTGGGGATGCCTGGGAGGCTCAGTGGTTGAGAGGCTGGCTTTGGCTCAGGTAGTGATCCTGAGGTCCAGGGATCGAGTCCCACATCGGGCTTCCTGCATGGAGCCTCCTTCTCCCTCTGCCTGTGTCTCCCCCGCCCCTCTGTGTTTTTTATGAATAAATAAATAAAATATTAATAAATAAATATCAAAAAGATTTTATTTTTAAGTAATCTTTACATCCAATATGGGGCTGAAACTTAAAACCCTGAGACTGAGTTGCATGCTCTACCGACTGAGCCAGACAGGTGTCCCCCAAATATCCTTATTTTTAAGAGATGCAAACCACAATTTTTGGAGGTGAACTCTCATGAGGTTCATAATAAACTTTAAAATGCATCTGAAAAAATAGATGCAGCAACATGGGAAAATGTTAATAATTATTAAATTTGAGAGTTTTTTGTATGTTTGAAATTTTTCATAATTTCAAATTTCAAAAGGACAAAGCTGTCAAAGATGCTATAGTACAGCATCCAAGAAACTTTCCTGGCCCTGGTGATGTTCAAGTGCCCTCTGGTCCCTACCAACCTGCTGTCAGCCCAAGGCTTGATTTCCATCCAAGTGAATCTTAGTCAGTCTTCTCTGTTTTTACAAGGTAGTCAGTCTATTGTTCCTCCAAAGCCACAGCATCCATCCAAATGTACACCCACTGCTTTTTCAATGACCTGCAACCCTAGGTTTCTCTGGCTGGGATTGAACATGAGGAACAGGTAGGCAGCAGGCTCTAATAGTACCCTCCACTTCAAACTATGGTTGTGGTCCTCACCACCAAGCTAGAAGTTTTGCTTTCTCTCATCTTTAACTCCGTGAACAAGAATTGGCCATAAGCTAAGCTTTACAAGCTTTTGCTACTCATACAGAACTTGCACTTTAATACTTCACTAAGACCTAGGAATGACAGGATCAACCTTCTCACTGATCAAAAAATAATTTCCACAGGGGCAAAATGAGGATATGGTCTCTGTCCCCCCACCCTAACCCACTCCCACACCTTTTCACCTTGTTTCCTAATCATCGGGATGAGCTGGATATACATCCTCCCACTATAGGAACTGAATGTGCAGCATTTTCTTCATCCTCTTACTCACAATGATGTGATTTGCTTGTTATGACTTGGAATGGATGTCTTAATCAGAGTTCCCTTAGTAGTCCCAGACTCCCACTCCGAACTAAAAGGAAATAGTTAACACGTGGGTATGGCTCAGAGGAAGAGAGGAGGTTTAGTAGGACCTTCAGAGGAACTGGAACCAGGAAGTTCTTCCTTACTCTCACTCTAACAATCACTCACTTCCTCTCTCATATTTTATTACTTTATCTCTTCACACATCACCTGCTCCTGTCCCCTCAAACTGCATTCTCTGCATTCTCAGTATATCTTCATATACTGAGCTTCCCTATTGCACCAGAATTTATACAACCCAAACTGAAGTGATATCCCAAACTAATGACCCCTACCCTCAATTCCTTCATGTGTCAACCTTCTTCCAAATAGCTGTGATGAGGTCTGAGGTAGAGCAGGGTCACATCATATAACATGGTCTTCAGGGGCTGATCACTGGAAAGAAGGGAGTGCAGGTAGAGTTTTCATAAAGGAGGAGTATAATCTAAAGATACAATATCTATTATTCTGCCCCCAAAGTTCAACTACTCATTTGACTGACTTATAGTTTTTTTTAAAAAAGAGTTTATTTTATTTTTTTAAAGATTTTATTTTTACTTATTCACGAGGGGCACAGAGAGAGAGGCAGAGACACACAGGCAGAGGGAGAAGCAGGCTCCCTGTGAGGAGCCTGTTGTGGGAACCCCGGGATCACATTCTGAGCGGAAGGCAGACGCTCAACCTCTGAGCCACCCAGGCGTCCCTGATTTGGTTAATAATATCAATTAGTAAGTTGCTTCACTCAATTGCCTTGCCTTTTCAAGATCCAAAAGAACATTCCAGGGAACTATTCAGCATTTTCAAAGAAATAAAAGATATCCTTAGGAGGGAATTGAGATACAAAAATATACGCCGGGATAAAGGAGAGAGAGATGACATAACACAAAATTGAAAAAAAAAAAACTAAAATTCAGTCACAGAATTTAAACTCTCAATGAAGGCTCTAAAGAGCACAACTGAATTGAAGGAAAACTAAGTAACTGTAGTGAAAGACCATTCTGATTTGATGTGTTTGGATATGATTCAGCCACATATCTATGCCACAATTTCTCTTTCATCAGATAAGTATACTTGTCATAAGGAGTACCTGGCTGGCTCAGTCAGAAGAGTATGTGACTCTTGATCTCAGCGTAGACTTCAAGTCCCACATTGGGTGTAGAGATTACTTAAATAAATAAAACTTTCTTTTTTTAAAAAAGGATACTTGTCATATAATGATATGAGCATAGGCAGTTGTGTTTTCTTAAATATTTCCTGCAATAATTCCTGTATCCCATTTTCCTACTTGGAGAAACCATTGGTAACTTAAGTATAAGTAATTCATACAAGCTGGGTTTGGCTGAGTGTGAGAAAAGACTAAACTAGTGCTTAATCTGGTTTCACCTCTTAATTCCAACAGTTACTTTTAAACCCAGCTGTTGGGTGGTGGAAGGGGAGGAGGGCGGGTGTTGGAGGGGCATGGGTGATGGGCACTGAGGCGGACACTTGACGGGATGAGCACTGGGTGTTTTTCTGTATGTTGGTAAATTGAACACCAATAAAAATTAATTAAAAAAAATAAACCCAGCTATTTATAACTCTTGTTATTATTAGCTCTTATAAAACAATAAACTAAGAAATAGCTATAACCATAGACACAAGGCATTTGTGTAAATCATAAATACAGGCATTTAAACTTCTGGATCATTGTCTCCTTAGAAATTAGTCTTCAATCATCCCCAAGTTAATATTCAGTTACTAAGATAAATTTGAAATTCTTTCCTAGAGCACAGAAGATAAGTTTTAAAAGATGAAAATAAAGGAATAGGAAGAGAACAAATGGTTGAGAGCAAGCCAAAGAATTACACATATCCCTGAAAAATAAATACTAACTGGATAAGAGGTAATCAGAGACAAAATTAAATAAAATTTTCCGAAAATAGGGGAGGAGGGAGGCCAACTTATGAAGGCTGAAAGATTTACAAGTTTTCATTCAAGATCAATGAAGAGTATTTAGTTTAAAATTTGAAAATAAATAAATAAATAAATAAATAAATAAATTTTGTATATTGGTTACAAACACAATAATATAGGAATGTTCTTAACGTATGGAACTACAGAAACAAAGAGGATACCAGAGGAAAGAGAAGCAGACAACAAATTTCAATGAATTTTAGGAATATAGGTAGCAGATGGAGGATTAACATCTGATTAAGCAAAATGAACAACAACCTAAAATGTAGCTACACCCTGAAATGCCTACAAATAGGATTAGCAATAGGTGAGCTGATTTACCACTAAATATTTCATAAGAGGCTCAGGACTTGGGAGTATCAGGCACAGTGGCAAGTGGAGTTGAGGTATGATGCTGAAAATTGGTAGGTTGGCTAAAAGTCTAAAATTATGGGTATTGAGGTGTCCATGACTGCTTCCTACCCTGAGCAGGCATATATGTCATAGAAGAACAGTATTATTGTCTAAAGAAAATGAGAACATGCATGGGACTTGGGCATGCCAAAGACAGTGGCTGAGAAAGGTGAGTCAAAGTTAAGCAAAATATTTGTAAAAGAAAAAATTGGACCTCCAATTTCTCTTTTCATATCTCATTTTTAGAGTGCTGTCAGCCAGGGAAAAATTTGAAAGGAGAACTAAATAATATCTTAGAAGAAAAGACCTCTCTGCAGTCCTCTCAGTTTCATTGTGAAGGCCCCAACCTAATAAATCAATTCCTGGTGGTGTGGCAATAAATATTTAACAACCAGCAATCTGGGAGGAAGTGTGCCCTCACTTGTAGCATTTGCTGATGTCCCTTGAAATGTCCATGGACAATTTCAACCTCCCAACGTGATGTCACTGAAAATAGGAAAAAAAAAAAAAAAAAAAGGAAAATAGGAAATAGGTGCACATTTAACTTTTTTGCAAGCTGTTTGCAGCACATCATTAGCAGTTCCCCCATCTGATCATCCTTTTGTGTCACCTGAAGTGAAGCTCAAGGGTTGATTAGTCTCTCCCCCATACACACAAAATAGCTTTTGTGCAAGCTCTAGTGCCTTGTTCTTTTTAAAAATTGTTATTATTGTTACTGTTGTTATTATTATTATTATTACTATTATTATGTTTTGTTTTGAAACATGAACAGTCAAGGATCATCAAATATTTGAGCAAAACCTCCAATATGAAAGAGTCTAAACAAGCAGATAAATAGAATTGGAAAAACAGAGATACTGGAAGCAAAAACAAACAAACAAACAAAAAACTCCCTCTTCCAATTAATATATTTAGAGATATGAGAAGATCTTTCATCCATAAAACAAGTATAAAAATATTTGGAGAAGAAGAAAGAATTTTCAGAATTAGAAACGCGGTAAGAGGAGCACCTGGGTTGCTCAGTGGTTGAGCATCTGCCTTTGACTCAGGTCGTGATCCTGGGGTGCTGGGATTGAGCCCCACATTGGGCTACTTCTCCCTCTTCCTATGTCTCTGCCTCTCTCTTTGTCTCCCATGGATAAATAAATAAAATCTTTAAAAAAAGATAAGAGAATTTAAAAGTCAACAGAATCAGAAGACAAAGAGTAGAAAGTCTCTAAAAAATAATAATAGAGAAAAATTAAAGTTAGGAAATAAAATTAAAGAATCAGGTAAAGATATCTACCATGTGATTAAAGAGAGTCGAGGAAAAGGGCATCTGACTAGCTCAGTTGATAGAGCATGCTACTCTTGATCCCCGTGTCATGAGTTCAAGCCCACATTGGGCATAGATTGCTTAAAAAAAAAAAAAAAAAAAGAATCAAGGAAAAAGGAATGGATAAAAGGGAAACTTTCTATGAATGAAGAACAAAGTCTCTGAATTGATAGATCTTATTCAGTGCCCCAGAATAATACATGGAGGGAAAATACTTTAGACTAAATCATATAAACATGGGGATCCCTGGATGGCTCAGCGGTTTAGCACCTGCCTTTGGCCCAGGGCACGATCCAGGGGTCCTGGGATTGAGTCCCACATCGGGCTCCCGGCATGGAGCCTGCTTCTCCCTCTGCCTGTGTCTCTGCCTCTTTCTCTCTCTATGTATATCATGAATAAATAAATAAAAATAAAATCTTTTTAAAAAATTAAAAAAAATAAATCATATAATCTGGAATATCCAAAGCACTGGAATTAAGGAGAAGATACAAAAACATAACACAAAGAATCACTAATCAAAATGACACCAGACTTTTTAAGGGCAATAGTGAAAATTAAAATGGAGAAATGGACAAAGGAGAAATGCCTTGAAAATTCCAAGAAGAAATTATTTCCAACCAAAGCTTTTATACCCAATAAGCTATCACTCAGATGTGCAAGTGAAATACAGGCATTTTTGGACATGTTAAAAACTCAGAATTTTTATCTCCTGTGTACCAAAAAGCTCCTCAGAAAAATAAAAGAACAAATAAACAAACAAAAGGACATGTGGTCCAAGATATAGGAGATCCAACACAAGAGAGACACTTGGATGGCTCAGTGGTTGAGCATCTGCCTTTGGCTCAGGGCATGATCCCAGAATCCTGGGATGGAGTCCCACGTCGAGCTCCACATGGGGAGCCTGCTTCTCCCTCTGCCTATGTCTCTGCCTCTCTCTGTGTCTCTCATGAATAATTTTTTAAAAAGAGAGAGAGACATGAAAGGAAATCCTCAGACTGATGGTGAAGGAAAAATCCTAGGATAATGGCTAGGCAGTACATTCCACTGCTATCATACAGCATGAAAATTATTTCCCCTCTCCTTGTATGTGTGCTGGCCTTGACTAATAGAATGTCATGGGAGTGATGCTGTTTCAGTTCCAGACCTGCCCTCTGGAGGCCTGGAAGCTCCTGTCTCACTCTTTTGGAGCCCTGAGCCAAGAAGTTTGACTACATTGCTGGAGGGCAAAGTCCAGCCATAATTTGATGTTCTCCATCTGTTGAATTAGAGACAGCATCTGTGGAAGAAAGCTTCCCCAAGTTAGTCTTCCAAAACCTATGGCTTAAAAATCAAACGTGACCTTACAAAGACCACCAAGTGTACAAAAAGGCAAATCCATATGAGTGATAATCAGAAGAATCAATTTATTTAGAGAACACTCCTGCCAAACCCTCCATAAACACCCTCTAAGTACTATCTGGAATTCTCAAATACAAAGACAGAATGGTTGTGTGTAGAATGTTTACAGAAATAAAGAATGCAGGTATAAGGGAAAACATGCATCAGGAAATCATCAGGATTATACAGTTTGGGGAGAAAATAGAACTCATAGAAATGCAAAGCATGGGGTGCCTGGCTGGCTCAGTCAGAAGAGCTTACAACTCTTGACTTTGGGGTTATGAGTTTGAGCCCCATGTTAGGTGTAGAGATTACTTAAAAATAATAAAAAATTAAGAACTAAAAAATGCAAAGTATAACATTAAAAAAACTTAATGGAGATGTACAAAAGAACTATGAAAAGTACCTCATAAACTGTGAAAATAAATTTTAATGAGTGGGCTAATTAGCACATTAGATACTGTTGAAAGTAGAATTGAACTAAAAGAGATCTCGAGAACTTATACATGCAGCATAGGAAGATGAGGAGGAAAAACATAATAGAGAGTTGTGAAACATGAATAATAATAGAATGAGAATGTCTGGCATCCATCTGAATGGAGTTCCAAAGGGTGAATTTGGAGGGAATACAAAGAAGTAAGGTTTAAAGAGATAATGATTGGGAAATTTAAGAATTAGTGAAAACCATGAATATACGGATTCAGGAAGTAAAACGTATCCCAAATATGATCAAGAAAAATAAAGGCATACCTTGTCACATCATAGCAAATCTGTTGCACATCATATATAACTAGAAGATCTGGAAAGCAGAAAGAAAAAGATAACCTACAAAAGAATGATAATTAGGGTAGCAGCAGATTTCACAACAGAAGCCAGAAGACAGTGGAATAACTTCCGTAAAATAAGAAGAAATTATTATCCATTTAAAATTGTTTACTCAGCAAAATACCACCCAATAAAGATGGGAAAATAATAATCTTTGTAACAAACACGTTTATGTGGAATTTACAAAGAAACCGCCCAATAGGAAGTTAAAAAGGATTTAGTTTAAAAAGTAGGAAAGTGATTCCAGGAAAAAGGCAGAAATGCAAAAAGGAATAGTGAACAAAGAGAATGGTGACATAAAGTTAAACCCAAGCAACTACTATCTCAACAAAGTGATACAGGAGTATAATCTGTGGGGATTAAAAAAGAACTGAAGGGGTGCCTGGAAGGCTCAGTCAGTTGAGTATGCAACTGACCTTAGGGTTGTGAGTTTGAGTCCCACACTGGGGTAAATAATTTATATATATATATATATATATATATATATATATATATATATACACACACACATATATAAATTATATATATATAAAGAGCTTACATATATATAATGAATAAATAAATAAAATCTTTTCAAAAAAAAAGATATATTTTGGTATTTTCAGTACCTTTTCAGTAAGTGGTACATTTAATAGTGAACAGAAAATAGTAGTGAATCTTTATGAGTCAAATAACAAAGCATCAAAACATATGCCCCCACACTTCTGGGAAAAGTAAAGTGTATAAAATACAACTCCCTTCACTTATATCTAGTGAAGTGAACAAAAACCATTTAAAAACAGTGGGGGATGGGTGCCTCACTGGTTCATTTGAAAAAGCATGCAACTCTTGATCTCAGGTTCATGAGTTTGAGCCCCACGTTGGGTGTTAGGTGTAGAGATTATGAAAAAAAAAAAAAAAGCCCTAAAAAAATAAAAATAAAAACAGTGGCCAAAAAGGGAGATAGGTACAATTTATTTTTTTTATTAAAAAAGATTTTATTTATTTATCCATGAGAGACACAGAGAGAGAGGCAGAGACACAGGCTGAAGGAGAAGCAGGCTTCAGGCAGGGAGCCCGACACAGGACTCCATCTGTGGTCTCCTGGATCAGACCCTGGGCGGAAGGCGGCGCTAAACCGCTGAGCCACCCGGGCTGCCCCTAGGTCTGATTTAATACCAATACTTAAGCACTCCAGAGAGTGACAGCTAAAGAGCCAGGCCAGCGGAGGAGCAATCTGCATGCAGAGCACAGTATGACAGAACTCCTAATGTCATTTACAAAAGTATGAGCTTCTATATCTAAGAAGGATGGAACCAAATATGTCTTCTTATGTTTTCCTTGTTCTGACCAGAAAGTGATGAAAAATGGCCTATAGATAGAGACCAGGAGAGAAGGGGATGTGAAGTGTGAGACATGAAGTTTTGCAAGCTACAACAGAAGGGAACACCCCATGGCCCATGATGACACCCCCTGTACTAGAATGGGGGTATGCTGGGCACCTGGGTGGCTTAGTGGGTGGGTGTCTGCCTTTGGCTCCTGGGGTCCTGGAATCAAGTCCTGCATTGGGCTCCCAGCAGGGGCTTCTCCCTCTGCCTGTGTCTCTGCCTCTCTTTCTCTCATGAATAAATAAATAAAAATCTTAAAAAAAAAAAAAAAAAACTCACTTTTGGGCAGCCTGGGTGGCTCAGCGGTTTAGCATCTGCCTTTGGCCCAGGGCATGATCCTGGGGTCCTGGGATCAAGTCCCACATCGGGCTCCCTGCATGGAGCCTGCTTCTCCCTCCGCCTGTGTCTCTGCCTCTCTCTCTCTCTCTCTCTCTCTCTCTCATGAATAAGTAAATAAAATCTTAAAAAAAAAAAAAAAGAATTGGGTATGCCCCACACTAGGGTGTAATCCCAAACAGAGTAATCCCAACTTCTGAACCTTTCCCATAAACTCCTTTCTTACCCTTAGGGAGCTCTTTCAGAAACTAGCTTTTAATTGTGAAAAACAAAAAACAAAAACAAAACTTTACCTCGAGTTCTGCGATCCCTTGGCTTGCTTGAGAGTTTTTCAGTTTTTGACAGTTTGCTTGATGAAGTTATTTTTGTATTATTAAATTCTGTAAACTAAAATTCAATAGACTAGTTTTCATTAAGAAAAAGTATTTTCAGCGGAGCCTGGCCAGCTCATTCAGTGGAGCATGCAACTCTTGATTTCAGGGTTATAAGTTTGGGCCCCATGTTGGGTGTAGAGATGACTTACAAATAAATTAAAAAAAAAAAAGCATTTCCCATATGATTCCAATGTTATAAAAAATATATTTCTGTCTATCTAACCCATTTAACATTTAATGATAATTTTTGATGGGTGGTAAGATTTGGGAGAATTTATTGCTGTCTTTTTACTTTTCTGCATTGCTTACACTCTTTATTTATTTTTTTTTTCAAGCTTACACTCTTTAAAAGAAGCCAGTGTCATTTTACAAACACAATTCAGTATGTGTATAAAGAGAAAGAGAAAAACAGAACTAGAGAATTATGACAATAGTCATTTACAGACAGTGCTTACTGTTTATCTGGCCCTGTTCTAAACTCTTTACAGGTGCTAGTTTGAATCTTATGAAATTGCCAATGTTCACTAGTTCTTTAAAAAAAAAAGATTTTATTCATTTATTCATGAGAGACATACAGAGAGAGGCAGAGACATAGGCAGAGGGAGATGCTCCCTACCGGGATCCTGATGTGGGACTTGATCCCAGGACCCCGGGAGGGATCATGCCCTGAGCCAAGGGCAGATGTTCAACCACTGAGCCACCCAGGTGCCCCGTTTGGCTGTTCTTGACCTATGAAACCAACCAACCAATCATTTCATATTATCCAATTTACATTTACTCTTTTAACCTTTGAACAATCCTGAGATGAAGATAAAGAGCCACAGTAGCTAGAAATGCAAAGCGAAGTCAAAGCTGTTCTTCCCCGCAGAGCCCGCAGCCTCCTCCCAGCCCGGTCCCTTGGTCTTGCCCTCCTACCCTCCTCCACAGGTCAGGGTGCCACACAGACGAAGGGGCCATTCTCTGTCCCAAGATGTCTTACAAAGTAGAATTGACGTGCCTTTCACTCCATTTATCCCCTAAATGAGGCCAATCTGGATTCCTAGGAGGCTCAGGTTCTTGGGGCCTTCAGCTGCTGCTGGAGAGCCATGGTGCACTTTGCACTTCCCAGTGGAGTCCCCCATCCATGTCCCCTTCCAGGGCACTGAAGCAGGACACATTCTACAGTTTCATGTTTATTTTCAGAAAGTGATGAAGACAAAAGAAATATATCCAGACACCACTCTCTGTACAATAAATAGCCTCCCCGTTCCAAAAAAAATAAAAAAGGAAAAGGAAAAAAAGCGCGCACGCATACACACAACCAACCCCCCCACAAGACATTGCTTCTTGAGGTGTGCACCATCCCCCTCTTCCTAACCCCTTCCTAGAGACCCCCTGTCTCTGAGCGGGTGGGGCCCAGGCCAGCTGCCCCAAAGTCCTCGGAGTCCTGTCGCCGACCCTGGCTGGCTGGCCGGCTGGTGTAAAATCCACGGTATTTTTATTTTCACACACACACAAACAGAAATGCCCAAAGTTCATTCTACAAAGGAAGACAGCCAAGTCTCCAGTTCCCAGCCTGCCCCACCTGGCCCCCACCCCACCCCACGGACGAGGGGAAGCTCCTTTGTGTCCAAGACCTTCTTGTTCTGTTTTCTGTTCTCCAGCTGGGAACCCACAGCCAGAAGCAGCACCAGGTAAATGACTGTAGTTAGGGCAGAGGAAGGGGCAGGGGACACGCCTCTCAGGTTTCGCAGTGGGCCCGAAGCAGCGAGGGAACCCCAGAAGCCTTCTCAGCCCCGCTCTTCCTCAACCAACTACAAAAGGAGAAGGGACGGAGGGAGCTGGGGCCTCCCAGCCCAGAGTCAGCTGTCTGCATTAGCTGGTGTCCTCCAGCCCGATGACACGGTTTCTGTCATGTCATCGGCTCAATTGGGAAAATAGCTATAAAACTGGCCTTCAGTTTCCTTATCAAAAGGAGAAGGGGCCCCAGCAGGGGAGGAGCTGTCGCCACTGGAAGGATAGGGGGAGATGCGCCTCCTCTTAGAGTCTCCTTCACCCAGTCCTGAGTCACCGGACTCTGGCCGGATGGGGGTGATCTCAGTCCACACCGAAGGGGAGCCCTGGTCCTCTGGCCCCCGTCCCTCTGAAGCTCCAGGACCAGGTTCCATGGGGAGAGTCCGCATGGTGCGGAACCAGCCGCTTGGGCCCATCTTGGGAGGGTACTGGGGGGCCATTGGCCAGCCAGCTCCAGGCGCCAGGACGTCCTGGCCTCGGTAGTAGGACATAGTGGGTCCAGGGGCGGAGGGCAGGAAGGCAGGCTTCATGCTCACTGCCCGAAACTCGGCCTCGTAGCTGTGGTCCCGGGGGCCCCCTAACCAATAGGGCTGGGAAGCCACGTCCTTGGCCTGCCCTGGAAGGTCGGGGTAGAAGCGGCTAGGAACGGGATACTGGTTGGGTAGGAGAGGAGAGTAGTGGTCTCCCCCAAGCAATTGACAGTTGGGTCCAGGCGGGGAGGGCACGCTGGTGTCAACAGATGCATACATGCTAAAAAATAAAAAGAAGAAGAAAAAGAAGGCAAAACAAACAGTGGTCACGAAGAGAACCAGTCACCTGTGAGCCTGCCTATTATTGCATGTCCCTCCCTGGACCCTCTGTGCCTGGCCAGCCCTCCAGCATCCATCCCACCTCCTCCCACCCCCTAGGGGCAAAGACGAGACATGCTCCAGTGTTTGGAGTCAAACCTCCATAGGCCCTTGGTGAGCTAGAACCAGTGGCACTTACGACTCAAAGTTCTCCCGGAATCCTTTGGCAAAAGGGTTATTATCAATTTTCAGCTGAGTGATCTAGAGAGAGGGGAAACAGAGGCACCTGAGTCCTGAGTCTGGGGCTAGGCAACTTCCAAATTCCCCACCAGGGAAGACTGCGGACCCCACTGTCCCGTTCCTGCCCCTCGCAGCTCAGGCCCGCCAGCTGCCCTTACCTCCGCATTCTGGTAGGCGGTCACGGCAATGAACTGGGTCTCTTGGAAGGTGAAGATGTGTGTGTTGGAAGCGTTGCAGGCCGCCTCCGGCTCCCCGTCGTTCACCTCAACGATGTGCAGCCGAGGCTGGTACTTATGGAGAGACTGGAGCACGATCATCTAAGAGAGAGCCGCATGCTTGTAGCCCTCTGGCCAGGCTAGAGGGGACCCTGAGGTCATCACGTCCATTCCCCTGCCCTGCTACCGGGTAACTTCCCCCAGGCCCTCCCGCTCTGGTCCCCAGCCTCTCCAGGGCACCAGTTCTGCCCTCTTTGCCTGTTTCCCACCCCGGGATGTCTACTGTGACCAAGGTATTAGCACAAGCAGGGCTTTTCAGGGGTGGGGCTCTGTTAACAGTATTGCTCAACTAGGAAAGACTTGGTATCCATTCTCTGGGCGGGGAGGGCCCACTGGCACCAACTCTATGCCCAGCATGGTGCACCAGTGACAGTGGCCTGGGGCTCAGTGAAGAAACCCCCAGGGCTGGCTTGGCCCATGCCATCCTGAATGCAACCCCGTGCGAGTCCACTCCCTCCCACCTCATCTCCACAACACCCCCCCCCCAAGGTGAGTGGAAAAAGAACCAAAGTCAGAGAAGAAGAAAAGTGACTTTCACAGAACAGAATCAGTCAGGGGAGGTGGAGGGTGCAAGGAGTCCCACCTGGGTCACATTATTAGAGGCCCCTTTGTTGTTGGTGAGCTTCAGTTTCCCGAACGAGACTTCCTGGCGCATCCAGTGCGCTCCAGTGTTGGGGGAATCTGGGTGGACGTACAGGCGGTTTCCTGTGGACAGTGAACCTCTTTGGCACGCAGCCCCTGGGGACCAGGCCCCTGGTGATGGGCGGCTTCTTCGCCCATTCTAGGGTGGCAGGGGGAGGACCGGATAGGGCAGAGAACTGAGTAGAAGACAGGTTAAAGCAGACTAGAGTAGACAGGACAAACAGAATGGGAGTGAGAAGCGGGAGGGGATAAGGGTGAGACCAGGAATTAAATCTTAGGTCTGGTGGGGCAGGGGCTTGGGGGTTCCTCCTGGATCCACCAGGGGGCGCCCAGTCTCGGAGAGAAAGAGTGCCCACCGCTCCCCAGGGCACTCCTACCTGGCATGCTGCCCTCAGCCTTTCCACACTGCACCCACTTGCCGCTCTGATACCGCCAGTGGTGCTGGTCCACCAAGACCACATCCACGAACATCCGGTAATGGCTGGTGGGCTCCAGCCCCGCCACAGTAAATGACAAGAACGGGAACATCCGCCTGAAAAGAGAGAGACCCCCCAGCATCTGTCAGCCCCCCGACCTCACAGCCAGCTGACCCTGCGCAAAGGCTTTCGGTGGTGTCCTAGAGGCACTTCCATCTGGTGAAAGAACCTACTGGAAATGATAATGGAGTGTGCCAACCAGTTCTTAAACACCACCATATTTTAAAAATTAAATTAGGGCAGCCCCGGTGGCGCAGCGGTTTGGCGCTGCCTTCAGCCCAGGGTCTGATCCTGGAGACCCGGGATCAAGTCCCACGTCCGGGTTCCCTGCATGGAGCCTGCTTCTCCCTCTGCCTGTGTCTCTGCCCCTCTCTGTGTGTGTGTGTGCGTGTCTCTCATGAATAAATAAATAAAATCCTTAAAAAAAATTTAATTATATAAACTTACAATTAAGTACATTACATTATAAGCCAAGGTACTAAATCATCAAAAATCATCACTTCTCAGTTCATTTGCTACAGTTCACTATCATCTCTGCTCTTTTTCTTTTTTTTTTAAAGATTTTATTTATCCATTCATGAGAGATACAGAAAAGCAGAGACAGGGATCCCTGGGTGGCGCAGCGGTTTGGTGCCTGCCTTTGACCCAGGGCGCGATCCTGGAGACCCGGGATCGAATCCCACGTCAGGCTCCCGGTGCATGGAGCCTGTTTCTCCCTCTGCCTGTGTCTCTGCCTCTCTCTCTCTCTCTCTCTCTGTGACTATCATAAATAAATAAAAATTAAAAAAAAAAAAAAGAAAGAAAAGCAGAGACACACGCAGAGGGAGAAGCAGGCTCCCTGTGGAGAGCCCAATGTGGGACTCGATCTCAGAACCCTGGGATCACACCCTGACCCAAAGGTAGACTCTCAACCACCGAGCCACCCAGGTGTCCCTCATCTCTGCTCTAGAGGTGACTTACACCTCTTGTTCCTGTATGACAGAAATACCAGACAGCCACTGCCTGGCTCTTCCCGACTCTGCATTCAGTGATACCACGTGCGAAGCTCAAAATCAGCCATCACGGGAGTATTTACACCACGGAAATCAGCAAATGCTGTGAATCAGGGCTTTTTAAATGTTTCTCTTTTTTCTTTTCTTTTCTTTTCTTTTCTTTTTTTTTTTTTTGGTGGGGTGAGCTAACATGAGGGATAGTTTTACCTCGCCAAGTAAATTGACAGTTCTTTTTCTTTTCTTTTCTTTTTAAGATTTTATTTATTTGGGCAGCCAGGGTGGCTCAGCAGTTGAGCACCGCCTTCGGCCTAGGGCATGACCCTGGGGTCCGGGGATCGAATCCGATGTCAGGCTCCCTGCGTGGAGCCTGCTTCTCCCCTCTGCCTGTGTCTCTGCCTCTCTCTCTCTCTGTGTCTCTCGTGAATAAATAAATAAAATCTTAAAAAAAGATTTTATTTATTCAAAAGAGACACAGAGAAAGAGGCAGAGACACAGAAAGAGAAGCAGACTCCCTGCTGGGAGCCCAATGGGGGGGGGGGGGCCTCGATCCTAGGACCCTAGGATCATGACCCAAGCCAAAGGCAGATGCCTAACTGACTGAGCCACCTAGGCGACCCTCAATGTTTTTCTCTCAGAGGGTCAGTTGCTAGATATTAGCTGCATGCCACTGTTGCTAACCTTAGTCTGCTTCCTGGTGAGGAGCAAAGCCACAAGCCAGCCCCCTCAGGCACTTCCCTGTAGGCCCTCATGCCTCAGTCCTCCAAGCTCTGGTGTGGTCTTGGTCCCCGACCCATCTTTCCATGGCAGCTGGCCATTACCGTGCTAACACTCCCAGCCCTGTGGCACCCACCCTCAGCCTGCCCCATCCTCCCGGGCCTGGTGTCTGTAGTATGGCCTGCCCCAGGCCTGAGCCTTCAGAGAAGTACCCAAAATCCTAGATGGAACTTCCCATCCACCTGAAAGAGTTCTGTTAAGCACAATCCTCACACTCAAAGTCCTGCTTCCCAGGAAAAGTGGAGGAAGTTGAGGTTGGGATGCTGCCCTAACCTCCATTGTGCCAGTGTAATAGATTCTGAGAAGGAAGCACTTCCATACCACAACCATCTCTGTCACTTCCACCATCTCCACCCCCACCTGCACCATCACTACAATCCCACCTTCACCAACACCCCCCATCACCACTATCACGACGACCAACATCACCATCCCCACCTTCACCATCACTACAACCACCACCTCCACCAACACCCCTCATCACCACTGTCACTACAACCACCATCACCACCCCCATCACCACTATCACTACAACCACCATCACCACCCTCACCTGCACCATCACTACAACCACCACCACCATGGATACCCTCCATCACCACTATCACTACAACCACCACCTCCACCACCACCCCCATCACCACTATCACTATACCTATCACCACCATCAACACCCTCCATCACCATCACTACAACCACCACCTCTACCATCACTGCCCCCATCACCAAACCATCACTTCCATTATCACCATCACTACAATTATCCTTTCCACCACCAGTACCAACACCAATACTATCGCTAATTCTAATGGGATAGCTTTTCTTTTCAAACCCAAAGAGGAAGAACAGAATTTTCAGGATGGCAGACCCAAATCCTCATCAGAACTACTTTTCATTCCCACACACTTCTCCCCAACTCCTACGAGAAGTCATGGGAAGAAAGACACCAGTCTATGAGTCAGGAAACCTGGAGGAGGGAGAGTTCCAGAGGCCTAGGAATACTTTGGGGTGCACCCTAGTCCCCAGAAGCTCCCCGAGCAACACCATTAATAACCTTGGGAAAGTCTCCCCACAGTCCTGTCTTCTCCAGACTCTCCTATGCTGAGAAAAAAAAAAAGAGACTCACTATAGCCCCTATAGCCCCCATCCCCTGGAGTAAGTTAATTCCCAAAGCAAACCTGCTTCTTCACACAAAAATGGAGACAAGAACTCTTATCCATTTTTCCTCTGAGAGCTGTGAAGCAGTTTGAAAGATGTGAAACTCAGCTCATCCGGTCCCTCCTCCACCCAACCCTCTTGCAGGCCCAGAGCTATCAAGGCCCTCTCGCCTGGCGGAAGGACCCCGAGCAAAAGTCCAGGCTCTAGCTCCAGGCTCTGGGTTTCAGGGGCTCAGTGGGCCAGTTGGCTTGAGAAATCAAAGGTCAGGGATGGGACCTGGAGCGATTAAGGCTGCTGGGACAGTATTTTCAACGCATCTCTACTACCAACTCATTCTATGACAGTGGTCAGGTTGCTCGGGTTTTTTGTATTATAACCAGTTCCTATCCAAACTTGTATGAATAAAGGAAGAAAAGGATATATTCATTGTGCCTCTCCTTAGCAGCAGCCAGTTCACCTGAGATGTAAAATGTTATTTCCAATTTTATACTCAAAGAAAACAAGAATCGGAGAGCCGAGGTGACGCTCCTTGGTGGGAAACAGAGTCTGTGTCTCCTGACATCGGCAACCATGCTGTGGTGTTCATCTCTCTACCCTGCTTATCTCTGGTGGAGGGAAGTGAAGGAGACACGGGAAGAGGATGGAGGAAAGGAAGAGGAGAAGACAGGTCTCGTTTCACCCTAAAAGTCTAGAATCACTGCCAGCTGGAATCCCAAAATAGCCCCTGCTTTACATGACACTTTGCTGGGAAGGAACAGGGTCTGGTGCCAAACTAAGCTCTCCAGAAAGACCACTTATCATTCTGCCCTGAGAGGACAGAGCCCAGGACTCTAAATTCCTCCACTGCTGCTCAGGACTATCCCATCTTGAAATGAGATAGTCCCATCTTGAAATGACTCGCAGGGTCATCATACTACACCCCCGCCCTATCCTGAACACCTCTGATACGCTCCAATTCACCATCATCACGTACAAATCACAAGGAGGCAGTTTTTTCTAAGTCATGTTGGCAAGATGTTTTAAAACTGATTATCTAATGCCAATGAGTCTGTGGGGAAATGGGTGCTCTCACACACTCTTCGTGGGGGGTGTAAATTAGCAGCATCTTTCAGAAGGATACTCCGGCAGTGCCTCGGGCCTATCGAACTGTAAACTGCTCAGGCATCAAAGGATCTCCTCCTTCCATCAACCTCAGACCCAACTTAGTAGAAATCGGACAGCCGCTAGCAAATAGCCAACAGAAAGTAAAGCTGTATTCATCTGCCCCAAGAGAAATGAAGCCAGTAAGTCCAAATTAAAGCAGGCTTCAAGCTTCAATAAACAAACAAACAGACAAACAAATTGTTTTAAAGATCTAAAAAGTTCTCAAGGTCAGGAATGTAGGCAAGGGGAGGCCACCATGGCTATGAGGCCAGTGATCAATGATGGAGGACAGGGTGGCACTGTATTGTTTTCTCGACCGCTAAATTCACACATGCACACATAAATGCAAATTGAGCTTCTTAACAACAGAGCTACCCAAAGTTATCTTAATTATAATAATCAACTAATCACACCCAGAAAAGTGGGGATTGCCAGCAACGAATGCACACCCACACACCCACACACACAGACGCCCGCCTCTCTCTTCCTCTACTGAGAACGTCTACCATCAACTCTTCGATGCACGCTGACACATTCACAGCACACACACACACACACCCAGCACCACACCAAAACACAGCACAAGTCCGGGGTAGACACCCCGAATCTCCACAAACATGCAGAGTGGAACTCCAACATTTCCAACTGTCCAGTCCAACATTGGGTCTCACTTTCTCCTCCCCACCTCAGAGACTGGGTCAGGCTCTGGTGCTGGGAAGTGCCATCCCTCAATGCCCAATCCCGTTGCTGCCCATGGAGGACAGACTATGTCACTTGTCCATACTGAAGGAGGGGTCTTGGGTGAGTGGGAGAGGAAGGATTTGGGAGGGAGTGAGTCAGCCCAAGGCAAAAAGGCCGTGGGGCTGTGGGTGGGCCTGGGCTAGGAGGATTTTTCAGAAAGGAAGAAGGCCGTGGGTGATGTGGTAGTGACTGGCAGGTCACTGGAACCCACAGAGGGACAGTCCGCCCTCCAAATGGGAGAGAAAGGGTGCTGTTCTCTGAGCCCTTGATCTTCAGAAGCCAGTAGCAGAAGGAAATGGCCGCCGAGTTCCCAGATCTCTGGAGCCCAGGTTCAGGTACCTGGGTGATGTGGGCTGGTGGGGCTGAACAGGGGCCTCTGTGTTCTCTGTCCCCTCCATCCCACCACAGGGCCTCTGAGGTCTGATTTGAGGGGAGGGACCAAAGAAAATGGTGAGGGGCCACTGCCCTCTTCCAACGGGGACCCCATGGTGTCGGAAGCCATCCCTCAGATAGATGGAAAGCATAAGGATTGTGAAACACACATACACACACACACAATTATGAAATGATCAGGGAAATTTGATGATATTTATGAAATTCTTCGCAGTATTGCTAACAATATTGTGTTTACTTTTAAAAAGCCATTTTTAGGGGACCTGGGTGACTCAGTTGAGTGTCCAACTCTTGATTTTGGTTCAGGTCTTGATCTCAGGGTCATAAGATGGAGCCCCATGTCGGGCCCCATGCTGGGTGTGAAGCCTGCTTAGGATTCTCTCTCTCCCTCACCCCCCCAATAAATAAATAAATAAATAAATAGACTTGTAAAAAACTATGTTTAGATCTACATAGAGAAATTTTAAGAATGAAGGAATAGGGGATCCCTGGGTGGTTCAGCGGTTTAGCGCCTGCCTTCTGCCCAGGGTGTGGTCCTGGGGTCCTGGGATCAAGTCCCACATCAGGCTCCCTGCATGGAGCCTACTTCTCCCTCCGCCTGTGTCTCTGCCTCTCTCTCTGTGTCTCTCATGAATAAATAAATAAAATCTAAAAAAAAAAATGAAGGAATATAATGCCTAGGATCTACTTACTAAATACTTAACACCATCACAATGCAATTGCAGACTAGGCGGTGGGAGGCAGAAGCAAGGATAAAGAAGAAACAAGATTGGCCCAGTGGTAACAACTGTTGAAGCTGGGTGATGGGTAGATGGAGGCCTGTGAGGTTTTTCTCTGTACTTTTGTACATATTGGAATTTTTCATAATAAAAGAAAATAAGTGTATGGATCTAAAGGGGAGACAACAAAACTTGTCAAGAGAGAATTATTCAGCAAGAACATAAAGGAAAGAAGGAAGCCACAGGGGTAGTGGCGGTGACCTTGCAGAGACACATCCCCGTGAGACACCCCCTAACCAGGCTGCGGGCAGCCCACAGCCGGCCCCACACCCACCGGATCCCTGAAGTTCTGGCCAGTGGTCTGCCCAGCCCACCCCTCAAGACTTGAAGGGCAGGGCCCTGGCAGCAGGTTGTAGGGAGACCTCGGCCAGGCCCCCAGGATGGGAGGGCTTCCTGAGTACCCAAGAGGCCTGAGTTCAGGTCTGCTGTGTGACTGAGGACAAGCCACCAGCTGTCCCCATGCCTCAGTGTCCCTAGCTGTGAATGGGGAGACCTCTCTACGTACGGAGCACACGGTGAAAGAATGGAAATGAAAGCACTCTGAATGCATCAAGGCCGTTGGACAGCAGAGGCGGCTGTTTTTACTCCTGGCCTCGAGGGGCTGGGTTCGGGTGCCTGTTCTGCCAGCGACAGGTGTGCTGTGTAACCTCGGAAGAGTCTCTTCCTGTCTCTGAGCCCATTTCCCTGTCTGTGAAGGAAGGGGACTGGAGAGGATCTCCTGGGTCCCCTCCAATTCAGACCTGAGAGGACTAAGAAGCCTGGGCTGTGTGCCTGGGAGCACTCAGAGGGGGCTAGGGTTGGGGGGACGCAGAGAGGAATTATCAGAAGGCTGAGGGCATAAAGGCCACACCAGAAAAGAAAAGGCCAACTTTCCTGAGTTCATCCCAGAGAAAGAGGAACAGCTCAGCCCCTTGGAGCTATTTGTGGTTGGTGGACCCATCAGTCCATCCCAGGCCACCCCACAGAAATCCCTGGAAAGGAAGAACGTCCCAGCAATGCCTAGATGGAATGCCAATCCCCCTGGGCCTGCATGGCTTCCCTACCCTTTTCCTAAGCCCCACACTGGGTATCTGCCCTTCAACTCCTCCTGGCCGCACTGATGACACAGGTCCTCCACGCAGAGGTCCTCCCTGGTCCCCTGCTGAGCAGGCCCTTCCTGGGAGGGATGGGTGCAGGCTTTCACATGCCAGACCCAGGCAGGGCCCACTCGGCATTGCTTACTAAACAAATACCGCACCGGTGGCAAGTTTCTCTTTCTTTCCCCGGAAGCAGTACCCTTGGCCCCAAACCCTACCCCTCTTGCACTGGGCTCAGGGGACCCTGAGCCATGGACCCATGGGTTCCCAATGCTGGATCCTACCCTGGAAAGTATCTGGCCAAGGGTGAGGCAAGACTTTCAGGGGACAGACCTGGGAGGGAGCAGAGTGAGACTGGCTGCCAGCTGGGGCGGGTGGGTTAGCTTCACCTACTCAGGCCCATGGGTATGTGTGCTCTCCGGTGGGGCCTGTGCCTAGAAGGGATCTGTGCCCCCCACACACTTTACCATCCCCCCCAAACACACTCACACCAGACATATGAGCTCTCAAAGTACTACCGGAAAGGAAACTTGGCAACTGCTCCTCCATGTCACCAAATCCTAGGGCTTACCCACCTCCCAAAACTGACCTGTGCACAACAGCAGCAAAAAGCCTGGGAGAGGTGTGCGGTGGGAGGGTGGGAGTAAGAGAGGTGGGGGTAGAGTGGGGATAAGAGAGGTGGGGGGGTAAGAAAGGTGGGGGTGGGATGGGGGTATGAGAGGTGGGGGGGTGGAGCTGGGTTACTGGCCACAGCACAGGACCCTGCCCTCTCTCCCCCATCTCCCCACACATAGGGGCAAAGAGGGGTCCTGCCCCATCAAATCCAAAACGCAGCCCCCCTCTGCTCATGGGGCCCCCCCATCGAGGTAGAAAGTGGGGCAAGGGCACACCCCAATTCTGGGTGAAACCAGAGGTAACTTCTCCCTCAAGTAACTTCGCATTGCACCCACTCTCTCCATCTCCCTCCTGAGTTCTGCCTGTTGGTGTAACTTTCTGGGAGAAAACAGCCCCCAGAACTTTCCTGTCCGCGCTACAACTCCCTCCCCGCTTCCCCCAAAGCCTAAGCCCCACTGTGAGCCGCAGGGAGACACTAGCAAAGTCTAGACTGGAGAGAGGAGAGGAGAGGGGAGAGGGGAGAGGGGAGAGGGGAGAGGGGAGAGGGGAGGAGAGGAGAGGAGAGGAGAGGAGAGGAGAGGAGAGGGGAGAGGAGAGGGGAGAGGGGAGAGGGGAGAGGGGAGGAGAGGAGAGGAGAGGAGAGGAGAGGGGAGAGCGGAGGAGGGGAGAGGGGAGAGGGGAGAGGGGAGAGGGGAGAGGAGAGGAGAGAGGACCACCCCCGCCCCGGTCCGGCGGGCGCGCGGGTCCCAGGCTCCCCGGCGCCGGCGTCGGCGGCCGCGCGTCTCACTCACCGCCCCTGCTTGGTGATGATCATCTCCGTCTGGTGCTGATTGAACTTGGACCACAACAGGTGGTTGTTGAGCGCGACTCTCAGCTTCCCCGACACCTCCAGCCCCGCCGGCAGCGCGTAGTCCTCGCGCGGCCCCGCGTAGAGCCCGGAGCGCGGGTCGGGGGCCGCGTAGCCGTCCCCGGGCTGGTAGCCCTCGGCGCTCGCCGCGGGCGGGAAGGGCTCGCCCACCCCGGGGAAGCCGGCCGCCTGGGGCCGGGGCGGGTAGGCGTAGGCTCCGAGGAAGCGGCCCGGCGGGGCGGGCACCAGGGCGCCCCCGGCGTAGGGCGCCCCCAGGCTGGCGCCCCCGCGACGGTCGGCCGCGTCCTGGGCGCCGGGCTCCGGGTAGAAGTAGCGGTTCTGCGGGTCGGCGCCGGGCGCCCGGCCCTCGTCGCTCGCCGGCATCGGCTCGGTGCCCGTCAGCATGTCTCCGCAGCCCCGCGCCACGATGCCCATCCGGGGCGGGCTGGCACCTTCCCGCAGCCGTCGGGGACCGGCCGCTCTCCGCGCGGGGGCGGGCGCGGGGGCGCGGGGGGCGGGGCCCGGGCGCGGGCGCGGGGGCGGGGGCGGGGGCAGAGGCCCCCAGCGGAGCCCGGCCTCGGACGCCTGGGTCCTGCGCCCGCGTCTGGCGGGCGCGCGGCAGCTCCCGGGCTCCCTCGCCAGCGGGCCGCTGTCACTAGCGTCGCGGCGCCTTTGCTGTGGCTTTATGAAGCTCCCTGGGCTCCCCCCACCCCACCACCTCGGCGCCGCCCCGCCTCACCCCGCCCCCTCGTGGCTAATAGTCGGCAAATTCTATGCAGTAGCGGAGGCCTGGAGGCCCCCACGGTGTGGCGAGTCCCCGCGCGCCGCGCAGCTCGCCCTTAAAGACCGCCTTCTGGAAGAGTCCACCCGTCCGCCTGAAACGCCAGCCCGTTCCTCTCCTCTGGACCCTCGTGGACATTCCACCCATCCTTCAAGGCTCAGCTCAAAGGTCCCCTCCTACAGGAAGCCTTCGGTGATGGCGATGGCCCGGATGGGACTCACAGGGCGTCTGGCAGCGCTGGCAGGCAGCTCAGAGCGACCAGCAGGGTCTGCGCTCAAGTCCCAGCCGCTTAGGCCCGGAACGTTCAACGGATCTCCTGAAGCGCTCCGTGCCCCCAGGCCCTGTGCTAAGTGGCTCCCCCCCCGCAGTGTTCGTGTTCTTCCTCCAGCCCAGAGACCCAGGTGGGCTCTGTCCTATGCAGCTTGTTCCTCCAGCCCCCAGCTGGGAAGCTGGCCCGCAGCAGGCACAGATCCTTGAAGGCGACTGCATGGCTGCAACCGCAGATTTGCAGGGCCCTGGGCCTGGGAAGGCAGCAAAAGCACCAAGAGTGCAATGACCTGTCGCTGCTCAGAGCCTTGGCCCTGGCTCTGCCTGTCACTCAGGTATGTGTGACCTGGGCAAGTCACTTCCCCTGCCTGAAAGGCAGCCTCACCTACCTCATCCGTGGAATGGGGGAAACACACTGATCTACTTTTCCGAGGGGCTGTGAGCCTTACCTGAGAGGCTGGGCCTGGGCAGCACCTGGAGCCATCTGGAAAGCTACTCCAATCAGTTTCAGAGCTGGCTCACAGGAAGGACACCCACTTGTCCTGCGTGATAGGACCACCAGACCAGAGCTTTTCTTGCTCTTCCTTTTCTGTTGACTAACACAGAGTCTTTTTATGAAGAAAACAATCCCCCCTCCAGTTGAAAATAGCATCTTTGAGAGTTTTCCTGCATATAAGATAAAACATACTCATAGCAAATTTAAGCAGTAAAAGTAAAAATAGGACTGTATAAACCACCCCGAATCCCCCCCGCAAGAGGCAAACAGAATTATGATTTTGGTGAACACCCCTCCAGACATCACTCCCTGCACACAGCCCTTCTGTCTTTTGTGTGCATGCACACACACATACACACACACAATTTTATATAAATACCACATGTGCTGCTTTGTAATGTGTATTTTTTTTCACTCAACAAGGTGTCATGGAATTTTTTACATATAGATAAAGATTTACATTTTTAAGAGTGTTTTGAAAAATACTTTCACATTTTCATCATGTTAAAGGTTAACCTCTCCTTTCCCCACTCCCTCCCAGACCTGGCTTCTCCCCTGGGGGCTGCCCCATCTCTACATCTCTGTCCCAGCCCAACAGGGCTTCACCCGTAGGGGTCCACGGGGACTCTCTGCTCCCAACTAGAGCTGAACCGAGAGGCAGGCTGGCAGGTGAAGGCAAAGCTGGAGATCCCAGGAGGTGGGCATGACCCAGGGAGGGTGGGGGAAGAGAGAAGCAGCCCATCCTCTAAGGATGGAGACCAGGTACACGACAGCACGAACACCAGGGACTGGCACCTCCTACCCCTTTACCCACCATTTCCCCCATGCCCTAGGGAGGAAGGAAGTTTCTGCCTGCTGTTCCAAGTGAGGCAGCATTGCCTGAAAGAGATGGCGACCTTGGGACCCTTGGCTACTTTTTGAGAAACATGAGAGATTTCAGTATGACTTCCCTGAATGACTAATTTCCCCAGGAGACTTGAATGCTGACATCTCTTTGGGGGGACATTTTTGCTAAGTACTTGGCTGTGGAAGGCCAAAAAGAGTCTTGTTCCTCCCTCTCTCCCCCTCCTTTTTTCCACATTAATCGTCAGATCAAGAGATCTATCCATCCCCCTGCCCCGGAACAGGATGCCCCAAGCTCCCACGCAGGTATCTAGGGCAGGGGGTATTATGAATCTCAGGATCAGATGGGCCTGGGAACACGTCCCTGGAGGAAGACAGAGGTTATAGGGGCAGTCTCTCTTTAACCTGATGGGCTGTTACGGGATCGTCAACCCCAGATTCCTCACCCCCTTACTCCAATTTCTTCCACCCAAAAAAGAAAGTGCTTGTGAAAAGCGGGGGCTGAGTGGCCCTAGTGTCACCACTGCCAGTCCCGCCCCTCTGCCAGCTTGGGTGAGAAGAAGAACCCTGGCAGTGACACCTCCTCCTCCTGTTGCCACCTCATCCTCTTCCCAGGCCCCAGGGCTGGAGAGGTGGGAAAGGAGGAGCAGGAGGCCAGGCCCCCTGGGATCCCTTCACTTCCCCATCACTGTCCCTCCTGGCCCCTCTCCCATCCCATCCACATGCTGAGCTTCCAGAAGGCTGGTCCACCAGGATAAGCAACACAAGGTGTGTGTCCAGGATTTGAGAGTCATGGTCTCCAATAAATATCACATGTTATGACACAAGCTGGATAGTGGATATGGGAAACTGAATGACCCATCAATTCATGGCCACCATTCATGGCCAAGCCCAGCAGGGCTGGAAACCTGGCCTCTTGACTCTTGATCTAAGTGTTCTTCCCACAAGAATGTCTGCCTTCCATTTTGAGTCAGAACAATAATAATTAATGAGGGGATCCCTGGGTGGCGCAGCGGTTTGGCGCCTGCCTTTGGCTCAGGGCGCGATTCTGGAGACCCGGGATCGAATCCCACGTCAGGCTCCCGGTGCATGGAGCCTGCTTCTCCCTCTGCCTATGTCTCTGCCTCTCTCTCTCTCTCTCTCTCTCTGTATGACTACATAAATAAAAAATAAAAAATAAAAATTAAAAAAATAATAATAATTAATGAAAAGTCATGCTATCCCGTTGCAAACGGTTTAGGAAACAGAAAAGAAAATTGTCCCTAACCCACCAGCTTGGACGCTAGTTTTCTTCACCCTGTTGTCCTATGTACGTTTTCGAGGTTCCTTTTCAAACTGATTTAAGACTCAAAATGAGAGGCACCTGAGTGGCTCAGTGGTTCAGTGTCTGCCTTTGGCTCAGGGCATGATCCTGGGGTTTTGGGGTCGAGTCCTGCATTGGTCTCCCCACAGGGATCCTGCTTTTCCCTCTGCCGATGTCTCTGCCTCTCTCTGTGTGTCTCTCATGAATAAATAAATAAAATCTTAAAAAAAAAAAAAAAGAAGGGGGTTGCCTGGGTGGCTCAGCGGTTGAGTGTCTGCCTTTGGCTTGGGACGTGATCCTGGAGTTCTGGGATCAAGTCCCGCATCAGACTCCCTGAATGGAGCCTGCTTCTCCCTCTGCCTATGTCTCTGCCTCTCTCTGTGTCTCTTATGAGTAAATAAATGAAAATCTTTAAAATAAATAAATAAGGGATCCCTGGGTGGCGCAGCGGTTTGGCGCCTGCCTTTGGCCCGGAGCGCGATCCTGGAGACCCGGGATCGAGTCCCACGTCGGGCTCCCTGCATGGAGCCTGCTTCTCCCTCTGCCTGTGTCTCTGCCCCTCTCTCTGTGACTATCATGCATAAATAAATAAAATCTTTTAAAAAATGCCTATTAAAATAAATAAATAAATAAATAAATAAATAAATAAATAAATAAATAAAAATAATAGAATCTTAGAAAAAAAGACTCAAAATGAGTGAGGCCCCTTTGATGTCACACAGCACCTGCCACAGCTGTAGGTCACAGACTGTGCCAGAAGGCTCTTGCAATGTGGATTCCTGCGACCTGCCTCGAGGGATTCGGATTCCTAGGTCTATGGCTGGTCCCTAGACCAGTCGTTCAAGAAAGACTCCAGGTGACATGGGCTCCAGGGAGTACACACATCCCACTCTTGGCTCCCCTCCCATTTCACTCCTCCACCCCCGAGCCCTGGGCCATAGAGGGACCTTCAGTGTCCCTGACCTTGCTTGCTGTGTGCCTCAGTGCAGTGGATGGACAGGTTTCAAGGCTTGAGGACGGCTGCCACCCGCAAGGGGAAGATTTTCTTATCGAAGCTTCAGGACCAGATAATTCCTTCCTTCCCCCAGAATCAAACAGCTACCCGGGTCTGGGTCTTCTTAAAATGTATGAAGTGTCGGGGCACCTGGGTGGCTCAGTGGATTAAACATCTGTCTTCAGCTCAGGTCGTGATCCTAAGGTCCTGGGATCAGTCTCCCTGCTCAGCAGAGAGTCAGCTTCTCCCTCTGCCCCTGCTTCTCCTGCCGTGCTCTCTCTTGCTACCTCTCTCTCTCAAATAAATTTTTATATATGGAGTGTTGAACTCCCTCAGGATCCAGAAGGCTCCTGAATGGGCTCACTCACATTGCACAGTGCTGAGCAGCCAGCTGGGGGCGGGGGAGCCAAAGGTGGGGGCTGTGGAGACTCAGAGGCCCCAGGCCCCAGGCCCCAGGCTGTTTCCCCTCCACCCTGGTGGGCCCAGCCTGAGAGGGTAGCTGGGCAAAAGAGAGAGGGACAGCACGTTGGGGATGAGGCAAGAAGGGAAAGAGAGCCAGTGTGAGGCCTGGGCCCTTCTGAAGGAGGCATTTAGAGGTGGAGGGGGGCAAGGGCCTTAGTGAGGAAGTCTCAGGTGGGGCAGGAGGGGGTGCAAGACAGAAGAGAGGGAGCCTGAGTGAGAGGGAGGCCTACTGAGGCAAGGCTGCCTGTGAGTGTTGAGGGTAGGGCACAGGGAAAGGAGGGCAGGCTTGGAACCCCAATTCCAACCTTCACCGGCTGTGTGGCCTATTCCAGCAGCTTAACCTCTCTGGTTTCCTTGCCAGCAAGAAGAGCCAATAGACCTGCCGCAAGGACAAACTGGGTGAACTGGATCTCAGGGAGCTGTGAGGTCGTGTAAAGGTGAGGGGTTTAGCCCCAAGACAGGCCTGGATCAGAGGCATAGGCTGGGCTAAACTGCCTCTTCTCTTTCTTCCAAGCTGTCTATGTCCTACTCTCCTGCCTCCAAGGCCCATGGGGCCCTCACAAAGGGTTCTTCGAGCCAGCCTCCAGCCTTCCACGAAGGGCCCTGGGCCTCATGAGAACTTCTGTGTAAGACTCCACCTCAAAAAGTACAGGCCTCCCCCCTCCTCCCCGAAATGCCCATCCCCCATTCCCAGAGACTCATGTCTCTGAGGCGGGTGGGGGGGCGGGTGCGGAACTCTGGGATCACAGAGATCAATTAGGCTCAGCCCCTGCCCCCAAAGAGCTCCTAGCAACATGATGCCAGAGCCAGAGTTCTGGGTCCCTGGCAGCCCACCAGCCTGTGCATATACATGACCCACGTGTGTGCACACACAGCACACACACAGCTACGCTAGACAAACCTGTGAGCCAGTGCCCACAGGCACACCCATTCTCTTGTCCTACATCCAGCCTCCCTGACTCTGCTCACCCCTCACCCGCCCTAAATGCCCTCTCCCTTGGGGCCCAGATTGCCAGTCCTTCAGAGAGCATGGCCGGAACCATCGGATTAACAGCCAGGGAGGGCAGAAGGGAGGGTGACATGCACCTGTAGGATCCCCTCCCCCCATGACAGCTGCAGGAGTTCTGTGTCCCCAGCACCCAGCACCCGGTGGTCAGCGTGGGCTCATCTCAAGGTCAAAGGCTCTGGGTTCTCATCCCCAGGCTGGCTCACCCTTCCCTGCCCCACACCCCTCAAGGCTGGACAGCCCTTACCCTTTGGCTCCAGGCCATGCCTGGGTCTTCCTGCATTTCAGTCCTTCCTTCACCCTCTGTGGGCACCTATCAGGGACCATCTCTTTTCTTGGTCTCTGACTGTTCTCACCCCCGCCCCAGCTCTTCACACAAGACCCACACCCCACACGCCCCGCATGCATCCACACAGCACCCCACCCCAGCTGTGCTCCCAGGCCAAGTCTCCTGTGTCCTCCTGAAGGGACACTAAGATACTGGGTACTTGAGCATGTCTGTAATCATGGGGGCATGCCCCAGGTTATAGATGGGCGAACCCCAGCTTTAGGGAGGCCCTGGGAAGAGGCTGTGTTCCCTCCCCCCCCCCTTCCTGGGGAATCTCAGCAGACAGGCCCTTAATCTCAGGCAGGAAGCAGGGTCCGGTTACCAGGAGGGGGTGGGGAACACCCTGGGCTTTGGGTAAAGGGAGCTTGGGGTGAGGGGGCAGTGTGGGGAGATGAGGGATGAAAAGAAGGGTGAGTGGGGGGCTAATCGAGTTAACCCCTTCACAGCCAGGCTCCTGTGCTCTTGGAGACAGTGCAGCTCCTGGTCAGAGTCAGGCCTGCCAGGTCAGGGGGCCTCTCTTAGAAGGCCACCCCCAGGGCCTCTGGCCACTGCTCAGCCGCCCTCTCTCCAAGGCTCTCTTCTGGCTTCCTAGGAGCCACATGCATCCCTGTTTGTCCTGAGAGTCTGTTAGTCTCTAGAGCTTCTGAGTCTCTGTTGCTCTGCTATGTTTGTCTGATTCTTGGCCTCTCGGGGTCTCTGTGTCTCTGCCCGTGCGTGGCTTGTCTTCTGTACATCCAACTGTCTCTGGGATCTGTTAAAGCTCTGTGTGCTTGGCCGAGGGCAGGCTCCGTACCTACCGCATCTCCTCTCTCTAGGCCTCTGAGTCTGCTTGTCTCTACATCTCCTCAGCTCTCTTTATCAGCACGTTGAGATCTATCTCCAGCTTGGTGGACATGCTGTCTGTCTATCTGTCTGGGCCTAGGCCTCTGTCTGTGAGTCTGCACCAGGCATGTTGTCTCTGGCCTGAGGCCCTTTGGGTTGTCCCTCAGGTTAACATCGTTGGGTGGAGACGAGATAGGACAGGCTTATGGGCTGGACCAGGGATGGATTAAAGAGGGAGGGAAGAGGGGGACGTGGGCGTGGTGGGCAGAAGGGATGAAGGGACAAATCCCATTCCTAAGCGGTGCCTAAAGCAAGCCAGGAGAGCTCTGGAATGCCAGATGAAGTTCCACAGGCCAAGGGAGTGGACAAGGGAAAGAGGGACATGGCAGGGAACACACCAGGACTGGGAGCAGAGTTGCATAGAAACTGAAACAGACGTCAGTGGGGAAGGATCCAGAACAGTGGGGGAGCTCTGGATTCTGATCCTGGCTCCACCATTAGTCCCTGGTGACCCTCTCTGTGCAGGGAGTGGGGGCGAGGGGACAGAAGACTCCCCTAAACCCGGCACTGGAAGCTGCTTGTCCTCTTTCTGTCCCTGAAGGGGGATCCCAAAGTCCCATCCAGTACCGACATCCTCTGTGTCTGTAATTGGGCTAGGGGCAGGTCAGAGCGGGTGGAATGGAGGTTAGACAGCAGGAAGGACTTCCTGCCAGGCAGCAGAAGGGGTGAGGAAGCCCAGCTCCCCCTCCCCACTCTGGGTGATTCTGGGCCCCTCTGTTGGGGCTGGGGACGGAGGGGTAGGGGGCTGGGGCTCAGCAGCTGGGTAATTAGCCCTGGCTCTCAGGTCCTGGGGGAGGGGCCGGCTGGACTGAGAAACCAACGCAAAGTGACAGGGGCAGTTTTGACACGCCGAGGAGCTGACGGGCCCAGGGGGCCAGGGCTTTGGGTTTGGGGGGGGGAGGTGAAATCCCATCAGATGATTAAAAAATAGGTCAGAGGGAAGAAGCGCAGCCGGCACTGGGTCCGTGGTGAGAACGCCATGTAGCTTCCCCGGGGGGCTTGGGCCAAAATGGGGTGGGGGAGCTGGAGAGCATTTGTAGGGGCGGGTGAGCGAGGAGTGAGGAGTGAGGACAAGGCCCGCAGCCGGCCCTCTGTCTCCAGCCCTGTCTCGCGGGGACGCTGGGGAATCCTACCTGCAGTCCACCGTCTGGCCTTCCTGCTCTGTCGGCCTTTACCCCGCCCATGATAGAGGCACAAATTCTATTCCAGAAACTGAGACTGTGGCCCCCTCTGGAAGTCCTTCAGACCTTCTTGCCTCAAGCCCTCCTGCTGCCAAGGCAGCCAACTGCAGACTTATCCTACGTTTCCCTGACCCACTGAACAAGCTCACCTGCCACTGCATCCTCCTCCTCATCACCTTGACGCCTCTGCATCCTGCGTGCGGTCCACTTGGCCCGCCAGCCTGTTCGCAGAGCTTCCATTTCTCTTTTTCCCTCCTTTTTCTCCTTCTCAGCTCCTGCCACAAAACACAACAGGGACCTGGGGAAAGTCTAAGACAAAGACAGGGCAAGGAGGAGCAAGGTAGGAGACCCAGGAGCCACACACTTCAGAGAAGAGGAGTGACTGCCTGGGTGGCACAGAACTCAGACGCACCTGGCAGTGTTCTCTCCCTGGGAGCAGCGTAGAGCCACCTCTCACTTCATCTACCTGAGGTTGGGAAATTCTTTCTGTTGTCTTCCCATAGCCCCTCATCCAACAGCTCAGTCCTATTTCGTTTTCTGAGGTCCCCGGAGCCCGTGAAGATGGTAGCACCTGTGTCATGGGAATGGCAAGGCAGCTCTACAGGCGGTGCTCTGTTCCTTGTCAATCCCAGGCGGAAGTCAGGCAACCAGTGTCCAAGCAGAGGGACCCACCAGGCGTTAGCAAGGCCATCTTCAGCTAAGTGGACACCTGGGTTTCTCTCGTGGCCATGGAGGACACCCAAGGCCATGTTGACATGAAAATGGATTTGGCTGGGTCTGACCTTGAGTTTAACCCCACTTACCATCCCAGACACAGATCTGCTGTGACATGCGAGTCTGAGATTTCCCCGGGAGCCTGTCGCCTGCTGCCCACCCCCGCTCAGTTGTCACAGGGAGTCCTGCCAGCTTCCTTCCACCGGAGCCACGGGCAGCTGGAGCTCTGTGCAGGGCCCTGAGACAGCCCCTGGACCCATGTCTCCAGCCACAGGGGGCATGAAGTTGGTGTGGCCGCCCATCACTGCCCACCCCCCACACCCCCACCCCCCGTGCCTTCTTCCATTTCATTCCAATTACTGGCCCAGAACCTGATGTGTTGGGTGGGTTGGGGAGGGATGGCTATGGTCAGGCAAGTCCTTAGCAACAGGAGAGTGGCTACAAATGGAGATGCTGAGCCCACAATCTTCACACCTCTCTCTCTCTCTCTCTCTCTCTCTCTTTCTCTCTCTCCCTCTCTCTCTCTCTCTCTCTCTCTCACACACACACACACACACACACACAGACAGACACACACGCCAACCTGAGGCCACCACCACCCAAGTCTCAGGGCCCCAGGAATGGGTGGGTTAAGCACCAGGGTTCCCAGGCTCCCACTATCCTAGATGTAGTGCTGAGTCCAGCTTGTACACTGTCTCATCCCTGGATTTCCAGTAAGTTTGGAAGTTGGAAAAACTGGAGTGCTCCCTGATTATCCTGCTCCTCACACTGCTGTTTGGGGTGGGAAGGATGAAAAAGAGATTACCCCGAGCAATTCATACCCCTGACTTCACTAGAAGTCACAATGCTATGAGGTCACCTGGGAAGGGATCATTGTCCCCAGTCTGCAGACAAGGAAACTGAGGTAGAATTTAAGTCACTGGTTAAGGTCACAGAGCTAGTGACCCAAGGCTGAGCCCTATGCTTGCACCGTGCCTCTCCTGTAACGGCAGCTGCAAGGAGGATCCTGTTGTTCTTCCCATTTTACAGATGAGGAAACTGATGCCTAGGTTTTCCCAGGCTCTCAGTTGTTTTGATTCCCCCCTCCTTCTCTGCTCCAGGGTATCCTACCCAACCTGATTGTGACCGAGTCCCTCACCTTCTTCTGGAGGAGAGCAAGACCCTCAGGCCTCCCCGGGTACCTGCTGAGTGCTCCCCTATACTTCGGGAAGTCATTGCTTGTATCTTTTTCTGTCTGATGACCCTGCAGAATTGAACCCCATTTCTCAGCACATCCCATCCCACTTATGGTCAAGAGAGGTGGGAGGTAGGGCTTAGCAACTGGAAGGGGCAGGGACTGGCTCAGAGGCCCAGCCAAGGCCAGACTGAGCATGGTAGCAGTGGAGGAAAACAGGTCCAGACAGGAAGAATCCAGGAGTCCTGGTGGGCAGGTGCAGGGGTGGGGGGCCGGAGCACTCCTCACTTCCCTGGACTCCCTGCCCCTGGCCACCGGGCTTGCTGCCAGACATCCAAGCTGTTCGACATTTCTGCCTGAGTCGGGAGGGGACCTGGGCAGCTCTTAGGAATGGGAGGAGGACGCCACAGGCCGTGCTCCCCACCAGGCCATGCAGTCTCCCGCTTTTTGGCTTTCTCTCCACGCCAGGTTCGTCACACCTTCAGCTCTGCCCTTCTGCTAACTGAACCTGCACTCACTCTCCCTCCTGCTCTCACCCTGGCACCTGTGACCCAGTGGCCAAGAAGGGGGCAGCAGAGCCAGCTGGAGCTGCCAGCTGCCCCACCCTCCAATGCCAACCCAAATGTCAACTGTCGATGGTTCTAGAGAGCTCTCCATGCCCCTGCCACAGCCTCAGCCATAGCTCTGAAGACAGTCGGTGTGGGACTTAACAACTCCTGTTCTAGGCTGAACGTGAGGAGAGGGTTTTCTTTGACAACCTATATGGGGGAATTGAGGCTCCCATCCTCTGGCCCCAGATCTTCTCAAGATCTAAAGCCCCTTGGGGCACCTGAGTGGCTCAGTGGTTGAGCATCTGCCTTTGGCTCAGGGTGTGATCCAGGGGACCTGGGATCAAGTCCCGCATCGGGCTCCCTGTAGGGAGCCTGCCTCTCTCTCTGCTTGTGTCTCTGCCTCTCTCTCTGGGTGTCTCTCATAAATCAATAAATAAATCTTAAAATTAAAAAAAAAAAAAAAAAAGGATCTAAAGCCCCCTGAACCTTCCATCCTTCTCTGACAAATCCAGGGACAATTTCCAAAAAGGTCATCTGAGGCAGAGTCCCTTCTTTGCCGGGGCTATAAGTTCTTCTTCGAGTCTAACCTTGGTCCCTTTGCGGAGGGGTGGAAGGGGGCAGAGATGAATCGCAGTTTCTTATAAACGTGGTGGCTTCTTGTTCCCCGACGACAATATAGCGGAGGAGCTCTGTGGTTCTGGCTCTGAGTCAGGCCCCAGCGCCTGGGCGTCCCCAGTGCCATCTCCCTCCGCCCCGCCCCAGACTGGAAAATCAGGCTCATGCCTCTGCCCGAGTCAGTGCTTCCCCTGCTTCCCCTCACGATCTCGCTTTCCCCTAAAGGGAGGTATTTCCTCGAAGCTGGGAAAAGTCAAGGGGGCAGAGAACTCACCCGGATGGGGGGGGGGGGGAGATGGGGAGGCGGACAGTGGGCAGGGGGCAGGGGTGGGGCTCCCCTGCTTCCCTGCCCTCCCCCTCCCCCATTCAGCCCAACTCCCCAGTCCTGCTCTTCTAGCTCAGGATGTGTGTGCACCAGAGTGCAGAGCTTGGTGTATGTGTGTGTGTGTGTGTGTGTGTGTGTGTGTGTATTCACACACTTAACACACATGTATGGTTGGTATTGGGGGTTGGCCCCCCAAGCCCCCAACGGTGAGAATGGGGTGGAGGAGGGGATGTGTCACACTTCTGGTGTGTGTATGAGTGGCACATATTTTTTCCACATGTGTGTTCTTTCTATGTTCCTTGTCCACATGTGCTCTGCATCCCTCCCAGGATCACAGGTCTGGTGGGTACCCACCTCCCCACCTTGCAGCCTGGCTCAGTAAACAATTCCCTTCCCCTCCTTAAGAGAGAAGAAGCCCCCTGCCTTGGGCCACCCAGAAGGTTGGGGGATTCAGGAGTCAGTGAAGAGGTAGGCACTTCCCATCTCAGAAACCCGACTCCTCCGCTACCCATGGTGGGGGGGGGGCCACCCCCAGCCCTCAGCCCTCAGCCACTGGGGCAGTTCGCTTCACGGACAGGTGGGCAGCTTCTGCAGAGCCTCCACCTTCCCACCTGCACAAAGGCTTAAACAGATGCCAGTCCTGACACCTGTTCCCAGACCCTAGGGGAAGGCAGGGGAGTTTGGGGAAAGCGAATCCCGGGGACAGTGTGGTTAGATGGCCTGAGTCAGCAATCTAGAACTCACGTGTGCCCACCCCCAGCCCGGGGCAGGCGGGGGTAATGCGGGCACCGAAACAGAAAGAAAGATGGGGAGACAGAATGAGAGCAGGAGAGAGAGAAACTGAGACAATGGCCAGTCAGAAGGAGAGTGAGGGGCAGAACAGGGACGAGGCTGGGCACGCGGGGTGGGGGGTGGGAGGGGGGTGCTGCGAAAACCCAGGTGATGGGGGTGTGGGCAGAGGGTCAAGGGTGCGGATGCCCTTTCTCTTTCTTCACTAGCAGCACAGAGGCGCCAAAGGTCAGCACTTAAAGAATCTCAAGAAGGGGAAAGGAGGCTTAATGATAAAGTCACCCAAAGGGTAAGCCAAACAGGGGTAGGACCCACCCTCTTTCCTCCCAGAGCCGGCTCCTTTTCTAAGCCCAGGAATCAGGGAATCAAATGTGGGGAGGGGGAGACCAGGCAGGGAGGGTGCTCAGTTTCAGCCTTCTCGATGAGATGAGTGAGGCTGGAGGGAGGGGACTGGAGACTTGTCATGACATGTACTTGCATGGCAAGTGCTCTTCTTCCTTTGAGATGTTACAGATCAATAAAAATAGCTAAACTTTCTAAAGGATGCTTTTAGCCCACTTTATATAATATTGAGATGAAGGGATGTGACCTCCTCCCTTGTGGATGCACAGGAAGGAGGAAGGAGGAGAGGGGGCCAGGAATGTTTTATTATCGAAAAGAAAAAAAGACGGGATGCTCTTATCCAGGCACCAGCTGGGCTGCCCAGCTGACAGGCCCTGCCCAGGGGACCCGTGGTGCCCAGTCCCACCCACAGCAGCCGCTGGGCTCCTTCCTGGCTCCCTTGAGAATTGGAGCTGGAAGAGCAGATTGAGAGGAAACCCTCTGGGGCACCTGGGAGTCCTCATCCTTGGCGCCCCCCTGCCCTAAGGGGTTGGACGAGGCAGTCCAGGAAGGGTATTACCCCTCACCTTGGTGATCCCCCAAAGCCCGGGGCCCAGGGACAGGCTGAGACACAGTGCCTGCAACCCACACCATGTGGGATCTCAGATCCCATCCGAAACAAACCACTTTTCCATCTCTGCCTCCGACTTCTCTGAAAATTTGGGGGGCTACTATGAGGGGCTCCCAACCCCTTTAGTCATCCTAAGAGGCCAAGCTGAATAGCAGTGACTGATACTCACCCAACCACAAGCCAATTTTGTGGTTTGAGTTGTTTTCAGAGGAGCAGCAATGCAGCAGCGGGAGGCCCGGGGAAGAGGGAAGGGGGTGACTCCTGGACGCCCCCCTCCTGAGGGCCCTGCCCCCACCCCACAGATGCTTGAGGAAGGCTTTGTAGCCACCAAGAACATCTCGCTCCCTCATTCCCCCCCATGCCTGCCCGGCACCTTGACTGGAACTTGACTGGTTCGGTTGGCTGCTCCCTGCATCTAGGATGAACACTTCTCTTCCCTTTTCATTTCCTTTCACTTCAGGGTGTTCTCCCTTTCTTTCCTTCCCTTATCCTTTTCCTTTCTTCCCTCCCTCCCCCTTCCTCCCCCTGTTTCCTCTTATATGTGTGTGGCAGGAATTATTAAGGAGCCATAGCGAACAGAGCGGAGGCTGCTAGAAGGTATCCCAAACGTACATGGCCTGCCAGGCCCCCAAACCAAACCTACAGACGCCCAGGCCCAGCCTCCAGCTCCTGCAGCTGTGGTACCCACTGCCCCCCAGTTCTGAGCAACATCTGTTCGCCTCCCTCAAGTGCTGAGGAAAGATCAACATTAGCAACAAGGGATACTTCCCACAGAATAGATTTTCGAAGACTCTCAGAAATAGAGAAAGCGAAAATGTCAGAGCCAAGAAGGAAATTAAAACCACCTGGTCCAGACCCTTCTTTTTCTTTTCTTTTTTCTTTAGATTGAGAAGCAGAAGCCCTGAGAAGTGATGCAACGTTCGTTCCCAGACCATGGTTAGAACTGGAGGTCCTCACTCTCAGAACGCGCTCTAACCGTCTCCCCTCACCGCCCTGCAAGCCGTAGCTTCTCTTGCCTGCAGTCCACAGTGTGGATCAGACTCTGTCCTGATGACCAGGGAGAAAGAATGAGCTAAGCAGGGCCAGGCAAGGCACAAGGAGGCAGAGGTTTATGGTTTTTTCTGGAAATACGCGGGCTTTCTCTTTGTCCTCTTCCTCCTGGAAGCCTGCCTAGATTAGCTATGGGCCTGTCACCCTCCACACCTGGTGGCCACTGCCACAGTAGGGCTGCAAGGGTGAAAAAAAGATGGGCCTGTGTACCAAAAGCAGCTCTAAGCTCTGAGTGACGGGGAAGGAGGAGAAGTGAGAGGGGAGGAAGTGGATCTGGAGGGGAGGCGGGGTAGTGAGAGAAGGTAGGGAAAGGAGGCACCCCATGGGGAAAGAAGCTGCTCAAATGAGTCACAGCTGCTCAGGTGCAGCCCTCCTGGGGGTGTCCATTTTCGTTTAAACTTTATCATGTGATTTCTACAAAGGATCATGGAGTGGCGGGCTGGAGCCATCTCAGACCAGTTTGAAAGAGCAGATCATACTCCCCTCTTTCCAGGGCTCGGTGCCACCATGATGGCAGCTCAAACTGGAGGGCCAGTTGTTAGACATTTACTGGCACACCACCGGATAATGGGGTTGACTTCCAAACCAGGAGCATACGCCTGTGTGTGCATGTTGGACTTCGTGCCTGTGTCGGTACACACCGTTCCCAAGGTCCACATGGGGTCATACGTGAATGGGAGGCAGTGCGTGACTCTATCCCCGTGGCACCTGGACATACCCGTGTGTCACTGTGTTCCCAGTTCTGTGAGATTCTGTGTGTGTATGCCGTGTGTGTCGGGAGGAGTGTGTCTCTGCAGGTGGGTACCACTGGGAGCCTGGTAAGTGAGGAAGGGTGTGCGGTGTGTGTGTGTAACTAGGCCTGTCGTGTGCCTTGTGCGTCTGGGACTGAGTGTGACAGAATGAGTCTGCTGGACGGTGGGGAAGAGGACCACATGTGCCTGCTGTGGGGGACTAGGACAGTGCCTGAGACCAGAGATGCATAAATCTCAGAGTTCTGACGATTCATGGTGAGTGGTGGCTGACCCCTCTGCCAGGTCCCCCTCGATCCTCTGCCTCTGTCGCTACCAGTCCTGGAGAGAGGGCGATGCAAGGCAGGTGAGGAACTCTGAGCCCAGGAGGGAACTGTCCCCTTCCCTGCCCCTCACCTGTTTTGCCGGGTGAACTATCCCCTTCACACCGTCCCCTGTCCCCTGATCTTTTCTGTCACCTCCCAGTCACAGTTTGCTTCTGCCATTTGGGGAGCAGGAGGGGTCAGGGCCTGCAGCATCCCCAAGGCCAAGGGTCCCCGGAAGGGGGTGGGGCAAGATGGGGTGGGGGCAGGCACAATCAGCCCCATCCACCTACCTCTCTTTGGGCTGAAAGACAGGGCTAGGTGTCCTGGAGCAGGGGCTCTGGCTGGAATGACACGGGCTCCCTGCATCCCTCAGGCCCTCTGCGGAGCATCTCCACTCAGCCCCTCTGCTCCAGGGAATGTGGGTGGGTTCCCACTCCCCCACCCCCCTTGGGAGGGTGCCGGGTCACCACAGCTGCTCCCCCTCCTCCCATCCCTCCCAGGTCTGAGGTCGGAAGAAGGAAAGCAAGACAAGACAATGGGAGGAGGGCTGAGAGGAGAGACCCTGTTCTCACCTGTGGCTTTCTAACTCAATTCCCATACCCATTGCATGGCTTGGGAACATATGTCTCCTGCCCCTGAGCCTGCCCTTCTCCCTCCCCCACCTCCCTGGAGTCTTCAGACCCCCCACCTCCTGCAGCAGCAGTCGGTGACCACCTGTACTGCCCCATGTGGCCCAAAACCCCAAGCCTTCCAAGGGAGGGAGGCATCTACCGTGGAAAGCATCCAAGGAACCAGGTCCCTCTGTTCACCTGGGAACTGTGCCCCCAGTGTCTTCACAGGAAGTTCTTCCTAAAGTATACCCTCACATGCCCTCTATGTGCCCTGCACTGTACTGGCGGGAAATCGGGCCTTCTTTCCATCCCAGCCAGCCCTGCTCTTTCAGGTGAAGCTGGATTGTCAGCCAGAAAAGGATCAAGACTCCAAAAACGAAAACAAAATTGTCCGCTCATCCCTGGCGCTTACCTTCTCTATACACTCCATTGGCCCCCTGCCCCCAGCCACCACAGAAACCCACAGGGCATTGGAGCCTTCATCCCAAAATGAGTCAAGGCCCCTCAGAGGGGTTGAAGTGGGGCACAGGAATTTCCCTTCATGTCAAGCGAGGGCTCTACTTAACACCAACCTCTGTCCAGCCTTCTTGGCTTGTGGGGCCAAGGTTGGCTTCTCTACCTGGAGGGGTCAGATCTCCCGCAGGCAAACCTGGCTAGTCCTGGAAACACCTTCCACCCTGGCCTCTGTGAACACCAGATTTACTCCCTAAGTTTGGTGTTAAGGCAGGAGGAGAGGATCGTAAGTATGGGGCAGCGGGGGGGGGGGGGGGGGGGGGGCAAGAAGCGCTGAGGCCCTCTGAGCTGTCCTTGGCACCTGCCTCACCGCCATGTCCCACTGTACCCTCCACATCTTCTTTCCAAGGAAGCAAAGGAAATAGAAGCTTCTCCCTCTGAGGCCTCAGAGGACTCAAAGGGGTGCTAAGAGGCCAGCTGCAAATCTCCTAGCTCTTTCTTTCTCCCCTTGTGCTCAAGAGAGCAAGAAGATTTTTTCCAACAGGGAGGGAAGTGCTTGGAGCGGGGTAGAGGCTCCAGGGCCTGTGGGGATGGCTGGCAGGAGTGGAGGCAGCAGGCGGTCCGGCTGACCCCTGTGGGAGCTGGCATTTCCCCCCCTACCCTGCCCCCTGCACTGCATATATTCTCTCCCTCCAAAATAGCATCTCTGGAGGGGGGAAGTGGGGGGGAGTTCTCAGTTCACTGTTCGCTCCTTCCCACATTGTGTTCACAGCTCTCTGGGCTGTCTCTCGCGACCTGGTTTCCCTGCCAGGCCCTTCTGCTCTGCTCCACCCTCACCACTTGGCTCCTCCAGGTCCCAGGACCCCTCTGGCCCAGAGAGAGCCGCCTCTCCTAACTCAGCCCATCTCCTGCCAGCAGGCTATGGCTGCACGGCATTCCTTATCTCATCTGAGACCGAAGTGAATTCCATGCACATAGATGAGCACCACATGCATTTGCAGGAGTCCGTTTGGTAGTCACCGGGGCCAGGAAGAAATACGCCTAAATGGCACAGTCCTGGTCCTCTTCTCCAAGGAGCTCGCAAAGGAGAGGTCTGGCATGGGAACCACCTCCAAGTGAAGGCGGACCACAGGCCTTTCACAGAGCTGGAGGTCCCCTCCCTCAACCTGACCTTGCCATCGACCAAGGGCCAGAGTCTCACACTGGACCCTGGTCCACCTCATGCCACTTCTAGAATCCACTCGCAACCTCCCCTGCTATGGTTTGGACTATTTCTCATGCAGAACCTTCCCTTGAGCAGCTCCCAGGTTGGGAAATGGCCAGTCTGACAGAGCAGCAGGACACAGCCTGGAGAGAACAATGTTGGCCAGAGCTGGGGTCATGAGACCCCATGAGAGCTGTGAGAGGGCCCCCAGGGAGAGGGTTTCCCAGAGGAGGGAAGGGTGAGGGGACTCAGTTCCGAAGAAGGATTGAAGTAGCACCTGGCATCTGAGGTGTCTGAGCCAAAGGATGTGGGACGTTGGGAAGGGGTGTCGACCCCAATCTGAGGAAGGAGGAGCGACCTTGGGTGCATTGCCCCTGCTGGGGGGCCAGCTGTGCGGCTGGCAAAGACCTGAACTCCTGCGTCCCTCCTCGCACTATGGGAGTGTTGGAGGCAAGGAAAGAACCTCCAAGAGCCCCCCAGGGAACCACCTTCCCCCCTTGTTATTTCTGGCTCCATTTTCTTGGTCAAGAAGGGTGTCAGTGGTAATGCAAATTAGGAGGTGTTGGCCAACACCCATCCTGTCCCCACTCCCAGCCTCTCCCCTCCCTCCCCCCATGCCCACACTCACACAGCCAACTGGAACATCTGCAAGGCACGCCTGGTGCCCTTGCCCTTGGCTGAACTGGCACAGAGGGTGGGTGGAGCTGTGGGTTCTCAGGGGTTTCTGCCTCTGCCACAAGGACAGGGCAGCCAGCAGATACCAGAGTCACCCCCACCTTCCTGTGCCAGCTCCTTCCAGCCCTGGACTTGGCCAGGCCTCACTGGGTCATTACCATCTCTATAGACAGTCAATGCCCCCAACCAAAGGCATCTCTGGGGCTGCCACAGACAGTCTGCGCTGCAGCAGCGCAGCGCACAGACTGGCACACTGGTGTATCCTCACCAGCACCCTCCCAGCCCTGAAGGTGTGGTTAGACCTTAAAGGCACTTGGGCAATCCAGGGGCACAGTCTCGAGAGCCTAGAATTTCTCTGGAATCAATACAGAGAAATCGGAGGAAGGGCAGGAACAGGAGCAGGGCACTGGAGGATCTATCACGGTTCCCCGACAGGAGCTGGCTCCTACCCCCAGACACCTTGTCCCCCCTCCTCCCCATTAGGACTCTCCTGGTTCTCAACGCTTCATACTTGCGGCTGACCTCAATTCTTCCTGGGGAAGCCAAAGTTGCTCTGTTCTTGTCCTTGCTGAGGGAGAGGTGGGCCTGAGGGAGTTGTCCTGCTCCCCCCTACCCTATATAAAGATGTCACCCCCTCTGTTTTTCTTCATTAGTCCTCATCAGCAGGGTGAGTTGTTTCTCATTAACACGGCTGACTCACCCACACACCCCTCCTCTTTGTTAGCGATCAGCTTCTCCCCTGACACATACACACACACACATACACACACGGGCGCGTGCGCTCACATGCGTGAGCAACCCCCCCCCCAACTTATGAAAGGAGCTGTTTTGCTCCTCAGCGGATCACATGATGGACCCAGGAGAGGGGCAGAGGTCTCCATGGCCTGGAAGACCTGGCTGGAGATGCTGGCAGGAGAGGGGCAGGAATGCAGGGTCCCCAGAGATGAGGCAGCTCGTGGGTGAGGGAGAGACTGACGGCAGAGGAGCCAGAGCTGGAGAGAATGTGACTGGTGTTGACCCTTCACTGGACACTTGAAGATGGAACCATGACGGTTTGGTTCCTGTGAATCTCCTGACACCTACCTCATCTGCCCCTGGGCCTGTGCTGGCAAGAGCCAGTGGGTCCCTTGGGCGTCTTCTCCAGCCTCAACAGAGGTCTTCCCTCCACTTTGCTCCTGTGCAAGTTGTCCCAGCCTCATCTTTCCAGAAGCCTAGTGATCTGGATCCCTTTGCTCCCCACACTCTCTCAGGCCCTAGTGCCCCCCACTCCCATTACTCCCACAGATAAGTTGTAGCCCGAGTAGCCACCACCTTGTCTGATCACCATCTTCCTTGGCCGGAGGACAGGAGTGTTGCCAGGGCTCCCCAGCCCTCCTCCAGCTTACCCATCTCTCTTGTCCTCTCCTTTGTGTGTGGGGGGCATTAAATGAAAGGCTGAGGTTCTGGAGGACATCCCTTACCCCAACTTCCCTCCCAGCCCCCAGCCCCCAGCAACTTCCCGCCCTGCACCCAAGCCTCTTCCCAAGTCCCCAGAAATCAAGGAGACAAACTACCACAATATGCACCCTATGTCCCCACACACCTCTCACCCTGGTGACCGGAAAGTGTCCAGGCTATGGGATACCTGGATTCTCCCTACCTTCAGACATGCCGAGGACCAGAAGTGGCTACCCAGGTCATGTCCCTGCTTGTAGTTCATTCCTAGGTCATCCCTTGCCCTTTTCTTAATGACTGGGATTTCTCTTTGCTTCATGTCCCTGTACCACCCCCAATTCACGTGAATGCTAGCAAATGCGTCCCGAGATCCAAAGATGACCCAAACACAGAAACCCGGGTGCTGCCTTCTTCCCCATGAGTTGACTGGGATGGAAGAGCGCCAAGATGCACTGAGTGCCATGTTCCAGAACGTTCCAGAACCTTCTTTCGCATGGTTTATGAAGCCATGTCCCATAGGGATGGCTTTTCTCACCTTCCTTGGCACTCAGGATTTGGCTGCAGATGGAATCAAGGTTGGAAAAACTTTTAGAAGCCAGTTGTAGTTGTTAACTGCAAAAAAAAAGGAGCAGGGGAAGCTGGAACATCTCCCTGTTGGGGTTTGGACTTGGCACTGAATGGGGAGGAATGTTTGCCCTGGATCTGGAGCTGAACCTTGGCCTTCGATGAGCAATTGCCCCGTTTTAAGTGAATCCTTGGCCTGAAGGGGTCACGTGGAAATGAAAGGCACCCAGAGTTGGTGAACAGAGCTCAGGCCTTTTCTGCAGACAGAGGGCACAGCCCTGACTGGGGCAGAAGTCACAGGCTTATGACCTGGCTTTGACTTCCCAGGTTGTGGGGCTTTCAAGGCAGCTGCTGAGCCTGGAGCCCAGCCTCACCACTGCTCTCAGAGCAATAAGGACGTGGAACCCGGATTCTTCCTTTCTGAGGCCCAGCCTGGTTCCTGCCATGCAGAAATCACTGGATGAAGACTAGCTGCTACTGAATCCCCAAGGCTTCGGAACCTCTACCTATCTACCAGACCTGCTGGGAGGGAAAATTCAAGAGTCCCTGACACTTGCTCAGGGCTGGTTGGTGCTCTGTTACAAAGACACCATCTACTGCTCTATACCTGTTTTATTTTATTTTTATTTTTTTAAAAATATTTTTATTTAGTTATTCATGAGAGACACAGAGAGAGGCAGAGACACAGGCAGAGGGAGAAGCAGGCTCCATGCAGGGGGCCCGATGTGGGATTCAATCCCCGGACTCCAGGATCACACCCTGGGCCAAAGGCAGGCGCCAAACCGATGAGCCACCCAGGGATCCCTCTATACCTGTTTTAAATAAACTCCATGTCACAAGTCATTGGTGGCCACTTGCATACCCATGTCTCCACAATCACCCTAAAATATGGATGGATGGCCCATGCATCTCCTCCTTGTTCAGTGCCCACTTTGCTATGGTTGTGGTTCCTTGAGAGTTTGCAAAACCTCCTGCTACCAAGGGTTTTCTCCCCCACCCCCAACCCCCCACCTCAGCCATGGAGGGCACAGACCAAGAGCAGATGGAACAGGTAAGTTTTATTTGGATTTCAACTTGTTCAGAGAGCTCAGGGGCCCCCACCTCCCTCTCCAGGCCCCTTCCCCTTCCCCCACCCTAGGGGGACACTCAAGGTACAATGCCATGTGTCTCTGGAGTCCCTTGGCCCCTTCCTGCCTGACACACCTCTTCACTCCCCTGCACTGAGGAAGAAGGGAGGGGTGTGAGGAGGCGGGGGAGGGGGGCCTGGAAGTGTTGGATCAGAATGGGACATGCACTGACAGTAGCGCCCACTGCCACCGGCCCCGGGGCTGAGACCTGGGAGACGCTCGCAGTGGTGGTAGTGGTAGGGGGGAGGTTGGATTCATCGTGGGGCAGCAGGCTCTTGCCGCAGGAAGCTCCCCACCTCAGCCCTGGGGACCCCCTGGCCTCCTGCTTACCCATCCTTCTGAGGGTACAACTCTGAGGTAGATTTCACAGAGGGAATGTGGGTCACTGGGGGATGGAAAAGGGGTTAGCTCTTTTGAAGTTGATCTCCAACAGCACCCTGGGCCCATCCGCAGGTTCCGGCCTGGGAGGCAGGGCTGATGACACCCACCCAAATAACAGAGGCCGAGTCACACACGGGCTCCAGGGCACCCGTGGTGTCACCTGTGGTATCAGGGACCCGACTAGGGTAAGGGTGGAGGGGGGCATCTGTCTTAACAATCTGTGTCCTGGTGCTAGGGGGATGTGGGGACCTGGGAGGCTGGCACAGATACTGTCCTGGCCTGGGGGTCACGGTGCAGGGTGTCCCCTGTGCCCCCTGCCCTCAGGGCAGCCTCTGCAGGCTGAATCCTCCCAGTCCTGCAGGGTCCTCCCTCTCCACTCCCACCCTCCCTATTCCCCAGAGGAGCAGAGCATGAGGAGAACAGGACAGGCCTGCAGGCAATGGCCAGAAACAAGATGCCTCCTTCCCCCAAGGGGGCCCTGTGCCAAGAGCCCCAAGCTGGCCGTGGGATGGAGGAACCGGTATCAGTGTACAAGGCAGGCTCCGGGCCCCCACAGGGACTCCCTGGACAGAGCACAGCCTGAGGAAGATGGACATCTGGGGAGAGGCTGGGGGAGCGCCCAGAGTCCTATGACACCCTCCCCTTCCCCTGGGCCCAAGCACTAGACATCTTCTTGGATCCAACCCTGTCTTGAGAACGGAAAGGCAGAGGGAGAGGCTGGGTGGGGTAGGCCCCTCCCCATCCCAGCCCAGATCCCTACCTCCCCAGCAGAAGCCAGGGAGCTGGGGAGAGCCTCGGCTGGCCTTCCAGGAAGAGCCAGGGCTGAGTGGTGCCTAGACCAGGGAAGACGGCACACACATGGACTCAGTAGCTAGTGGAGGTATCTGGGGGTCGCAAGGGGCAGGGGCCCCCCACGAGATTCATGCAGCATTCAAAGTGAGTGTTTGGGGTGATGAGAGAAGATGGAGAAACAGCCAGTGGGTGGGCGAGGCACCCTAGATCTTGCTGTTCTCCAGGTGGGAGTCAATGTGTTTGATGAGGGCATCATCTGGGTACCCGACGGGGAAACCTAGCTGGCAGAGGGGGCAGCTGCGGATATCAGAGCCCACTGTCTCCATCAGCAGCTGTGGAGAGAAAGGGGAGTCACTTATGGTCCCCAATCCTCCCTCGTGGTCCCCACAGCCCAGCCTGCCCTTTCCTGAGACCCAGGGAAGGCAGGGCTGTCACATGCAGAAAAGGTCTGCTTACCCTTTGTTGGGCACCATCCCTCCTCCACCCCCCTCCCTGCACCTTCCACCAGTTCAGCATCCACTCCCCCAACCTAGGGCACAGGACCCCAGTAGGTGTGTATGCTCAGCCTGCCAGGGCATCTGCAATAATGAGGGAAGCCAAGACCCAGACATGCCCCCAGAATGACTAAGACACGGCTCCCAGATAACTCAAAGCAATGGATAATCCCAAACAATGTATAACCCAAAAATAATTTTCTATCTGGCTTTAGAATATATTTTGGTCCTTCCAGGTGGCAAGGGTTGGCTCTGACATTCAGGAAACTCATTATTTCAGTGAAATGATAGAGCCCTGAGACAGACTGTCTTCTAGGACAGCCGGGAAAGAGCAGCGGCTCTGAGGCCAGATGGAGGGAACTGGATGAGCAGGCCTGTCCTCGCGTGGGCCCAAGACCTGTGGCAGTCATCACGTCCTCCATCCCTAGTGTAACAGCAGAAGGCTTTCGGCTCACTGTCTCGCTCTCAGGAACCCTCTAACGGATTTAGGGCATATAATCACTGCCCTCATTTGGCAGATAAGAAAACCGAGGATCAGAGAGGGTCAGTAACTTGTGCGCGGTCTCGCAGCTTCTAAGGGGTGAGGCCCGGAGTGGAATCCAGGCCCACCGCTCTGAGGCCCAGGCCCCACCCATGCGGGCACCGCGGGCACAGACCGGCGCGGGCCCAAGGGAGGGAGCCCCTCGCGGGCGCCCCACTCACGTTGATGGACGGCCAGGACTGCGCGTGCTCGGCGTGGGCGTAGGCGGCGGCCGGCGCCTCGGGGATGGGGAAGCCCGCGCAGAAGGAGGCGCAGCGGATGGTGCCCGCCTCGGGGCTGGGCGGGCTGGCGGGCACGGCCCACTCCTCCTCCTCCGACGGCTGCTTCTCGAAGCGCAGCCGGATGCCCTCGAAGGCGCGCCGCGGGCTGAGCGGCCGGCCGGGCCCGTAGAGCTCGCCGCCGTAGGCCCGCGGCTTGGGCAGCGTGGCGGCCTCGGCCTGCAGCCAGGGCGGGGGGGCGCCCGCGTAGGCCGCGCCCTCCGCCAGCTCCGAGTAGCTGCGCCGGCCCTGGAAGCCCGCCTTCACGTGGTGGCTGGGCGGCTTGGCGTAGGCGCGCTCGGCCGGCGTGCGGTCGCCCGGCGGCGGGGGCGGCGGGGGCCGCGGCTGCGGGGCCGGGCAGGCGGGGGGCCCCGGGGAGCGGCGCTGCGGGCTGGGGGGCTGGCAGGGCGGCGGCACCGGCGAGCGGCGCTGCGGGACGGGCGACGGGCAGGAGGGCGAGGCGGGCGAGCGGCGCTGCTGGGGCGAGGGGCACGGGGGCCCGGGGGAGCGGCGCTGGGGGGCGGGGGACTGGCACGGGGGGCAGGGGGGCGCGGCGCGCGCGGGCGGGGAGGGCGAGGGGCACTGGGGGGCCGGGGAGTGGCGCTGCGACAGCGGCGAGTGCCTCTGGCCTGGAAGAGAAGCGGGACGGGGCGGGTGGGTGGACGGACGGTGGCGGGAGAGCGGGCGTCAGAGGCGGGAGCCGTGGCCGCCAGCGCCCCGCTGCCGCCCCCCTCGGACCCAGCTCCGGGCCTCCCCTGCCCCGCCCCAGCTCAGCCCCAGATCAGCCCCAGCTCAGCCCCATCTCACCGCCACTCCGGGCCTGCTCCTGCAGCAGAGTCCTCAAGATCCTCCCCTGCAAGGAACTCAGCTCCCGAAGCCGGCCCAGCTCCTCAGTCAGCTCCGTGTAAGCCAGCGCCAAATTCACCCTAAAAGGCATCCCCAGGCAAGGCTTGACTCTGAGGTCAGAGGGCAGGGAGTTGAGGAAGGGAAGGGAGGTGGCTTTACTGTCACCGCTGTGGAGGGAGAACTGGCTGTGCCCCAACCTCTGGCTCTCCTGGGGCCCTCCTACCCCAAGGGAGAAATCCTCTTGGGCTTTACCGTCTACCTCAAACACTGCCTCTTCCAGGGAGCCTCCCTCTCTTCCCAGTGAACCTTACCTTAGGCTAGGGCTGTGGCTCCCAGACCACAGGCTGGGGAGCTCAGTGATTCCAAGGGGTCCCTGAATCCATGTGTTCACCAAGCACTGCCTGTAGCCTGAGCACATCTGATACAGGTGTATGTGAATGTTTTTCTAATCTATGCAGAAACTGTGGTGACAGATTCACCAAAAAAACGGCACTGAATTTAGAGTGGCTTTTAGTTAACTGTGAATTTTCTCAAAGAGCGAATACTAAAAGTGTGAGTACAAACTGTGTGTTGGGGGCAGGGGTCCGTGAGGAGTCCTCACCATTGAAAGGCCGGGGACCCCAGTTTTGTACCGCCTAAGAAGACCCCCTTTCGTAAGTAAAGACATGGCCTTCTGGCTCGGCAGAGGAGCCAAGTGATAAGCTTAAACCCAAGTCCACCAAGTTCTCAGTCCACTGCCTCGCATCCATGTCAGAGCTGCCCCTAAGAGTGGTGCACCTCCCGGGATCTCCAGGGAGTCCTTCACACGGAGGTCTTTGTGAGCAGTGGCTACATACCGCACACCTCCAGAGGGTGCCACGCACAATAAGCACTTATCAGAAATTGCCCTGTTCTGGAACTGCATTGGCAGTTCTTCAAAAGGGAGCATTATATCACTGTATTTATATTCCCAGTACCTTGCCCAGGCCTGGCACCCAGAAGATGGTTGGGAAGTAAAGAATGAGTTAAGCCTCCCTATCCGTTTGCCTTTCTTCTTCCCTTTCTTCCTCCCACTGCCTCCTGGGCACCCACCTGCGTGGAGCTGGAACAGGCTCTGAACTTAGCAAAGACTTCACCCACTTCCTTTTCTCTTCCTTTCTCTTTGGGTCACTCTGACCCAGGACTACAGAAGGTTCTCTCTCTCAGCACTGACCCTCCCCTCTCCCAGCCTGGGCTCTACACCACCAGGGAGCCCTTCCTGACCTCACATGCCTCTCTGTGGTCGCCTTGTGTCACTGCTTTCATCTCTGTTTGGGGCTTGGACACACAGCCTGCGAGGTGGGGGCTTGGTTTCCTTGGATCTCCTTGCTCCCTCACCAAGTCCAGAAGGGACTCCTGAACTTTGTGGAAGGTAGGGCTGGAGGGAAGTGGCAGGGAGAGGCTCAGCCACTCCAGAGGATCTACTCCCAGGGGATGCCCTCTTGTTCCAAAACCTGAGGAGCCTGTCCCTATTCTGATGTAATGGTCATGGGAGAGAGGATGTATGTGCAAGGGAGGGAGTGAAGGCTGGAGTGAGGCCAGTTGAGTGTGAGGAACGGGGTGTGTGTGTGTGTGTGTGTGTGTGTGTCCCTGGAGGAGAGAAGGGGAAGTCTTGAGGTTAGGGCTTCAGAGGGCAGGAAAAGCTGAGGTGCAGAGGGTAGATAATGACTGAGCTCCTTCACTCTGCGCTCTCTGCTCACTGGCTGGTTCTCTCTTGCTAGTCCCCGGGGCAAGCTGGGTGATGGGGGAGGCAAAAGCCCCTCCCACAACAAAACTATTTTTAACCCATTTGGGCCAAAGCCAAATTATTGCAAAGAGGCTGGGATTCTGGGGGATAAGCCCACTTCCTAGGGAGAGGGCTCACTACCCATGTGGGGATGCACAGGGATGGAAGGGAGCAGAGAGGAGGAAGTCCTTTGGGGAACCCTGGCCGAGGTGCTGGAGGCTCAATCCCATCACGTCTCAGCCCTCATGTGATGTGTCCTGTGTTCCCTGACCTTAATCTCATGGGTCTTTGGGAAGAAATGGCATCTCCCCCATCAGACCAGAAGGTCCAGCCTGCGTGTCCCACGTTAAACTGGGGACTCCCCAAAGACAGGCTCCCCTCTGCAGACTGGGCAAGGAGCTCTGTCTCCCCATCAGACTGGGGGCTTTGGAGCACCATGCTGACCCCTCGGTGGTGGGAGCAGGAGGAGGCTCTGAGCAGGGCACTGATGGGAGCATCTCCCCTCTGACTAGCAGCCGCTAGTTTCTCTCCCCATCCGCCTATACTGCTGTATCTCAGTGACAGATACAGGTCGTTGCCTTCACACCCTGGTTTGGAGATCTCACCTGCCACACTCAGTTCCCGGGCTCCTATCTCTCCACTTGCCTTCCTCCCCTTGTCAGGAGCTACCCCAGTTCCTACTGCCCTGCTCCTGACACCCTCCTCACAGAAAAACAGACAGGCCAGCAGGAAGTAGAGGGAAGAAGCCCAGAGCCCCGAATGCCCAGCCCCCCCCCCCCATGCTCTGCCCAGGTACTGGGAGAGGGGGCTGGTGAGGGCAGGTGAGGATCTTCCTCCTGGAGCACCCGGCAGCCTCATGGGCAGCCTCACAAAGATGTCTAAGACTCCCCTGAGCAAGGTGGTGGGGCCTGACCTCCTGACATCCCCTGGCCCTTAGGAGCTTCAGGACCGCCCCTATCTTCAAGCATCTCTTCCCACCTCAAGATGCACAGGCCCAGGCTGCTAAATTCGCTAAGGACCTGAATGACTCACGTTAGAAAACACTGCCAATTCAGTGGAAAAAAAATCTCAACTTCACAACACAACCAAGGCTTGCGCACATGTACCTGAATACACATTCCATTTCCTGGCTTCCCGGCCCACACCTGAATGCTAGTTCCCACCATCACGACTGTTTGGGAAGCATGGGTCAGGTGAATGGCAGCCGATCGCTGCTCTGGAGCACCTTTTTATCGCTTAAAGTATGGGGGAAAGTTCTATCTACATCTCTAAGAACCTGGGAGGGACCTAGGGAGAAAAGAATGATAGATGATCTTTATGAGTGCTTGACACGGGCCTGGCATCATGCTAAACAACATTCCTGAATCTTGCCAACAACCCGACAGTGTTGCCACTCCTCTCTCATGTTACAGATGACAAAAGTGAGGCTTACAGAGTCATCAAGCTGAGGAGCAGTGGAGGTACTGAAACAGAGCTCTGGCCCCCAGGCCACTGACTGCTAAGCAATGTACTGCCTTCCAAGAGGATCAGGAAGGGGTGGGGGACAGGAAAGTGGCAGAAGGGAAAGATGAGGAGGCAGCGGCTGGGGAGTTCCACAATAGCCTGAGCATCACCACCCCTGCCCCCAGAGAGAAGAGGAAGGTGATAGACATTATGGGAAGATCAGGGCTATTAAGAAGCTGGCTCAAGGTCACAGAGCCGTGGTGGCACAAAACAGGGATTCAGACCTGCTCTTGGCACCTCAGCCTGCTGAGCTGGCACCTCAGAGGAGCCAGAGTGCAAATGACAGAGCTGGCAGGAAGGAGGACTCCCTCCGCTGCAGATCTTTCCATCCTTCATTGATTTATCCTTTCATTCATTCTTTCCACGAATAATTCAGGGATCTCAAAATTTCATCTAGAAATAATGATCTTTATGGTGATTGATTGAGCAATTGAGATGAGGACAGTCAGGAACCAGAACATACTTCTCTGCTGAGAGGCTTTTCTACCCCAAACCAACTGTGAGGCACATGGACTTGGTGGTGCCTTCCAGGGAAGTTCACTGAGTGCCCATGCTGGGTGGACCACCATGAGGGCCAGCGCGGGGCCATGGGATTGGAACTAGGGATGGACACGAAGCCACAAGCAAGGCTGGGGTCAGGCTCAGATGAGGGCTGGGGCTGACAGTTCCATTTTCCATCAGATCAGGACTGTGGACACAGCTGGGGTCAGGACGAGGGGCAGGGTTAAAGGCAGGGCTGGGATCAGCGTCGGGGTAGGACTGGGGTCAAGATCAGACCAGAGCTGGTCCTGGGGTTAGAATAAGCAGCTGACTCAGGCTCGGGAGGCCAACAGACATCCAGCATTCCCAGCCCTTCCAGCTTTGCCCAGAGCTGCCCCCCACCCCTGCCAGCTGCTCCCAGCCAGCTCAGCCTCGTGGGGGACTTTAGGGACCAAACTTTCCACCACCCACGGGCACACCCAGCATCAGTCTTCCCGCCCGACCCTCGGGGAGGGAACCACAGGCACCCGGCCGTGGAGCGGACTTGAGGTTGCGGGCCACGGGGAGGAGGAAGTCGCTCTGCAACAACCCAGTGCTCTACCACTTCCTTTTAGGCGCCTTGAGCCCCTCCACTCTCCTCAACCAGCTATGACTCGAGGTCCACAGAGCCCCTGGCTCTTCGTGGCAGCCCTGCCACCTTCCCAGCACAGCTCGATGTTCGCTGCATCTGGAAAGCCTCCCCAGCTACCACTCAGCCCAGCAGCTCGCACTGGGCTGGGAACCAGAGGGCCGGTGTGGGGAGGGGTGGGGCACATGCATCCCAATTTGCCCAGGACTCAGGACCATCCTGGCTCACACCACTTGCCCCAGCGTAATTACTAAGGTTTTGAAATGTTTACATGTTGAAAATTTCACTTTCAGAACTGATCAGGTTTGGTCAAAAAAATCATCTGATCATCCCTCGTCCGAGAGCCTCCTACCTGAGGAAGAACCTGAACCAGAAAGATACCACAGAGGTACTATCGGCTCATCTGCTCAGGACCCACTTTGTATTTTCACACTTAACTTCCTTGAACCTCAGTTTGCCCAGCAGTAGAAGGGGACAATGCCCCCGCCACATCCTCTGGGAGAGGATGAGTTTGTAGGTAAACTGCCTCACCTAAGGTCCTGCATGGACATGGACATGGACGAAGAATCAGGAGTGCCCAGGACACAGGTGGATGAAAACAGAAATTCAATTTGATTCTTTTTTGGAGGTACCAACCAACTCAATGACTCTGGCTTAAGAATGAAGGGAGTGTACACCACTTCCCATCCAGGAGACTGTGGGGAAGAGCTGCTCTCTGCCTTCCTGGCAAGGAAAGAGTCAGAGGCAGATTCAAAGCCCACCAATCCCTCAGACCACAATGAGAGCTGCTCCTCACCCTTGGGGAGTCCCAGGGCTGCAAGTGCTCAGGGGTTAATTCCTGTGAGCACCCTTGCCCTGGCTGAAGGAGATTTGAAAGAAAGGAAGTAGGGAGGGTGAGAAGCGTGAAGGGGGAGGCCCTGGGCCTGCTGGTTCTGGGGCATGAAACTAAGTTCAGGGTACATGGGGACGGGGGTCTCCGACTTCCGTCCTGACCCACCCCACACTGCCCTTGACCTCTGTGCAGAGTTTCCATCCTCTCTCTCCGAGTTCACACTTCTCCCCCACCACTAACCGCAGCCCACGCAGAGGCTTGTGGGCGGAGAGAGGGCTGTGGGGGGGGGGGGGTGGCGGAAAAGAGCCAGGGCTGCAGCACTGAGCCCCCAACATCGGGGGGGAAAGCAAGCCCTATGGTTCTCTCCCTCATCGCTCACAGTGAGCCCCCATCTTCTCTCTGGGAGTCCCCCTCCGTCACTGGGCCCTCACTGTCTTCACGGGCCTGCCTACTTGAGCCCCCAGCCCCCTCAACGAACCCCAACTCCACAATTTCCCCTCCGCCCTCAGCACTAGCCACGCCCTCAGAAGGGCCACACCAGGACCTATGACTGAGCTGGGCTCAGAGGGGAGGCAGCTGTGGGTTCTGCGCACCCACCTTGACTAAGACCCCCCCTCCTCCTAGGGTCTTTACCTCCCTGTGCATCCTAAGGAGTAGGCTGGTCTTCACTCTCACCCTCCCTCGTCATTGCCTTTGGTCCCTGACTGACCTCCAACACCTCTTCTTCTGGGACACTCTGTCCCTTGGGCACCAGCCACTAGGTGCTGGGCTGACCAAATAGCAGGGCAATCGTGACCGGAGGTCAGACCGGGAGGGTGGCAGAATGGCTTGGTCTGGTCTGGACAGCCACTTTCAGAGGTACACTAATGACCAGAGCTGGCGGACTGGGGACTGGGGACTGGGATGGGAAGGACTGGAAATCCTTGGGGCCCAGACTGCCTCACAAGCCTGTCTCTTCAGCATGGGTAGGACCACTGCAGGGAGAGTAGAGGGAATTAATCGCAGTGGCAGTATAAGGGAGGATATTTTAACAGGACTCCCAGAGTAAAACTGGCTGCCTTAGAGGTATCCAAACTGAGACAGGTAAGCATGTTGCAGGAACACACAAGGCTCCCACAGATGGGCAGCCTGGATCCAGGGATTTCCCTCGCCCCCCTGTGCGTAACCTAGCCCTGCAGTCCTCTCCTAAGAAAGTCCACAGGGACAGCTCCCACTAGCCTGGATGGTCTGGACGAAGTGGAAGGAAGAGGAGGGGCTGCTGGGGGAAAGTGAGCTGAGAGCAGGTGACTGAGGCTTCAGGTGGGAGGACAGGGGAGGGAGCACTCGGGAAGCAATTACCAAAAGGAGCTGAGTTTATAAGAAAATAAAACTGCTGGGGGAGTGAGGACTTCCTCTGAGAATTAACTCTTGCCAAGCTGGGGCTGTCCAGAAATGCTCTGCTTGCAAAAAAGTGTGAAGCTTGGCAGGCAGAGCCTGGCTGGCTCTGGGGTGAGAGGTCCAGAAGGCACCGATGCAGAGTCCCAACCGTCGGGATGGAGGGGAGGAGCCGGAGGTCACCTCTGGTAAGAGTGGCTCCGGCCAGCCCCTGGGCAAAGCCAAAGCGCAACTTCCTCAAGCCAAAGGGATGGGGTGGGAAGGGAAGGGAAGGGGCTGTGCTGGCCACAGGGGCAGGCAGCATGGACGCTCTGATCTCTACCAGCACCTTATGGGAGGAGTTCTTTCTTTCGCTCACTTACAGCCCTGGCCCCTTGGAATCCACCATTCCTTCTTTGGCCTCCCACCCTTATCACCTTCCTCTCACATCTCTCAGTAATGACTGACCTCTGAGTCTACAAGGGAAACCTGGGGTCACAGAGCTGAAGTCGGTAAAGCAAAGCCACTCAGCATCCCTGGGAGGATTCAGAGCCTGGCTGTTCAGATTCCAGCCCTGCCAAAAAAAGTCCTCTCTCTGGATTCCACCAGCTAGAGGAGCCTTCACTGCTGGTCTGCTAAGAGGGGGTTGGACTCACTGAGCCATAAAAGGCTCTGTGCTATAACTTTTGAGGCAAACTAGGCTTCTAGAATGTGTGTGTGTGTGTGTGTGTGTGTGTTCTGAGTTTGGGGACATGGGCTAGGATGGGCTCTGAGCCTCAGCCACAAGCTAGGGTGCACCCGCTGCACAGGCACCCCAACACCGCCTAGCAGCCTAGCTGAGGGATCCCACCTACCAGTCCCACAAATTAGGTTCTCACACCCCACTACTATCACAGCTCCACCCAGGCCCTTACCCCAGGGTGCAGAGAGAAGTGAGGGGTACCCCCAGGTGGCCAGAAGCTGGGAGGAAGGTGAGAAGGAAGCCTGCTGGAAGGAGGACCCCTGAGGTCCTGTAGCTGGGGATACTGTGGGATGGAGACTTCATTCCCATCCCTCTCTGGGCCCTGGCCCTCCCCTCCAATGAAAGTATGGAGCCTGTGCCACAGGACTGGTTTCAGGGGAGAAGGCTTAGGCGGAAGAAGGTTTGTGCTCTACTTCTCAGAAAGCGGGAGAGGATGAGTTCAGGGTGCGGATGTGAAAAGCATCAGGCTCACTATCAGGCTGCCATCGCCCTCTCTCTTGCTGCCCAGTGCTGCCCTAGAGGCCCCCACCATTCGACTCCCCACTGATGGAGCTCCATCCCTACTCCCTGCTGCCCTTCCCTCCCAGCTGGATTTCCAAGGGACACCCCAGCAGAACAGGCTCTCATTCCCCTCCCTGCAGCTACAGAACACAGTAAGCCCCTCTTCTCAGCCTCAGCTCTCTCCTGAAACAGGAAACAAGGCACCACAGATCCTGAAAGAGACCACCTTCTTCCTCCTCACCAGGGAGGGAACAGTTAACCCAACGAACTAGCCTTGTAACTGGGAGAGAAAATGGGGCCCCAGAGAGACCTAAAAACTCACCACGGGACACAGAACACAGCAGTAAAACTGCTGAAGAAATCTCTCAGCCCCTGATACCTCACGGAGACGTAAGTTTGGGTGCCAGAAGAAAGCAAAGGCAACATCCCAGAACTTCACCTCCTTCCTGTAAAGGATGCAAAGCCACACAAGCCAGCCAAACCCCACTGCCCTGATGCTAGAAAACAGGGCCTCTGAGCAACACAGAACAGGAGAAATGAACCAAAAGGGGGACCTGGGAAATGTCGTCCCCAGGGCACAGAGATTATTAAGAGAGAGAGGATTTCAGATGGGACTTACTGATCATCCCCGACTCTTTTCACCCATGCCATGTCCCGCTCTGTCTGATTGGAGGCAAGATCCTAGGAAGGAAGACTGAGGTCAGATGCCAGATGCCAACATAACCTTGCCCACCCCCCCCCACATACACACACACACCGCCGTTTACCATTCCCAGGGCCAGTCTATACCCAGTGAGGAAGTCCTCTAAAGGCTATTTGCTGCAGCCCCCAGGCCTCTATGGAGCTCTGGGCAGGGTCCTAGGTGCCAGTGCCCCTGCCCTTTACCTGGGCCCGGCTCTCTTGCAACTGCTTCAGCTCCCCCTGCAGCCGCTCGCACTCAGCCTGGAGCTGTTCCTCCCGAAGCTGAGCCCCCCGGGCCTCGCCCTGGGCCGCCTCCAGGGCCTCTTCCAGCCGCCGTCGCTCCAGCTCACTCACACTGGCTGTGGGGCCTGGCCAGCCTGCTACCAGGAGGGAGGATAAAGTCAGGCTAGGTCTGGCTGCTGGGACCCTCCACTGACTCCCAGAGCAGAAGAGATTGAAACAGGTGAGCGTGGCAGCATGAGAGATCCAAAGGGGCCAGCCAGAGGCCAGGTACCCCAAGATGCCTCTGCTGAGAGCCATAAAGAAGGAGGGCCTGAGCTGCTGCTTCTAATCTTCCTGGAGGCCAGGGACAAAATGATACTGTGGCCTCATATAGGGCTTCCCGGGCCACATTCAAATCTCCAAGCATCCTCTGGCCTCTGCTAATCAACACCTAGGACAGGATGGGGATTCTGAGTACAGGTGCCCTCTGCTGACACACACGAGAACTGCATGGGGGTAGCCAGGGACAGCCGGTGGTAAGGGAGGGGGTGTTGATGGGAGACACTGGGTAAAGGAACAGGTGGAAAAGAGGGATACGGTAATTAAGGGAGAAATTTAAGACATTATAGTGGGGTGTCAACTATCAATCCCAGAAGGGAGAGGTGTCCAATGATGCTGAAACGGGGGGGCAGGCTTGGGGACTCTAGGGCAGGAACATCGGGGGTCGTAGAGATCTCACCGTGACTCAAGCCAGATCCTCCTCTCAGTGCCAAGTAGTGCAGGTCCAGATCAGCACACGGTGGGCCAGGGGTGGGCGGGGGGCTGGGGCTGGGGAAGGCAGCGTCCCGGAGACTTTGCTGCTGTCGTAGCTGCTGTTCAAGGCCACAGATCTGCCGCAGGTGGGTCTCCACCAGGGCCCTCTGCGGGGAGAGACAAAGGGGTGGGGTCTGTGCGGGACCAGGGAACCCCTGAGGGCTTCACAAACCCAGGATTCCCCCACTTCTGGGAAGCCATCCCTCCTAAACTGAGCTGAGGCCCCAAGTCACACATCCCCACTGCACTCTAAGTGGCCACGAGTGTGAGGTCTTGTCTCCCAACAACTGCAATGCAGATGTTTCTGGCTGTTGCCCCTTTGCAAGGTCAGAGTTAATGCCTCTTCCCCGTCATGAACACACGGGACACTCAGAAGACCATAGGACCCCTCCGTCCAAACAGAGCCATCCCCTCAGAAGCGTAAGGACTTCTATTTCCAGATGTGACAACCATTCTGGACTTTACCTGTCTCATCTATAACACGGGGATAACCACACTTACCTCGTAATTTTGTTATAAGCATTAAAATTAGTAAATGCATTCTAAAGTGATCACATCAGTGCTTGGCACACACTAAAGGCCATGTAGAGTGTTTATGATTCTTAAGGCAGAGCATTTTTACACAGATGCCCCGGAACAACTCAGCAATGCTGTTACCATGTGCCCTTTTCAGGGGAGGGACAGAGGCTAAGCGACTGGATCCAGGTCACAGGCAGGAGTTGGCAGAGACCGTGCGCTCTGACTCTGACGCCTGCCCACCTGCTCACACACGTGGCCATCCCCCTACTCAGAATCGCACACCCTCGGAGACCCATCCCAGCAGTCACAGAGACCCAAAGACCTCTGCCCTCACTCACACAGCCTTTCAGGCACAGTGCCCCAGGCACAGAGTCAGCCCAGCACAAGACCCAAACATATGCGGAGGCCCAGTCTGCTAGGCTGCGTGGCCAGGGTGTGCTGGGAGTCACTCGCAATTTGTGTGACACGCTCAGCTCCACTCACCAGGGGGATGGGCACTCAGAGACACACAAGAACCCAGAGACACACACACATGTAGGGCTGCACACCGTCACATGACAAAGGTCACACCCTCAAGCACCCCCAGCTCCCTGGGCCTCACCATCTCCCCCAGCTCGGTCTCCAGGTCGCTCTTCTCCACGCAAAGTTTCTCATAAGCCTGGATCATCTCCCCAAGCTGTTCCTCCTGTTCCTTATTCTTCTGCAACTGTATGGGGCCCGGAAGGAGGGGAGGGCATGCCACCGTCAGGCCATCCTTGATGTGGGAGCCCAAGAGCTCCCCGAGCCTCCCGCCCACATGGCCAGCACCCAGTGGAGGGGTGGGAGACGCCCAGCCCATTCTAGGGGAGACTGCGGCCACCTCTGATCAAGGAGACAGGGGCTGGGGTGTGGGGGAGGTGTTAGAAACACCGTGAAGCAAGGAGCTCAGGGAGCCCAGCCTGGGCTTACCTCATGCTGGAACTGGTTGAGCCGTTGCTGCAGGCTGACCTTCTCCATCTCCAGCAGGGAGCCATCCTTGATTTCATACAGGGAGAAGCCGTGCTCCTCTCCAAAGTCGTTGATCAGCGGGTACTGTGGGCAGGCAGGCCCTCAGGAGAGCTGGCACCCAGCTCCCTGGCCGGGCTTCAGCCTACGGCGGGCCCCCACCCCACAAACTGCCTTGAAGTCCTGGTCTCTCCATCCCCTGCTCACACGGGATCCACACAGCCTGGAAGCATCTCCCACCGACCACAACTTGAGATCCAAGGTCCCACCCCTTCGGCCATCAGGATGCTTTCCTGACCCTTCCCATCCCTCATGGGAGACCCTCAAGTTCCTGAGAGTGTGGATCCTGGACTCTCTTTGGGATTCCTGGCCCTTGGCGGCCCCCATCCCAACACACACACAGCCAGCCCCCCGCCCCATCTTCTCCAAGTTCTGACCTTGATCTCGTAGACTTTGAGACGGCGTCGGAGGGTGGCATTCTCCCTTTCCAGGCCTCCCAGTCGCTCCTTGATGTCCCCATAGGCTGTGATGAGGGCAAAGTGGGAGGCAGAGCACATGTCCCCCCCCAGCGAGGGGTCTCCTGGGGCATCCAGCCACACCTCACTGGGCCCCAGTGCCTCCTGGGTCAGGATGCTGATGTCATCTTCAAACATGGACTCCATGGCAAGGGCCCGCGCCTCGGCCCCCACTGGGCCTCCTGGGAGAGCAGGAGCAATGGTGGAGAGGGCAGCCTGGAGATTGTCCCTGATACCCCCACGAGCTGGGCCGAGGAACGCTGTGGCCGGGAATGCTGTGGCCCGCCGAGAGAGGCAGCTGGGGAGCTCCCATCCCATCTCCTCCCCAAACTACTAAGCCCTGTCTTTTCTGCGGCCTTTAGGGGAAGGGGCTACAACCAGCCAAAGACTTGGGGGTTAGAGGAAGGCCAAGAGGGCCAAGTAAGCCAGGCTGCCAGCAGCAGGGGAGAGTTCCTCCCAGAACTCAGGGAGACCTGTGGACAGGAAACGACTGCCTTCCTGTCAGGACCCTGCCAGGGACTGCCCTGATGTACTCCTCAGCCCCCCTTCACCCCCCCAGGCCTCAATTCCCCAAGCACCTCCCCCAAGTACCTCCAGGCCAAGTTCATTCCCGGCCTCTGGCGCACCCCCCCTCCTCCCTAAGCCCCAGTGCTTCAGGGAGAGTCAACCCCACCACAGCCAGGGCCGGCCTCTGTGGGGACCCCACCCAACTTCCCAGCTTCTTCCTGCAGGATCCCAGAGTTCAGGAAAAGGAAGTGCCTCCCCCACTCACACCAGAGCTGTGGCAACCCTCCAGGCCTTCCTCGCCTCTGACCTGGGACCCACAGGAAGTCCTCCCAGAGTGTCAGAGGGAACAGCACGGTGGGGAGGAGAGGGGAGCCCTGCGAAGGGGCTGCCCAAGAATTCCCTAGCCCGCCAATGTGTTCCAACATAGGGGAATGGGGAGCCCTGAGAGGGGGCAGGAATGACTCAGGGCTCAGAGAGAGTAGGCGAGGGGGTGCGTGTGTACTTCTCCCGGGCCTGTTTATGAATGTGTGTCTGTGGTTGGCATGTGTGGGGGGGAGTGTGTGTCTGTGAATGAGTGTAGGTGTGTCACAGTCAATGAGCGCCTTCGCAGGGCTGCGGCTGGGGGTCGGAGTGGAGTTGGGAAGTGGCCCGGAGGCCGCGCGCGTGTGTGTGTGTGTGTGTGTGTGTGTGTGTGTGCACGCGTGCGTGAGCGTGTGTGAAGGGTGGGCACGTTCGGGGCCGTGTGTCACGTGAGGCACTATGGGAATGTCCGAGGTGTGTGTGCGCGCGCGCCGGGGCGTGTGTGCGCGTAGGAAAGGGGGCTCGGCTCGGCGTGGGGTGCGAGTTGAGACAGTGGGGTCCGCGACCTCCCACGGCCCGGCGGCAGGAGCCTGGAGTGAGGAGGGCTCAGGCCTGGGCCCCCACCCCCACCCCCACCAAGTACCAGGCAAACGCGTGTGACCGGGTCTGAGTAAGGAGTGTGTGCGCGTGTTTGTAGGGCCGGCCCCACCTTTAACCCCTTGCTCCCCGGGCAAATCCCCTCCCCCAACTCCGCCCGCCAGCGCTCACCACACCCCCTAGCCCCCAGCCCGCCACCTCGGGCCCAGCCCCACCGGCGAGGGCTCCGTGCCCTGGGCCGCCCCACAGGCGCTGCCCTCCTCCGCACTGCCCCCCGGCCCGGCGGCGCCGGCGGGGAGCCGCGGAGGGCGGCCGGGGAGGGAGTGCCCGCTCGGCCCCGGGCCCCTCCTGCGGCCCCTTTAAGGGCCGCCCTTTAAACCCCTTTAGCTCGGCCGACAGAAATTGTCGCCCCTCCCCTCTCGGGGGCCGAGACCACGCAGCCCCCTCCCCCACTGCCGGCCGAGCCCCGGCCCCCAGGCGGCCGTCCCCGGGCCGGGGAAGGGGGCTCCCGAGGCGGTGCGGCCTGAGGAGCGGCGGCGGAGGGGGAGAGGGAGGGCGGCGGGGGGGACGCGGGCGGCCGGCGCCGGACCCTTCCCCTCCTGGGCCCGCCGGGGCCAACTCGCGGCCGAGCGCCCGCCCCCCTCCTGCGGCCCACCCTGCGACCCCGGGGCCGGCCCGGGCGCCGCTGCCCTCCCCCCGCCCCAGCCCCGCCGGGGACTCACAGCTGCTGCCGGTTCCTGCTTGTAATCGCAGCTTACCCCCTCCGCCTGCTCCCTCCCCAGACGGGCACCGGTGCCCCCACCCCCCTGGCACCGCGCTCCGCTCTCGCCCTGTCGCCGCCGCCGGGTCTCTCCCCACCCCCCACCCCTCCCCCCAGCCCCCCTCCCTCCCGCCCGCCCCGCTCCTCCTCCGCCGCCGCCGCTGCCTCCTCCTCCTCCCCGGCTGCTCCGGGTTTCTCCAGCTGGGAAGGCGCCCGGGACCCCGCGGCCGCCGCCACCACCACGTGGCGAGGGGCGGCCGGCCCCCGCGGTGCGGCGCGGCCTGGCAGCGCGCCCGGCGCCCCCCCTCCCGGCTCCCCGCCGCGCCCGGCCCGCGCGCTCCGCGCCCCCTCCCCGACGCCTCCCTAACGCAGTGTGGCGTGGCGTGGCGTGTGTCGGGGGCGCCTGCGGCCGCGCAAGGGCTCGGGGACTCGTGGCGGCTTGCGTGGGGGCTGCAGGGTTCGGGGCAAAGGGAAGCGATTTATTTGGGTTTGGGTTTGGGTTTTGGTCTTTGCCCTCTTGAGAAGGAAAATACTAGACTGACTCGTCGCGGCTCTTGGGAGCGGTAGCCTTGCTCTGAAAATAGATGCATTGAGCATAGGGTCTAATCGGAGCGATTAGGGTTAAATTTGTTAACTTCTTCGGAAGTGAGAGTGAACTAAGGAGGTCAAAGGTTCCTTAAGGAAGGGAAACCGCTTTCCTCTTCCTAACACAATCCCCTCACCCCCAGGCCAGTGAAATGAAGAAATGGCACATTTCGCCCTTCCATAAAGATTATGGGAGCACCTGCCAAACTGCTGGGCAGGAGACACAAGTTTTTGCTGTTGTTGTTGTTGTTGTTGTTGTTTTGCCACTTTCCCACTGTGTGACCTTGGGCAAGTTACTTAACCTCTCCAAGCAAAGTTGGAGATAATTCCCAACCCAGGCAACCATGGGAGGAAGAATGGAGAATCAGAACTAAAGGTGCTCTGTGAATCCTCAGGAGGTGTTAATGAGTCATTCCGATTATTCCTTGATGGATTAAAAAACGTGGGCAGAAGCATGGTCAGCCTGGCTGCAGGTAGTGAATGATCAGGAGAAACTCCGAGGGACTCTGGCTGACTCCTGACAGGCCAACCCTGGAAGCAGGGTGTGTAGGCTTTTGGTAAGCTCAGTGTTTAGCTGTGAAGCCTCTCATCTGGAGGGAAGGTTCAGGCTGCTGGGAACCAGAGCCTACTCTTCTGGGCCCTGGAGGGAGGAGGGATGAATGTGGGAGGGGGAGAAGAGGAAAGAAAAGGCTTCTTCCTCCTGAGCTTTGAGAAGCAGCAACAACAGCAGCTCTGTAGGGAGAAGATTGGATTTAGGGGTGAGCTTGTCCTCCTGGGAGAGCCAGCAGGGGCTGTGGACTCTACTAGGAGGGGGATTCTCAACTGGTTTCCTTCCTCCTCCTCCTACTGGGTTCCTTTTATAGTCTAGAACAGGAAGGCAGGTCAGCTACTTGCTCTCTGAGGCACAAGCTTTCTCAGAGCCATGTGGGACAATCCACCTTGTCCTCTGTATAGGAAGGCTACTGGGCTAGGATGTCTATTGCCCCACTAATCCCGAGGGGTTGGCAGGTGTTACCTTCCTTAATGCTGCACAAGGTTCTCTTCTGAGGCAGAGGACCAGGCAAAAGATGAGAGGCTAGGCTAGAAGTTATGGGGCTGGCCATCCACTGCACCTGTGAATCTGGCAAGCCCTCCCTCACTGGAAAGGGTAATGGTTCCAGGTACCCATCTGAACACTCACTCTACAAAATAAGTTGTCCACTGTTGCTGCTCCTGGGCTGCTCGGGGTACAGGCCTAGGTCTCAGCTATATGGTTTATCCTGAGTTCTAGGTGGTTGGTGGCAAAAGCCCAACAGAGATTAGGCCTGGTATAGGTGATCCTAAAATGCCACTGCTCCCCTATCTGGACCTGATCTCATTGCATTCTTCGTGTTAAGGTTCTGTTGTGCCAGACAGTTCTGAGAGCAGGGTCTGTATCCTATCCATCTTCATATCCCCAATGCCTTGAGAGTACCTGCTCACTACACATTTTTTCTGGAAAGACTTAAAAAAAAAAAAAATATATATATATATATATATATATATATATATATATATATATAGTTTTGGTGCTCATTTTAAAAAAGATTTTATTTTTAAGTAATCTTTATACCCAACAGAGGGCTTGAACTCATGACCCTGAGATCAATAGTCACAGGCTCCACCGACTGAGCCAGACAGGCACCCCAAGAGTTTGGTTTTTTCGTTTGTCTCTTTCTCTCCCTTTTGTTTTTTGTTTTTCTTTGTTCATTTTTTTTGAAGTTTTTTTTTAATTTTTTTATTTATTTATGATAGTCACACACAGAGAGAGAGAGAGAGAGAGAGAGAGAGAGAGAGAGAGGCAGAGGGAGAAGCAGGCTCCATGCACCGGGAGCCTGACGTGGGATTCGATCCCGGGTCTCCAGGATCGCGCCCTGGGCCAAAGGCAGGCGCCAAACTGCTGCACCACCCAGTGATCCCTTTTTTGAAGGTTTTATTTATTTATTTGAAAGAGAGAGAGAGAGAGAAGGAGCAGGGGGAGGGACAGAGGGAGAGGAAGAAGCAGACTCCCCACTGAGCAGAGAGCCTAAGGTGGGGCTCAATGTGGGGCTTGATCCTGAGACTCTAGGATCATGACTTGAGCCAAAGGAAGACAATTAACTGACTGAGCCACCTGGGCACCCCTCATTTGTTTTGTTTCTTAAATTCCAGTACGAGTGAAATCACACAGTATTTGTGTTTCTCCAGTATTCTGGTTTATTTTGCTTAGCATTATACTCTTTAGATCTATCTGTGTTGTTGCAAATGGCAAAATTTCATTCTTTTTAATGGCTGAGTAATATTTCTCTGTGTGTGTGTATCCATTCGTCTATTGATGGATGCTTGGGCTGATAAACTAAATGTTTAAGGGTAAGAAGTGCTCTTGGTTGAATGAATAAATGAATGAAGCAGTATGACATGACTTTGAACTAGTTAGCTCACCTCTCCAGGCCTGTTTCTTTATTGAGAAAGCTGGGGATTGGTTTGAATGCCTTCTAAGCACCAATGATATTATCAGGGCTCATCATAATATTAGAGACAGGGAAAGGCAAAAACCTTTGATGAAGAGGGGAAGTGAGGTGGGATGAAAGTAGAGGGTGTGGTAGACAGCTGGTCAGGCCCAAATGGTAAAATGTTTCTTTTTCTTTTCTTTTTATTTTTTTTCCAAATGGTAAAATATTTCTAAATGGCATTCAGAGGCCCAGGAGGAGAGCCCACAGAAGCAGGGCCGATTGCCCTTGCGTGTTTCCTCCTTGGAAACTGTCAGGGAGGGCCTGTCTCCCATTCCCGGGACTTTTGCTCTGGAGGAAAACTCTGTCATTCCTGTCCTAACCTTGCCTGAAAAGACTAGGAGGAGGTGGCATGAGCAGCCAGCAAAGAGGCTGAATCAAAGTAAAACCCAGAGGGGCATCCTGGGTGGCTCAGCGGTAGTGCCACCTTCAGCCCAGGGCGTGATCCCGGAGATTCCACTCCTACGTCGGGCTCCCTGCATGGAGCCTACTTCTCCCTCTGCCTGTGTCTCTGCCTCTCTCTCTCTCTCCGTCTCTCATGAATAAATAAATACAAAATCTTTAAAACAAAACAAAATAAAACCCAGATGACTCCAATAGAAGCAAGCGGGCAGGAAAATTGATTAGACACATGTGACAATGCAGGCTCCAGGTGCCATCTTAGCCGTCCGGTGCTAAGCCTTAGAAAATTAGAGTTCTCTGCAGAGCCATCCTGGGACTCCACCTGCAGCTACTGGTCTTCCATCAAATCAGAGGTTTGGGCAATGATGGAAAGACTCATTCCTTCACCAAATTCCCAAATTCCTGTGGAGGTAGTACACATCCTCTAATCAAATTAGCAAGGCTGGGATCCCTGGGTGGCGCAGCGGTTTGGCGCCTGCCTTTGGCCCGGGGCGCGATCCTGGAGACCCGGGATCGAGTCCCGCATCGGTCTCCCTGCATGGAGCCTGCTTCTCCCTCTGCCTGTGTCTCTGCCTCTCTCTCTCTCTGTGACTATCATAAATAAATAAAAAAAAATTAAAAAATAAATAAAATAAAATAACTATTTGTGCTTCATATTGTCCATGACTGTATTTATTTCTGCTGTTTCCCAGATTGTTTTTTTCTGGATTATTATTATTATTATTTATTTTTTTAGAGATTTTATTTATTTATTTATGAGAGGCACAGAGGGAGAGAAGCAGAGACACAGGCAGAGGGAGAAGCAGGCTCCATGCAGGGAGCCCATTGAGGGACTCGATCCCGGGACTTCAGGATCACAACCTGAGCCAAAGCCAGATGGATTTTCAGGATTTTTAAAAATGATTATAGTGAACTTCTGAATACTACTATTTGTTATTAGTCATTAGACTGTGCACTCCATCAGAAGATTCGATTTACTTCATTCATTGCTCTATCCCCAGTGTCATGAACAGTGCTTCACGTACTTAGTAATAGTTGTTGATAATAGTAGTTAGTAACAGTGCCTGGCACATACTTAGTAATAGTAGTTAATTAGTGCATTTTCGTGAGGCACTGTGCTAAGAACTTCATCTGGGGTATCTTTCGTTGGGATCTCTATCTTACAACCAATGAACCCGAGATCAGGAAAGTTGAAGAATTTGCCCAAGGTCATACTCAAAAAATTATACAATATTTTGAAGGACAGTGCTCATTGCTATGGAGAGCTTATTCACACAGAGTCATTTCTTAATTCTCTTTCTCTCAGGATGGTGACAGGCTGCCCCCTGCATCCAGAGCACAGGCGGCCCAGTGCCAAAGCTGAGATGTACTTTCCCTTCAGACGAGGTACATTTCACATGGAGGAGAGCTCAGCTCAGGAACTTATGGCCTAGGAGCACCTGGGAGAGGGAACAGCTCAGGCTATGCTGCCCAGGACCAGCTCACAGCACCGGGGTAATTCAGATGTGGAGCTTACTCAGCAGCCCTGTGGCCTTTCTGGCTACCAGGCACCACCAACGCCCCTCCCCTAGCCCTGGTTCCCAAAAAGCTTCTAGCTCAGTGGGAAGACAGAGAAGTATGAGGAGATGGTTCAAACTCCAAGTGGGAGGAAAGTTGCCGTTAGGGAAAAATGCCACCCCCAACACCTAAATTGCGAGTTTGACCACTCTTGAAAGGTTTACCGTGGATCTCTTAAGGCAGAATGGCTTTGTTGTTGAATTCCAAGAACGCTTCATCCAGGGCTATCCCTGCTTGCAGTGTAAGCTCGCTGGGAGCAGAGGCTCATCGCTCATCCTCTAACCCACATCCCACGTGGTTTGTGACAGAGTGGTTTGTGACAGACAAGTGACAAGCACAGCCTGTGGAGTCAGCACTGCTTGCTAGCCCGCATGACTTTCAGCAAGGGTCTCTCAGCCCCTCTGTGGTGGTTTCTTCACCTGTAAAATGGGACTAAAATGGTACTTTTGTTACAGTGTTGATGAGGATTACTTTTACTCCTCTGTGTAAGATGTTTGTTACAAGCCTGGATTGGGTAAATGCATGAAATAGACACCATGTGAGGACTAACTCTTGACTAATCCTGTTCCTATTCCTCCAATTAACCTAAGGCTAAGAGGCTAGCCTGAAATCATCCAGCAAATGAGGAACCGAGGAAGAGCTAGGAGCTCAGATCTCCTGAAGCCTGCCATTCCAAGGTTTCTGGATGCTCTGCCTTTCAAAGGCTAAGTGATGCTGTGAGACTCCCAGAACTGTACTGACAAGTATTTATTGGAGGTCTCCTATAAGGCAGGCACTGCTCTAGCCTGGGCATACAGTGGTAGGACAGCCAAGGTCACTGCATGGGGGGTTACTTTATAGTTGGGAAAACTGGCAATAAGTAACAATTTAAAATACTCTTAGGTAGTGCTGTGAAGGAGATGGATGGTGCATCATGAATATGGACAGCAGACACTTGTTTTGTGTCCCTAAAATGCTGACAGCATGTGTCTAGGGCAAGTATGAGAAAAGCTTGGGTTTTGGTATCTGACAGATGTGGCTTTGAATTCAGACTCCATGTGACCTTGGTCTGACAAATCAGTGCCTCCTTTGTCATCCGAAGAGGAACAGGGATTGGTAAGGTTGCTTGAGAATTGATACATACAACATTTTCTGTGCTTAGTGTTTTTCACTTCTGGCAAGTTGGGCTGTAAACCATGGAGCTGGAAACCCTCGATGGGGCCAGGTGGAACTGTAACTTCACTTAGTACTATGTGTTCTTTGAGTGTTTGTTGGGGAGGGGGAACATGGGACGTGGGAATGGGGAGTTACAAGGAGAACTACTGAAAAGTACAAAAAAAGTTCCAGGGAGCAGCAGCCCCTCCCTGCATTAATGAACTGATAGCACTTTTTCTCAGTGCACCTTCAGTGGAGAAATGTTCTTGGCCCACTGCCATAGCTCAGGATTTATTTACTTATTTATTTATTTAAAGATTTACTTATTTATTTTATTCAGAGAAAGCGAAAGAGAGGCAGAGACACAGGCAGAGGGAGAAGTAGGCTCCATGCAGGGAGCCCGACGTGGGACTCGATCTAGGGTCTCCATGATCACACCCCGGGCTACAGGCAGCGCTAAACCGCTGCTAAACCGCTGCGCCACTGGGGCTGCCCCATAGCTCAGGATTTAATGCAGTCTTAGAAGAATTACAAGTTACCCTTTATAACCCAGTAATCTCCAAAACTGGGCATAGAAATAATATATTAGAACTCCTATTTATATTTACTTTTTCATATAATTGCTTTTTGATATCTATTTTTGTGTCTTATGTTTCACAATATAGGAGTACAGTAGTACAGGTATATAATTTATAAATACATAGGGGTATGCATGATCAAAAATTTCTGACGGGGGTGCAATCAGAAAAGTCAAAGGCCACGAAGAGGGCTAAGGGAAGAAAATTATGGTCAGCCCTCATTTTACTTGCCCAACATAAATTAACAAAGTGCATTATTTCCAGAAAGTAGCCTGCAGGTACCACTATGCAACAAAATGAAGGAACGGACCTAGTTTCTTATATCCCAAGTTAGTGTTGTTTCCATTACAAATTTCTAGGGGGAAAAGTGGAAGTAGAAATTAAATACACACTGCAAGTTATGTAAAAAGCCAATATTGGATGAGCCATTAAGCAAACCAGATTAGCCTGAAAAAATATGCACAAGACAGAGGACGATCTCCAGCGGCTTCAGAAGCACTCTGAACAGAAGCCTCCTCCACACAGCTTGCTCACTACCGCACCGAAGGCAAGTCGTTCATTCATTTCCCGACACACCGCGAGTCCATTTTTAAGACAGATGTGTCCTTCCTTTCCCCAGCTCACACACACAGCTATCAGCATCGCACACTCCAGCTTCTTTCAAACCATTCATTTCACCTCCAAGGTGACACCATGTGGAACCAAAAATGAAGCGGCAAAATGTTGAAAATAAAAATAAAGCGGACTTTATTTAGAAGATAAAGGTGGTGGTATCAGTTTTGGTTAATAAAGTTGGGCTCAAGTGTTTTAACAGGTCTTTAATGCCATCACAGACTGGCATGCCAAGGGCATTCTGAATGCCAATTACAGACTGAAGTTGTTTCGAAACCAAGATGCTATCAAAAGCTGATGGAGTTGAGATTTCTCTTAAAAGTCAGACTAACACACTTCTTAAATATCAGAGTGACTAGATTACTTGGTTCTGAAAGTGAAAACACTACACTGAGCAATTCCCCTCCTTCTCAAGTCCCGAAGGCAACATTACAATTGCCTCTGACAGTCAAAAAATTTCAACATTTCAACGGGAGCTGAGGGGAACCAGGAAAATGAAAAGCAAAATTAATAAATGTAATTGTAATTGATATAGGCAGCTGCCACTTGTGGCACACCAAAGCCTAGTCTGATGCCCATTTTCTTCACATTTGCACTGACATCTTCCCAAGCAGACGGTAACTACATTCTTGAAGGAATGTGCCAAGACTAGGGTGGGGAAGGCCCAGTGAGTGCACAGAATGTGTTTTTGCATCCAGTTGCCTTAGGTGGTACAACTGATTAAGGACAAATCCCCACTCTGGAAAACCCACTGGCTAAAGGTAACTGGGAGAGAGGATTAAATGCATAGCCAGTGTGGGACGCCTGCAAGGCACCAAGACCACAGTCCAACCAGCCCCCTTTCCTCTTCTCCATCATTGGATGGATCTGGGAGAAAGCATTAACAGCACTTGTCAACTGCTTCCCTGGAACAAAACATGACAAAACACACGGAAGGTTTTGTTTCCATTATGGTTCTCGGTGTACTTTATTCTCCTGCTGTCTAGCTAAGCAGCCCACACAGGACAGAAATGGGTAGCACTGAGGAATGATCAGATTTTTTTCTCCCCAATATTCCTGCCCCCTCCCTAAGCCCTGACCAACCCCTACCTATCAGGAATGGTTAGTATATCATCCTCTCCTTAAGAAACAGCTAAAATTTCAACAAGGCATTAGAGGGTCAAGTCTCTTCATTGTTGGGCTTAGGAAGTGGTGCAAACTCTATTCACAATGGAGTCTTTCCTTCAAACACTTTTTTTTTTTTTTTTTTTGTACACTGGTTCATAGATCGGCACTTGACTTTGAACCTGGCACCAAAAGGCACAATATCTGATACCCTGTACAAGAGCTATTAGAGATGCTGCCATATGGATGAGAACTGAGCCAATCCCACTTATGAATGGAAGGCTTGGACAGGGAAGGGGAAATGGCAAAGAGAAAAACATAAGCCCACATTTTTTGCTAGAATGGAAATGAAAGTGGGAATTTAAGGTCTTGTGTTTTAATCCTCCCAATACCAGGAAGCAATTAAAAATCTTCCTTGGGGTTTTTGAAAGCAGCGTATTCAAAATGCCAGCAAAAACTCAATAACTGCAAAACCAAAAGGGGATCAAAGCTCACTTATATCCCTCCTTATTGCTGAAAGATTCTAAAACCAAAATTCAGGGTGCCCTGTTCCCTTGTAAAAGGGAAAATAACTTAGTCTCATTTATGGTTCTCATAGCACATCACACTTTAAAAAATATATTAGTGTGTGTGACCAGGGGAATGTTTGACACCACTTTAAATCTTCACCTTCAGTGGAAAAATAAAACCCTTTTCAAGTGCCATTCTCATCACAAGAGTTCTAGTATATATATATGTGTGTATGTGTATATATATACTTTTTTGTTTTCTAGGTTAGTTGGTTTTGAAGTGCAGCAAGAGACCAATACCGCATTGTAGTCAATCAAATAAAAGAGAACAGAAGGCCAAGCAGTTTCCAAATGGTTATTTTATCAGATTGTTTGAACATTAAATTTATCCTCGTTTGCAATCCAAAATAGTTACCTGAAGTTTTCTGTGTGTGTGTGTGTGTGTGTGTGTGTATGTGTATGTGTGTGTGTGTTTACTTTTATTGTATATTTGTTTTCTAAACTCTTTGGCACAATTTTCTGGGGGTGTTCAGACTATCACGATACATATTAGGAGAGAACTTCTCTTTCATGCTGCCAATTCTGAGCATCTAAATTTTGGTTTATTTGGATTGTGGCTTTCTTTTGTTTTTGAAGTTTGCGTTATTTTTGTAACAATTGTATTTTAATTTGTTCTAGATCCTCTAACTCCAGAGTTTTCTTTTTCTCCCCCCTCCCCCCCACTTCTACATTCACAGTTGAACCATATTATTAGGAAAGGCGCCTTGATGAAAAGATCAGGATACGGGAGCTCTGACCATTCGTCAGTGTTTTCCCTAGAAGATAATTAAAAAAAAAAAAAAAACCAAAAAACAAAAAAACAAAAAACAAAACAAAAACCTAAAGAGCGTCTTTCCTTTTTTTCTTTTCTTTTTTTTTTTTCTTTTTTTTTTTTTTTTACACATCTCTTGTGCTGCATCAGTAGACAGAACTTCGGTTAGTTTTATGAAATGCAACATCTAACCCCTTTTTTCTGGGAAAAAGAAACTGCAATGACTTGAAGTTGAGAATGTGGATACCGCCTCACTCACACGCACTCATTCTCAGACTGTAAAGAATCCCTCAACCCTCCTTTTAGCCGGCACGCATACAGTACCGTGTGGCAAAGGTACACCAAAGGTGGGCTTGAGACCCAGGCTCCATCTTTCTTATCAGTAGCAAAGGGCAGGCTGCCTTTTACAACAAAGCACCACAGCTGAACCCAGTCCCTCCTCCTCTCCCAAACCAGTCACTCCACTCGGCACCGGCCAAAAGACAGAAAAGCTAGTTCTAGCCTCTCCTGGGAAGAGATAACTTTCTTTTCTAAGCAAGTAAATCCATCGTTTTTCTCTTTTCCAAGATGGCCGACGTTATGGTTTTCTACGAAGTCAGTGCTTACTTAGCTCACTAACAGCGCTGCTGTTGGCGGCTGCGGCTGCTGCTGTGGCAGGATTTTCAATGTGGTGTGTTTTCAAGCCTCACTCACTCATCCTCTCATTCCCAAACATTCAGCATCCGTGCACACTCCTCACTTCCGGGTTTTTCAAAAGATTGGAGATTTCCAGTGGGGGTCTCAGGTTATCATCCCAATGGTAACAGATCTAAAAACAGATGGAAAACAGGTCAACTTTTGAGATCACAGATAACCAGGAGAGCCAAATGCTTTTCTGATTCCCACAATCAAATGCTCATAAGCCCAAAATGAATCTGTCAACTTCTCAAGGATTATTTTTCTTGTATTCCTATGTGCCAACTACCTGCTCTCATTAGCACCTACATTAGAAGGTGGCAGGGACACTAAAAAGATAAAACTCAAAATAGTGTTTTACTGAGATCTATGGAGTAAGACAATGAGCATGTGAGAGGAGAATAAATTAAAACTACATATAAAAGTAGGGGTCAGACAACTCTTGACTTGGGACATCTTCTGCAGAGCCACACAATGCCTAAAAGCATTGCAGTAAAAAAAAAAAAAAAAAAGTAAAGAGCAGGAGGAAGGGAATAGAGAATAGAAAAGAGAATTCTGGGAAAATACCATTACCAATAACTTTATTAGGGCCCAAAATCAGTTGGGGACTTCACTGACTTCTAGTTACATAAGTTCTCTTCTTCATCACCAAGAGGAATCAAACACTTGGCTCAAGGAAATACTGAGGATGCCCAACCCCTCCACTAGTCCAAGCCTAAGGAACTAAGGCTTGGCTCAAAAGGACTTATATGGGAGAGAGTACAAAACAAAACACCAAGAGAAAGGCATCCCTTGTTGGAACAGTCTGAAGAAACTGTGCCTCCTCCCCAAGAAAGTGGAAGAAAGAGGGCAGTGGGGACAAGCTCTTACCAAGCTTGGTTCTTCAGTTTCCTCAGTTCTTTTGTTGCCCATGTAGCAAGGGTTTTTGCTTTGTTAGTCTTCGATCTCCGTCCTTCTGTTAACAGTTCATGGATCATTGGCCTAGCTTCTACTAATTTCAGTACATCCTTTCCAAATGCTGTACACAAGTCCCTGTGCAAAATAAACACACCTAAATGAGCTCCTGGCCTCATCCTGCTTTCCTGTTTTGAGCCAGTGCTAAGCTAATTGTGGGTCTCCTAGGATTCGCCTAGCTTTTAAAGTTGGAAGAAATTTTAGGGGAAGTCAAGCACCTGATTTCTAAAGACGTGAAAAATGAAGTCTAAAGAGACAGGATGACTTATACCCTGAGGTCCACAACTAATTCGTGGTTCTTTCTTCTAATGATACTCAGAAACTTTCAATAGGGGAGGCTAAACATAGGCAATCTGTTGACCAATCTCAGAATATGGGATGGACACACATCTGATGCTACTTCTATACCTCTGAGAATTTACTTTACAGACTTTACCGAAGAGAAGTTAGAAATCTGGAGGGTCTGGGATGAGACTAGAGCTAAGGTCTAGAATGAATGATCACCTGTGAGAACTTGAAACAGGACACCATGGATTCTATTAAAGAAATAGCCATACCAAATAAGTGGGTAATTACCATTTAGGTTACTCTCAAAAGTTCTTTACCACAGTTCTTCTCATTTTCCACGAGAAGTTCTATTCAGCTGTTGGAAATAGGATATAACCTACCCTATCAGTCCAGCAGCACAAGCTACTACTCCGTCTGTATGATCCTCATCTCCAGCAATGTGGTCAATGAAAGACAGAATAAATTCTACTCTGGGTTGTACCAGCATGACATCCGCTATAATAGAAAAAAAAGGTCTGATGAAGCTGCCCCACCTTTGGTAGGACTATATACCCCATTTCAAAATTTCCAAATATATTACCCCGATTAGGCAGGTTTAGGCTGGAGAATTAGTTGCATATAGTTATATCAAACTATTCCTCAAATCAAGAGGTCATCCTTCACGCTAACAAAAGAGGCAGATACTCCTCTTATTATAAGCATAGAAATAACAAATGGAACCTCTCCTCTAAGTGCATGACATCAAAAGAGGTAAAGGACAAATACTTCCCCAATCAGTAACAGAAACATCACAGAGAGGAAATGTGCTCTCTCAATCCTCTAATTCAACTGCACTGGAAGTGTGTATGTGTGGTGTGTATATGCTCAACAACTGCCACTCAGGGCTCATGTTGATATGACTAGCACCAATAGCCTTGCTGGATCCCATTCCTTATGGTGCTCAAGAAAGATAAGACAAAGTAGAGGAAGCGGGGCTGAAATAGCAAAGACTGTATCTTTGGATACTCTTCCAAAGCTACTTTCTTCATGAGGGTACCATTCCTTCTCCTTCTCCCCTTCTTCTAAGCAATAGGTGCTAGTTCATAAGCTACAGAACCAAAGACACAGCCCATTTGGCTACATGAACTCTGGACTAAGTCCACTGGGTTTTATACTCAACGGTGCACGTTTTCCTGGTCTCCCTTCAATCCCTGGACAATTCCGGTATAGGCCTCCAAGCAGCCTTCTCTTAGCTCATTCAGGTAGTCCACCATGTCATAGTCTGACTGTAAAAGACAAAACAGAATCTCCATCATACCAAGAGCCTTTAGTTGTAGGATTGTCAGAAATCCCATTCATCCCATCAGGGCTGGACATAAAAGACAACTTTAAGCTCACCTTGTCCACCTGGGCTTGGGAGGCCTGCTGAAGAGTATTCAAGACAACCTCTAGATATTTTTTAAACTCTCCACCAATAGCAAGAGCAATATCACCAAACACTGACAGAATCTGTGGTTTCACAGACCTGTGGACATTTTCATTCTGACCGGGGCAGGGGAGAAAAAGAGGGAAATCAAATTAATTAAAGCCAAAATATTCTGTCTAAAGGTTAAAGAAACATTTTTAAAATAATAAAACTACTAATACACTGTACAGACCTTAAGGACATACCCAAAAATTAACAGTGGCTATCTCTGGACAGAGGAACTACACATATATTTTACTGGCCTTCCTGCCTACCCTGTTCCACGTTTTGTTCATGCCTTCCTTTAGTTAATTTTACAACCTTACTTTGTAGAATCACATTGTGAAAATGAAAATGAATGATTTTCTTCATGAGGCTAAGGCCAACAACATCCTGGCAACCCGTCTGTGCCCTCACTTCGTTTTTAATCATCTTTCCCAATTTCTTCAAACACTAGTAAATTAGACTATGTGTGTAGACACTCACCCCCAGGTTTTCCAGCAGGAGCTGCATCACCTCATCACAGAAAGGTAAGATATTGGACTGCAGAGCTCGGCATAAGTCTCCCACTAAGCCCACAGCTGCCAAACAAACCTGCAAAGAGTCAAGGAAATGATCTCCGAAACAGAAAAGGCCACCTGCAGGATAAGGCCATTATTTTTATTTGGCCGCTGGTCCTTTATCACTTGAGCCTAGAGCTGAAGAAAAAAACACATCTTCCTCCTCAAATAAGTTAAAGTAGGCCCCATGCACAGTGTAGAACCCCATCGCAGGCTTGAACTTAAAAACCCTGAGATCAAGACTCAGATGCTTAACCAACTGAGGAGGCACCTAGGCACCCCAAGTTCATTTTAACAATCCATACAGCAGAAAAAGAGTGAAAACTCTTCAAGATATTATTAAGAAGGGACGGAAATGACAATATTCACTGGGAATGATGATGACAAGAGCTCAGTGGTTTAAAAAAAAAGGGGGGGGGGGAACCTTTTTTCAGGGTGCTAGGTTGAGGCATCTAATATCCTGCTTTTCATGGGCTACTTTTAGTTCCACAGCTGGGGACAATACAGAGACTACCTGGACTTTGAACCACGAGGTAGTTATCAGGAATAAATAAGAATATAAAGAATATAAATATCCTTTTAAAAAGCATAGATTACCTGGTACTCAGCATAATTTTTCAATCCAATGCCCAGGAAGGGTTTAAAGGCCTCCATGTACTTTAGGAATTCACCACCCAACACTGTAAAGAAACAAACTATTAGCATCACAGGGTATCACAGAAGTGAGCAAAAATAACCATGCCTGCTCTCTCAAAACATATTTATCCCACTCAACAGGTTGGGCAGGTGAAGTGTAAGTTAACTGTGGATTCTATCATGAAGACAGGTTATCTCAGACAAGTCAAATTCCTAAGTGCTAGAAGGGCCTAACTCTTATGTCCTGAAGATAATGCCAAATCTCTAGAGTGGGATTTCACTTTGGCTAAACCCAACCAGCCAACCAAGGGTTTTTTTTTTTCTCAAGGGTTAATTTTGAATTGGATGAGCTAATAACACTGCCTCTTTGGCTACTCCTTCATCTGTTTACACAACATGTCTTCTCTGGCGGCCAGCTTTAAAACAGGGTCCATTCTTGGGCAATTCCATCAAGGACTTATTTAACAAGCTAGCCAGGGAAAGCAGACTGGACTTTTTGCTCAATTAACCACTCCAGGAGCCAAAGTGAACTTCTGTGCCCTATCAGGGTAGTTACATGTGGCCAGATCAACTCTCAGTTGAACATATGCTCCTAATGCTAGAAATAGGTCTGGTCCTCAGGTAACAGCTTTGGTCATACACCATCCAGGCCAACCCTGAAGAAGCATCTCAGGTTTCTTAAGAGCTCTTTAATGTGCTTCTAATGGCCCTTCAAAGAATCTTAAGCAGACATGGATTCCCCAACGTGATTTTGTAGAGTCAAACATAGAACAACCAGAAGACCAGTTAATTCTTAGAACTCTCAGTTTTTCACTCCATCCCATATGGAGCATGAGGATGTGTCAACATGGAAGTTCAAAGTATTATAACCCGAACCAGGAGGTACCAAGTGCCAAGAAGAAAATAGAAACCTTTGTTTCCTCTATCCTTGGAAAGGAGCCAAATCTCAATAAAGCAAGTAGACTTTCAGAGGAAAAAGGAACCCAACAAATAAGAGGTAGATGATAACTGTTTTCCCCCAAAAAACTCGTCAATCTGAGTTGCGGCTGGCTCTCCATTTATTTCAAGGAGAGCAGCAAGGCACTTGTGCATAAATTTACACTTACATTCAATCCAATTTTGCCCTCAAGTCATGCCTCAGTAAAAGAGAAGACAGGACCATGCTTTCTGTGATCAAAAGTGCCCCATGGCTGCTGGAAACTCTTACATTCTAAAGACATTCCCTGCCCGATTTTGGCTCACTGACCTTCCACCAGTGTGCTAACTGCCATTAGGGCATCCTCTTGCACTCCCCCAGACCCAGCTGTGCTTTGGAACATCCTCAACAGGGAGGCCATGACCACATCAGAGATCTGCAAAGCATCTTGATGTTGTACTTTCCGGAGAACATTCTGTGAAGTGAACAAGAGTTCAGGATCTGTTGATTCCAAACCCTCCAATCAGAATGCTATATATATATATACATATATATATACCTTTCTAAAAAATCAATTAAGCCCTGTGACTTTTTTTTGGAAGGGCCAAACAAACACACTTTTTGTGCTCAAAAGCTTTCGCAGTGTAAATCTTCTGCAACAAAACATACATTTTAATACCCCTTCTATTTCCCAATTCAGAATGAACACAAGATAATCTACCATGGTACATAAAGCTATCTCTTCTCCATTTCATTTATGTCTGACACACCCATCAGCAGTCTCCATATTCTAGTCTTCTGGAAAGGCAGTTGAATTTCTTTCAGCTTTAAAGAAGGACAGTTTATATAGTTCTTACTCATAAAACAAAGCAATCCTTCCTGTATCTTATTTACTGCTGACGGTCAAGAAACAGTTCTGGTAAAATAAAGCCAACCTGAATTCCCCTAATTCAATATTCCTCACACCTCCCTCCTTACTCTTTAATTTGTTTCAACTAATGTTACCAGATCATTCCTGTATTTGATGACTAAGGAAAGATCTTAACAGTCAAGATATTAAAAAAAACAGACTGGGCTTTTTTTTTTACGTTTGGGTAAGAAAGAGAAGGGAGATGTACAGGGAAGATGACCAAGTTAGCATCACTCAATACTAAAACCTAGTATCCCCCTAAGCGATAGACAAGTTCTAGGGTTTCCTGATCTTTGGTAAAAAGGGGAACAGCACCTCAGTCACTCCATCCAGGAGTCCAGTCATGAATGAGGAGTGATTTTAGTTTTTCCAGCCTCCCCTCAAAAAAGTCTATTCTGAACAACAGGTACTATAAAGGATTTAAATTATAATAAAGTTTCCAGTAGGAACTGTTGTTTCAGAATATGATGATAGAAACTCAAGGCTATATTTTTAGCTGAGTGAACCGCAGCTGGAAATCAGATCTGACTGGGCTACATTTGGACAACCCAATAAAAACCAAAGACTAGAAGCTGCCAGCACAAAATAGCTGTACAGCTGGGAGGACTGTCACAAACCAAGTAGTTGCCTTCCCTACACTGTGCAAAAGACAAAGTCTGTCTTTATGGACAAAGAAGAAAGGAAAATAAAAAATCTCTCTCCCAATCAACCACAGATGAAGACCTTTTAAGAAGAGTTTCTGATCAGCATCAGTAAGTGATAAAGCACCATCATACCTGAAGAGTGGCACAGAGCAAAGACTGAAGGTCATTGAATTGGATCCTGTCGGATGTGCTCTGGATGTGGGACTACAAGGAAAAGAACATCGTCATATTCTGAATAAACACCCTCTAAAAGAGTTCTAAACTCCTTTAGTGCTTCTGTTTTTGCTGGGTTTGCCAGGACCATTAAATAATCTTTACTGATGCTAATGTCGAAAATAAAAAACTTACATATGTGTATGGTGTGATGCGTGTAGGAGTAAATTGGGATGAGCAAAGCAGATTTTTAATGGGAATATTTTGTATAAGCCTTCTATCTTTCTGAAAAAATACATACTTCCACGTAAATGTCAATACCACGAAGAGAGCATATGCCCCCGACACACCAGCCTCACACCAGCCTCACCTCCATCTGAAGCACCTGCTGCAGTCGCTCCATGATAACCAGAGTAGTTTTCTGAACCGCGGGATAACAATCCTTGGCACTGTTTTTCACAATTTCCATCAGAGATTCATATGCAGAACTCCTCAGGTTGTTCTGGTGTCCATCAGGTCTGTAAAGAACACACAACAACAATCTAAAAGTCTTACCCGAAAAAGAATAGAGTTGTTATGACGTAAATCTTGTCTCACAGAAAATAAGGAATCCAGAAACCAATATGGTTGTAAATATGGTTGGAGTTTGGCAACACAATACAACCAGGAACCAAATTTTCAACTACTGAGCCAATGGCTCTATTTACTATGGATCTCCAGGCTTGGTTACACTTTAGAATGGCTCTGTGGAAATGGGACTAAAATTATGGGGGAAAAATTAGTTTAAATAGCTGAAGCACTCATGTGGACAACCAACAAGGATGCCTGACATGCTAAGAAAAAGATAGCTCAACTTTCTTCATTCATCTTTGAGATACTATTATACAGAACTTTGATCAGAGAAGTAGAGATAGAACTAGTTAAGTATGAAGAGTTTATACCCAGCCTTTTTCCTAATGGTTTCTTTTGAGCCAAAACCAAAATAATTAAAGGTTGTCCCAACTTACAATCTGTTAAAACTACATTTCAGGGGCTCTTGGCTGACTTAGTTGGTGGAACACATGACTCTTGATCTTGGGGCTCTGTTTGAGCCTCACACTGGGTGTAGAGATTACTTTAAAAAAAAAAAAAAACTCAAAAAATTTCAAAAACTCATTTACAAAATAATTGTATTTAATGCCATATTCTTCATCTATTATCAAAAGTGTTGGGGTGCTTGGGTGGCTCCGTTAGTTAAGCATCTGCCTTCTGAACAGGTCATAATCTCTGGGTCCTAGGGTGGAGCCCTGCACTGGGCTTCCTGCTCAGTGGGGGGAGTCTGCTTCTCTCTCCCTCAAATGAATAAAATCTTTTTTTTTTTTTTTAATTTTTATTTATTTATGATAGTCACAGAGAGAGAGAGAGAGGCAGAGACACAGGCAGAGGGAGAAGCAGGCTCCATGCACTGGGAGCCTGATGTGGGATTCGATCCCGGGTCTCCAGGATCGCGCCCTGGGCCAAAGGCAGGCGCCAAACCGCTGCACCACCCAGGGATCCCCAAATGAATAAAATCTTAAAAAATTCATGGAAGCTATTTTTCTTATACTATAATCAAATAATTCAGCTAACTGTAGACATAGCAAAATGAAGGGACCTCTCTAGATTAATCCCTCTCACCTTTTTTTTAGGAGAGAGAGAGAAGGTAGGGAGGGAACAGGGAGAGAGAATCCTAAACAGGCTCCACACTCAGCTTGGAGCCTGATGCATGGCTTGATCCCACCACTGTGAGATCATGACCTGAGCTGAAGTCAAGAGCGGGAGGCTTAACCAACTGAGCCGTCCAAGCGCCCCAAATCAATTCCTTCTTATATAACTGTTTTCTGACTTTACTTGTATAGCTGAACATTCTTTTTTTTCCAGGATCACGCCCTGGGCTGAAGGTGGCGCTAAGCCACTGGGCCACTGGGGCTGCCCTAAGATGAACATTCTAATGTAGACATAGTCTATAGACTATTTTCTAGAGTCTCTTTTTATTTAAAAGTAATCCCTAAGCCCAACATGGGGCCTGAACTCACGACTCCAAGATCAGGAGCTGCATGCTCTAATGACTGAGCCAGCTAGGAGTCCCTTTCTCTTACTTAAACAAATCATCTACTATAGGATTCTTTTAATGCTTCCTACTACTATGTTCCCAGGATTAGATTACGTGCCCCTCACACAGGGCAGAAGGAGCAGGATGCAGATACCCCCCGTTTCTGTGTAGTATCCGTCACCTGTCTGTGGTTTCCAGGAGCTTCTGAACTATGAGTTCAAAAGAAGAAGATAAGCAATAGGTAGCTGGTTCTTCCTGATCATCAGCCACATCTGCAGCTTCATAAGCAGCTTCAGCCAGACTAGAGAAGGCCTTAAATCCAGACAGAGTTATTAGTATTAGTCCTGAAAAGAACCCTACCCCAGGATAACCTCATTTTTCCTTAACACACCACGGGCAGTGTTCCTTTCCAATTGATCTATGAATAAATCAATGCTAACAAATCCTCAACTTTTTCTGTCAAGGTCATCTCAAGACCATCTCTTCACAGACATCCTTAAAACTAAGTATTTGTTTATTTATTTATATTGTTTGTCCCATCCCAACTCTCTCAGCTGCAGAGTACTTTCATCTACCACACACACTTGCCACTACTTCTTTTTCCACTTACAGAAAGGCTTTTAGCCCCACTCCCCTTCCTTATCTGAACTTCCTCCCCCACACCCTCAAAGGTCCCTAGTGAACCTTCAGCCTGTACTGACTCAGCACTTGGGCCGCCTACCTTCCTTCTCTTTTGCCCCCTTCTCAGCAATGGTACTTTTTGTAGCCAGCAACCCTCTAACTTAATCAAAATTTCTTGTCCCCAGTCAACTGAAGAAGAAAACCAGGTCCTGATGGTTTTCCCAATGGGTTAGTATGACTGTTCTAAGTGGTTTGGGAACCAGTCACCATGAGTCAACAGCTCCCACTGGCTCATGCAATTGGCATTCCTCCACATTTTAAGTAAAGAAATTAGGAAGGAGATGCTATTCAGAAAAGGCCTTCCAGTGAGGTAGACCCATTTCTCTCCCAAACGTCCTATGTTCTTGCCAAGGGCTCAGCCCTGCTCCATTATCTCAGCGCGAAGAAAAGCCCTTACCCAGCACACATTTGAAGCCACTCGGGGTTCAGCACTGAGGCCCTCAATCAGACACTGCAGCAGGGGAGTCAAGTAGACATCATTGATGGCAGCTTCAGGGAGCAGTTCACAAATTCGGCCCACAGTCCACGCAGTTGTATCTCGAACAACTACACTGGGGTCTTTCATTAATTCTATTAGGGTGGGCATAGCCTGCAGATACAGCAGTTATTAGCAAAGCAAAACAAAGATTAAAATTCATGTTTACTGAAACGGAAATACTGATAGTCACGATTTCTAAAAGTTTTATTTAAATAATCTCTATACCCAATGTGGGGCTCCAACTCACAATCCCTAGACCAAGAGGTGCATGCTCTTCCAACTGAGCCGGGCCAGACGTCCCTTGATGGTTGGGTTTTAACCCAAAGCACCAATATAGTTTGTCATTTTAAAAGACTGTCATATACCCAAAAGTCTAATAAAATCAAAGTAAAAAGGGAGAAGCACCTTAGCTCCAATCATGATTTCAGGGTCCTGGGACCAAGCCCTGCTACTGGGCTCGTTGGTCTGCAGGGAGCCTGTTTCTCCCTTTCCCTCTGCCTGCCAGACTCCCTCTACTTGTGTGTGTGTTTGTGCGCTCTGTCAAGTAAATAAAATCATAAAAAGTGAAAAGGTGAAACAGTCCTCTCTTCACCAAATCCCAGCATAGAAGCTTATTAAGAGTCTAGTATGAATGCTTTTATCAGCCTTTTACTGAATCACTCAGGTGATGCATCTAGATGCAGCTGTGATGGCATCTGGCTGTATTTCAAAAGGCTGAGTTCCATACACTAAACACATTACAATGGACTCCTGTATCACTTGTAATAGTAAAATAAACATAGCATTTTCACAATAGTTTTCATTACATAGATATCATTTTGTCTTATGGACAAAACCATCACATTGCTAAGAATTATGGGGAAAGTTAATGATATAGCAGTAAGTGAAAAAATAAGTTTTAAGACTACTGGCCACTGAGAACTCTATCCTGTTGCACATACATATATGCACACAGAACACTGCTACACAGGTAAATACTAAGAGTTAATAATGCTATTCCTAGGCAATGGGATTAAAAGTGACTTTTTCTTTTCAGCCTTTTCTGAAATTTTCAAGTCATGACTTTTGTAATAATAATTTTAAAGAGTCAAGAAATACATCTTATCATTCCTTCACTGACAGCAAATAACAATCCAAAATAAATTTGGTGCGTGACTATGTATAGTTTTGTTTTTAAAATAGAGGCACACTTTCAAGGAAAAAGTTCAAACAATAAATACTCCACTTTCCACCCTAAAACTTCCTCAGCTTCACCTGGATAACTAGTGGTTTGAGCTGATTGGGCTCTGGTCCTTCCAAGATACAGCCAAAAGCCATGACTGCCGCATCCCGGTACCGCCAATCAGGGTTCTTGATGTGTTCTTTAATGAAGGGGAGGACATGTGGGACGATGTCATCTTCACAGCAGGTGGCCAGGAGCATGAGGCAGACGCCTGCTGCTTTGCAGGGGTTCCAGTCATCGTCATCATCATTCTCATCCTGACAAGAGAGTTTGGCACTAGTTAAATTTATGTTCAAATAATCACTGTAATTCAAAAAAAGAATTACTAACTCAAAAGGTCTTTTGACTACTCCCAAATGTTATTGGAACTTAAGTTTGAGAGATATAAATATAATATAAAACCCTTGTATTTTAATTTCTTCCACAAAGATTCATCACAGCATGGTCTTTGGTAAGTAAGATACATAGAGGCAAGTCCTATTTAGTACTATACAACGAGATGGACCAAGTTTACTATGTGCAACAAGAAGGATGAAACTTGAACATATAGAAAGCAAAAGGCAGAACAGGAAGATATGCTTATGATTCCAGTTCTATGAAGTCCAAAATCAATAAAATAATCTGTGGTGGTAAAGGGGAGGGAATGAATGAGGAAGATGAAGGCATGAGGTGGCTCCTGGCTCCTGGTGTACTAGTGACTATTACAGTTCAACAGGAAATTAAACGGAAAAAAAGATTCCATTCAGATCTCCCCTGAAACTAGAACTCAAGGTTCATCTTCCTTATTGTGGCTACCCGTACTACCTAGTAATTCAAAGTAGGCTGCCTTGGGGTGCCTGAGTGGCTCAGTGGTTGAGCGTCTGCCTTTGGCTCAGGTCGTTATCCCAGGGTCCTGGGATTGAGTCCTGCATCAAGGCTCCCCTTGGGGAGCCTGCTTCTCCCTCTCCTTGTGTCTCTGTCTCTCTCTCATGAATGAATAAATAAAATCTTAAAAAAAAAAAAAAAAAAAAAAAGCAGGTTGCCTTATGCCGCTTCAGAATATTATATACCTAAAGAACAATTTGTTTCCAAATACGAAAACCACAATATACAAAAGTGAAGATACTGAGGTTGAAAGACACAAGAAGTAACTGTAAAACTGAACCAGGATATGAAAATGAGAGGACACCCAGTCCATTTCAAACCAAATACATCTTTACTTATATCTTTTGAGATTGTTATACCGAAGAATCTTTCCAAACACCATACCAAGGAAAACTCTGATGCCCAAAGTCAAGAGAGAATGACAATCAAGATATACTTCACATAAAAGAATTTCTATATTTACCCATTAGACTCAAATCTTCATGAAGTCCTGTTATTTTTATTTTGTCCTGAATCTCATTGATGTTAACAATCACAGAAGAATCAGAATAACTCTTTCTTTTGGTTTTGTTTTGTTTTTGAGACAGCGCATACCCATGTGCAGGGCGATGGGGAGTGGGGGTGGGGTAATCTGCAGGTTCCACACCAAGCATGGAACCTGATGCGGGCTTGATCTTATGACTCTGAGATCATGACCGGAGCCAAAAACCAAGAGTTCAATGCTTAACAGACTGAGCCACTCAGGCACCTCCAGAATAATTCTTATCTAACCTCATCAAGATTTTATTTTTATTTTTATTTTTATTTTTTATTTTTTTTTTCTCATCAAGATTTTAAATGTATATACATACTGTGAACTCTTAAAAATAATCCAAATATTAGCAGATACTTGAGTGGCCTAAAACTACCACATGCCTCTTGCTATGGCAACTTTTTACTCCAACTTTTATAGCACATGTCTCCTGCATTACTTTGGACATGGTACAGCATTCAGGAATCAGCGTGTGTAGCTTGTTCACAACTAAGGCTGAAACATTCAGACCCAGCTCTCCTTCGCAAACAACCCAGAGCCTAGAGGATCTTAAGAGATCCAGCTCGGCTCTTCCCAGTCATCTATAACAAAACATGAACCAGCTAAAGAGTTGCTGAGTTCCTTCATGGAAATTGTTCCACAGCAAACCAACCCTCCAAAATATCTTATGGCTTACCCTGCTAGATTTGTGAGGTAACTCACCTGTTTAGTTAGTGTCTGTGTGAGGATTGGCACCAGGTACTGTAGTGCTCCCTTGGCATAAAACTTGCTGGTGTGCTCAGGGGGTCGTCCTTGTTCTGCTGCCTGAGGAGAAACATAAAAGCAAATTCTGGACAGCAGCAAACAGGCTGGTACTAGAGGCATACAATGAGAGCCACCCAGGGGTTTGTACAGAAATACACAGAGCAAATGTAACATTTGCTGTGATCTTTGGAGGCGCTCATTTCTTTGGTCTACTTCAATGGGATTCTTTTAGGCCATACATATCTTCTACCTTAAAGGACCAAGGCAACCTTAAGAACTACATTCCTTTTTCACAAGCTCAATTCATATTAAGAAGCTGTCATCTAACTAACCTTTGGATCAAGAGATGTACTAAGTTTACGTAATGATGCCAAAAATAAAACTGGTTCTTAAAAGTGTGCAAGATGGTTAAGGCTGGAAAAAAAGCTTGAGTTCAAAGATTACAAAGTGTAGACCTAACCCCTTTGTCTATAATGAATTCCTTCACCAGAGTTAGTAAGCTGTCAATTATGCATCCCATGCTTGCATGAGGACTTCCAAAAGGAAATAACTCAGCGTTGGACGTCACCTTGTTAAATTGTGACTGCCTGCTGCCCCCTTGTGTTCATGGTAGTAACATCAACATTTATAATAAATCACGTCTGGCTGATCCGTAAAGCATGAAATGCCTCATTATGGGTCTGTCTCCCTCCTGAGGGGCTTTGGCTAGCAGAGAAAGCAAAAGCTCTACAAATGGAGATGCCCTCTAAGCCCATGCAGAATAAAGCTTTCTCAGAGGAGCTGAATACCCAAAAGGGAGCTATGTCAGACAAATAATTCTGCTGCACCAACTCTCTCCCAGGCTCACCTCGGAAGCCTCAATGGCCAAGTCCATTTCCTCATCACACACATTGGACCAGAATTCTATCCCTTGTAGGGCCACTTCATCAATGTCACTTTTCATTGCTTCAATTGTGATCTTTAGAGGGAAAGAAAAAAAAAATGACATACCAGACACCAAGTAAGTGCTGGTTCAAGTTAGACCCCCACTTCCAACCACAGACATTCAAGTGTCAAAAATGTACATTTATGAAAGCTAGGTCTGAATGAAAGGTAGAAACAGAAAATAGATTTTAAAAATATACTCTTCCCCACCACAAAGGAAGCCCAAGTCTTCTTGGCACATTACTAATGGCTTAAACATAACACTCAGACTCAAGGAATTTCCTTGGTTTCGTAATACTAAGTAAAAAAATTACAGAAATGACAAAACATCAAGAATGATGGGCTTTGCAACTAGCTACATGCTAACATACATAAAATAGAAATACTTACAGCAAAAAGAGCAGGACCCATATACGTCTCCATATACTGATAATACAATGACATTATCTTTACCAGATTCTGTAAGGCAGCCACTCGTACCTTTTACAAAAAAAAAAAAAAAGTATTAATAATGTAGTCTGACAAAGAGAACTACATCACACAAATGGGTCAGTAATCTAAAGGGCCAACTGAGGTACATTTGGGTTATGTCAACATTTCTTCAAAATTAATCTCTTAAATTTTTTTTCACCATCCTTGTTTATTTTTCTTTTCTCTTTAAAGGTGCCTCTGGAACCTATGGAGGGCTAAACTCAGGAATGCTATTCAGACTAGATGTTAGTCCCATCTGTTTGGAGGATCAAGGTTTAAGTACACCAACAGTAAACCTATTTCAATGGCTACAATGAAAAACAATCACTTGTATAACTTACAGCAATTAAGTAGCAAGGGTGATCAAAAACCATTTCTTCCTTAAATCTTTTCAGAGGACGTAACTTCCATTATGTTAACTAAGTACAATTTTCCTCTCTTTTATGAAGAACAGTATTAGTCAAACCTTATTTCTGATGTCACCTGATTCCCAGCATTTCAAACTACTATGCTAGAAATGGCATTTCCGAGAGATGGATTTTTCATATGAAGTCACACTTACCCTTGTATCCGGACACTGTGTGGCTTCACAGACCACCTGCATAATAAAGTGCCTTTCGGACTGCAGGAAGAAAAAAAGTAAAAGATAATAAGAAGAGTACAAACCATATATATGAAGATTGCTAGACTATTCTCTTCAGAGAAAACCTTGCACTCCCCATCAGCCCATAACCATGAACCAATCAAGCAGCTTTTCCCTGACACAGTCCCTACTATATGACCTGCCCTCTAAAGAGGTCCCTATTTTTTTTTTTTTTTTTTAAGATTTTATGTATTTATTCATGAGAGATACACACAGAGAGAAGCAGTCTCCAGGCAGGGAGCCCGATGCAAGACTCGATCCTGGGAACCCAGGATCATGCCCTGAGCCGAAGGCAAACAACCAACCGCTGAGCCACTGGGCATCCCAGACCCTAATCTTTTAATCCCCAAAATGATCTTCACTAACAAGACTCCAAGGAGGAAGTAGACAGGAAAATGTAGGTCACAGGGTTTAAATATAAATGGTTAAAAAAAAAAAAAAAACCCACAACCCTACATTAGGAAAACCCACTTCTTTATATTTAAAATCTAAGAGAATTCGAAACATCTGCTTTACTTAAAAATTTGTTTCCTGGGAGGTGGCAAATCCCCACCAATCATGGTAAGACACAGGAGAACACAACAATGAAGTGATTTGCTACTATCCTAAGTCTTCTGAAATCTAAAAGGAAAGTCTGTTTTCTAAGCAATTAGAATTACAATTTGCTTTGGCTTCTTAGACCTCCCTACTTTGTCCACAGTAAGACCAAGAAATGGCAAAAAGCACAGCTAAAGTGTCAACAAGTATACAAAAATACTTGCAGACCACATACAATCCAGTGATTCCACTTGATGATAGACCCAAGGGAACTAAAAGGAGGGCCTCAAAGATCTATTTGTCCACCTACATTCATAGCAGCATTATTCACAAGAGTCAGAGGATGAAAGAAAGCACCCCAAAGTCCACAGACAGATGAACGGATAAACAAAATGTGGTATATACACAAAACGTTATTCAGCCTGAAAAAGTTAATTCTGACATAGGCTACATTTATGAACCCAAGATATTATGCTTTGTGAAATAAGCCAGTCATAAAAAATCAAATACTGTATGATTGCTTACGCTTAAATAACGTATCTAGTGTAATCAAATTCATAGAAACAGAATGTAAAAAAGTTGCCAGGGCCTGGGAAGGGGAAAAGAGGGAGTTGGTTCTATGCATATAGTTTCAGTTTTACAAAATGAAAAATTTCTAGAGACTGGCTGCAAAACAACATGAATATGCTGAACACTATTGAACTATACACTTAAAAATGCTTAAAATGGTAAACTTAATGTCATTGTAGATTTTAACACGAATAAGTAATAGGCGGAAATATTTTCAGACAAGATAAGCTTTGTTTATATATTAATTTTCAAAAGCATCTTCCAAGGAGTTAATTAGCCCACAACTTCTACAATTTTTTAAAAATCAAACTCTATGCCCAGGGTGCCTGGGTGGCTCAGTTGGTTAAGCATCCGCCTTTGGCTCAGGTCATGATCCCATGGTCCTGGGACCGAGCTCCACATCAGGATCCCTGCTCAGCAGGGAGCCTGCTTCTCCCTTTCACTCTGCCACCACCATCACCCCTCTTTTTCTCTGTCAAAAAAAAAAAATAAACTAAAAATTCTATGCCCAACAAGGGACCAGAACTCAAGACCCCAACCCAAGGATCAAGTTATATGCACACCAACCAAGCCAGCCAGCCCTTTTTATTTTTAAAAAGCTCTACAACTTCTGTGTTTAAGATTTTATTTATTTGAGGGAGAAAGAGAAAATGCAGGTACATAAGTGGAGAGAGGGGCAGAGGGGGGAAGGAGAGGGAGAGTCTCAAGTAGACTCCATGCACAGCTGCTGAGCACAGAGCTCTCCATGGGGCTTGATCTCACAACCCTGAGATCATGATCTGAGCCAAAACCAAGTCGGAAGTTCAACTGACTAAGCCACTCCAGTGCCCCAATTTGTTGTTTTTTTGTTTGTTTGTTTTAAATCCCAGAGCGTACCCACACTTTGATCTGCAAGAGTAAAAACCTAAGCTTAGAAACACTTCAGATCACATTTTCCCACAAAGCCTCATGAGAAACAGCAGACACCTACTCCACAGTCACTTCTCACACAACACAAATCTTAACTAGAATGGAAATGAGTGCACCTAAACCAGATGGTACTTTCTAAGCCACAAACTTAAAAAAAGCAGCAACAAAGAAACAACTTTCATTTAACTCTTACTCCTTACCTTCCAAACCTACGTCTTTTTGTCAAAAGAGACTTACCTCTTTGTCAAAGTTTGCTTTGGTGAACTCCAATGAGTTCAGGAGTGCATTTGTAGCCGCCAGCTTCACATTATTACTGGGCTCTTCTTTCCTCATCCCCTGGATTATGGCAGTCAGAATCTCATTGGATTTATCCTGTAGCTGCTCTGGGTCCTGAAACAAGCAGAGAAGTGCAGTGAGTAAAATAATGAGCTCATGACTAATCAGCAGTCCTTTTAACTGTGAAATCCACTCGAGTGAGTATCATGACTTTCTCTGATCTTTTTCCACATATTTCCATTTAGGGACAAACCACCTGCAAAATATCCTAGGGCCTGAAGTCCAAAATTGAACTGAAACAAGTTAAACTCATCAACTTCATCTGATTTCCTAGCATAATGACTCTGGGCATGAGGTAATGCTGGCTTTTTCTTCTCCGTTCTGTGCAAAGGGAAAGGGCAGTCTGATGTTTTTTCCAGGCCATCTGTATCAACTGAAGTAAAGCTTTTGAAGGCCAAAGATCAATGCCTGAGCACAACACCTAGGCAGTCCAGGTCAAGTGTGGACTTCTTTGCTTCATCAAGTCTATATGTGGAAACAGACACCAAGGTGGTAACCTCAGCAGCAGCCATAGTCCCAGGAGGGCTACATTTCACAAACTGCTGTGCCTCCAGTGGCTAAGCCAACTACAGCAAGAGCTGGCAAAGTGTTTCTGTGAGATAGTAAATAAAAAGGAAGACAGCATCCATGGTACCCTGAGGACATTGAGAAAGGGATGGGGTCAGGGATGTTCCACAACAGAACACATCTTCTTTTAGAAATCTGGAATCTATACCTCTCCAAGCATACAGATTTCTTTGTTCTGAGCTTGTGATCCTCAATTCTCTTTAGTTTAGGGCATGATGAGCAATGTGAGGATCAGTTAGCTATCCCAATACAGAAGTCTAGATTAAATAAAGCAGTCCTACTTGCAAAATACTCTGTTGTAGCTTGGTTTTCTCCATCACATAAAAACAATCCTAATACCAGGCAAGTCACAACTAGAGGGAATCAGCTATCTAAGTTAGATACAGAAGACCGTACTTACTATATCTTGGCAAATGTAACCAATAGCTTCCAATGTCGACTCTTTCATGTGCTCTGTGCTGTTGGGGTTTGTGACATTGGCCACCAGCTGAGGAATGAGTTCTGGCCACTGGTTCACCGGGATCTCTGCACAAGCAATACCAGCCACACATTGTGAGGCAGAACTAGGCCGGTAAGTTTCTGTGCCCAAAGTCTGCAAAACCTGCGCGCACACACACACAAAATAAGATGAAAAGTATCAATTACTAATATTATTTGAACATGTTTTGCCTACCACCACATCTCTTAGAACAGTCTGAATTTTCTGCAACACACAAAATTAGAAAAAGGTATATACAATATAGTCTGCTATCAAAAAAAGAACCACCAGCTTCACTAACCAACACCAGCACAATGTTGCTACAGAGCAGAGCCTAGAAAAGAAATCAACCACTCCCTACTACCAAAAGGACTTCTCCAAAGCCAGACATCTCACATCAATGTTCAACAAAATAAGAAAGGAGTCAGAAGGAGATAATGTTAGAAGGCAAAGAAGACAAAATTAAGCTTCTAGGCTCCTTGCTAGAGGTACAATGGAAGGATGTTCACAGCCTTGTTTTGTGGATAGAAAATGTGGGACTTCAGAATGAGGCTAACTCCGGGCATTCAAATGGGTCTGATTCACAGATCATAGTCTAGCCTGATTCAAGGAAGAGACCCGTTCCAACCTATGAAACGTGGAGCAAGCCTTCTTCCCTATGGTCAATGACAGGTTAGCACCCCACAGTGACTTTCATACAAAGGCCTTGGTCAGGGAACATCACCCCACTAGATGCAGATACAAAGTTACTGATGTTACTAACACCTAAGAATGAATCCTTATTTAACTTTCAATCTGGAAGGATTTGTTCTGTTTGCCCAAGAATCAGAAAACTCTTCTCTCCACCATCAACAGATATCAAGAACTAGTTAGATATGTCAATTAAAATGAGATCCGCTTCTCATTAAGCAGGTCTTGTTTGAAGAGATAATCATACAAGGATTTATGTAAAGGGGAAAGGCACAGGTACAGATAAAGGATGAAGCCACAATTGACCCAAGGTTAATCATTACCACAATCAGCTAATTCAGTCAATGAACTAAGAATCACCAGTCCACTCAAAAGGCAAACAGTTAACTGTTCCTGGCATGAACACAGGACAAAGCGTAGCTGCCAGATATTCAGGCCAGCTCTGCTGACTGGGTCAGGTCACTTAGTAGCCTGCTTTGTAGCTAATAATAATGAACTCCCCATCTTTCCCCCATACAGTATATCATCATCCCTGCCCGCCCCCACTGACAAGAGCTCTGCCCAGTAACAAACTGTTCTGATTGATCGTAAATGAAGGTTTTGCTCTCTAGGGTTACCAGAGCCAGGATGACTCTTAAGAAAAACTGTTATGTGGAAGACATGGAGCACGGAGGTAGGGATGAGATGACCAGTCTAAAACAGCAGATGCAGAACAGGTATTAACCCATGTCTGACTGAGAGCTCCAGGTCAGGGTGCCTCTATACTACATATACCACACCACCTCCTGGTACACGTGTGGATAGCAATGAACCCCACTGTATCTTTATCTTTCCTCCTTTACATTGCTTCTGGAAGACCCCTAGTTAGCATTACTTGAGGTGATTTACAGACCACAAAGGTCGGTTTTTGTTTTTTTTTTAACCTAGGTGGTAACCCTAATGATAACAGTCAATTACCAGAAATAAGAGAAATAAAGGAGTGACTCTAAACTGTGTCCAAGACCCACATTTCAAAAAATAAATAACCATCAGCCCTGAGAAAGTATTCATTACCAGAGCTGCTGTGAAAGGGAAAAAAGGGTTATGATTAACTGCTAATTTTCTTTCGTGCAGAAGGGTTCAACAACACATACGCTAATTTATTCAAATTTTAAAAAGTCTTAAGACTGATGTGCCAAAGAGTCAATTACAGTTCCAATCACATCTCATTTACTATTGCATAATTTCAGCAAGATAAGAAAGTGAATGGGCACTACAAGCACCAAGATTTCCAGTAACTGACTGATGGAATAAACCTCAATCATATCAAATTACGAGGAGAAGATTAAAATGTTTTTACATAAGCAGACTTAATGTGGACAGAAATTGCTCTACATATTCCAAAGAAGATTCAAAATAAGTTGGCTTTCAAAACCTAATCATGAGTACCTTCACACAAGACTAGAGAGAGGAGTATTTAACTTGAAAGAGAAGTTGTTGCCCTAAGAGGCACAAATCTACCAAACACCTGGAAATAGCCAAGTATGATGTGTATAACCATGACATGTGCAACTACACATTTAGGAGTCCCCCAATTGATTTCCTCTCAAATACCAAGGATCAACTGCTTGACTTACCATTTTCTATGCCTTATGCACATAAGACAGACTGCTAAAGAACCTCATTAACTGGGGAGTGCAGAGGACATTTGTCCATGTATTCTAAGTATCTTTTCCTGTAGCTAGAATTACGGATTTTAACTCAACAACAGTCACATGACCTCCATGATACAGAGCAAGGGACATTCAATTTTCCTTAAAACTCATCAGTCCACTCTTTAAACACCCTGATTAAAAGCCAGATATTCCTAAAGAAAGTTTTTCATAATTTACTAAATAGAAAAAAGCACCATTAACATCATATTATTATTTCACAAACTCTTTGGCTTAAAAGGCCCAAGAGATCATTTAGCTCCTCTTTAAACTCCACATAGTGCCATGCCTAAACCATTAAACAATGAAAATTATCTACAGCACAAGTTCAACAAGAGCCAGGACTGATGAGAATGAAAAAAAATCATTTAGGAAGACAGGAATATTTAAAAAATATTCCCAAGCCTCACTCCAACAAAACATAATCTCTGGAGGGAGCTTGGAAATATATTATTGTTAGCAAATACCCTAACTGATTCTCATACTTCAAGTTTGGGAACCAATTTGTATACTATGTCAATTCACCAGAGATTCTACAAATTCTGGCAACCAATTAAAGTTCCCTAAAAAGCTGGTTTACCTTAGCTTTAAAAAATAAAAAAAAGATTTTATTTGAGAGAGAAAAAGAGCGTGCACTCACGAATCAGAGAGCACTAGCACAGGGGAGAGGCAGAGGCAGAAGCAGACTTCCCACTAAGCAGAGAGCACGATTCCAGGACCCTGTGATCATGATCTGAGCCAAAGGTAGACGCTTAACTGATGGGCCACTCAGGCGCCCCTACCTTAGTTTTCTGAAAATAATTCCAATGCATTCATTAATGGGAAATGATGGCAGAGTACAGACAAGCTGAACTGAGAAAAAAATTTAAGTCAAATACAATTTTTTTTCCTTCAAGTGAAGCTTAAGTCTCAGAATAGTATTACACTGTCAGCTCTATCTCATGTAAATGACAAAAGAACTGACCAAGATGTTTCTTTTAGGGGGTCCAGGAGAGGATGGGGAGGTGGGGTGGAGGACGAGGTTTCTAGTTCCCAGAGGCTAACAAGACTTTAAAAGAGAATAAAGTTACTTACGTAATTCTTAACTTCCCGTCGAGCATTAGCATCAATTGCAAGCCACCTCTGCTGATATTGTGCCTTGATATCTGGATCTTTAGATGTCAAAGAGTTCTTGATTTGTAGACCAGCTGCAACTCTGGCAACCTGACTGTTTCCTGGATTTGCCAGCACTCTGGACAGTTCCACAAGGAAAGTGGGCTATTAAGAGAAAATGTGTTTGTGAATGAAAGTATCTTTGGAATTTCACCAATTAAGAATACCTTATAGAGCACCAAAACACTGGGGGAAACTTAAGTTTTTTAGAACATATAACAAACATCTTGGAAAATGCTACAATATCTACTTCATAACTCCTATAAAAATGTTACATGGTACACAAGTCATCCATCTTCTCATGCAGCCTCAGCATTTAACCAGAAGGTACAAATTTTCCTATGAACATCATTTTTAGTCCTCAAATCTTCATATTAGATCTCCTAAAATAAATTAAGTTTGACAATCTAGTAATTAAAGGATTCTTCTATTTAACAATGCCCAACAATAAATATGTTAAATGATTATGTGAAGACAAGGTAGAGAGTAAAATTTTCTCGAAATTAAAAAAAATCAGTCTGAAAAGAATAATAATTAGGGTGGCTTTTGATCTCATGTAGGCAGTTAATCTTTGATAACAGAGATAAATACTTACAAACCTAAAACACAGATTTAGGAGGCTAGTCCTCTGTTTTAGCTTTAAGTGTTCAAGGAGAGAGAAACACTGAAAAAAGACTTATAGATGTGATTAATATTAGAAACAAGAGAAAGTGAGAAGATAAAAATGCCAAGACAAATTTGCCAGGAAAAAATATTTTACATTTAACAGCCAACAGTTAACAGGCTCAAGGCTCCCATGCATTTTGAACTTGAGCTGTCCACTGAACATACAGTACATTTCTGAAAAGCTTACTGAACGTTTCGTGATGCGCAGGTCCCCAAAAATGTTTAAAAATTTTAAGACACATTCATCTTCCCTACAGAAAGCTCTGTCCAAATGGAAGTTAACAGGAAAAACCAAAAGCAGATAGTTTCTTACCACTAACAAGTCTTGCAATCACAGAAGATAATTCTTAAAAGTTTTATTAATTATGTACCACTAAGGAATGTTAAGAATGTCAGAAGATAAAACGTTAGGAATAGAATAAAAGGCTTCTTGTAAAGCCTTTGAGCAGAGGCAGAAATAGGAATATATCCCAAATAGAAGTATTATTGGTCTTTACTAGCAGAAAAAATCCTTTCTACGGAAACATAAGGATAAAAAGCTAACTAGTAAAAACCAGTGCCAAAAAAAAAAAAAAAAGGTCATTTAAGGCAGTTTGTATAAAAGCCTTGTCACTTTTTTGCTTACATTTCGTCTAGATAACAAAGGAACATGTTTGGTTACAATGTTATTTAGGCTTATTACCTATTACCTTTAAAAGATGTCAAATACCATCCACCCTTCCATCTACTCCCCATCCCCTCCCCCCATAAGAGGGACATCAAAGAGAAACGACACTGGTACACAGGCTGTTTCAACCAATCCATCCCACATTTTTAAACCAGAGGCCCAGTCTAGCGGATTTCTCTTCGTTTTTTTTCCGTACCCCTTAAATTTGAAAATAGGATAATGAGGAACTTTCCTCTGTGATTTCATCTGGAAACAGGCCCGATCAAGGAGGAGTCTCAGCCTGCTGTATGGGTATAGATTCAGTCTCTACCCATCGAAGTAAAAAACAAAAACCAAAAACTAAATAATCCTCTAAACGAATACCCAGGAAGCAAAGGGAGAAATATTGCCGGAGTGTGTTAGGAGGTACTCGGGTGCCAGGCCTGGCCATGAGCACAGTACCAAGGGGCATAGGAAAGGGTAGACTCTGGGAAGTAAGGGGGGAGAACCACAAGGGCCACGGGACAGGAAGGAGAAGCCGGCCCGGGTCAGCACAGGGCGGGTAGCTGGGCGCCGAGCTTCCACATGGCCCCTAGGCCCGGCTCCCCCACCCCCACCCTTGCTGAACACGCAGCGCCGCGCAACCTAACTTCCCTTCCCTCCCTCTTTCTCCCTCCCGCTGCACCGCCGCCCTCAAGCCGCGCGGCGATTGGGCGGCAGTCACCCCGGCGCGCCGCGCCATTGGCCAGCTGCCGGGGCCCGGGGCGGGACACACCCACCGGCTTCCCGATGGCGGGGTTAGGTTGGACCGGGGTGGGGGGGAGGGGGACGGGATGGGGCGGGGTGGGTTCCCGAGGCCTGGGCCTCCGGGAGGGCGGGAAGGCCCGCACGCAGGGGATGGGTGGCCGGCGGGCGGGATGGTGGCCGGCGGGGTGGCACGCACCAGGTTTTCCACGGCCGCACGCTCCAAGAACTTCTGCGCCGCTTCCAGTTCCAGCCGATCTGGGGGGGGAAGGAAAGTGGGAAGGGGACAGGGTCAGAGGGGCCAGGGCTTCCCCTCCCCCCACCCGGTCACCTCAGCCCGACCCCCGGCCCCCGCGTCCTACCGGGAGACACGGTCTTCTCGAGGATGGTGATCAGCTCCATGGCGGAGGGGGTGGCGGGGACTCCTCCTAAGACGACGGTCCGGCCTCTCGGGCGGCGGCTCTAACTGGGGATGGGGGTTGGGGGTCGGGTGGGAAGGGAGGGTGGGGTGGGGGGCGGGGGTCACCACAAGCCCATTCACCGGCTCCCTCTTGGTAGTCGCCCCGGCTCCCCTTCCTTCCTCTTTTCCTTCCTTCCCCCCTCCTAATTTGTTGCGGGCGGCGGCGGCAGCAGCTGCTCCACTGGCGGCGGGGGAGGGACCCCGGGGGTAGCTCAGAGCGCGGCTGGTGCTCGGGTGGCGGAGGGAGAAAGAAGGAAGGGGAGGCGGTAAGTGAACGGCGGCTCGCAGGGAGGGAGAGAGAGGGAGGGAGGAAGGCGGAGGGATATTCGGGCCGGACCTCTCCGCGGCGGCACCGCGCTCCCTGCCGATTGGCTGCCGCCGTGGCCACGCGGAATCCCCAATTGGCCAGGCGGTCAGCGTTGAAGGGCCGCCCTGCGCCCATTCGCCCGCTGGTTTCAAGGCCCGGGTTGGCTGGGCGGGCAGCGGAATGAGGTGCGCTGATTGGTCGGAGGGAGGGAGATTGGGGTGGGGCAGGCGAGAGCCGGCCGCTGATTGGGCTGGCCTGGTAAAGGCCTTGAGCGCAGACGGGCTGAGCTCCGGGAGGAGGGTGGGCCAAAGGCGAGACTCCGGGCCCGCGTGATTGGCTGGGACGCTAGACGTTGATAGGATAGGGCGCCCGGGAGAACTGGGTAGAGGAGTTCGGGGTCGGCGCCGCGGAAAGGCGGGAGGCGCCCCGCCGCTTCTAGAGCCCGGCGCGGGGCACGATGGGACGCCCCCGGGAAGGGGCGGAGCGGTGCTCGGGCTGCGGTTGGGGAGAGCGCCGTCACTCGGAGGGGCGTGTTGAGGAGCGTTTCGCGGGTGCTAGCGGGGGAGGGGGGACCGTTAAAGCCTTGCGCCGCGCCCTCAGGAAGCCGCTCTCATGGCCAGGCCTGCTTGGTACCAGGCTGTCAGCTGGGAAGGACCTTGAAGACCATGCGGCTCAACTTCCACTTTGCAGGTGTGGAAACCAGCCCAGAGAGGGTATGCAACTTGTCCGAGATTACGTGGAGCCGGTTAATGGCCTGCTCGGGACTGGCCTTAAGGCTCCTGACTGCCCTTGGCCTTCTACGCAGCCTCGGCTTCAAGGAGATGAATGCTCATGCGGTTGTGAGGCCTAGCTGAGGTGGGGTGGGCATTTGGACGCCCCCATCCATAGCTAGAAGGTATTCAGAGGAACAGAAATGTTTCACCCGGCGAAGGAACCTCTGTAAAAGGCACATGTGAACCAGAAAGAGTGTGTCTGCAGGCGTAAAGGCTTGCCTTTTTATTTCATGTCCTGCAAGAAATTAAGGAAAGTCTTTCTGCAGTAAAATGCACATAAAGAAGATGTGCATACATTGACTTTCTCTGAGATTGGTACATGGGCTCCTCGCGAAGAATTTCCTGATTTACTACATTTTCACCATGTTAAGAGTTAATCGTATGTAGCTGGTTTATAGAGCTCTTTACCATATAGCTTAAGCTTGCAGGATAACTACCCTACTCTAGCCATACTGGGAAAACCTAGGAGGGACTCTGTCCTTTTTTTCTTTTCCTTTTTTCTTTTCTAATTTATTCATGAGAGACACACACAGAGAGAGGCAGAGACACAGGCAGAGGGAGAAGCAGGCTCCATGCAGGGAGCCTGACGTGGGACTCGACTCAGGGTCTCCAGGAGGATCACACCCTGGGCTGCCCTGTCTTTTTTTTTTTTTTTTTTTTTAAAGATTTTACTTACTTATTCATCAGAGAGACAGGCTCCATGCAGGGAGCCCGACGTGGGACTCAATACTGGGACTCCAGGATCATGCCCTTAACCCAAGGCCGTTGGTCAACCACTGAGCTACCCAGGCATCCCAGAGGGACTCTGTCCTTGCTGAGAGGTTCCACCAAGAACTGGGAAAGGTTGGCTAGCTACCTTCAATCCTTAAAAGAGGAAGAGGTTTCTCTGCTAGAGAAGTGTGGGGACCATTCTCACCCCACCCCTTCCTATAGCTTAGCAGCCCTACTCACCCCAGCCTTTTGCCTCACCTTTTATCTAAGAGAGTACTGTCCTGTGTGTGTAACGTTATCAGGAATCAGTGAAGGTTAAATAAGACAACATCCAAGAAAATCTTTTGAGTTTCCTCGTGTGGCCTACCCATACTCCCAATAAATAATCCATATTTCCATGTCACTCCAATCCAACTTCCTCCTGCCCCCCAGCAGTTTGCTCCACATGAGAATATTAGTGAAGGCCATTTGGCTGGAATAAAATGCTGGAAAGATAGTATGTTTTGCAGCAAAGTTCAGAAAGTCAAAAAAACATAAGATCCTTGCCAGAACCCAAGTGAAAGGAATTTTTTTTTTTTTTAGTTGAACTAAGGTTACTGATGGTGCTGTCTAGTCTCTAGCCAAAGCACTCAGTGCTGTCCTGCGTTCAGCAAAGGCTAGTGAGGCACCATAACATGAGCGTCCAGCACACAGATTCCAGAAACTGCCTGCCTATGGTTCACAATCCAGCAGTGCCACTTCTTAGCTTGCGTGACTTACTTTGCTTACATGTAAAAATGGGGCTAGGAATTGTACATATTTTATCTAGGGCTTTTGAGAGATCTTTAAGTCAATACATGTGAAGTTCTAGGAACACTGCCTGGCATGCTATATATGTCATGTATACATTGGCTATTATGTCTTAACCATGTATTTTGTACTAAGTGAGTGGTTCTTGGTCTTTGGTCTGTTAGGAAAGAAAGATTTTAATTCATTAACCTCGCAAGCAAATGTAAAGTTTGACAGGTGCCAAAGAGTGACCCAATCAGGGCTCAGGGAACGTTTACCTGAGAAGGGGAAGAGTTATTCAGGTGGAGAAGGGAGCATGTGCAAAGGCCCTGTGATGGGAGGGAGTACAAGGATTATAAGGAACTGCAAGAGGATCAGTAGCTCCAAAGCACAGAGAACAAAGTTGGAATGTTGAGTAGATGAAAGAGCGTATGAGACTTTGCATGCCACGTGTATGATTTTGTCTGTCTATATCCTAAGAGCAAAGGCAGCTACTCAAAGGTCTTAAGATTGGTGTTATAATGTGGAGATTAGACTGGAAGGAGGAAAGAGGAGATGAGGGAGACCATTTAGGAAGCCATTGCAATAAGAGATGACACATGGAGAAAGGAGAAAGGTAGAAGTAATAGTGGAAATGGGAATAGATATCAAAATGAATTGAACCTGGTGATTGGAGGTGGCACTCATGCCTACTGGATTCCTGGCTTGCACTATGGAATGGAGGGTAAAGTGATACCCTCGCAGTGTTTCCCAAGTAGGAGTAATAGGAGGCCACGTGGTTTGGTAGCATGGAGAGGTACACAGGGGCTTCAAGTTATCTTGAGCTGTGTATGGTGTCCATGGGTTTCAATATGTTATTATCTGTATTTTTGAATGTCAAGAATATTCACATATAGAGGACAAATTCTGAAATTAAAGAGAAAAATTGGATTTCAGTCTTACTCTGCCGCTTCTTGCTGTATGATTTGGAACCTTTTGGGTCTGTGAAATGAGAGAATGTGTGTCCCGCCATTGGGTGATCTGAGCGTAAATGAGAGCCTCTCCATGGAATGCTCAGCGCAAGTTGGGAGATGTTCACTGATGTCTTTGCAGCAAGTGTGTTGGTGAAGGGACAACACCTGCTGGCACCTCCCTACCCAGTTACCCATCCCACGGGGCATTTGAGTGAGAATACCCACTGCAAGGGGAGAGCAAAGCAAACGAACCCAAGAGGGGTCAAACCCTGGCCTCCTCAGTGCTGGGGAAGAATGGAGGTGAATATGACACCTGGAGAACACAGTGCCCCCCTGCTCAGTGATGGGGCAAACTCCATTGCCATTTTCCTGACTTTCCATACCACACGCCTTTCAAGTAATTTAGAAAAGAGATCATTTGAGGGGCGCCTGGGTGGCTCACTCAGGTAAGCATCCAACTCTTGATTTTGGGTCTGGTTTTGATCTTGGGGTCATGAGATGGAGCAGCATATTGGGCTCCATGATCAGTGAAAAGTCTCCTGGAGGATTCTGTCCCTCCCCTTATTCGCACACTCACACACTCTGTAAAGTAAATAAATGAAAATAAAATTTAAAAAAAAGATATGATCATTTGCAGAAAAGCAGCGGAGATTTACTGCTCTTTCCTCTTCAATCCCCAGGGCAGAAATACCATCCTCATAAAGCAATCCTCTTGCTTCCCTACAGCCCTTCCCTTTGCTCACCAGGCTCACCAGCCTTATTGTTCCTTGAGCACACATCTATTCGTGAGTCTCTGGGACGTTGGTGTTTGCTGTCCCTGATGCCCGATCACTCTTCCCACAGTTGTTCCTTCCCATTTCTCTTCGTTCGGATGTTGCTTCTTCAGAGAGGCGTCCCCCAAGCACCCCATCTGAGGTGGTTTCCCCAGGTGCTCCATGTGACAGGTTACTATTCGATGATCTTTAGAACTCCTCAATCTCCAAAAAAATCTGTTGCTGGTGACTGTCCCCACTCTGGCTAGAACGTGCGTTTCACAAGAGCAAGATCTTGTCTGTCTTGTTTGTTGCTTAAAATTGTGCTTCACACCATAGTAGGTGCTCAAATATGTGTAAAATGGATGAAACAGTAAGCATGCAACATGTCCCTATGGCCTATGAGAAGTGACTGTCTAGTTGTGTTAAAGGTGTTTTATAATTTACCTCACCCTCTTTTCCAGTGTTATCCATACTGGCCTCCATGTGTACCGTTGGTCCAATCAAGCCAATCATGTCACAGTATCCTGCAGAAGTAGTTCATCACTCTCCTAGGCCTGTCCCCCACCTGGAATTCCCTCTTTAATCCTGTCTTCAAGGTGATACTCTTATTAATTTGTTTGTTCGACTATATTAATTTTGGGTCTCCCCTCCCCCAGCCATTTCAGATATAGCAGGCGACTATGATAATGGCTGTAAGAAAGGTATGAACCTGGGGATCCCTGGGTGGCTCAGCGGTTTAGCACCTGCCTTTGGCCCAGGGCGCGATCCTGGAGTCCCGGGATCGAGTCCTGCGTCGGGCTCCCGGCATGGAGCCTGCTTCTCCCTCCTCCTGTGTCTCTGCTTCTCTTTCTCTCCCTCCCTCCCTCCCTCTCTCTCTCTCTCTCTCTCTCTCTCTCTCTGTGTCTATCATGAATGAATGAATAAATCTTAAAAAAAAAAAAAAGAACCAAATGCTGGAACTAAATCTCAGAGTCCTGGAACTAAAATCTTAGAAGAACGGCACCTGGGTGGCTCAGTTGGTTAAGCACCTGCCTTGGGCTCAGGTCGTGATCCCAGAGTCCTGGGATCAAGCCCCATGTTGGGCTCCCTGCTCAGCAGGGAATCTGCTGCTCCCTCTCCGTCTGCCTCTACCCCTGCTCATCCTTGTCCATGTATGCTCTCTCTCTCAAATAAATAAAATCTTAAAAAAAAATAAAAAAATCTCAGAGGAGGAAGAGACACGTGGTTCCTGGCTTAGTTAAGAGAAAGCTTAGTAGACAGGGAGAATTTGAGTTGAACCCTGGAGTATTGGAGAGGATTAAGGATTGCAGGAAGGCTTCTCCAACCCAGGCTAATCTCTCTGCTTACTCATAATGTTATCTTGGGAAGGTTTATTTGAAGCCTGTGTCTCAGTCTCCTCATCTGCAAAATGGGGAGAAGAGTCTTAGCCAGGGTTGGCTTATGGGGATGAGACCTGTACAGTCACATAGGCACTTAGAAGAGCTGGTGCCTCACTTGGTTTAGTGTTCTGTTGGCACCATATGAAGTTGTTAAGAATTTTTGAACAAGGGGCCCTGAAAGTTGTGTTCTGATTGTGTTTCAAAGGGTTATTGAAAAGTCCTAGGAAGTTAATACATGAACGTTTTTTAGAACAGTGAGGGCCTGGCCTGTAATGAGGGTTTGGTAAGTGCTAACTATCATTTTTGATATTGGCATTGTTGTTCTCAGAACTCTTGTAACAGTACTGCTCACAGTGCACCTCGGGTTAGCATTTGAACAACCCACAAATATTTTTGAGTGCTTGCTCTATTAAGGTACCAGATGGGTCACAAAGATTAATAGCACAGTGCTTCCTAGCCTAGCTCAAAGAACAAAGCATGTGTTTTAAACATACTAATTAGTAATAAATAACATGTCAAATGAAGACTATAGTGATTTTAAAAGTTGGTTTTGGGGCCCTTCCTTCAGATAGTAGTTTTGTGGGGTGGGGGTGTCCCAGATTCTGTTCCCCAGGTGATATCAGTGAACAGGCAAGCTTTGTAACCCCCGGCATGAGCTCTAAAGAGGCCAGGTGGAACAGAAGGGAAAAGGTTGGCATTGGAGTGGATCAGACAGGGATTCAAGTGCCATCTACTAGCTCTGTTACACTGTTTAAATTCTTTAGCCTCTCAGTTACCTCATTTGTAAACATTAAAACCATACTTTAAAGATTAAATTTTTGGGGTGCCTGGGTGGTTCAGTGTTAAGCATCTGACTCCTGATTTCGATTCAGGTCATGATCTCAGTATCTTGAGATTGCCCTGTGTTGGGCATGGAGCTTGCTTGGGATTCTCTCTCTCCCTCTCTCCCTCTGCCTCTCCCCGCCTGCGCCACCTCTCTCCTTCCCACTGCCCATGTGCACATGCGCATGTGCTCTCTCTTTCTCTAAAAAAATAAAACTTAAAAAGATTAAATTCTTCAATGCTTGAAAAAGCTGAGAACATAGTGGATACCTAATTATGAGTTATTTCCTCTGGCAGGGAAGATGGTATCCCAGGAAGGAGCAGTCACAGAGGGCTTCCTGGAGAAGATAATTTACCCCTACAAGTAGTATATTTGGTTGGAAGAAAGGCTTCTGATCACACAGTCTAGCAACAGTCAAGATATTAGGTGGCGCTATTAGAAGAATGTTAGACCACAAAGTAATTGATGGGAGGAGTTGGTGGCTGATAGATACAGAGGAAAGGAAAGCTGGAAGGTGAGGCCTGGGTCTCCAGCTTGAGTGAGAGTGGGTCATTTTGGGATGCCTGGGTGGCTCAAGGGTTGAGCGTCTGCCTTTGGCTCAGGGCGTGATCCCGGGGTCCTGGGATCAAGTCCTGCACTGGGCTCCTTACATGGAGCCTGCTTCTCCCTCTGCCTATGTTTGCCTCTCTCTGTGTGTGTCTCTCATGAATAAATAAATAAAATCTTAAAAAAAAAAAAAGAGTGGGTCATTTAAAAAACAAGGTCAGGTATGGAAGCTCACTTGGTGCAGCAAGGTGGGGTAGAGGCTGAGGGAGGGGTCCTGAATCCAGTTTTAAAAACTTTTAGTTTTTAAGGTCACAAAGAGGCATCCAAGGGAAACTAGACCCTTTTGATTGGGACTTTGGGGCAAGGCTGATGCTTTCGGAATAAGAAGTTAGAAGTGAAGAGCAACAACAAAAAAGAAGTTAGAGGTCAACAGATGGGAAACAATCATTGAGTTCCTAAGAGTACATTATGTCTTGAAGGACGTTGTATAAAGACAAAAACAAAAGGTTTGGGGAATGGAAATGGGGTTCCAAACTCATAGCCAATAAAGGAAGAGAAGGAACGCCAGAAGTAGGAAAAGAAATGGGTGAGTGGACTATAGTTGTAGGAGTCTGAATAATGCCCACTTTGCTGCCCTGGGATGTCCACGTGCTAATCCCTGGGACCTGAAGATGTGTCACTTTATGTGACAAAAGAAACCTTGCAGATATGGCTAAATGAAAGATACTGAGATGGGGAGATTTTCCTGGCTTATCTGGGTAGGACCCAATATAATCACAATGGTTTTCATAAGAGGGAGGTAGGAGAATGAGTCAGGGAAGGTGAAGTGATGACAGTAGAGGCCAGAGTGATGGGCCAGGAGCCAGAGTATGTGGGCAGCCTCTAGAAGCCACAAGAGGCAAGGAGCAGCTTCTCTCCTGGGGCATCTAGAAGAAACACAGTTCTGTTGACCCATATTAGACCTCTCACTTCTGGAACCATAAGAAGATAATCTGTGTTACTTTAAGCTACTGCTTGTAGTAATTTGTTATAGCAGCAATAGGAAACGAATGCAAGAATAACAAATAGAAACAACCTAAATCTCTAACAATAATAGAGGGGTTAAATAAGTCATGCTATGTTGGTATGATGAATGCTACAATGGTAGTTAGCCATTATAAATTAGGCTAGAAGATCGTCTAATCATGTAGAAAATGTTCACAATAGATTGCCAAGTACAGACAGCAAGTTATAATATTATAGGTATTTATTTTTAAACTTTTTAAAAAAGATTTTATTTATTTATTCATGAGAGACACACACAGAGAGGCAGAGACACAGGCAGAGGGAGAAGCAGGCTCCATGCAGGGAGCCCCATGTGGGACTCGATCCCACGACCCCAGGATCACGCCCTGAGCCAAAGGCAGACCCTCAACTACTGAGCCACCCAGGCGTCCCAATATTGTATTTATATTAAAAATTCATCAAGCTCTACACTTAAGATTCATGCATTTTATATACTTGACTCTAGATATATGTCAATAAAAATGTTTTACACATTGAATATATATGTCCTATTTTGTTCAAAGAAGAGAAGCATGTATTATATCTGTGTATCCATGAATAGGAAAAAGACTGGGAATGTATAAACCAAATGTTAATAATGGATGTCTCTGGATGGTAGTACTAGAGATGATTTTTATATTCCTTTTAGAATCTTCTCTGTGCATTCCAATTTTTCTTCAGTGAACAGATGTTACTTTGATCAGAAAAAAATCTTGAAAATTGGTTTTCTTTTTTAAAGATTTAATTTATTTATTTGAGAGAGAGGGAGAGCACAAGAGCAGGGGGAAGGAGAAGCAGATTTTCTGCTGAGTGGGGAGCCAGATGCAGGCTTGATCCCAGGACCCTGAGATCATGACCTGAGCTGAAGACAGATGCTTAACCAACTGAGCCACCCAGGAACCCCTAAAATTAGTTTTTAAAAATCAAGGAAAAGGAGTAGGGAGAGTCTTTTAGTTTAGTTTTTTTTTTTTTAGAGAGAGCGTGAGCCAGGGTGGGGGTGGGGCAGAGGAAGAGACAGATTCCTAAGCAGGCTCTGTGCCCAGTGCAGAGCCCAGCATAGAGCCTGATTTGGGGCTCGATCTCAACACCCTGAGATCATGGCCTGAGCTGAAATCAAGAGTTGGAGGTGCTTAACTGAGCCACCTAGGTGCTCCAATGGTAAGGAAAAAGTTTGAAGAGGTTATGTGTAAGCTTACAGGCAAGGCCCCTGTGCCACCTGGCACAACTAAGCTTCTATAAACAGTTTCTGAAAATAGATGATGAATTTTTTTTAAGATTTATTTATTTATTTTTAGATAGGAACAGAGAGAGCGTGAGCACCAGTTGGAGGAGGGGCAGAAGGAGAGAGACTATCTCAAGCAGACTCTGCCTGGAGCCTGATGTGGGGCTCCATCCCAGGACCCTGAGATCATGACCTGAGCTGAAATCAAGAGTCAGTCGCTTAATCAACTGAGCCACCCAGACGGCCCTAGGTGATGACTTCTTTTGTATTCTATGCTCCCCCACCCCCAAAGCAGAAAGGGACTCAGTACCAGGGACATGGAAGGAAGGAGAAAGGCATAAATGTAGAGCTAAAAGCTTCATGAACCCCAAGTCAGGAGCCTCTGAGAGAAGCGTGGTAAGTGGAGCAAATGATTTAATCAGCCTTCCCCCTACCCCTCCTGTGTTTGTAGGCACACCAGACACCCTCAGCCACTTTCTCCTTTCATTTATTCAGCCCTCCTTTGTTCCCTTCCTTTGTTCTTTTTTTTTTTTTTTTTGATTACCAAAGTAATACGTGGTCCTCACTAGGGAAATTTTGAAATGCATCTAGAGATAAGAAGCATAAATCACCTATAATCCCAAATTATATCCACCATGAAAATACTGGCATATTTTTCCCAACACAGTTCAATTTCAATTGAGAGCCAAAATATTACTATGTAACATTTGTTGTCACCGTCTAAAAATGTACTTTTAAGATTTTTAAATTTGTTCAACTTTTTATCAGGTTGCATTTAAAAGTAGTATTAGGGATCCCTGGGTGGCTCAATGGTTTAGCACTTGCCTTTGGCCCAGGGTGTGATCCCGGAGTCCCGGGATCAGGTTCCCTGCATGGGGCCTGCTTCTCCCTTTGCCTGTGTCTCTGCCTCTTCCTTTCTCTCTCTGTCACTCATGAATAAACAAATAAAATCTTTAAAAAAATAAAATAAAATAAAAATAATATTAATTGACGGCGTCTGGATGGCTCAGTTGGTTAAGCATCTGCCTTCAGCTCAGGTCATGATCCCGGGGTCCTGGGATCGAGTCCTGCATCGGGCTCTCTGCTCAGTGGAGAGTCTACTTCTCCCTCTCCCTCTCCCTCTGCCACTCCCCCTGGCTTATGCTCTCTCTTTCTCTCAAATAAATAAAATCTTCAAAAAAAAAAAAATAGTATGAACTAAATGTATTTGAGCTGGTTCTGAATGAGTTTTGACACTACTAGTGTAATGCAGAAGTAAATAAGCCCTTTTAACTCTGACTTAAGCTTTTAATATACCACTAGAACAACCTAAAAATTGAAGATCATTGAAGTATGCCCACTAACCCCGAAGCTCACTGAGGCTTCTCTTCCTGGCCAGGTGTTGTAGGGAATCCTGTATTCTGGGCCCAGACTCTTCTAATCTTTCTGTTCTTCTTTCCTTTATTTGGGTACATACTCAGTTTTGATGATCTGCTTTGTTGTTTGGGGGAAAACCCAGCTCTTTTCTTCCTGTATGTCTCTTTTATTCTCAAACGACTGCCACACTCACGAACTTCTAACTCCAGATGTGCACCCCCCCTCCCGCAGCAATTCTCTGACACCATCTGGTGGTCCTACAATCTCAGTTCTGACACTGTCTACCTGGAGACAGCATCAGATCCCACAGGCTAAGGGCTCAGTCCCATAAGACTACCTCCACCCCACATCAGATGCCAATTGCAAGTGGTAGGTCCCAGGTTATCCACGACTTCTGTTCTACTTGGCTACGAATCAGAGGTCCCCATGACCCCTTCCTCAGGTCACAGAACTCAGGGAAATGCATACATTAACCAGTTTATCAAAATATATGACAAAGGATACAGATGAACAGCCAGATGAAGAAGTACAAAGGACGAGGTCAGGGAGGGTCACAAGTGCAGGAGTTTCTGTCCCTGTGGTTCGTGGATGTGTTCACCTACTTGGAAGCCCCCAAACTTACTACTATTGGGATTTCTATAGAGTTTGCCTCATATGGGCATGATCAGTTATCAGCTCCATTTCCAGCCCCTCTCCCCTCTAGAGAAGGGAAAGGAGAGTGAGTCTGAAAGCTCTAACCTTATAATGGCTTGGTTTTTCTGATGACCAGCCTCCATCCCTAAGCCCATCCAGAGGTACCTCATTAGAACAAAAGATGCTTCTAGTGCTCCTATCACTTAGGAATTTACAAGGGTTTTAGGAGCCTTATGCCAAGAACCAGGGCAGAGCCCAATATACATATTTTTTTCTATTCTCCCACATTTGTACATTTTCTATGCACACATCTATCTTTTTTCCCTGTTAGACTATAACCCAGGGTTTCCTCACACTTGGCACTATTAATATTTTGAGTGAAGTGCTTCTTGGGTAGGAGGGAGCTGTCCTGTGAGTTGCAGGATTTTTTAGTAGCATCCCTGGCATCTACCCACTAGATGCCAGTAGCACACCCTTCTTGAATCATGACAATCAAAAATATCTCCAGACCTTGCCTGATGTCCCCTGATGGAAAAACTGCCCCGCCCCACCCCCTGCAGTTCGGAAATACTGCTCTAGCTCCCTGAGGTCTGAGTTCACGTCTTACAAATCCCTTTATTCCCTAAAATGCACAGCACATAGCATTTGTATTGTCCAGCCAGTATCATTGCCTCATGAAAATAAGAGCTATTATTTATAAAGCCCTTACTATTTTTAATGTTCTAAGCTCTTCACCTATATTAACTCCTTTAATCCTCATGACAACGCTATGAGAGAAGCATGGCTATTATACCCTTTCTACAGTCAAGAAACTAAGGCTCTAAGGTGTCTGGGGGGCTCAGTCGGTTCAGTGTTGGACTCTTGATATCAGCTCAGATCATGATCTCTGGGTCCTGAGATGGAGCCCTGCATCAGGCTCTGTGCTGAGTGTGGAGCCTACTTAGGACTCTCTCTCTTCCTCTGCCTCTGCCCCTCCCCCATCCTCTCCCCCCTCATGCTCACTCTCTCTCAAATAAATAAAATCTTAAAAAACCAAAACAACAACAACAATAAAAAAAGATTCCAAGAGATTAGTGCTCAGGGCCACTCTGAAGGGACATCTGGAATTTGAACCCTAACCTAGGCAGTCTCGTGGAGGTTTTCAGCCATTTTTCTTTTTCTTTTTTTTTTAAGATTTTATTTATTTATTCACAAGAGATACACACAGAGAGAGGCAGAGACACAGGCAGAGGGAGGAGCAGGGTCCCTGCAGGGAGCCCGATGTGGGACTCCGGGGTCACGCCCTGAGCCAAAAACAAACGCTTAACCAGTGAGCCACTCAGGCGTCCCTCTCAACCATTTTTCTATCTACTGCTTTTAAATACAGAAAATCAACTAAAAAAAAAAAAAAAGAAAGAAAGAAAGAAAGAAAGAAAGAAAGAAAAAGAAAGAAAGAAAAGAAAGAAAGCTGGACATTATCCATCTGCCTACAGAATTTGCATAGGCAAACACATGATAAAAATAACGTTTTCTGTTCTTTTTCACAAAACACAATACAGCAAAGCATTTTGCCATGTCACTAAAATCTTCTAAGTTGTTTGAATGGTTGCATCATAACCAGTCTCTTCTTACTGGCCTTTTGGTTGTTGTTAATATTTTGTTTCAGACATTGTTATCAATTTTTTGAAGTATAATTTACATGCAATACAGTGCACCCATTCTAAGGGTATATGTTTTGACAAGTGTATAAACCTCTGCTCCCACCCACACAATCATGATACAGAACCTTTTTTTTAAAGGTTTAATTTTAAGTCATCTCTACACCCAACGTGGGGCTTGAACTCACCACTGTGAGATCAAGAGTCACATGCCGCACTGACTGAGCCAGCCAGGCACCTCAAGATAACATTTTCATCACCTTTGTTCCTTTCTGTGTGGTGTGTCAAAACTAGCTAATACCATAGTATCAGCTTGGGAGAGCCACATTATGTACATCTCTTCTCAAAAACTACATTTAATGACATAACATAAGTAGATCAGAATTAGCGATGGTGGAAGTATTCCCACCAAAGAAATCAGCAAAGTGCCACAAATCAGGGTTACCTTTTTTTTCTTTTAAGTTCTTATTTATTTATTCATGAAAGATACACAGAGAGAGGCAGAGACATAGGCAGAGGGAGAAGCAGGCTCCCCCTGGGGAGCCCCACACAGGACTCGACCCCAGGACCCTGGGATCATCTGACCTGAGCCAAAGGCAGATGCTCAACCACTGAGCCACTCAGGCGTCTCTTGCTTCCTTTCTTTTTTGAGAACCAGTTTGCCAGCCAGTACCACAACGAGTACCACTATGTGCCAGCAGCACATACTTTTGTGGCTAGCTTCTTATGTTTAGCATATTTTTGAGATTGATCAATGTTGTTGTGCTTATCAGTAGTTCATCCCTTCTTACTGTATTCCATCCGTACAGACATACAACAGAGCCAGAGCCTTTATTTTGGTTAACACAGGAAGGAATGGATGAGGTAGGGTAAACAGGTTTAGGACTGGCTAGTTTAACAATTTCAGGGGACCCTGAGTTCTAGGGAGTGTCTCTAATTGTCTACCTGGCCTTGGAATGATTAGGGCAGAGGAACAGTGACCCTTGTAGAAGCAAGGTGAAGTAAGTAGTTGAGGTAAAAAGACTTTGGATTGGTGGGTTTGTGGATAAAAGGTACACTGGATGAATAGTTTACTACCTTTAAGAATTGGCTAGTCTGGGAGGGGCAGTCTCTCCAGATTTAGCAAGGTCTCAAGATGTCAAAGCTTCAGGAAATACATTAAAAACCCCAAAAACCAAAAACCATGATTAATACGCCTTACTTTTTTTTTTTAAGATTTTATTTATTTATTCATGAGAGACACAGAGAAAGAGAGGCAGAGACACAGGCAGAGGGAGAAGCAGTCTCCCTGCATGGAGCTCGATGTAGGACTCGATCCCAGGACCGCGGGATCACGCCCTGAGCTGAAGGCAGACGCTCAACCACTGAGCCACCCAGGCATCCCTAATACACCTTCTTGAAAGGCTAATCTAGAAAAACTCTGAACTCCTGATGGTAAGCATAACTTGGATAAAGCATTGTACTGAAAAGCAAAGAACTAGGTAAGGACAACATACCAAATGGTGGGACCTCCTGGCTCCCGTGTAACCTTGGCCCTGAGATTCTCCCAGCCAAGCTAATGCCCCACAACCATTAGATTGGAGGATTTTTCTTTGGGAAAACTGACGAGCCCAGGAGAAAATACCCATGGATACTGCATTTGTTGCCTAGGGATGCTATAGCAAATTACCAAGAATTGGTGGCTTAAAACAAAAGAAATTTATTCTTTAACAGCACTGGAGGCCAGAAGTTTGAAAGCAAGGTAGCAGCAGAGCCAGGCTTCCTCTGGAGGCTTGAGGGAATATTCCTTTCCTTGCCTTTTTGAGTTTCTGGTGGCTCCAGGTATTCTTTGGCTTGTAGATGCATCCATCTTCACATAACTTTCTCTTCTCTCTGGGTCTCTTATAGACACTTGTTATTGGAGTTAGGACCCACCCAAATAATCCATGATGGTCTTATCTCAAAATCCTTAACTTATATTTGCAAAAATTGTTTTTCCAAATAAGGTCGTATTGATAGGTTATGGGGATTAGGATGTAGACATATCTTTTGGGGGGCCACCATTCAACCCACTACAGATATTGGGAGCTTAGAGTCCCCTGTGAAAATCAGCTCACTATGGTCATGCTCACCAACTGAGAAGCCCTGTTTCATGAACACAGAACTTTCAGACAATTTTAGTGCCTCAGTCTTAATCATGAATAGACTGTCAAGGATCATTTGGTGATTGAAGAAACTCTCTAACATGAAAGACAAAAACCAAACAAAGAAACAAGATTAAAGGGAAATTGGGGAATATGGTAATGGCACGGAGAACAGAACAAAACAAAATCTAAACTTTTTTTTAAGATTTTATTTATTTATTCATTCATGAGAGACAGAGAGAGAGAGAGAGGCAGAGACACAGGCTGAAGGAGAAGCAGGCTCCATGCAGGGAGCCCAATGTGGGACTCGATCCCAGGTCTCCAGGATCATGCCTTGGGCCGAAGGCAGGCGCTCAACCACTGAGCCACCCAGGAATCCCACAAAATCTAAACTTAAAATAATAGATAGTGGCATGTGGGTGGCTCAGTAGGTTAAGCATCTGACTTCAGCTCAGATCACGATCTTTGAGTCCTGGGATTGAACCTTGCATCGGGCTCCTTGCTCAGCAGGGAGTATGCTTTTCCTTCTCCCTCTTTCTCTCCCTCTACCCCTCCCCTGGCTTATGCTCTCTCTCTTTCAAATAAATAAATAAAATCTCTCTAAAGAAAGATAAATATTCTAAAAGAGAGAAGGAGATGTTGCATCCATGAAACAAGAACAGAAGGTTATTTAAAAAGAACATTAGGGGGATGCCTGGGTGGGTCAGCAGTTGAGCATCTGCCTTTGACTCAGGGCATGATCCCGGGTTCCTGGGATCAAGTCCCACATGGGCTCCCCCATGGGGAGGCTGCTTCTCCCTCTGCCTATGTCTCTACCTCTCTCTGTGTGTCTCTCATGAATAAATAAATAAAATCTTAAAAAACAAACAAATAAAGAACATTAGGGAATAAAACAGATATAAAAATACGAAAACCAATAACTTCAATCAAAATGTTGGAAGATAAAATTGAGGAAATAGCCTTAAAAAAAATCCAGAAAATAAACATAAGGGGCACCTGGTGGCTCAGTTGATTAAGTGTCCCACTCTTGATCTCAGCTTAGGTTTTGATCTCAGGGTCATGAGTTCAAGCCCCATGCTGGGTGCAGAGGCTACTTAAAAGAAAAAATAGTCATGAAAGGATTTTTAAAAGCTAAAGGTATTCCAGGAGAACTCAGAAGAGTTACAGAGAACAATGGAGAGAAAGCGTTGAAGGCATAATTCAAGAAACCATCTCAGAACTGAATGGCCTAGATGTCCAGAATGAGAGACCCACTGAGTGCCCAACATAATGGATGAAAAAGAAATCATGACATTTCGGATCAGCGAGTAAATAGAGGAAGGTTATCAAAACCTCCCTGAGATAAGAAACCAGGTCACATTCAAAGGAACAATAATCAGAATGGTGCCATGCTTCTCATCAGCCATGCTGGAAGACAGTGGAGGAACACTTTCAAATTATGTACAACCCATAATTTTACAAATGAGCCAAAGTCTGGATTAGTAAAGTAAGCACATTTTCAGACACGTGAAATCTTAAAAACTTTACTTCCTACCGATGGACGCTTTCTCAGGAAACCTCTTGGAGGATATGGCACACCAAACTGAGAAAAAAAAAAATCAAGACACAGGAAGATGTGTGATCCTGGAAACAGAATATTCAACATAGGTGAGAAAGGAAGAGAATCCCCAAGATGATGATGAAGGGACATCCCAGGGTGACAGATGGCTTGGCAGCAGGCCTAGAGAGTAATCAGCTGAGATTGGGGCAGGAAGACAGGAGGCCCCAGAAAGGATGTCTCCAAGAAATAAGATACAAAATGAATAGAAGAAAAATACACCCTTTTAGTGATGGTGGAGGATGATTTCATTACAGGGACATGGAAAACTGAGCAAATATAAATGAATTTTTTTTATTAATAATTAACTCCAGGAAAGTTTTTTTTTTAAAGGCCTGAAAAAGAAACAAAACTTAATCATAGTAGACTAAACAGCTTGACTGGGAATAATATTTACAGAGGCATGATTGTGTAAACTGACTATACTAATCTCCACCAAGCCCAACACACATGGGCTTTCCTCCTTGCAGACTGTATGCCAGCCGGCAGGAACTCTCTTTGTTCCAGGTATCCTGGGGCTTCTTTTGGTTAAACAGGAATTGAGTTAGTTAATTCCAATTAGTGAATTAATACATTCACAAATTGAATCGTTGAATCAAAATGGCCATCAGAAAATTGGTTCTAAGCAAAAGGCTGTGGACAAAAGTATACATACATACACACCTTTTTTTTCTTTTTAAAAACTAAACACTGGGATCCCTGGGTGGCGCAGCGGTTTGGCGCCTGCCTTTGGCCCAGGGCGTGATCCTGGAGACCCGGGATCGAATCCCACGTCAGGCTCCCGGTGCATGGAGCCTGCTTCTCCCTCTGCCTGTGTCTCTGTCTCTGTCTCTCTCTCTCTCTCTGCGACTATCATAAATAAATAAAAATTTAAAAAAATAAAATAAAATAAAAACTAAACACTTGTAAAAGATTGAAGCTTTAAATTTATGTTCTGCTAACTCATTTGAGAACTTTTTTTTTTTTTGAGAACTTTTTTTTTAAAGTAAGCTCCATGCCCAGTGTGGGGCTTGAACTCATCACCTCAAGATCGAGCGTCTCCTGCTCTACCAACTCAGCCAGCCACCTCTAATTTAGGACCTTTTGATTTATCCAAACAACATATCACTGTTTATACCCAATGTTCGTCCCATTATAGGGAAGATAAGTCATATATATTTGCATTCAGCATGTTAGACTGACCCTTAACACGTTATATTGCAATTTTTTTTTCTAGTTCTGTTTTTATTTTTCTACTAGACTATGAGTGATTTGAGGGCAGCCTCTTGTTCTTTCTGTGTAAGGTTCTGTCGCCTAACACAGATCTTGGCTGGCTGGCTGACTGGCTTGCTTGTTTTCTTCCTTTTTTAAACCTAAGATTTATTGAGTCGCCACAGAAAACACAGCTTGAGATGGTGACCATTTATGTCCAGAATGTTTGATTATTCACACAGCCCTGTCCACATCGGTCTGCCCAGCACTGAAGTTGTGTGGGTTTTTAAAAAAGATTTTATTTATTTATTCATGAGAGACACAGAGAGAGAGGCAGAGACATAGGCAGAGGGAGAGGGAGAAGCAGGACCCTGGGATTACAACCTGAGCCAAAGGCAGACTCAACCACTGAGCTACCTAGGTGCCCGAGGTTGGTGTTTTTATTATCATCTCTTCCACCCTTCCAGTTTGCCAAAAAGGATCTGAGTTCCAGAGAGTGCCTTGCTCAAGGTCATTGAAGTCAGTGTTGACGCCTCTAGTGGAACCAAGGTCTCCTGACACCCAGTGATGCACTTCCAATATTAATTAATTAATTAATTAATTATTCATTGATTTTTTATTATTTCATGTAAATTTTTTTAAAAACGTGCAATTGACACAATGTTGCATTGGTTGCAGGTGTAAAGTATAAGTATAGTGATTCACTAATCTGTGCTCACCACAAGTGGAGGACAGCTACCACCTGTCACCACACAGCGCTACTGCAATACTACACTGACTATGCTCCCCGCGCTGGAACTTCAGTCCCTTTGGGGATTTTTTTTTTTTTAATGCAAGTAGTAACTATTTTATTGTCACAGAGAGAGAGAGAGAGAGAGAGAGAGAGGCAGAGACACAGGCAGAGGGAGAAGCGGGCTCCATGCACCGGGAGCCCGATGTGGGATTCGATCCTGGGTCTCCAGGATCACGCCCTGGGCCAAAGGCAGGCGCCAAACCGCTGCGCCACCCAGGGATCCCCCCTTCGGGGATTTATTCCATAGTTGGAAACCTGTATCTCCCACTCTCCTTCACCCATTTTGCCCATCCCCTATTGATACTCCCCGCCCCCAGCATTTATTTACTTATTTATTTGGGAGAGAGGGCTGGGGGAGGAGCAGAGAGAGAGAATCTCAAGAGAATCCCAAGCAGGATCCACCCCCAGCATGGAGTCCCATGTGGGCCTTGACCTCACAACCCTGAGATCACAACCTGAGCTGAAATCAAGAGTCAGAGGCTTATTTGACTGAGCCACCCAGGCGGGGTGCCTTCCAGTGATGCATTTAAAAAAATTAATCATGGTTAAAATAATTATCATCTTAGCCATTTTTAAGAATATAGCTCAGTAGTGTTAAATATATTCATACTGTTGTGCAACAGATCTTTGGAACTTTTTTTCTCTTTTTTTCTTCAGGACCTTTTAATCTTGCAAAACTGAAACTGTATCTGCTAAACAACAACTCCCCATATTGCCTTCGCCCCAGCCATTGGCAACCACCACCATTCCACTTTCTGACTTTAGATACCTGATGTAAATGGAATCATACAGTGTATGTTTTTTTGTGATTGGCCTATTTCACTTAGTATAATGTCCTCAAGGTTCATCTATGTTGGTAGCCTGTGTCAGAATTTCCTTCATTTTTAAAGCTAAATAATATTCCACTGTTAATGTATATACCACATTTTGTTTATCCTTTCATCCCTCAACAGATGGGGATCAAGCCCTGCTGGTGGCCCCCTGCTCAGTAAGGAGTCTGCTTCTCCATCACTCTCCATCCTTTTTGCCAGCTTGTGCACTCTCAGGCTCACTCAAATAAATAAATAAATAAATAATTTTAAAAAGATTGTATTTATTTATTCATGAGAGACACACAGAGAGAAGTAGAGACATAGGCAGAGGGAGAAGCAGGCTCCTCACACAGAGCCCTTACGTGGGACTCGATCCCTGGACTCAGGATCATGCCCTGAGCCAGACAGTCGCTCAACTACTGAGCTACCCAGGCATCCCGATAAAAAAAAAAAATCTTAAAAAAAAAAAAAACCCAAACCATCCTAAATCCTTTAAAATTTTACTGAAAGTTATTACAGAATATATGCAAATAGATATAATGTTAATTGTTAAAATACAACAAAATTATAATGCCAATATTATCCAAATTCATTATTTTACTTCAAAATAAAACTCCAGTATGTAAAGAAAAAAAAAAAAAAAGACTCTGGGGTTGCTTTCACCTTTTGGCTATTGTGAATAATGCTGCCATGAATGAGCACGGGTGTGTACATATCTCTTTCCATTCTTTTGGGTGTACAACCAAAATTGTGATTCCAGTAATGCAATTAATTAGCTAATTAATTAATTAATCTATCCATCCCATGTTGAGTTATTTTTATTAGGGCAAGTGTGTATATGTAACTTATTTCCCTTGCAAGCTTGACTGCCTGGTGCAGTGTCTTCTCTCCGTCTACATGGGCTGCTTCTGGGGGCCTGGTCACAGTGTTGCCACCATAGGTGGGGCAAGTCACCTTCCTTCCCGGTGGGGGCACAGCTGCAGTGTTGGGACCACCAGGTGGGATTTCCTCCTGCAGGCGCGTCACCTCTGGCTCCCAGCTCTCCTGCACCTTCTTCCACCCCTCTCTCAGCAAAGTAGCCAAGATACCTCACCTTCTGGGGGTGAGGGTGGGGGGTGGGGTTGGAGGATGCCAGTCACCCAAGCACTACTCAGGAACCTTGTGGGACTCAATCCTGGACCCTAAGATCACTCCGCGAGCCAAAGGCAGACACCCAACTGCTGAGCCACCCAGGCAACCCTCAAATGTGACTTTAAAAAAAAAAAAATTTTTTTTTTTTATATGATAGTCACACACACACAGAGAGAGAGGCAGAGACATAGGCAGAGGGAGAAGCAGGCTCCATGCGCCGGGAGCCCGACGTGGGATTCGATCCCAGGTCTCCAGGATCGCGCCCTGGGCCAAAGGCAGGCGCTAAACTGCTGCGCCACCCAGGGATCCCTCAAATGTGACTTTTTAAAAAGATTTTATTTATTTATTCATGAGAGACACATAGAGAGAGGCAGAGACATAGGCAGAGGGAGAAGCAGGCTCTCCATGAGGAGCCCGATGCGGGACCTGATCCCAGGACCCTGGGATCACGACCTGAACTGAAGGCAGACACTCAACTGCCGAGCCACCCAGGTGTCCCCCAAGTGTGAGTTTTTAAAAACTGGCATTTAAGGGACGCCTGGGTGGCTCAGCGGTTGAGTGTCTGCCTTTGGCTCAGGGTGTGTTCCTAGGGTCCAGGATCGAGTCCTGCATCGGGCTCCTTGTCGGGGGAGGGGCCCTGCCTCTCCTTCTTTCTGTGTCTCTCATGAATAAACAAATGAAATATATTTAAAAACTTGGCATTTAAATTTTCAGAAAGATTTTAAAAAGCATTATGTAGGTCAAAGAGAAAAGACAAGTCTGCAACCTTTGGTGTATTGTGCTGTGGAGCACTTATGGTAGTCAGTTACCTCCAGGGAAGAGTTGTGTCTGGTTTGTCCAGCCAGAGCTGGGAAGAGGTTTGTGGTAATGGGGCCTCAGCGCCTGTAGAAGCTCTGCCCTTCTGCACCTGGGTAATAGTTACTATGTTTCAGGAAGGGAAGAAATGGCCCAAAATGAACCATTAAGTCCCCTGTGGTGGTATATCAGTGCTGGGCACATTGGAGAAGTGACCCCAGGCTTTGCATCCATCCTGAGGTTTTGCTGTACCTACTTTGCAGAAGTGTCATAGGAATAAAATGTCACAGATTTGGAAAGGTGTTGAAATTTTCCTAAAATGTAACACAGGTGCTAAGTGGGATGATTATTGCCATGCTCAGAGGAGTATGATGTGTTTTAATGGTAGCAGTTCCTACAGAAGCTTACCTAGGAGATGCTGGACCCAAGCTCTGATTAGAAGAGGCCAGGGTGTCTGAGTGGTTCTGCTCTGGTGGGTTTGAGGAAGCAGAATGCTGATCTTTTCTGGAAGTGGTGTTGGGAGTTGGTATGGAGTTGGGAAATACACATGGCCATAAATGGTGTGATCCTGCTCCAAACAACTGAGCTCATCCCTGGGCTTCATGAACCCCACGCTGGAAATTTCGACCGAAATAAACTTCTGACCTTTCCATCAGTTCCCTGAGGAAGTCAGGGTTTTATGGACTATTTCATCTTCCCACTTGGGGGGGGGGGGGGTTGACTATTCTATTACTGAAGAAGGCGGCCCAGCATATTATTACTACTACAGATATTATGTCAGTAGTTCTCCTATAGTGCTAAAGATTTTTCACTTGTATTCTCATTTTGTTCCTTGGTGACTCTGTGAGGGAGTATTATTATTCTCATTGTACATATGCAGAAACTCATGGTTTCCTGTTGTCCTTTACCTAAAGTATGGAATCTTTTTCCCTTTTTCTTTTCTTTCTTCTTTTTCGTTCTTCTTTCTTCTTTCTTCTTTCTTTCTTTCTTTCTTTCTTTCTTTCTTTCTTTCTTTCTTTCTTTCTTTCTTTCTTTCTTTCTTCTTTTTCTTTCTTCCTTTCTTTTCTTCTTTTTCTTTCTTTCTTTTTTTCTATCTTTTTTCTTAAAGTAATCTCTATGCCCAACATGGAGCTCGAACTCATGACTCTGAGATCAAGAGCCGCACACTCTACTGATGGAGCCAGCCAGGCACCCCAGTGTGGAATCTTTAATGTGGTCGGACTCCCTCCCTAGTTTGGCCCAGGCCTACCTCTCCAGATTTCTCTTCCACCACCTTTCCAAGAGTTCTTTTTGTTTCAGCTATTCTGGATTTCTTTTGGTTCCTTAAATAGGTCAGGTTCTTTTTAGCCACAGGCCCATTACATATGCTATTTTTTCTGCCTAGAACACTGTTCCCTCTCCTTTTTGCCTGGCTAGCAACTCCTCATCTTCTAGGCCCCCGTTTAACATCATTTTTTTCTTTTTTAATAATTTTTTTAAAGATTGTATTTATTTGACAGAAAGAGCGTAAGCAGGGGGAGAGGGCAGAGGAGAGAGAGAAGCAGGATCCTCACTAAACAGGGAGCCCAATGCAGGGCTCTATCCCAGGTCCCCAGGATCATGACCTGAGCCAAAGGCAGACACTTAACCAACTGAGCCACCCTGGCGCCCCTAACATCATATCATTTTTTCATGGGAGACTTTCCTGAGGACATTCCTAGTAATGTCCCCTTATGTCACCCTGTACTTCCTGTTCCAAAGACTCATCACACTTAGTACTTTCACTGTTTCTTGTTCTTGCTAGATTGTAAGCTCTATGAGGCAGAGACCAAATTTGCCTTATTAGATTCTGTAGCCTCAGTGCCTAGTACAATATCGTTTTGAACTGAAAGCTTTTGTAACCGCTGCCTGATGTCTGGATTCCATAGCCATGGAAATAATGGATCGGAATCTTGCCTTGATTATTGCCCTGCAGTCCAGTTCCATTGGGCTTTTCTGACAGGCTTTTTCTGCTATTTCAATAACCAATTTCACTAATATTTCAGGGTATTTCATCATTCCTTTGAGTAGGGATCAAAATGCACACCTCCCTTGAGGCACTTGGGTGGCTAAGTTGGTTGAGCATCTGACTCTTGATCTCAGCTCAGGTCATGGTCTCAGTATCATGGCTTCAAGCCCTGCATTGGGCTCCATGCTGGGTGTGGAGCCTACTTAAAAAAAAAGCGTATCTCCCACATCACATAGCAGGTTGTTAGGTTAGAACACAGTACCACTGTATTATTTGATAATTACTAGAAAAGGCTGGTGCTGTTCTCACCTCTTGTGTTGTTTCCATGATGCTCACGTACCTCTGAGAAGCCCCTGCCCACCATCGTATTTGGGGTGGGCAACTGTGGATCACCAGATGATAGGGAGATTTAAAGGTACCCAGATTGTTCCTCTCTCAGGTGTCACCTTGGTTTGGTGCACACTCGAGTCGTTTATAGATGGATGGCACATTTATTTGTTGGAAGCAGTGAGGCACAGTCAAATTAATGGTGCAAGCGCAAGAGTGGAAGTAACACAGTTGCTCAGGCTCACGAGGCAGGCATTCAGCAGGTAAGCAGGGCCCAGTGGGAGGAACTCATGGCCTCATTTCAACAACTGCAGCGAGCTAAAGTCCCTGTTGGTTGCAATCTGTGAGAAGGGCACTTGTTTCTTCTTTTCCTCCCCTGCCCCCCAAGCCAGTTACATCTGTCCTCAACAAAGCTGTGAAACCCATCACTATATAACTTCCTAAATCCAGTTAATGGTGATAACCAAAATTTGTAACTAAACACCCAGGCGGCAGTGGATAGGGTTGCAAATGTTAGTTCCAAATATAGTGCAGTTCATATCTCCAGTGAGGAAAGAACACCGAGTGAATTCATGAACCACTTAAACTAATTGAGCTAGGAGCTTAAAGCCACATTCCTCAAATGGGTGCATTCCACAAAACTGGCATTTAGCATTAGGCAGTCAGGCTGGAAAATACTCAGGAATCAGTGAATCTAAACAAGGAAGAAATGCTTCTCAAGGTACGCATTTGCCAACTGTTCATTTGTTCTCAAGTCATCTCTGGTGATTAGCCTCATGACTTCGAGCATAACATCACGGGTCACAGGTCTGAGTCCAGCACACTTAGCTTCCTAAGGAAAAGGCTGAAAATGCATCCCCCAGGTTACAAAGGAGAACATGCAAAAGGAGCACAGGCTGTCTTCATTATTAAAAGAATTAAATGCAGGCACCTGGGTGGCTCAGTGGTTGAGTGTCTGCCTTCAGCTCAGGTCATGATCCCAGAGTCTCAGGATGGAGTCCCACGTCTGGCTCCCTGCTCTGTAGGGAGTCCCTCTGCACCCCCCTTGCTCATGCTCATGTTCTTGCTCTCTCTCTCAAATAAATATGTTTAAAAATTTTTTTAAAGGTCTTATTTGTTCATGAGAGACAGACAGAGAGAGAGAGAGGCAGAGACTTAGACAGAGGGAGAAGCCGGGAGCCCAATGTGGGACTCGATCCCAGGACTCCAGAATCATGTCCTGGGCCAAAAGGAGGCGCTAAACTGCTGAGCCACCCAGAGGTCCCCTAAATTTTTTTTAAAATAAGAATAATTAAATGCATAAAGTAGAGTGTAAAAAATAGCTAGAAGAATATTTCCCAAACTCATCTGTAATCAGGACTGCCTTTGGGATGCAGGTTTATAAGAAGAGGTAGTCATTTTTTTTCCTTCAAAATTTATTTTTTCTTTTCTTTCTAAAAAGATTTTATTTATTTATTCATGAGAGACACAGAGAGAGAGAGGCAGAGACAGGCAGAGGGAGAAGCAGACTCCATGCAAGGAGCCCGATGTGGGACTTGATCCCGGAACTCCAAGATCACGTTCTGGGCCAAAGGCAGGCGCTAAACCGCTGAGCCACCCAGGGATCCCCTTTCCTTCAAAATTTAGAAAATGAGTATGTATTACATTTGTAAACAAAATTTTAAGTGGATAGGAGTTAGTGATACAATGTTCTTAGATGAAGAGCAATGTTACAGTGAGGCTGGTAAAGAGGAACATCTATTATGTAACTATTTTCTACCATAAACAAAAAATACACTTGCATACACTTCATGTAGAACAGGGTGGTTCAACAGAACTTTCTCCAATGATTGAATATGATGTATACCTGTGCTGCCCAATACAGTTGGCCACTAGCCATATGTGGCTAATGAACACTTGAAATGTAAAACTTAATTTTTAGCTTATTTGAATTTAAACATAGTAGTTACATATGGTTAGAGGTTACTGTACTTGGACACATAGTTCTAGAACCTTCCATTTGCTGGGATGAATAGTGTCAGCAGGGGCAGGAATAACAGACCAGATTTGGTAGTCAAGAGAGCTTGATTAAGTCATGTCTTCACAAAGCTCATGTGTATACTCTATTACTGTTAGAAGAGTGAAGAAACTCTAAATGGCCAAAGCTATCTCAAGAAAGAACAAAGCTGAAGGCATCCTGATTTCAAATTATATTACAAAGCTATGAAAATTAAAACAATACGGTATTGGCATAAAAACAGACACACAGATCAATGAAACAAAATAAAGAGCCCAGGGATCCTTGGTGGCTCAGCGGTTTGGCGCCTGCCTTTGGCCCAGGGCGCGATCCTGGAGTCCCAGGATCGAGTCCCACATCGGGCTCCCGGCATGGAGCCTGCTTCTCCCTCCTCCTGTGTCTCTGCCTCTCTATCATAAATAAATAAATAAATAAATAAATAAATAAATAAATAAATAGATAGATAGATAGATAGATAAATGACACAAAATAAAGAGCCCAGAAATAAACCCATTTATATATGGTCAATTTATAACAAAGGAGTGAAGAATATACAATAGGGCAAGGACAGTCTGTTCAATAAACAGTTTTGGGAAAATGGTAAGCCACATGCAAAAGAATGAAATTTGATGACTTTCACCATACACCAAAATTAGCTCAAAGTGGATTAAAGACTTCTTAAAGGTATAACACCTGAAACCATAAAATCAGAAGAAAACATAGTTGGCATAGGTCCTGGCAATGTTTTTTTTTTAACCCAACACCAAAAGCAAAAGCAAGAAAAGCAAAAATAAATAAGTGGGACTACGTCATATTAAAAAGCTTCTGTACAGCAAAGGAAACCAAAAAAAACAAAAAGGCAAACTTTACGGAATGGAAGAAAATATCTGCAAATCATGTATTGATAAGGGGCTAATATCCAAAATATATAAAGAACTCATACAAATCAATAGCAAAAAGCACCTCACAAATAATCTAATTAAAAATGGGAACAAGATCTGAATAGATATTTTTCCAAAGACATGCAGATGGCCAACAGGCCCATGAAATGATGCTCAACATCATTAATCATCAGTAAAATACAATCAAAACCACATTGAGCTTTCACTTTACACCTGTCAGGATGCCTAGTATCAAAAAGACAAGAAATAACAAGTGTTGGTGAGGGTGTGGAGAAAATTGAACCCTTGTGCACTGTTGGGAATATAAATTGGTACACCCACTATGGAAAACAGTATGGAAGTTCTTCAAAAAATTACAAATAGAACAACCATATGATCTAACAATTCCTCTTTTGGTTATTTATCTGAAGAAAATGAAAATATTAACTCCAAAAGATATGTGCACCCCCGTATTCATTGCAGCATTATTTACAACTGCCAAGATATAGAAACAACCTGTGTCCATCAATGGATGGGTGAATAAATAGTAGTGTGTACACACACACACACACACACAGAACATTACTCAGCTATAAAAAAGAATGAAATCTTGCCATTTGTGACAACATGGATGGACCTCAAAGGTATTATGCTAAGTAAAATTAAGTCAGATTGAGAAAGACAAATACTGAGTGATTCCTCTTAAATGTGAAATCTTGGGATCCCTGGGTGGCGCAGCGGTTTAGCGCCTGCCTTTGGCTCAGGGCGCGATCCTGGAGACCCGGGATCCAATCCCATGTCAGGCTCCCGGTGCATGGAGCCTGCTTCTCCCTCTGCCTCTGTTTCTGCCCCCCTCTCTCTCTGTGACTATCGTAAATAAATAAAAATTTAAAAAAAGTGAAATCTTAAAAAAACAAAACAAAACAAAAAAAAACAAGCTCACTGATACAGAGAACAGATTGGTGGTTGCCAGAAGCCCCAAAGGGTGGTGGTGAAGGGAGTAGAAAAAAAGAAAAGGAACAAAGTGAGAGAAGGTATTTAACGCATTGGCATTAACTTCATCCTACCACAACCCTCTATATTCCCTAGACCTTTCAGTGCTCTATTCATAGAAGAGGGAACTGACCTACTAAGAAAGCAACAATTGGGGTGTCTGGGTGGCTCAGCCAGTTAAGTATCCAACTCTTGCTATCAACTCAGGCCCTGATCTCAGGGTCATGAGATTGAACCCGTGTCAGGCTCCACACTCAGTAGGGAGTCTGCTTGAGAAGCTCTCTCCCTCTGCCCCTCCTGCTCATGCTCTCTAAAACAAATGAATCTTTTTAAAAAAGTAATAATCATCTCATTCATGTCAACTTCTTTAAATGTCTTGTACTTTTTGTTTTTATTAAAAGATTTAAAAAAAATAAAAATAAAAAAATAAAAGATTTTATTTATTTATTCATGAGGGAGACAGAGAGAGAGGGAGGCAGAAACACAGGCAGAGGGAGAAGCAGGTTCCATGCAGGGAGCCTGACATGGGACTCGATCCCAGGTCTCCAGGATCACACCCCGGGCGGAAGGCAGGCGCCAAACCGCTGAGCCACCCAGGGATTCCCTGTATTTTTTCTTATAAAAAAAAGTTCTATGTTCTCCTATTAAACCATTAGACCATTAAACCTATTAGCCATTCAGTATAGTTTTCTTCTTAACTTCATTTGTAGAAGTATAAATAATAGGACATTAAAAAGAGAATATCCAGGGCAGCCCCGGTGGCGCAGCGCCACCTGCAGCCCAGGGTGTGATCCTGGAGACCTGGGATCAAGTCCAATGTCAGGCTCCCTGCAAGGAGCCTGCTCCTCCCTCTGCCTGTGTCTCTGCCTCTCTCCCCCTCTCCCTCCCTCTCTCTCTCTGTTTCTATGAATAAATAAAATTTTTTTTTAAAAAAGACAATATCCATAAGATTAGCATACATAATACAAAGTAATCAACCCCTAATAGAGTGGGATGAAATTGCAGTGTAATGTAACATCCCTGCACAATTTATCAAATTAGTGATAAAGGTTAGGCAGCCTTGGTGGCTCAGCGGTTTAGCGTCGCCTTCAGCCCAGGGCATGATCCTGAAGACCTGGGATGGAGTCCCACATCAGGCTTCCTGCATGGAGCCTGCTTCTTCCTCTGCCTGTGTCTCTGCCTCTCTGTGTGTGTCTCTCATGAATAAATAAAATCTAAAACAAAAACAAAAACAAAAAGATAAAGGTTAAGATTGGTTGAGGGTGGAGGGAATGGCAGGTGTCTCAGAGAACCATACTGGTATGGTCAAACTATGGCAAGATTTATTTATTTTTTCTTTCTGGTAGTCATTTTAATTGGTGTATAGCATGTCTGCTGTCAGCCGCTGGCAACTTCCCTAAGAAAGCATAGATTAATAGTATGTTTCTCTTCTGTTGCTAATTCTAGCCCAATGTTGGAACCTGAAGTTCAATGGTGAAAGAAAGCTACAGCTGCCAAATACCAGCAGTGGAACTGCAGGGGCCACCAGACTTGTTTTTGTTTTTGCAAGTGGCACTAACAACCCAATAAACTTTCCTTCCTCTGACCCTGCCATCTATCATATTTGCCATCATATGTACTGGTGGAAAAACCAGTCCTCTGATTTGGTTTCTGAGGGAAAGCAGTTGCTTGGCCTAATGTTTTATTAACATCAGGGTCTCCTATCTCATACTTGTGCTTGAAACCAAACACCTTGACCAGTCCGTGTCCATCAGGGTGGTATAAGAAGGCACAGTCCATCTTGGGTAAGTTTTTGTATTATCACAAAAGAGAAGACACTCTTTTAAAAAATTAAACAACAACTCTGAGGCCTAAAGCCAGTATGTAGTGAGAGATTTATTATCCAGTCAAAAATGAGGCTATCTCTAAGTGTAGGTTTAGTGCTAAAAATAGATTACCAAAAGCTTGTTTTTTAATTTCTGCCCTGCTAGGAAAAATAATCACTAACCCTACAAATGTGGCCCCAAATCTTTCTGATTATATTCTAGGGCCTGTTTGGGTAAAAGAATTGAAAAAATTATTTAAAGCTACAGAACTCTCATACCCCTTAAATGGCACACTACAGAGATACATTCTTTACAATTAATTTCCAGGGGCTCCTTGCTTCCTGAAACCCATTCTTAGAAACTGTAAGTCTAAGAATTCATCCACTGCATAGTATTCTGAAAAGCTTTACTGCTTCCCATTAATAAAAAATAATATAAAATTTTCTATAGGAAATATCAACACATCCATCTTTTTTTTTTTCTTGAAAATAAATTTTAGGTAGGTTCTATGCAGAGCTTGAACTCATGACCCTGAGATTAAGAATCGCATGCTTTACTGACTGAACCAGCCAGGTACCCCACATTTGTCTTTCTTTCCAACTTTCGGATTTCTACTAAAAATTTTAACCAAGCTTTAGGGTTAAAGGAAAATCATTCAATATCTTTAAAACTGTTGCCTGGATTCAGTCTGACTGTATGATCTTCTAATTGTGGAGACATGCTAATTGGCAAGAAGAACACAAGTTTCAGGGCCAGTGAGCTTGGGTTGACCACTGGTTTTAAGTTATTTGTTGTAGAACTTCACCTAAATTTTTGAGCCTGCTGTCTCATCTGTAAAATGAGAGTATTACCTGGTAGGGAGCTATTTGGAAAACAGACAATAAATTAAAACATCTGACACCAAAAAGGTTGAATTAAGACCTTCAGAGACCCAACTCATTGGACTCCAGTGCCAGAATCAGTCAAGACATCTGTAGAAAAGACAGAACACATTCGAATTGGGTAACTTGAGGAAGGTTTGATAAAGGGACTATGTACAAAAACATGGACAGAGTTTGGGGTGGGGGAGAGGCAACAAGGAATAATGGAGTAATCCAGAGCTAGTAAGGGAATAGTCCTTTCCATCCCTAGATTTGAAGAGGCAAAGTGAAGGAGCTAGAAGCTCAAGGGGGCTGCTTAATGGGAGATGTGGTCGATGTGGTCTTTGGTAGAAGGACACAGAAAACCAGTGTTTTCTGGCGATGTCACCGGGCGATGACAAAACCTGGGGAATGTGCCTTTTGAGCTTGAAGGTATTACTGATTGAATCAACACAACCCATGAAGTCAGAGGACAAAGGAGCAGTTAATGCAGTCCATATGGGCCAACTGCTCCTAGGGCACAGAACAGGATGGAGAGCAGCTCTGAAGGGGACACTGAAGATCTCCTGTACAACCTCTGCCCCAGCATAATTCAAACTACTAAACACAAAACTTGCATGGATGCTGAAACTGAAATACCTTCTAGAACTTCTAATTATAAACTTGTGAGTTTTTTTTTTAATGTTTTTTATTTTAAGAAAGATCCACACCCAACATGGGGCTTGAACTCAGGACCCAGAGATCAAAAGTCACACAATCCAGCCAGGTACCTTTTGAGTTCTTTAATAAAGCAGATTTTTCCCCCTCCATCTTTCTGGTGTCCCTCCTTTGCTGGTGCTTTAAGCTCATGCCTAGATGGCGTCCACCAGTGCTGAGAGTGGTTCCTGGACAGGAAAGCCTCAAAAATGAGTACTGGTAAGTCTCAAGTTAACTCCTGAATCCTGACTCTAAGGATCTCTAAGAGATTTCTGAGCATCCAGAATGAATTTAGAAGGAATATTTTTCTGTTTAGGTATTAATCATTAAGGAATTCAGAAACTGGATTTTCTTAAGACTCAAAAAAATCCCACGGTGGTAAAATTTCTTATAATTCTAGTAAATGGAAGAAAAATTTATAGTTTCTTATTAAAGAGAATAAAAGAAATCAGGACATCAATTTCACATTGACATTTTTATTAACGCCAACTGTTTTTTAATTATTATTTTTTTAAAACAATAGCACAAAAATGTTTCAAGGAAGCAGTCTCACAATCTGATGACCTTCTGAAATACAGTTAAGCCACACCAAATATGAAATACCTGTTAATAACACAAAACAAATATTTTTTAAAAGAAAAATAAAAAGAAGAGGAAAAAGAAAGAAAAGGAAAAAAAAGGTCGGGCTGAGGAAAGCAATGAGGTGTAGAGTTAAAACTCACTGGATCAGGTAGGCCAGGCTTGTTAGTAGGATACTCTGTTAAAGCAAAGAGTGGCACACACAGGCTGTGGTCTTTGCTGCTCTATCCAGTCACCACTACTACACGGCCCTGCAGTGGTTGCCACTGGCTTCTCACATGTCCACGATGAAGCAGGAGAAACCAGTGTTGATACTGTCACGAAGAGGTTTAACCATTGGCCTGTCGGATGACTAAAACCTTTTTTTTATTTTTTATTTTTTTTAAAAAGCAGAATAATTCCTTCAGGACAGCCTGGCTGAAAACCCTTTCGTTTCTATGTCTCACCTATCTGCATCTCAGGGTTCTTAAAAGTTATCTTAAAAAAGAAAGAAAAAATAATGTATATCAGTTTCTCTTATTTAATGTGGCTATAAAAGATGTTTCCTTATTATTACTTTATCTCTAAGAAGGACACCGGGGGTGGAGGTTGGGGGTGGAACTAAGAGGAGGAAAAAACCCAGACCAGGATAGGTTTGGTTTGTTTTTTTAACATTTTTTTCTTTTTGGCCAGGGGTGGGTATCACACAGAAGGGAAGGCATGGAGAATTACGATCCTTGGTTCAGATTGAGTTACGCAGGAAAATACATCTTCCTGATCAGTCCCCATGCCAAAAAAAAAAAAAAGAGGACAAAAAAAAAAAAAAAATAAAACAAAACAAAAATCCCCAGGGGGGGAAAAAAAAAAAGAAAAAACAACCCCAAAACCAAAAAACACTTGGATTTATGCACAGACTCTATGTTATACCAGCTATCAGCCTTTCACGTTTAACCATTCCCAGCAATGGACACTACCCTTGGCTTGTAGGCTGCTTGCAGAACCCACTTCACAAAAAAATCTTCTTCACCCAGAAGCCTCTAGTTTCCTTTTGGTAGGTTATAAAAACAGAACATCTGTCATGAACAGGAGAGTGTTAAATACTTTTAACCACTGACAAGGCTTTGGGAAGTTTCACAGTTTCGTTATGCTCTATTTTATTACTATCATATTTACATTTTTTATTTTTTATTTTATTTTTATTTTTTTTGCTGAATTGCTGATTTTCCTTTTTTCAATAGAATTTAATTCTGGAGTGTGAGCAGGAACCAGTTAACTACATTCATTGTCCAACCCCCACTGGTTTGAAAGAAGACTCCAAATTCTCGGCATGTGAATCAGCTGTTCGGTAGCCCCACCTTATTCCCCCCCACAGCCAAGCAGCAGAACCGCAGTGGTGGCGCCTAAGGGCTCACGCTGTAGGTGGTGAGGCCTTTCGCTGAAGGAGGTACTGGTGAATGCTCTCAGCATCTCGCTTTAGCCAAGCAGCATTCAGCAGGATATTTTCACAACACTGCTGGATGGTGCGTTCAGCTGAAGGAGCCGGATGACTCTCGAAGAAAGCCTGTTATAAAACAGCCCAGAATGCAGGATCATTACTAGCAATAGTAAGGATGTAATAATATCACAGGTCATGAAAAAACACTCTTCTGTAAGGGATTCAAAAGCTTCAATCAGGGATCTCTGGGTGGCGCAGCAGTTTGGCGCCTGCCTTTGGCCCAAGGCCTGATCCTGGAGACCCAGGATCGAATCCCACGTTGGGCTCCCAGTGCATGGAGCCTGCTTCTCCCTCTGCCTATGTCTCTGCCTCTCTCTCTCTCTCTCTGTGACTATCATAAAAAAAAAATTGCTTCAATCATGAAAATATACCACTGCCATTCTAAGGCTAAAAGAAAACAAGCAGCTCCTTGGACCTGAATACAGGGATTCTTCTCCAAATATATGCTTAAAATGGAAACAAAAGTTGTTTTTTTTTTTTTGAAACAAAAGTTAATAAAGAGATAGAATCTATCGCCTTTCTTTTAGATTGATTCATCATTAGTAGTTAGTGTAGGTTTTGGAATTAGGCTTGGGATCAAATCTAGGCTCAATCATGTATTAGCCTATGACTTTGAGTAAATTAACTGCTCCATTTTCTCATTTATGAGAAAATATTTACTCCAGAAGATTTAAGAGAAACCTACACAAACTGTTAACATAATAGTTGGTAGGCAGAGTCCTTAAAGACTCAAAACACATTCAGGCTGCTTCTAATAGAGATTAATTTGTGAAGGATGATAAAACTAGAAAGGTCTGATTGCTGCTCCAGAGACTCACATTTTTCATACAATAAAACTATTTTCTAATGAAGTATACCACATTTCACAGAAAACAAAGCAACTCTTGGGGCACCTGGGTGGCTCAGTTGGTTAAGTGTCTGACTCTTGATTTAGGTTCAAGTCACAATCTTGGGATTCTGGGATCAAGTCCTGAGTTGGGTTCCATGCTCAGTGGGGAGTGAGCTTGAGATTCTATTTTCTCACTTTGCCCCTCCTCCTATACACTGTCTCACTCTCTCTCTGAAATAAATAAAATCTAAAAAAATGAAAACAAAGCAGCTTTTAAACACCAACCAGCAAAAGGATGGGGGGTCTTTACTTTGAACTAGTCATCACAGGTGTAAAAGTGAGAATGACTAATTCATCAGATTAATTAAGTCTGTAACTTTTAGAAATCAATAACCTTATTTTATTCACAAAGATGACAATGGCTCCTGCTCCAAGGCTCCTTAGAGCCTGAGTAAGATACAGGACTTCCCCTCATTCCATCTCAACAAATAGCACTACTATTTACATAATAAGAAACCTGGGAATTAGGGAATTATCCTCCACTCTTTCTTCTTCCTCTGCCAGGTATGTTCACAACACAGAGTAAATATTTGTTGAATTAAAGATTAACAAAATCAAGCCCCTGGATTTCATTACTCCATTTCCCTCAAGCTACTTTATCATTCTTGCTTGAAGAGTTAGCATCAACATCTATCTTCCCTTCCCCATTCCACACTGCAGCCAGACTGAAATTTTTATCATACAAATCACATTAACTCCTCACTGTTTATAAGTAATTCAAGGGTTTTCCACTATTAGGAAAGTTTTGTTTTGTTTTGTTTTGTTTTAAGATTTTATTTATTTATTCATCAGAGACAGAGAGGCAGATACACAGGCAGAGGGAGAAGCAGGCTCCTCTCAGACAACCTGATGCAGGACTCAATCCCAGGACCCCAGGATCATGTCCCAAGCCAAAGGTAGATGCTCAACCACTGAGCCACCCAGGTGTCCCATGTTAGGAAAGTTTTAATATGGATTACTAGGCCCTCCATAGTCTGGCCTCTACCTATCTAACCAGCCTCAGCTTGGCCACTCACTGCCCTTTCCGTCCAAACCCAATATATATACTTCTCCTTCAGAGTATGTATATCCTTTACGATAAAGGAACTGTTTGCATAATATACGATGTAAACTAAATGAAGGCAGAGATCAAGTCTTTCACTGTTTTCTCAAGATCTGAAATCTTTTTTTTTAAGATTTATTTATTTATTTATTTATTGAGAGAATGAAAGAAAGGCAGAGACACAGGCAGAGGGAGAAGCAGGCTCCATGCAGGGAGCCCAACGTGGGACTGGATCCTGGGACTCCAGGATCATGCCCTGGGCCGAAGGCAGACACTCAACCGCTGAGCCACCCAGGCATCCCAAGATCTGAAATCTTAAAATCTTATTCCTAGCAATGGTTTGCAGAGTGAATGAAGTAACACTATAGCTCTCAGAACTTCCAAATTCACACCTCATAACCCCATTGCCTCCAAGGTGAAGGTGAAAGTGACACTTCAAAAGTACTTCCCAATTAAATGCAACGGAAGGCTTAAAGTTAAGATGGTCCTAATCAGTGTAGATTTGTTCCTCAAATGCTGAACTTTATCACATAATTATTATCCTTTGTAAAGGCTAAGAGTCCCTACGTAGCACCTGGTCTCCCTGTGCATATGACAGACCTATGAAGGTTATTAGAAAGGAAACAAGAATCATTATCAAGGACCTACTATTCTGTTCCAGTCCCACTATGTTAGTTACTTTAAATAACAATTTTATTATCATCCCATTTTATGGATGAGGAGACACAGGGAGCTCACAGAGGTTAAAAACTTGCTTGAAGTCACATAGTTAACATAGGGTAGGGCACAGAATCCTATTCATATCAACTGATTCCAAGGTCCACGTTCTTTCAACCATATTTCGATGCCCTCAAAGATGACTCCAAACCCATATTCTTCAAGCATTAAAGACACAACCCTGTCTTTTTCCAAGCAAAAACAAGGATTAATACAACATTAGCCCAACACTGTATGATTACAATTTGGTTCATTAGTGTTTTTACTTACTAGCTTGAAAAATAAAAAGTAAACAGCACTTTGCTTACCTTAACTTCTCCAGCCATTTTATCAACTGCAAATCCCTCAACTGATAGCTGAAAAAACAACGGTGTATAGTAAATGCAAAAGAGGCTAGGAATTAAATTCCATTTACTCTAAAAATGAATCATTCTATTCTCTCCCAACTTTAGAATATTCTAGAGGATGCAGGATGGGTGATGGATAAGCCCTTTAATAAAGCTAATAACTATTTAAAGAAACCTTTTCTTTTTTTTAAAAAAAAAGAAACTCTTAAACAGCAAAGAATGTAATCTATAAGCCTAGTGAGTCATGGATGTCTCTAAATAACATCCATGATAAACCAGCTATTCAAAATAAAAATCTTCACATACCTTTATTAGTCTGGATATTAAGAATCCTCCCTGGTATCGATTATAAAGTTCTTCCCAGTTGTCTTTTATAAATTTCCAAGCAGCCTTCCTTCCATGCTTGCTGCCTCCAGCTACTCCACCAATTACCGATACAGTGTCCTGTGGACGTACCTCTTCCTAAAAATAGAAAGAGAACTAAAAGTCTACTTGTATTCAAAACATCTTCTGATACAAGAAAGAGCAGATGCTTTTGAGGTACCCAAGCAATTACACTGAAGACCCTCATTCTCTGTTTTAGGAATGACTAGCACCAGAAGCTTCCAGCAAAGAGGCAAATGTTTCACCTAAAGACCAGCCAAACTGAGAATGAAGCACTGAGAGAAGTATAAACAGGCTGCTCAATAGATACTTGCTTGGGTTCCTACTGGGTAAAGAAAGGAAGAGACAAAGTAGTTACAGGGATAAATAGCCTTTCCAGTTTATTTCTGCTTCCAAGTATTCTGATTCTTAACATTAGAGGGAGATAGGTCAGTAACAGAAGCCCATTTCATTTTCCCCAGATGAAGAGGAAGCCTTAGTTTAAGGTTAAAGCAGATCAAGAAGACACTGAATCAAAGACAGTTGCCACAGATCAGTGGCACCTCCATAAGCAGTTTTCATTGTGACTTACTGAAAGTGCAAACGTGAGGACTTTCTGAATCAATTCAGGTGAAAGAGTAGCCCCAAGGACTCTTTCAATTCGGTTTTTCTCTTCTTGCATATCTGCTTGTTTGTGGAGCTACAGTGAAAAAATAAGGATAGAGACACAGTTAACTCTCCCCTAGAAGTTATGCAAATGCTTATGTGAGCTTTTCCCTCAATAAGGTGATACTTTTGCTCTATGTTCTCACTGGCTGTGATTGCAGAGTATGAAATTAACAAAATATAATAACTATTCAAGATGTTCAGGCAGGCATTATAGTTGTCATATGCCATTACAGTACGTCACTAAATGTAAGTGATGTGAATGGCTTGTCATCAGTTCTGAGCAGTTTAACATCAAGATCTGACGGGTATGATGTCTGCCTAATGTTCTATGTTAGATGAACAAACTAATCATCACTAATATCACTGAAGGTCATCAACTTAATTTCTAATAGTAAAAAATAAATGTTAATATTAATTCATTCAGTGGGATTCATTAATCCCATCTGATCAGTGGGATTCTGTATCATCACATTTTTAAATCAGCACATGCCAAATGCAGAAAATGAGGAAAACAGAGAAGCATAAAGAAAAAACTAAATTATTATGAGAGGTACATTGCCAAATTGGAAATAAGATCATCTTATATCTGCTGTTTTGTGACCTTTAAAAAATTTTTAAATTACAGGTAAGTTTTATTTTCTTTCTACTTTTCTAGTCTCTAAATCTTCCGTAATGAATATATCAAGTCTTTTTTTTTAATCATCAGAAGCAAAACATTATACATTTAAAAATTAGAATTAGAAGGGAATATGAGATACCTTTCTAAGACAACTTAATCTATAGACTCTCTTGACCTTTTGTCCCACTGAAGATTTTACACTGACCAGTGTCTGTAGACCCCATCACAGGTCCCAGTTTCCTCTTATTTCCTTTGGACTCTTTTGAGAAGCAGTGAAGTAAAATGAATAGGAAATCAGGAGACTTGGGTTTTCTAGTCCCAGTTTTGCCTCTAACTAGCTGTGTGATCTTGAATAAGTCCTTAACCTCTCCAGATCTCCGTTTCCCCATCTGTAAAATGAGTGGGGTGGACAGATAACTTCTAAGGTCCTTTTCAGCTCCAATATTCAAGGTCTGAACTCCGGCTTTCAGGAAGCATGGTTCTCCCTGAGGAGAACCTGTTACACTAGTCCACTAGATGGCACCATAACACTATGTTCCAAATATACTTTGAAATACAGGTTATTATTATTTTTTTATCCTGCCTCATTATTCCTAAATTACCGATAGAAAACAATCCTCCTCATCTCCATCAACTGGTTCCTTGAAGAAATCTAATTTGGCCTTCATTAGAGCTCTTCCTTTAGTAAAGCAGAATTAGTAAAGCCAACTCACTTGTGTTAAATAGATGCAAACACTTATTAAATATACATACTAGTGTAAGTTCTTTAATGTATGCCAGGACATGAAAATGTCAAGGTTATTTGTCACAAGAATTCCAGAACCTCTACCTGTTCCATAGTTTGATGGAAAAGGCAAAACCCACAAATACTGATTTCATATGAATGATTTACATTGCACAGGTTCATAGAATATTAAGAATGAGAAGGGACTTCAATGTCATTTAATTGAAAGGTAAAACCAAAGTATAATTTTTATATTATTAGAAAGGAAAATCTTGTACAAGATCAGTAGTTAAAGAGGTACATTTTGAGTTTCTTAAAGTTTATATTTTTCAAAATATTCTAATCATTTAAATATGTTTAAAACTAATAAATTAGAAATTATATTTGCAATTCTGATCCACTTGAGATTAGAAAAGTATTCTTTTTTTTTTCTTTTAAAGATTTTATTTATTTGAGAGAGAGAGAGATAATGAGAGAGCCAGTGGAGAGATCAGGAGCAGGGGGAAGGGGCACGGGACTTGATCCTGGGACCCTGGGACCATGACCTGAGCCAAAGGCAGATGCTTAACCAACTGAACAACCCAGGCACCCCAGAAAAGTGTTCTTAATACATTAAAGATGAAAGTAAAGAACATCCCATCCCATTTTTGTTCTGTTTGTTACCCCCTTAAACACAGGTCTTTAAATGAATGGGCTTTATAGGTTTGACAGATAATTTAGGTATCTAGGTACATTTTGCAAATTTTAGTTGATGGTAATAGATTCAGCTCCCTTCATCTCTGATGCAACTAGAATAGTCAAGTGATTTCTTAGATTGGTAACTACATGGGCAGGGGGACTGGCGACAGCACTTGTTCCATAGCATTAGTATCAGAGATGATTATTAATTAATTAACTAATTTATTTATTTATTTATTTAAGATTTTATTTATTTGAGAGAGAGAGAGAGAGTGAGGGAGCATGCATGAGTCAGGAGGAGGGGCAGAGGGAAAAGCAGACTCCTTAATGAGCAGGGAGCCCAACGTGGGACTTGATTCCAGTACCCTGGGATCAGACCTGAGCTGAAGGCAGCTGCTTAACTGACTGAGCCACCCAGGTGACCCAGTACTACAGTTTTTTTTTTTTTAATTTTTTTCTTTTATTTATTTTTTAAAAGATTTTTTTAGATTTTTAAAGATTTTATCTATTTATTCTATTTATTCATGAGGTAGAGAGAGGCAGAGACACAGGCAGAGGAAGAAGCAGGCTCCATGCAGGGAGCCTGACATGGGACTCGATCCCAGGTCTCCAGGATCTTGCCCTGGGCTGAAGGCGGCGCTAAACCACTGAGCCACCAGGGCTGCCCTACAGTTTAATTATATGCCAACCACACTGGGAAAACTACAGAGCCAATGCAAGCAGGTCAATTAATTTCTTGTCCATTCATAAAAGGCACTGGCAAAGCTCAAACCCTTGAGACGCCTGATCATTTATCCCCTTTCTAAGTACAGACACAAACCTTTTCTTTAAAATGGGAAGAACCCTAGTAAGTTTACACTGAAGGGAAACATTTTAAGAATGTGTTAATCAAAATGAACACTTCAGTTTTTAGATTTAAGATGCATAAACTTATGAAAGTGAAAATATCAGATAACTTTTGGCATCGTATTGATATAGTATGTATGAACAGACATTTTATATTTCTCCCATAGTTTCTTTTCTTTTTGAGAGAGAGAGAGAGAGAAAGCGAGAGAGAGAATCCTAAGCAGACTCTTGCTGAGCATAGAGCCCAACACAGGGCTCCAACTAACAACCCTGGAATCATGACCGGAGCCAAAAATCAAGAGTCAGATGTTTAACCGACTGAGCCACCCAGGTGCCCCTCCCATAGTTTCTTAGTATTTGCCTGTCTGCAATACGCATATCTGCATGTATTTCTTTTGCTCAGCATTTTAACCACCTAAAGCTCATAATCTCTGTGTCAATCCAAGTTCAATAGGAGAAAATGGGAGCCCTTTCCAAATTTACTCACCTTTAGCATAATGTCTAAGGTAGTGCCATCACCATGCTTCAAAACGGTCAGATAGACCTACAAGAGAATACACGAACAAAAAAGAAGGCATCTGATGAAATGTATCTTGTTTCAAATAGTCTAATGTTAAGAACAGACAGAAAGCTATGTGTGGATATTACATACAAATTGTGGCAAAGAGCTTAGAGCCCACATTGAAAACCAGAAAGGTAGATGGCATGTAGTAAGTAACAGCAGCACACATCACCTCTCTCAGGGAAATGTGCACTGATGATCACCTTTCAGCACCAGAGTGTGGTCTGAAAAACTTTAAACAAATGAGAAGCTGGCTACAAACTTAAACAGCAGATATTAAATCAGAGTCAGACAAGATTTGTGGGTCAGTACTTAGGTCATTTTTGGTTACCATTAAATACATTTCACACTATACATAGAATGATGCAGTCACTTAGAAATCAAGGTTATTTATCATGAAAACCTACAGGACTCCTCAGGTCAGCGGAGAGAATCTGTTTCCCTTCTACATGGTCCTTAAACCGACGACGGGCTTCTTCTAACGTTGCCTTATGTCCTGCTTTTCCTAGTTTGCCCAGAACCAAGCCCCTCAGGAGTGCATCTAGATGACCTGATCAAGAAGTAAAAGAGACACGAAACTGCTTAAAAATCCTGTTTTCACAAATATACCACCTGGCTATTTTATAACTGTGTTATACCATGTCTACATTTTTTTGAAAAAGATTTATTTAATCATGAGAGACACAGAGAGGCACAGGCAGAGGAAGAAGCAGGGTCCATGCAAGGAACCTGACGTGGGACTTGACCTTGGGCCTCCAGGATCACACCCCAGGCCGAAGGCGGCGCCAAACCGCTGAGCCACCCAGGATGCCCCATGTCTACCATCTTGAACAAACACAATCAATTACCTTAGTACTTGAGAGAACACCTGATTTACATTATTCAAGTCATAAGAGTGAAGTGCTAAACAGACTAGATAAGCAAATAAATTTGCTGGCTTTGTCTATAATTGCCAACTACCTGAATTTGTCAAATGTTCACTACATCCAGGTAATTACACTGCTAAGGATTATATGTGAAAGAAACAGGTTTAGATCATGCAGTTTTGACCCAAGATTCAGAGAATACATACAGAACTAGTATGCTATGTATAATAAACTGAGATCTCAGATTTTAAAAATCAACCTCTGATGGATCTATTTACTCCAAAGATGCATAAATACACAATAAGCACACAAAGACATGTTCAAGATTGGTCATTAGGGAAATGCAAATCAAAGCCACAATGAGATGCCACTTCATAACCACTAGATGACTGAAAAAGGCAGACAACAACAAGCATTGTCAAAGATGTGGAGAAATTAGAACCCTCATACGTTGCTGGTGGAAATGTAAAATGTTGGGGCCCCTTTGAAAAACAACCTGGCAATTCCTAAAGAGGTTAATAATAGAGTTATCGTATGATCCAGCAATTCCGCTCTTAGGTATATACCCCAAAGAAATGAAAACTATGTCCACACAAAAACTTGTATACATTATGTTCATAGCAGCATTCACAATTATCAAAACGTAGAAACCATCCAAACATCCATCAAGTGATGAATACACAAAATGTGGCATATCCATACCAGAGAATATTATTCAGGTAAAAAGAAATGCAGTACTGATATACATTGCAACATGGATGAACCTTGGAAACATTCTGCTAAGTGAAAAACTGAGACACAAAAAGCTACATGGGGTAGGAGTCCACTGATATGAAATGCCCAGAGTAGAAAGCAGATTAGTGGTTGCCAGGGATGGAGGCTGCCAGGGAATGGGGAGTGACTACCAATGGATATGGAGTTTCTTTTGAGGCTAAAGAAATTGTGCTGGAATTAGACGGTGGTGATGGTTGTGCAACCTTGTGAACAAAACAAAAAAGACTGAGTTATATACTTTTAAAAGGTCCATTTTATGATCTATTGATTATATCTAAAAAAAAAGTAAACAAGAAATGATGGATTGCAATACCAAAATGGACAGATGAGTCGCGGTATATTCATACAATGAATACCACTATGCTGTAAAAAGGAATGAACACCTGAATGTATCTCAAGCACATTAAATTGATCAAGGGAAGCTAGATGTAAGAAAAAATATATCTATCAGGATTCCATTTATATAAAGCTCTAGAAAGGGTAATATTAATCTAGGGTGAAAGAAGGCAGAACAGTGTTTGCCTGCAGGGGATGGGTCGGGGGTACCTGAGTGGCAGGGACTGATTGGGAAGGGGCCCTGAGGCAACCTCCTTCGGTGTATGCATTTTTCAAAAGTTGCTAAACTATAACATTTAAATTGTTCATTTTGCTACACTTAAATCATAACTCAGTAAAAGTTTAAGAAAACCACAGGAAATCAATAGATAACACAATAGGACATTAGTGAAGAACCAAATTATAATTCTGGCTCGGGTACTGACTTGCTATGTGATGCAAGGCAATGTTTTGTTATTTTGCTGTTTGACTTTTCCATCTATAAAACTAGAAAACTAAAGATATTCTCCCTATTTAATAAAGGGTTTTTTGAGCCCAAAAATTTTTACATATTATCACCATGAAAAGAAGTACAACATCTAGTGTTTGCCTGTATCTGTCTCCACATATCCCCTCCTGTCCTGTTTCTAGGGATCTGTGCTCCTGTCTACAGCCAACTCCTGACTCCTCTTGGTCACTTGGCCATTGCTCTAACAATTACTCTCCCCTCTTTCACATCACGAATTTTTCTATTACTACTCCATCACTGTCATCAGCACAAAAACATGTTATAAAATCTCCCACTTTAGGTGCCTGGGTGGCTCAGTCAGTTAAACATCTGTCTGCCTTTGGCTCGGGTCATGATCTTAGGGTCCACATCAAGTTCTCTGCTTAGCAGGGTCTGCTCCTCCCTCTCACTCTCCCTTTGTACTCTCTCTCTCTCTCTCAAATAAATAAAATCAATCTAAAAAAAAAAAAAGCCCTTTTCACTTTATTAAAAAAAAAAAAAAGCCTCCACTGACCCCTCTCTCTCCAGACTGTCCCCTTTTCAGCAAAACTCCTTTAAAAACTTGTTCCCCTATAGTCTGGAGACTCACAACTGTTCTCCACCACTCCACAAAATCAGCCAATGTAATCATCAATTCTCCTTCATCTTGCCTGACTCAGAGCAGCATCTGTCATGGTGAATAACTCCTGCTGCATTGCTTCTTAAGACATTGGGGACATCTTCTCCCTCCTGACTCTCCACCTCACTGGTCAGTGTTCCCTGCTGATCCTTCCTCTTCCATCCAATCTCCAAATCCTAGTCTAGTCTAGGACCTAGTCCTCAGACCTTTCTTCTCTCCACCTGCATTCAGACCCTATGTGATCTCATTCAGTCTCATGGCTGCAAATACCATCTACACATTAGCAGGATTTATTCAGCCTAGACCTCTAGGCATGATACTTTCCACCTGGATGTCTAAAAGGACCTCAAATTTCACATGTCTATAACCCAACTCCTGACTCCCTCTGCCCCCCAGCCTGCTTCTATGGCAGTCTTCCCCATTCCTGTATATGACAAATTCACTCCTCCAGTCTTCAGGCCAGAATGTGGTGGCTCCTCTTACTCCACCACACTCAGTCCCACCACTCAATAGTTCAATTCTACCTTCAAAACACATGCTAAATTTATCACCTAGTTGCAAGCCGCAATTAGTGCCTCAATTGGATTATTGAAACAGCTTTGTAACTTGTCTCTCTGCTCTTCTTGTCTCCCCACTCCAGTTTGGTTTTCACACAGCTGAGTACATCCAGTCATGTTCTTCTGCTTAACTCTCAAATTTGTTTCTCACACCAGTAACTATGAAAATCCAAAATGTTGTACTAGGTCCCATAGGTCCTACAGGAGCTGAACTGCTTCCCACTCCCTGTCTCCCTCACTTACTCTGTCCTGACCTAACTAGCTAGTTGTTATTCCTTGAACAACCCAAGCATTCTTTTGCACTGGCTGCTGTCTGTCTGGACCATTTCCCTTTAGGTAGCCTTACAGCTCTCTCTCACAAGTCTCTGTTTATGCTCATATATCACCTCATCACGAGTGACTGCTGCCCTGACCACTCTTGATGAGCTATAGGCCTACTCCTCTTTGCCTACCTTACCTAACTACATTTTTCTTCATGATGGCTGTTGCCACCTAAAATATCATATATTTAATAGTTTGCTGTGTCTCCCACTAGAATGTAAGCCACACAGGGCAATGCTTTCTTCACTGCTGTACCACTAGGTCCCAGCATAGTACCTGGTATTTATTAGATGCATAAATATTTGTTGAATCAATGAAGGGAAAACATAGAGCTCTAGGTAATTGTTTCTTTTTTTAAATATCATTTTGGCTTCTTTTTTTTTTTTAAGATTTATTTATTTATTCATTCAGAGAGAGAGCGAAGAGAGAGACAGAGACACAGGCAGAGGGAGAAGCAGGCTCCATGCAGGAAGCCTGATGTGGGACTCGATCCCGGGTCTCCAGGATCACACCCCGAGCTGTAGGCGGCGCTAAACCGCTGCGCCACGGGGGCTGCCTAGTTTCTGTTTTTCTTATTGCAAAGACTTCCTCCTAGATCAAGAATGCTCAGGAGGAAATACCATCTTTAGTTATTTGCAGATGATAGAAAATAATTATATATAAAGCCTTAAAATCACCATTCCTAACATTTATATGACAGCAAAAGAGTAAATATATGATTACAGAAGTAATCAGAGGAAAGAACACATGTAGAAAGGAAATAACTTCCTTAGTTCAGGTACTGTCTCTCAGTATCTTTACAAGTTGTACATATAAGGTGCCTGGTATTTATGGTAATAATAAATAAAATAAGCCAAAATTCCCTTTAGCTTTTCTTAATTATAGATGGGCCTTTGGAAGTGTGTACAAGATTTTTTCCACCATTTTTTGTTGTTTATAAATCATATTTAGCAGTGAATACACATAACCACAACTGTTTCAATGTTGTGACCCATGTAACTTTACCAGTAAACTTAAAAGGCCTAAGATTTAATTTCTAGCGAGCTGAATATTTAGTAACATCCAGCAGATACAAAGATGTTACTGATACTCTTAACCACAACTGAGTTAAAAAGGACCAATTTCTCATCAATTCTTTCCCCATTCAGTACATCCATTACCTTCTCCGGGTTTGGGGTCCCAGCCCAGTCTCTCCCCTATAGGTGAAAAGACATCTTTCACAAACTCCTGGATTTCCTCATAGAAGTCTGTGTGGGACAAGAGAGTTGAGAGAATCCCCAGGTTACAGCTCAGGTCGCTCCATACAGTATAATTGGGCTCATTCACAAAAGCCTCCATGACTTTTAGAACCTCTACAGTGCTAATGATTCCAGCTCGAGCCTGGGATAGGAAAAAACATAAATTAATCTAGTCTTCAAACAAAAACAAAACAAAACAAAACAAAACCACAAGCATGCATTTTCAGCATTATCTACTGCTAGTTACTCATCTCTTTCATTTAAAGGAAATGAAACTATATAAATTCAGGAAAATTATTAGAATAAAAATCCTATCACGACAACATTCCTTATTTACTTTTTCCCTATTTATAAAAGAGGCACGTAAAAAAGTACAGTTTGGTGACAGATGGTAGCTATACTTGTGAGCACAGCATGATGTACAGACTTGTGGAATCACTATGCTGTACACCTGGAAACTAATGTAACATTGTGTGTCAACTATACTTCAATGAGAAAGAAAGAAAAAAGAAAGAAGAAAGAGAAAGAAAGAAAGAAAGAAAAAAAAAAAAAGAAAGAAGAAAGAGAAAGAAAGAAAAGAAAGAAAAGAGAAAGAAAAGAAAAAAAAATAGCTTCCTATTTCTATCCAGTTTCTGGGGCCTTCTGGGGCCTTTTATTTTTAAAATCCTTATACTTTCAGAAAAGATGCAAACATAGTTAGGGCTTTGGTTTTTGACAGAGGCTCTTTCAAAACTGGACCTGCAAACTGTGTCAACTTCAGCCTGTCCTTTACTCATTTCTAAAAGAAGGCAAACTGGAAGGCACTACAAATTCAGAGTCCTTTCAGAATTAACTAATAGAACTAGGAAAAAGAACTTCTGTTACAGCAGCCAACTGCACAAACACACCACTCTCCTGGGACAGGTCTCTCTCAGCAATGAGATCAGCAGATGTGAGGTTTTGTGCATCAATGCTAATCTGTGTTTATACAAAGGAGGAATCCAAAACCAGTTACTGCAGAGGGGAGGGAAAGTTTCAAGTCCAATTTAAAGGAACACTAAGAGGAATCTGACAATTTTATCACAAAGACATCTGGAAATGATCTAACCTAAGTTGGAGTCATAAAGATACTACTATTTATTGCTGATTTAAATCCTCTCTGGAACAAAGCCAAATATAAATATAATTTTAAAGCTAATGGGTTATTATTATTTGAGTAGCAATGGAATACTAAAAAATTCTAAACATTTCCAGCAAAGTACAATCACTATTTTAGAAAAATATAAATCACTTTGAATTATTTAAAAAACCACATCAGTAGGAAATTTCTTCAAGGCTCATACCTATTTCTACTGAAAAGAATTTTTGCCTTACAAAGGATGGTTTTAGTTGCAAAACCTGGCTTAGGAGTAGTGAGATGGGATTTGTTTCTGGTAAATTATATTAAGGTTCAATCTTGTCGTGTTAATTAATAATTAGTCATTTGCTCCAGTCCCAAAAGGCATTCAACTTTCAGGAAGAACCATATTCTTCTAATTATGTTTCAGTCAGACACTCCAGGAAAAACAAAATCCTTTAATCAACAAAATCCATCATACTACTTGAGAGAGGCTCACCAAGGAGAAGAGGTCATTCTGTAATCCAAGTCGATCCACAGGGGGCAGAGAAAGGTCACGAATGCCTGGTAATAAACTTTCCAGCATGGCTGAGCTGTACTGGGTCCGATAAAACCCAACTGTTCCCAGGTTTAACTGAAAAGATACCCAAGGGCATTATTAATAAAATCGTTGCCTTTGTATTTTTAAAGCAATCTTTAGCGGGTATGAAAGGTGTTCTAGTTTTCGATATCTGGAAGAAAACAAAGCTCACATATGCAGGCAGGGATGAATAGGAAATAATGCGTAAAGATAGAAATTGGTTATGGGGTGCCTGGGTGGCTCAGTTGGTTAAGTATCTAGCTCTTGATTTCGGCTCAGGTCATGATCTCAGAGTTGTGAGATCAAGCCCCATATAAGGCTCCAAACTGAGCTTGGAGTGTTCCTAAGATTCTCTTTCCCTCTCCCCCCACCCTCTAAGCCCTGTGTGCTCTCTCTCTAAGGAAGGAAGGAAGGAAGGAAGAAGGAAGGAAGGAAAAGAAAGAAAAAAGAAATCATTGTAAAGATGAAAACAGACAGAGGAAAGCAGAAATTTGTCATAGTGGGAGCCAGAGAGACAGACAGGAGGAGGAACATAGGGAGGAAGAGTCACATGGGCCAGTTTCTATTTCTACTCAAAGTGGACAGTTTTAAGTTTACAGAAAATATTTACTGTATGTAAGAGCACGTGGACACAGTAGAATCTATAAGGAGGACTAAGCTTTTACAAACATTCACCTATTCAGGTCAGAGTCTCAACAGAATAACAATGCTCAGGTCCTAGATTTTTAATTTTTATTCTTTATTATTATTATTATTATTTTAAGATTTTGTTTATTTATTCATGAGAGACACAGAGAGAGCGAGAGGCAGAGACACAGGCAGAGGGAGAAGCTCCTGCCTGGAGCCTGACACGGGAGTCGATCCCGGGACTCCAGGATCATGTCCTGGGCCGAAGCCAAACCACTGAGCCCCCCAGGGATCCCCCTATTCTTTATTATTTTTTAAAGATTTTATTTATTTGAGAGAGAGGACAAGAGCAAGAGCACAAGCAGGGGGAGGGGCAGAGGGAGAAGCAGACTCCCTGCTAAGCAGGGAGCCCCGACATGGTGCTCAATCCCAGGATCCCAGGGTCTGAGCCAAAGGCAGACACTTAACGACTGAGCCACCCAGGTGCTCCTCAGGTCCTAGATTTTAAGGAATTATATGGATTTAAAAGGTAATTTCATGTGATTTGCGGAATGAAGTAATCATGGACTGTGATTATTCTCTATAGGCTATTTATTTACCAACAATATATGTCCATATATATATGCATATATATAATATATATATCAAACATTTTATTTATTTATGAGAGACACAGAGAGAGAGGCAGAGACATAGGCAGAGGGAGAAGCAGGCTCCCCTCTGGGACCACGCCCTGAGCCAAAGGCAGACACTCAACTGCTGAGCCACCCAGGTGTCCCTATTTTTGATATTTATATACAAAATGCTTTAAAGATAAAATAAGGGCATCCCTGGGTGCCTCAGCGGTTTAGCTCCTGCCTTCAGCCCAGGGCGTGATCTTGGGGCCCCAGGATCGAGTCCCACATCGGGCTCCCTGCATGGAGCCTGCTTCTCCCTCTGCATCTCTGTCTCTGTCTCTGTCTCTCTGTCTCTCATGAATAAATAAATAAAATCTCTTTAAAAAAAAAATGTCTTAGTAAAAAAAAATAAAGGTAAGGGCAGCCCCGGTGGCACAGCAGTTTAGTGCCGCCTGCAGCCTGGGGTGTGATCCTGGAGACCCAGGATCGAGTCCCGCATCGGGCTTCCGGCATGGGGCCTGGTTCTCCCTCTGCCTGTGTCTCTGCCTCTCTCTCGCTCTCTCTGAATCAATCAATAAATAAATCTTTAAAAAAAATAAAATAAATGTAAAATAACAGTATAAGATATAATTATTTTACTGTTTATATATAAATATTATTTATTTATTAAAAAGATTTTATTTATTTATTCATGAGCGACAGAGAGGTAGAGACACAGGCAGAGAGAGAAGCAGGCTCCATGCAGGGAGCCTGATGTGGGACTTGACCCCGGGTCTCCAGGATCAGACTCTGGGCCAAGGCAGCGCTAAACCGCTGAGCCACCCGGGCTGCCCTCTTTTTTTTTTTTTTAATAAGATTTTATTTATTTATTCATGAGAGTCAGAGAGAGAGAAAGAGAGAGAGAGGCAGAAACACAGGCAGAGGGAGAAGCAGGCTCCGTGCAGGAAGCCTGATACAGGACTTAATCCCGGGATCCCAGGATTACTACCTGAGCTAAGGCCAACCTCAACCACTGAGCCACCCAAGTACCCAGCTACATAATTTTCCAGATGTAACTTCAAATAGTAATATAGTATTCCAGTATTAAAACAATGAGAGAAATGGTTCTTCTTTCAGAAGAGCACGTATGTCTGAGACAATATATAATTCCTCTCAGGAACCTATAACTGGGAGAAAAGTGTAGGAGATACTTTCATTATGAATGGTACAGAGTACAGAATAATGAAAAATCCTTTTTACCATCTGTTATTTTTTTGTGAAATGTTTTTCCAATACCAGTTATAGGAATTTCACATTTCAGTGACACAAACTTATTATTATATGTCTGCTCTCACTTGATTATAGCTGTGCATATATAATGACAAAACATCATCAAAGTTAACACCTCATTACAAACAATGATAGTGCAATTTGAAGTTGCAAGACTACACATCTTTTGATTAATGTGACTTTACACATAATCTACTATTTTTTCCCCTTTGATCCTACCCTTTAATACCTGCTTATCTACCACTCCCTTACCTGACACAAGGGAAGATATCTAAACCATATTATTTGAAAACTGGCCCTAAATTTCACACGGGAAAGTTCAGTAATGTTTTTGTCTTTGCAAGTCATGGCCTAAACAAAAGCAGAATTTAGAGCCAACCATAAAGCACATAAAGGGAGTGAGAGAAATCAATTAATTTAGATCAGATAAAAACGGTTAGGCCACTTCTGGACTTACCTTTACCCACTGGTCTGGTTTGACATTTTTCAAAACCACATTCATCTCTGGCTTGTCCATCAGAATTTTCAGTTTGGCATGGTTAGGATCTTCGCTAGTAGAGATTGTGATAGGAACCATCCACTGGGGACAGTCTTCTCCTTAAGCAAGAGAAGAAACGAAGAAAAAACTTGAAAAATAATTTGTTACTAGAAGAAACAAAAGGTAAGGTGGAGAGAGAGGACTGGTGTCCCACCTATGAGCTTGAGCTTGAGTCTAACTATTAAGTATAGAGCTAATTTTCAATGGTACATAAATTCTTCTGTCATCTGAATAATATTAGTGCAAAGGAATAGAGAATTTATTAACAAAACCACAATAGCTTGAAAAAACAGAACAGTTTATTCAGTTGTAGTATCACAAATATAGTGATTTTAATTTAACTGTTGTTTTCCCTTTACAGAGCAATAGAGACCGTAATGATTTTACTGTTAAAAGAATTTTTAAGTAGGCGAAAGCTCTCACATAGCATTCAAAAACATTCTAAGGTGCAGCCCTTAACAGATATACATACTGCTGAAACACTAAAGGGTTGATTTTATTTCTGTGATAGACATGATATTCCCTGGAGCTGATGGATTCCATCACTAAAAAGTTATAGCTAAAAGTTAAAGCTTTTGTAAGGCAGGAAGCATACTGTCTTTAAGGTATAAGACAGCAAAACAGACTTTTAATTAAGATGTCAAACAGAAGAGAGTCATTGCCCAATGCATTTATGTAACAATTTTAATAAGTTATATAACTTTATGCTATTAGGCTAAACCACAAATTAAAATTTCCTCCTAGCGGTGGGATATTTCAGGTTTTAATACTGCCTATACTGGTCACAAAGTATTTGAAAAAACTACAAACTTGTCAGTCCTACCATGCAGACTGGTATGAGGCAGCAAACAGAAACTGTGATACCTGGGGGGATTTATTTTTGGATAATAAGCCTGTCATCTGATTGTCAGACATATGTAAAGAGTAATTCTAAATGCTAAGGAAGGTTAAGGATAGAAGGCTGTACCTCTTAACCCTAGGACAGAGTATCATATTTTGGACGGCAGAGCATGAAAAGATACTGGTGATTCTGATACACAATTCCCTTTATTAAGAATTATTGTTTTAAAGGAGGTGAGAAAGTGTAGAGAAATAGTTTTAATTTCCTGAGCAATGGCCTGTAGAAATATTTGAAAAACCAGAGTTGAGTGGCGGCTAAAGGTATAAACTCATGGAATCCAACCATTTTGTGTGAATTCCCACCCTTCAGCTCATTAGATGGGTGACCCTAGCTATGCCTCAACTCCCTCATTTGTAAAAAGGAAATAATAGTATCTACCTAATGGGGTTGCTGAGACTGTAATAAGGATTAGTTATACTGCTTAGTACACTAGTTAGTACATAATAATGCTAAACAATCACTGGGCTTTATTTATTTACTTGTTTACTTACTTAGCACACCCAAGAATTAAAAAAATAATAAGAAAAATTAGCCCAACACAAATGTGCATCAAGGCTTCTTTTCGGGATTAAGGCCAAAGACATTACTTCTTGGGTGTTCCTATCCTAATTCATTCCTTATAGCTTCTAATATCACACAGAGACAAGGAATTTCAAAAATCAAAGAATGTCAAAACACTGCAAATACCTCATGAATCTCCTTTTTTGATTTCCTAGATTTCATTTATAGTTTATTACCATTTCCTTGTTTTTATTTAATTCTATTAAAAATATTTAAAAATGGGGGTGCCTGGGTGGCTCAATCAATTAAGTGTCTGCCTTTGGCTCAGGTCATGATCCCGGGGTCCTGGGATGGAGCCCCATGTCAGGCTCCCTGCACAGCACCAAAGTCTGTTTCTCCTTCTTCCTCTCTCTCTCTCTACTATTGCTCGTGTGCTCTCTCTCTTTTGCTCACTCTCTCTCAAATAAATAAATAAAATCTTTAAAAAAATATATTAAAAAATGGACAATTATTAAAACACTACTCCTATGGTATCCAAATTCATTCATCAGCTCCTACTTATAGCCATTTGCTTACCAACATATGGTCCGCTGGCACAGAACTTCCTTTGGGACAACCTCAATAATCTGTCATCTTCTACCTAAAGAAGGAAAACAAAAGCTAAAATAGTAGTATTGACCTTTTTTTTTTGAGGGGCAACACTTCTGCGACAAAGTAGAAGGTGAAATCAATACAGCCAAATGTCTCATGAGAACACAAGTGCAACAGTGATGAAGATGATGATACTACTGAATGGGAGAAAAGGCACTGCTTTTCATTTAGGCCTCAAAATAACAATACTTTAAATAACAGGCCATGTTCTATGAAATGAAAGGATATATATGTGGGTAAGAACTTTAAAGTGATAGCATTTTCACAAGGATACATTAAATTAATAATTAATAAATAATGCTATAGCAAGTTGTTTTAATCTTTATAAAGAGAGGTTATGTCTTCAGACTCTTTCACTTCTAAAAAGGAGCAACCTTAGATTAGCATGTGCACTTGATATTAGGAATTCAAATTTTCAGAGTGACTGATAAACATGAGAAAGACTGATAAACATAAAAAAGGCATACACCTTGTTTCAAAGGCTGAGTTTTGCAATGAAACACAAAAAAAGTGGTAGGGGGGAAAAGCTGCAAAACACTAAAAAGCCAGAAGCAACAAAGACAAGCACATACTTAAAGGAATACTTCAACAATATAGTCATTTGTTTTATATTTTGTTAATATGTCCTAGGATATCTTAAATAACATAAGACATAACAGATTTAGCATTACCTAAATCAAATGTAAAATTAGGCCATGACCTTTATGGATAAACTGACTACACAAGAAAGAACTGAAAAGCTAAAAAAATAATCTGAGTAAAGAAGCAGTAACCATTTTGATGCCACAAAGAACTTGCTAATGAACTTAAACACCTCATCACTGATTAGTTATGTGTCATAAAGATTTCCTCGAGGGGCAGCCTGGGTGGCTCAGCGGTTTAGCGCCTGCCTTCTGCCCAGGGTATGATCCTGGAGACCCGGGATCGAGTTGCTTCTTCCTCTGCCTGTGTCTCTGCCTGCCCCCCAACTCTCTGTCTCTCTCATGAATAAATAAAATCTTAAAAAAAAAAAAAAAGATTTCCTTGAAAAAGTTGAAAAGTGACTTTTAAGTTGATTCAGAAATAAATAAAAAATGTTTGCATTTAGGGAATATAAAATGAGAAATCAATCATAATCAAGATATTATATGTTGTAGTGCTCTTCCAGTTTTAAAGGAATTGAGAATCCTAGATAGGCTTTTTATTCTAGTATGAAATGGAAGATAAGTGTGGGTATGTCTGTGGACAAAAAACCAAAAGTAAGACCTCAAAAGCAGTTTGATGGAGAAGTTAAATTAGCCTCAGTAACACTAGGAGGAAGTCAGATGTTAGTTTTTTTTTTTTTTAAGATTTTATTTTTTTCAAAAAAAAAAAAAAGATTTTATTTTTTTCATGAGACACACACACACACACACACACACACACACACAGGCACAAAGACACAGGCAAAGGGCAGCCCGGGTGGCTCAGCGGTTTAGCGCCGCCTTCAGCCCAGGTTGTGATCCTGGAGACCTGGGATCGAGTCCCACATAGGGCTTCCTGCATGGAGCCTGCTTCTCCCTCTGCCTGTGTCTCTGCCTCTCTCTCTTTCTGTGTCTCTCATGAATAAATAAATAAAAATCTTAAAAAAAAAAAAAAAAAAGACACAGGCAAAGAGAGAAGCAGGCTCCACACAGGGAACCTTATACAAGGACTAGTTTAAATGTCACCTAGAATTCCGACAGTACAAAAAACCAAATTTACTAACTTAACTTAGAATGCCATATTGAGAAAATCTTTGTAAAACATACTTAGTTTTATGAACAATGCAGAACCACTATAGCAAACACATACCAAAAAAGAGCTATGAATCTTCCTCTCTAAAAATAAACAGTAATTAATTCTGTATGCAGGTTAAAAAACCATGGCAGGGGATCCCTGGGTGGCGCAGCCGTTTGGCGCCTGCCTTTGGCCCAGGGCGCGATCCTGGAGACCCGGGATCGAATCCCACGTCAGGCTCCCAGTGCATGGAGCCTGCTTCTCCCTCTGTCTGTGTCTCTGCCTCTCTCCCTCTCTCTGTGACTATCATAAAAAATAAATTAAAAAAAATTAAAAAAAAAAAAAACCATGGCAAAGAAATATAAGCGAGGAATTTCACAATTTCATATAATTAAAGTAAGTTAAGATAAACTTTCTGGTACACATTGAAGGTTGACGTATAAACTCTCAGTCGTATTGAAAGGACAACTCATTTCAAAGTATACTTCTCTGAATTCAGGTAACAATTCAACTAATAATAGTGCAATTCTAATCAAAATCACTCAACCAACATTAAAACTAACTTTAGGGATGCCTGGTTGGCTTAGTCACTAGAGCATATGACTCTTGGTCTCAGGGTTGTGGGTTTAAGCCCCATGTTGAATGTAGAGATTACTTAAAAATAAAATTTTAAATAACAACTAATTTTAAAGAATATTATAAATAGGTGTAGAATTTTAACAAATGCTATTTCTGCATCAATAGAAGTGATTATGTGGTTCTTCAGCTTATATTCTGTTAATGTAGTGATTATGAATCAATATAGTGATATTTATTCATTCATTCATACATACATACATACATACATACATACCTCCCAACTTTGTATTCCTGGAATAAACCCCACTTGCTCATTTTAGAATTATACCAAGAGGTACCTGGCTGGCTCAGTCAGAAGAACACACAACTCTTGACCTCAGGGTCATGAGTTCAAGCCCCACGTTGGGTATAGAGATTACTTAAATAAATAAATAAACTTTAAAAAATGAGCATTATATCAATAAGTTTACAGAGTTTTCCTTGGGGACAGTAAGAGTAGACAACATTTTGCTTTCTGCTGTAAGTATGTATGATTTTAAGGATGTAGGGGTCAAACCATTTAGTATGAGATAATAAATCACTGAGAAAATGCAAGGGATTGTTTAAATGTTACCTACAAAAAAACAAATTTGGTAACGCTGAATTTCATTTTATATAGTAGGAGATGAACTGGAAGACTTTTATAAGGTTACCTGTTCTGCTTCCACATAAATGAGAGGGAATCCCATTTGTTTGGTCCAGGTATTCATCACTGCTGCTATAGGTTTACCACTAGCATTTTCTAAACTTTCCCAGAGATCCTCTAGAAGAGAAACACAAACAATGAAAATCTAAAATGTTTACATTTTTATTTTCCTAAACAAACCAGAAATTTTACAGAACTCCTGACACTACATTGCTAACCAGTTCTTTGGTTCTTTAGGTTCAGGAGACAAACAGGGGGTCAAACTAATGTCCCCTTGCCTCCCCATTAAATAAACTTCATTACAAAAACTGGACTTGGTCTTATAGGCTAAGATTTCCTTCATGGTTCCAATTTACTAAAAAAAAATCACAAATTATAGGGGTGCCTGGCTGGCTCAGTCAGTGGAGCACGTGACTCTTGATCAAGGGGTCAGGAGTTCAAGTATCACACTGGGCCTAGATTTACTTAAAAGAAAAATCACAAACTATAATAAACAAAAGATAAGCAGGTGAGTTCAAATGAGAAGAAATAGAAACAAATAGAAACATATTTAAGATCACCCCTAAACAATCATCCACAAACTTAAAACCATCAAACTTAAAACCATTATACTTATTCAATTAACACAGGTTAAAAAATACTCAGTATTCTGAGGTTGAAGTAAAACTCATGTGGTCAAATGGCACTGGTGGCCAAGTAAACAAAAGAGCAATATGATGTGATCTATACTATAATGGGGACAAGGACAGAGGAAAAGCCCTGAAAGAAAAATCCAAGAAAAAGAAAGGCTTCATATGAGTTGGCTTTTGGTCTGCACCTTGAAGAGGAGTTGTTCATTAGGCTGACCAAAGGAAAAGGGTATTCCAGGTAGACAGAATAAATGGTCTATGTACAAAGACGAAAGAAAGAAAAGACAGAAAATATCAGTAATGGCAAATGTTCAACAAACTGACGACAGAGGCCCAGGTGTGGGAGCACCAGGCAATGAGCCTGAGACCGCAGGCCCAGGGCTACACTGCTAAGACTCTGTATGACCTGACTGTGGAGGGGAGTGAAGAATCTCGAGTGTTTTTAATTAGTAGGTGATGTAATCAAAGATTCGCTTTAGAAAGGTAACCCTGGCTAGCGTCAAGGTGAAAGAGAAAACCGAAGAGAATGGGGCAGGAAGAAGTACTAAGCTGGCAGGCAAGTGTGGAATTCAGGAGAGAGATCGTGAAGGTATGAATTAAGGAAAAGGAAGTGAGGTGAGACAGAGTATCAAAACCACAGATGTACTGCCACTTGTCTTTCATCACATATACAAACCAAGAAGAGGTACATGGTAGGCCTTGCTATTTAAAGTGTAGCCTATAAACTAGTAGCACTAGCTTCAAATGGGACTGTGTTAGATAGATCTTCAGGTCTCACCCCAGACCTACCAAATTAGAAATATTTTCACAGACCCTAGGTCACTGCATGTACATTATAGTTTATGAACCATATTGTTATTTCCTCATGTATTATATGTATGCATGCTAAAGACTCAGAAAACTTACAAGAGCACATTTTTCTGTAGCTCTCCTTTAAGGAACAGAATAGAATGCCTCTCTCTTTTATAAACTGAGATGGAAATTTACAGTGAGGAGATTGAGGGGAGAGTGTCAGGGTTACATCATGTCCTGACACATGTCCCTACAGAGAGGGACATATACAGTATTTTTAATTCACAGGTCACAAAATCTCAGGAACAGCCCATAGCCAGGCCTCTCTGAACTTCTGTCATTCTATTAGACACTAATGATATTACACAAATCTTGTTTTTAAATTATTTTTGTTCACTGAAAAACTCAAAACTCCAACTCTGGGTCTTTTTCATATTCAATCAACTCATACCTTTATTCTTTCTTTTGACTCCCATATACGATAAATTATAGACCACTTTACACTGAAAATCTTAAACCTTCACTGAAACTCATTGAACTAGTTCCACAAGTTCACTACAAAAATGGCTAATTTGCAGGAATTTTAATGGCCAATGGTCAATTTAGGGCAATAAAACCAATGGGTCACCAAAAAGAATAAATTCTGGTAAGGTAAACAGAGCTCTTCAGACTCTCTGGTGACAGGACACTGAGCTTTGGAAAGCAGACTACTGGAGGGGGACCAGAAAGATAATGGGTTCTGATTCATGATCCATGGCTTAACACATGGCACCAAATAGGTCAACTTTACTTCCTATCTATCACACGGAAGATTAAGCATTTAGAAAAAAGTGTAAATGTTCCACTCTGGATAGAGTGCCAACATCTTCTCTTCTACTATCTCAAGCTATTAAAGATTACCTGTGGCAGCATTCTTTTGTTGGAACTTGGTTAAATACATGTTCATTCCTTTCTTAAAGTCCTGAGAAAACACAATTTTTAAAATCCGGGAGATTAAGACCTTGGAATTTATAGTGTATTTGCATATTAGTACTTGAAAGCTAATTTACTCAAATTAGTTGAGTGTCAGACTTACTGAAAAACATCTATCCTTCTAACATCTACTGTCTTTTATTTAAGAATGCATACTCTTTGCCTTCTACTTTTGCTTTCAAGTTTTATGCCAGCCGCCCACACATCCCCCAAACATTTTCACATCATTCATCTAAGAGACAAGAGTCAATATAAAAAGAAAAGAAGATAACCCAGATTGGAGTTAATATCCTTCCAAAGTCTAGAAAAATTACTTAAGAACTCAATCTAAATAAAAGCAGACACATTTTTTCATGCAAAACACTACGATTTTACCATAAAAGAATGAAAGATTTTTTAAAATTGCTTTTTTTACCTTGTCCCCAATGTAGTCATGGAGCATTCGGATGACAGATGCACCTTTGCTATATGATATAGCATCAAATATCTCATCAACTTCAGAAGGATGGCCCACACTGACCTGGCAGACAGTGTGATTCAGGGTTATGACAGGAAGCAGACAGCCTGTAATACTGAATTACATAAAAAGCTTTCTAGGAAAACCCTCCTAACTCATAAGATACTTTTCTGCCTTTAGCTCACTCATAAATGTACTATGATGATTCTTAAAAACACTGTAGTGACTAACACTAATAAAGTAGAATATACAACATGATCCCCACCATTTCTAAGGGTCTTGGCTTAGCGTTGCTGGGAGGCAAATCCCTACAGATCTTTTTATTTGGGAATTGGAGAGGGAGGAATGGAGAGATGAAAAACATTTGATTTCTTGCAATTAACTGTAATGGCCTACTTATAATTACATAGGACCCCAGTTAAATATGTCAAGTAGACTAGAAGTCTAGTCCTTTGGAGGCAAAATTTGTTCATATAAACTAGCCAAAATAAGGATAGGTTAATTCGAGAGAAATAAAATATATATAAAAGCAGACAATGACAACAATAAAAGAATATGTTCAGAATTTTCTTTGAAACAAACAACAGAATAATAACGTTCCCCTGTGCATACTGCCCCAACAGGCATGGTTTTCCTATAGTATTCAATAAAAATGTATTCAGTGAATGCTTAGGGTATATAGCACTTGCCTCTACAAAGATAAAATTTTTATACTGCCTACCTTAAAAAGAAACATAATTAGTATTTAGCCTTGTGACATTTTCAAGACTGAAAATATGAGCTATACAAACAGGTGAATTGCCTGTGCAATTTTCTTTCCTTTCAGGATCCTCAGTATCTGTGTAACAAATTACTTATGTCATTAAAAATGAGAGTAAAGGCCAATGATTGAAAAGTATGGCTCACTTCAATAGGATGGCTGTTATCTAAAGCATCAAGTTCCTGGGCACGGGTGTAATCAGCAGATACAAACTGAGTCCAGATATCATATTCTGGGAAGCAGTGGTCTACACACAAATATTCAATCCATGATGCAAAGCCTTCATTTAACCAAAGATGAGTCCACCATTCCTAAAAACAAAAGAAAGAAATGTTAAAGAAAACAAAATACGTATCATTCCACTAATCTGAAAAACTCACATGTCCCTTCCACTATTCAACTTACAACTTAAAGCCAAAATTCAGTGAAAAATATTTAGTAATTCACTCACATGTCCGAACAAAAAAGATGCTTAAAAGAGATGCTAAGAAAGGCCAACTGGTGACTTTGGCATCAGGCCTGAGAGACATTTCAAAACATAGCTCAGTAACTTTTTATTACCAAAGCTAGAAAAGATGGAAGGAAAAAGAGAGTGGGGGAGAAAGTCCTTATACGGAAAAGGGGAAGAGAGCAGATAAATGTAGGTGAGAACCTATAGTGTCAGGTAAAATTTAGTTTAATAAACCAGAAAGATACCAAGACCAGACAAGGAAAACTGCAAAGGATGTCCAATAATGACTGGGAAAAATCACTGTTGACTGACAAGTTAAACTTTCTAAATAAACAGAAAAGCAGTACTGCTTATATAAAGACTAGGTAAAATTAACAGAATTATCATGGCAGTAAGTAGATTCAGTGATGAATGGTGTTTAAGTATCTATACAAAATTCTCACCTGCTAATAAGAATAGTAGAACGGACAAAGAATATAAATGAGCCACAGATTAAAACCAACTTTAAAAAAACCCACAAATTTTTAGAAGAGATTTTAATCTAAGTTTTATTAAAGTTGACTAAATCTCTTACAAAAAGAAAGCAATATAAGAATCCAAGATAGATGCTAAAAGACTAATGCAACGGTAAAAAGCAAAAAGGCACTTAAAATTCTGAAAAGATCAAATATCTTTAATACTAAGTGATGAAATGCCAAATGCTTTGGGCACCTACTTAACTAGTAGCTTCCATGAAGATAGGCTGGTACACAGCTAGTTTATTCACCAACCTATTATGGTCCTTAAATTTCAGAGTTTGTTTTAAAGAAACAATTGACATCTAATAAATAGAACAGTTACTCAAATCCAGTAAAAAGATCTTTATTTTTTTGTAAAAAGTTCTTTAGAAGCTATATGAGAATATGCACATTTCCCCTATTAAAATGTATGGCTGGTAGTTTAAAAATAAAATCATAAAAAATGAAGACTGCTCAGAGCTAACAAAAATTGTTTGGTAGCAACAAACTTGCTACATTAGGAGAAGAGAATATTTCTGTACATATTTGAATACAGGTCTTAGCATACTTAATTCTACATGAAATTATATTTCAAACATTTTTTTCACACCTAAGTAAAATTTTAAACATCCAAAGCAAAAGGAAATGGTTTAATTTCAAGGGCTGGTTTTCTTTAAAAACTGTCTCAGACATGTAATAGTTGCTAAATGTCTTACTTTCTTGCTTATTCCTGTGACATATGGACTCAACTAACATCCAAGTCAGGTTTTGCTCTTTGGCAGCCTAAAATGCTATCAGGGAATTTGGCTGGCTTCAGAAGCCCCAGTTCTTTCTTTGCAGAGGTATTTCTAGTTCACTCATTAAACTCTGTGCTCCCAAGCTCTAACACAGCTAGCCGACATAAACAGTACTCATTTGGAGTAAGAAGGAAAAAAAGGTCCAGGCTTAAGCAGAGATCATTCAACCATTATAATAAACAACAATTTCAATGGGAGAGCTGGAAATTTTAATATAGTTTACAGTTATTTCCTGGTTTCTTTGCTTTCATTTCTAACAAATTTCAACTTAACATTTCAGGCAATGAGAAACTGATTCCTAAAAACATTTCAAGCTAATCAAAGACCACATTGTTATTTATCAGGTTTCTTTTTAGCGACTGAACTACATAATAAATATGCTCAAGAAACTATAGTTAGCCTGAAATCTCTATACCTAATCTCTCTCACCCAAATTAGTATCAAGACTTCCCCATTTGCGGGCAAATTCTACAATTTAGGAAGTATTTTGTGTTGAATGGACTGTCCACATGCTCTTGACTGACACAGATTCTGATAAATACTGTTCAAAGTGGACTTTCTAAAACAAGGATTTTCTATCATTCATTTTTTAGCACTATGTTCCAGTCAAACCTGAAACACTATGTAGCCAAAATAATGTGCAGCAGGATGAAGATAAATATATTTGAGCACTTAAAAATATTAAATACCATAGTAACAAGATTTCCAAACCATTGATGGGCGAGTTCATGTCCCACAACCAGAGCAACCCACTGGCGTGATGAAGAACAGGAGTTTTTTGGATCAATAAGCAATGCAGTCTCCCTGTGTTTAAAAAAAAAAAAAAAACTTGTTAAGCAATGTTAAGTATTTCAATAAAAGCAGGCATGCACAAATGGGGAAGGGAGATTCAAACAGTAAATAAGATGGTCAAGTTAGGCTTTAGAAATGTCAAGAAAACATTTCCTCAGAGTACACAGAATAGAAAAATTTCCAGAAAGATTAAAGACTGTTCCAACAGAATTCATACAAGAGAAGATCAAAGGTGTGATAGAAGTTTAATCATCAGTTTGTAAATAGGACAGCTGCCTGAAAGTTTTTAAAAACTTTGTCTAAGGGATTAGGGATTATTGTGCTAGACAGAGAGAGCAGACAGTCCTTCCATTAAAAGAAGGGGAGTGGCAAGTGGTGGGGGGCAGATACATTCCATAGTCCCAAAAAGAACACTGAGCAGGCTGTCCAAAATGTAACTCATCAAAGGCGGGGCAAAAACTTGTTTACAGACCCTGCTTTAAAAATTATACAACCCACATGTTTGTATTGTGGTGACAGATATGTAAAAACTTGGCTAGAAAATATTAAAGCAGAGTCAGTTCTTCAAGCTGGAAAAATAACTATGAAACTCCTGGGAGGAAGAGAAGGCACCGAAATGAGAAACTTGGCCAAAAATAGATTTAAAAATGTACTAATGCCAGATGCTCACTTTAAAATCTCACAATCTCAGATAGTAGCACCAGAGGGTGTTCATCTGCATTCCTGAAATGTGCACAGAAGTGGGGGAGGTAGGAAAATTTACAGCAGATCACAAAGCAGAAGTTACTCAACTGTGATTAGGAGTGAAGCTCTTATGAAATCAGTGATTGAAAAGATAAGGCAGGGTAATGTATCATTAACATACCTATATGTAACAAGGCCCCAGTTCTCCATGGCACCTTCATAAAATAAATATAAACATTTATTGATATATGCACATACTCCTTCCTCAAAATCACAAAATTCAAAAGTTATTACAATTCAGCAATAAAATGAAATTTACTTTACCAGCTGCAAAGTCTGCAATAGCAATGAGATCAATTTTAGGTAGAGGATAAGGAACATTGAAGTAGTCCTTATAAAAAGGCAGGGTTTTAGCAGCAACCTACAAAAGTATAAACAAAAGAACCATCTGATAAATATATTATTGTAATTCATATAGAAATCCACAAGGATTCCTGTTGCAAGCCAAAGCATCTCAAATTACTAGAAATCAACCCTGGGGAACCCTACCTCCAAAAGTCTTTGGCTTTTGCTGATATTGACCAAATTTTAATCCACTTATAACTCAGTATGAAAAATATATTACATCTTTTCCCACCCACTCTGTGGACAAATAAATTCCACGCTAATATTCCTTAATCATTATCTTGTAAAATATTAATATAACACCAAGGTTGGTAGTTTCAAAATTCTATTAAAAATAAAACCAAAGTACACAACAAATTTCAGTCTAAACTATAAATAATTGTACTAATAATTGATCAGAAATGTAAATTCCCCAACCTGGAGTTATGGACTGTTGGAACAATCCTCTTCAAGTACATTTACCTCTAACGCAAATTTTCCTTGCTCTGCTTTGCCAACAGGGGTGTAAACACGGACACACACACCATCTTTTGATCTTGTTTCTACAAAGTCATATTCACCCACAACAAATGCCACCAGATATGTAGACATGACAGGCGTGCGGGCAAACTTCACTTCTACTACATTTTCATCATCAGGGTATGGTTTCCGATCAATTACATTCTTTAAAAAAAGAGAGAGAAAGAGAACATATAAACAGACTTACGTTAAATACCTTAAAGTAGATTCTAGCCAAAAACTGTGCTGCCTCTCCCTTCCCCCTCTCCAGCACTGCTTACTTATCTACCCCAATTCATTCATTCATGCTCTTATGCTGTTAAAATCCTTCCTCTTAAGAAGGAGACATGAAGTTGAGGGCTCAAGTGTTAAAACTACCAAGCACCTGTGAGAGAAAAGACACAACTTTTCTTGAATTCCTATTACATGCCAAGCACTGGGATGTCTAAAGTAAGACCTCAATACTTTTCAAGTGAAATAAAGATAGAAGGCACTAATTATTAATAAAGGGTCATTGTGAAATCTACATGTCAAAGGGTACAGATTTCTAAATTTAGAGCACTCTCTAAACCAAGGCTGGCTCTAGGCAAATTTGTGAAGGAATCTCCACTTTACCTACAGAGTCCCTAATTACTCTTTGTTGTTACCCCTTCATTTCCTACTCAGGCTCTCTACTTCCTCAAAATCTCTGTATTCTTTCTTCCGAGGAAGACTTATTCAAAAACAAACCTGATAGATTCATTCATACTAAATTGTAAAATAATATTTCAGTTTATTTATTAGCCTCCTTTTCAAGAATATTTGAGAAGAGAATGGCATTCTAACTATGAAATTTTCTCCACCGAATATGAATAATGGTGAAAGGGAATATAAGGGAAGGGAGAAGAAATGTGTGGGAAATATCAGGAAGGGAGACAGAACATGAAGACTCCTAACTCTGGGAAACGAACTAGGGGTGGTGGAAGGGGAGGAGGGCGGGGGGTGGGAGGGAATGGGTGACGGGCACTGAGGGGGACACTTGACAGGATGAGCACTGGGTGTTTTTCTGTATGTTGGTAAATTGAACACCAATAAAAATTAATTTATTAAAAAAAAAAAAGAAATTTTCTCCACCAATAAAGGAGGCAAAAGGTAGTTATTTTCAGGTTACATTAGGCTTTTCCAAGTTCTCCAGATTCATATTAGAGGTTATATAGAGTACTCTCTGTTTTAAACAATATAGTTCAAGCAGTAAATGCTTCCTCTATTTATGAAAGGGATAATGACATCAAAATTTGAGGAAATGTTATATGTCTATCTTTCAGGCAGACATTATACATAAGAATACAACCAACCAAAAACCTAGATATAATTCATTATATGGCTATATATCTATATATTTTGGCATTTAATGAGAAAGTCAGATTTTTTTCAGACAATATTTATTAAACTTGTCACTTAGTTTTCCAAATTAAAGTTTGTATGAAATTTCTTCCACGAGGAAGGAAACTCCAGATAAGGCAATTTAAAAAAAGAGGGCTTACTGAAAATAAGAATTGTGCTAAGTGGTTTCATCCTATTACATCTAACCAGCAAACTAAATATTCTAAACACTTATTCAAAATTTAAATATACTTACAAACACATACATACCATGTTTGATAAAGCTACTCTGTCTTTAGGAACGACCAATGAGATATCAAAAGTTGCTTTGATAGCAGGCTCATCCCAGCAAGGAAAAGCCCTCCGGGCATCAGTAGCCTTAAGAGAAGAATATAAAAATATAAAAATAAATCCTACCGAATTAACCGACTATTTCATGAAGTAACGGTCATCGTCTTATTTCTATCATCCATTCCTTCATTTGTTTACTTCTTACTCCATGCCAGGCAACACACTAGGCAGTGACTACAGGGAAAACCTGAGGCTTACTATCCTTGCCACATCAACAATGCAAAAACAAACAAAAACAAACAATAATCCAAGAACTAGGTCTGCTGTAGATCTTAACAATATATAGTATTAGAATAACTCAGAATTACATTTTTACTTTTAACAAAACATTCCAACATTTCAAAAATTCAATGTAAATGGCTTCAGCAGTAACGTTACAAAATACAGAGCATAGGAAGGTCAACGAGTACACTGTAAGGATAGGTTGCCTCCTATCCTTACTGAGAAGGATAGCTGAGAAAATAGGTTGCCTCTCTGGCTTTTATTTCAAAATCAAAAATATTTCCAGAATCTCTGATGTACTTTGTTCTTCATCTGAAATGATAGCAGAGGAATAAAGACAGATGCTCTTTCAATTCTAAACACGTCATTTGTTTAATGGCATTTCCATATATACTACACATAAAACTATCACCACTTGACCTACTTAAAGAGACCTCTTTTTTTTTTCTTTAAAAGTAAAGAAAGAGCAAACTCATTAAAGCAAAATAAAGTTTAGTGGTTCAGTAGAATACCAGTTATAAAAGAAAGAAATTTTATTTTTTTAAAGATTTCATTCATTAGAGGGAGAGCATGTGTGCACGCAATGGGGGATGGGCAAAGGGGAAAGAGAGAGACTGAGCAGGGAGCCCCTGCAGGGCTCAATCCCAGGATCCTGGGATGATGACTTGAGCCAAAGACAGATGCTTAACTGACTGAGCCACCCAGGTGCCCCAGAAAGAAACTTAAACAAAATAGAACAAAGGGAAAAAAAAGAACCAATTCAAGATTCTGTGCCATGAAAAGCAGGAGTAAATTATATAGAGGTAGAGGAAGCACATACTTCTGGAAAAAAGTTTCTCCTAGGAAAATGTTAGATGGCTGCCTGCAATCTCAAAGAAGTTGAATGAATAATGAATTCATTCAGAGAATACATAAAACATCTGAAAAGTAGAGTGTAAGGAAAGAAATGATAGCACAGAAAAATTTAAATTAGGAGCAGCAGCAGTAAAGAAATGAATTTATACTAAAGGAAATTAAATGAGTAACATGGATAACAAGATTTAAAAGTATCTAAAAAAAAAGTTTCTAAGATATAAGAACAGAGTGATGAAAGCCATCAAAACTTCATCTGAGCAACAGACATTAGATATACACCTATTATGAGAGAGCAGAGCACGAACCACAGTGAAAATGTAGGAGGAGAAAAAACTTGGCTATACTGAAGATCTGAATCTCAACATCAACAGGGTTCACCAATTACTATGCAGAAGCTAATGAAAAGTTAATGAAAAGTGAACCCCTTGTAAAAATTTTTAATTTTTAAGTACAAAGAAATAATATAACAAGCAATCAGGAAGAAAACACAGCAAAACAAAACAATATGTGACCCTAAAAGGGGCAAAAAGATATTCCAGTCTGATTCTTTCCCTTGACAAAATGAGGTAGGAATGACTGTGGAACAACATTCATATACCTTTAAAAGAGAAAAACTGTTAGCCAACTGTATGTACTACTCTTATGGTTGAAAAGTTGGGTTTATTACTCATTGTAGCAAAAGAAAACCCACACTAAGGAGAACCATGGGATGTGTGAGAAAGAACCTATTATGTATAATTTGGGAGTTGGCAGGATGAATTGAGGGGATTCACTCTAAATTGGGTGCTGTCATAAAATGGAGGCAATTCTGTGGGATGGCATCTCAGCAAATCTTACCTATAGAGAGGAGGGCTGTTTAGCAAGACTAAACTGTAATTGGTAAAGTAGTTAGTAGTCATTCATTTTAACTAAGAGAGGAGGGTGTGTTCATTATTTCATGGGTAGCACAGTGACCTTGATTTTATGTGACCTTAGATGAAATTATGAAGTACCCTTGTTTTGTTTCACTTTATCATCGTCTCAGTAAACTTGTCTAAGGCTGGTATTCTATGATGCTGTTTATGTCAAACAAGAGACTAGCTGGGAGTGCTAGGACAACTTTTGGATGTCAGGGGCTGCTGTTCCTTCTCCCCCCACCAAATCTATTATACATTCAGTAAAACTGGCCATGTATTAAAGCAAATGAAAGATTTCAGATGTGCAAAGGCTCTGGTAGTATATACCACCCACATATCCTCCCTTTAAAGAAAATTATTTGGAGACATACTCCAGCCAACCATTCCAGGATGCAGAAGTGCTCAAAGGGATAAAGATAAGCAATGAAATAACTGAAACACAGATTTAAGCCTAAACAGCTGTGGCAATACTTGTTTTATTTTTTTTAAAGACTTTATGTATTTATTTATTTGAGAGGGAGCACACAAGGGGAGGAGCAGAGGGAGAGGGACAAGCAGACTCAATATTAAGTGTGGAGTGCAACGCACGGCTCGATCCCATGACCCTGAGATCATGACCTGAGCTGAAATCAAGAGTCGGAAGCCAGGGACACCTGGATGGCTCAGTCGATTAAGCATCTGCCTTTGGCTCCGGTCATGATCCCAGAGTCCTGGGATTGAGCACTGCATAGAGCTCTCTGCTCAGTGGGAGTCTGCTTGTCTCCTATATTTGTATGTATAAATATGTATGTTATGTAACAAAGCATGTATGTAACAAAATTATATACGTGTGTGTGTGTGTGTGTGTGTGTGTGTGTACATGTATCTGTCATACATACATGTCACAGAATTTCAATACCTGAATTGCTTTTATATTATGTATCTTTCTTACTTAAAATTATACCCTTAGGGGATCCCTGGGTGGCTCAGCGGTTTAGTGCCTGCCTTTCGCCCAGGGCATGATCCTGGAGTCCCGGGATCGAGTCCCACATCGGGCTCCCTGCATGGAGCCTGCTTCTCCCTCTGTGTCTCTGCCTTTCTCTTTCTCTCTGTGTCTTTCATGAATAAATAAATAAAATCTTAAAAAATAAAATAAAATTATACTCTTAGTATTTGACATCTGTGGCTTTTCCTACCAATTTTTTTTTTAAGATTATTTGTTTATTTATTCACGAGAGTCAGAGAGAAAGAGAGAGAGAGAGACAGGGAGGGAGATATACAGGCAGAGGGAGAAGCAGGCTCTCCATGGGGAGCCCCATGTGGGACTCAATCCCAGGACCCTGGGATCACGACCTGAGCCAAAGGCAGAGGCTCAACCACTGAGCCACTCAGGTGTCCCTCCTACCAAATTAATAGTAATGCTATTTTGTGTGTTTGTGATGTACGTATTCATCCTCCAGTCCACTTTCCTAATTCTCTCCCTCTATTAAGGAGATAACTGGCTGAATATAAAATAAAAATTCCAAAATCATGAATATAATTATGGCCAAAGGCACCTAGCCTGAAATAGTCATGCAAATAATGGAACACACTGTCAGAATATCTACTTTAAGATCATAACATTTTATTATTTTTTTCCTTTTTATTTTTTTAAGATCATAACATTTTAGAGAAAAATACTATACCTCAAACTGTGTGACAGCAGCATAGCGCACCTCTCCAGAAGGGGTAGTATATTTACTTCTATAGAAACCTTTCATTTTGTCATTCAGCTCTCCAACAAAATCTATCTTTAAGGTTCCTGTACCTGTGATTGAAGATGAATGAAAACCACTTTAATATAGATTTTAAGTAGAAGTTATCAAAAAATATGTCCTTAAAACACTTAGTTGACTACTTAGAATATGCAAATCATTCTTTCCTTTCTCAAACACTTCTCCAAGCAATGAAGAGAATATAGTATTTACTAAAGTAAATGGCAAACTAAGCCTAAAGTAAACCTTAACATCATATTTAGGGTGACTGCTTAGAAAGTTCTTTAACTTTATGAACTTAATCTCTAATCACCAATACATAAAAATAAAAACAGGAAAGGAAATTAACATTTATTATTAAATGTATAGCATGCTATAGTACATGGTGTAATAATACCATTCTAATTTTACAAATTAAATCCTCCCCTCCAAAAACAACCAGAAAAATGTTGGCTTTTAACTGATCCTTTTAAAGTGCCTATTTATAACCAGGATCTAGAACATGAGAATTTAACTAATCAAAGACATAGTATGACTATAAAGTAAGTAGGCAATCATTCCAAAACTTTTATATCCCAATATTTTAAACTGTCATTTTGGAATGCCATAAAGCAATGACACTGACACTGTTCAAAATGTTCTTGACTCTCTCTGATATATCCTTTTGGATGTTTTCAAAGTAAAATATTCACCTTTCAAAACTGAATTGACTTTTTCGAAAAGGTCCAAAAGTCTTGAACAGTCCAAGCCTACAGAGTAAGTGAATGACAAACTGCAAACTGTTTCTAGATAAAACATTGTGGTCTACTAAGTATGTTAATTAAGTAATTAAACTGATTTTCATATGTGCCTCAAACTAATTCTGAAAAGTAATTTCAAGTGAAAATTTCAGACCTTTGCAGCAAAGTCATCATCACTAAAGAAAGTGCCATTTCTTTTTCTTTAAAGTAAGCTCTGCACCCAGTGTAGGACCTGAACTCAACGCCAAGATCAAGAGTCACATGCTCTAATGGACTGAGCCAGCCAGGCACCTGAAAGTGCCAGATTCTTAATGTAATCATGCTGGGAGAAAAAAATTGAAGCTCACTTGAATAAATGTTTGTGACTCTTACTTTTAAAAAATTAGACAGTCTGTCTGAGGGGGACAATGAATACTTTCTTATATATAAGAAAGTATATAAAGAGAATGTATATATAAGAATGTATATATTCTTATATATAAGAATGTATATAAAGAGAATGATAGATCACTGGAACAGTAAATAATATGGTAAAAGAATGTGAAAGATTTCTGAATTGATACTAAAGAATTTAACTATAATATAAAATTTCTCCCTATTTTCTTTAGGAATTCACTAATCCTTAAAAAAAGAAAATATATATTCACATTAATAAAGTTTACAAGGAATATCTAATTATAGAAACCCACTACCTTTAAAGTGTTTGATTGAATTTTATATTGAAAATTCCACAAATGGAAAGGACCAGTCTGTTTTCACTAAGTCAACTGTTAAGATATCTTTTATATAATTCATATTCCATGAGGAATCTACTTTTGCCTTTTCCTATTTGGAATAAAATGATTTAAAACTTGTAACTAAATAAGAAAGGCTGCTTATTACACTTTTACTCGGTTTTAAATCTCCAAGGCCATCAAAACATAATAAGATATTGATAGTGACCACTTCCAAAAAGTGACATACTAAACAAAATACAAAGTATTGGGAAAGGTTATTACTTGAAATTCAAACAAAACAAATGTTAAAGTTTTAAAAAATCATTAATAAATTTAACTAGTGTTATATGATATGAATTATGAAATATTTACTATTAATATAGAATTTTAGGGTAAAAACAGCAGAAAAAAGACTTGTTAAATGAATGTCAATTTATCAAATTTACACCATACTGAAGAATTGATTGCCAGATTGTCTAATTTTATACCTGTTTGCCTACATAATTTACATTGCCTCCTCCCATTAGACACTTTATTTCAATATCCAATATTTATCGGCTTGGGATGGTAAACCTTTTAAAACATACAATAAGCTCTTTATAAATTAAACAACCAGAAAATTGCAACTTCTGCCTAAAACCTTATTTGTTTAAAGCTTAGGAGAGTATAATTGTTGTAAAACCTGAAGTAGATCTTGAAATACTTCAATAAAAATTTAATGAGCATACTAAATGCTAAAAAAATTAAAGACAGATTAATCTGTATATAAAGGGAATAAAGGTCTCTGCCTTTGTGTCACCAGGTCCTGTGATCCTGTTTTTTCAGTCTTTGAAATGTCAGTATCACCTAGTGTTCCTCCAAATAAACACCACTCTGTAGGATCCTTAACAAATGACTCTGAAGTTTCTGTCAGCTTACAATGATCATGGTAATTTAACCACTATTCTAGAATGGTGCCAACTTCAGAAAAGAAAATGTTTTGCTTAGCTATCAAATAGTTGGCATGACTGTAAAGTCTGGGGAAGCTAAACACAAAGGTTACCAATGTTCTTTAAATATATGCTCCATATTTATTCCATTACCAGAAGACAGAATGACAACCTATTAAAACTTGAAAAAAATAAGGATGTCATTAAAAATAATTCATTTATTCATGAGAGACACAGAGAGAAAGGCAGAGACATAGGCAGAGGGAGAAGCAGGCTCCCCAGGGGAGCCCAAAGCGGGACTTGATCCCAGGACCTCGGGATCATGCCCTGAGCCAGACAGACGCTCAACCACTGAGTCACTCAGGTGCCCCAAGGACATCATTTTTAAAGCAAAGAATGACTGGGTAACTGTGCTCCAGAGAATCTTGGGAAAATGTGAAAGCCAATGATTTTCAAACATATTTACAGATGTTTAATAATCAATGTAGCCTCATAAATAAGAATTTCTGTTCCTAAAAATATTTTATTTACTTATTTATTTGAGAGCGAGAGAGTGCACAAGCATGAGCAGAGGGAGAGGGACAAGCAGACTCTGCGCTGAACATAGAGTCCAAGTGGGGCTCCATCTCACAACCCCAAGATCGTGTCACGAGTTAAAATCAAGAGTTAGATGCCTAAGCCACTCACGTGCCACTCAAATAAGATAATTTCTTAATTCCAATATTTATATCAGTTACTTATTTATACTGTTGTAATCATTTAAAAACCCCCAAACTTTGTCAAGTTATAGTACACAAAAGGTCATAACCTTCTCTGATTTGCTCCTGCTTTTATTAGAAATGACTTCACAATTTACCACATCTGCTGTAAACAGTCCTCATCAAGGATGATGCAGATACTGATAACTGACTTATTTTTTAAAAAGATTTGAGAGAGCAGGAGGGGAGGGAAAGAGAGAAGCAGACTCCCTGCTGAGCATGGAGCCTGACTCGGGGCTGGATCCCACAACCCTGAGATCATGACCTGTGCTGAAACCATGAGTCAAATGCTGAACCAATGGAGCCATCCAGGTACCCTGACCTCTTTTATTTATACACACATGTAAGGGGAAAAGAAGGGTGCAGAATATAATGCATGGCATGCTAATTTCTGTGTTCTTAAAAAGTATATGTAGAAATGCTTATAAAACCATGGAACAGGGCAGCCCAGGTGGCTCAGTGGTTTAGCGCAGCCTTCAGCCCAGGGTGTGATCCTGGAGACCTGGGATCGAGTTCCACGTCAGGCTCCCTGCATGGAGCCTGCTTCTCCCTCTGCCTGTGCCTCTCTCTCTCTCTCTCTCTCACATGAATAAAAAAACAAAACAAAACAAAAAACAAACAAAAAAAAACCCCATGGAAGAGTTTTGAAAGGTTACACAGGAAACTGGTTGTTTCTGAGAAGAGCAGAGAGAAGGATTAGGATGACAAATTTTCACTATATATCATTTGAATTTTAAACCATGTATTATATGTTTACAATACAATTTAAAATATAAAAAGCATAATGTGGTAGTTAGAAGTATAGACTTGTGAATTAAACTGCTTGGGTTTGAAATCGAGGCTCTGTCACTTACTAGCTATTGACCTTGGACAAGTTATTTAATTAAACCATGTTTGTGCCTTAGTTTATTTATAAAGTGCAGATAACAGAAACTATTTCAAAAAGGATTAAATAAATTAGTACTTGTGATACAATAGATACATGCTGCATACACATATACATACATATGCATATTTACATATGCATGTATATGTATGTATATAATACACATGCACCCTCTAGGAGTTTCTGTCAATTCTTACATGCTGAATTCTAACAAGTACATTCTAGCTTCTTTTGATAAATCTAGTATCTTGAAATTTTTTACTTGATAATACTGTCATATTTTCTAATGCCGAACAATTGGATCTACTACCTTTACACACACACACACACACACACGGTTTATGTATCTTTTGGGATGATTTTAAAAACCTGTTTTGAAATATTTTTTGTTCCTCTCCATTTTTTATTTAAGTTCTGCTCTTAAATTTTTGTTTCTGTCTTCTGCTTTTTTCAAGTTACCCATTTTTCTTGTCTAACTTTGATCTTAATGCTTAGTTCATTAATTTTCAGTCTTTCTACTTAACTAAATATGCCTTCTGAGTTACGTTTTACTTGTATATTACATGTTATATAGTAATTTCATTATCCGGTTCTAAATATTTTCTAATTTCCATAAAAGATCTTCCTTGACATTAATTTTCAGAGGTATAATTTTCCCAAATATATGAGGAGGAATTTTTTTTTTTGTTTCTCATTTGCAGATTTTAATCTTCTCATAGCATTATCACATAATATAGTCTGTAATGATACAGATTTTAAATTTTTAAAAATTTTATCTTATTTCTATTAAAGTAATAGTTCGTATTTTAAAACTCATAAAGTAGTATAAAGGTTTATATATAAGCTGTAGGCCCCTGACCAATGCTATCCTACTCCTCACACCGCCCCAGCAGCAACTCTGTGATTTCTAAATACTTTGCTCATATACTTATTTCTTCACTTTTCAACTTTACACATTTTCTTCTTACTACAGAAAGTGAAGTTTTAGTCAAACTATATCTCCCACTCCTACATCTTTTACAAAGAATTAAATTTTCTGTAACCTTGCAAATATGAAGATATCTTTCTTTTACCCTCTTTAAATTTATAATTTGGCTAAGCATAGAATTAATTCTAGGTTAAAAATCATATACACTCATAATTTTAAAGGAATGGATTTCATTAGAGTCTAATTTCCATTGTTCCTGATGGTTAGTCTACTGCTGTTCCTTTTTTTATTCATTCAAGTATTGTTGATACACAGTGTTACATTATTTTTTAAAAATTGTTTTAAAATTTATTTATTCATGAGAGACACAGAGAGAAAGAGAGGCAGAGACACAGGCAGAGGGAGAAGCAGGCTCCACGCAGGGAGCCTGACGTGGGACTCGATCCTAGGTCTCCAGGATCATGCCCTGGGCTGAAGGTGGCACTAAACCACTGAGGCACCCAGGCTGCCCCACAGTGTTACATTAGTTTCAGGTGTACAACATAGTGATTTGGCAAGTCTATACCCTTTGTTATGCTCACCATAAGTGCAGCTACCACCTGTTACCATAGCTATAATAATACCATGGACTATGTTCCTTATGCTGTACCTCTATCCCCGATTTACTCATTCCATAACCGGAAGCCTGTTTCTCCCACTTCTTTTCACCCATTTTGCCTACCTCTAACCCCACAGTCTATTCTGATCCCACAACTTTGAAGGTAATCTGCTAGTCTTCCCTCCTTCCTCCCAACTTCCTGACCTTGGGAAGAAACTCTTTGAGAGCCTGTTTGTCTGTCTTAGAAGGAGAGAGAGAGAGAGAGTGCTCACACAAGCTGGGCTGGGGGTGGGCTGGGGGTGGGGGATGGGGAGGGTGTGCAGAGGGAGAGAAAGAATCCCAAGCAGACTTGTGCTGAGCGCAGAGCCCAATACCGGGCTCTATCTCTCGACCCTGAAATTATGACTCAAGCTGAAGTCAAGAGTCAGATGCTTAACCGACTGAATCACCCAGGCACCGCAGTCCTGTTCTTGTTTAATGAATGTGATATTGACAATATCTTTAAGGATATTAATTTGTTTTGTGGGTTTTTATTTTTTGACACTTTCTTTCCATTTGTCTTTACTTCTAATAAGTTCCTATATCTCTATTACTGTTTGGCTTTTTACTCTATCTTTCACAGTAGAAGTTTAATCAAATATCTGGTAATATCTGGTAATTGTTACCCTAGTGACTTTGGTTTGGCCATACAATTTGCTTTAGCCAGTGAAATGTGAATGGATATCAAGTATACCACCATCCATGCAGAAGCCTTAAAAGTATCTTTGTGGTTGTCTCTGAACCCATCCCTGAGCTTCTGTCCTCTGCTATGTGAGAGAACAGTATGCTGTAGATAGTAGCTGCTCACTACAGGTCCTGGAATGAGAAGAGTTGTGAGCTGAGAAGAGTTCTTAGGCAAAGGTATGCCTGCAGCAGTCCTCAGTGCCAGGTGTAAGCAAGAAATATTTGTTGTAAGCCACTGAGATATGTGATCCCATTTGTGGATTAAAATGCACACATATATTTATTATATACATAGAATATTTCTGGAAGGATTCACAAGACAATGGAAGTGGCAGGGGTAGAGAAATCTTAATTTTTATGATCTATTCTTTGGTATCTTTTAATACATACTCATAGCAAAACATTTATTTTTATAATAATTTCATATAAGAAATCCTAGTCAGAAAAAGGCAAAAGAGCACTGAAATAAAAGATAAAACTCCAATCAAATTTTTTTCTAAAAATACTACTATATTAAGGCAATATATTATCAGTATAAAAATTATGGAAACTAAAAAAAGATATAAATAACAAAAATAATCAATTATGTCAACAACCAGACATATATTATTCATATCATTTTAGAGGTATGATTCATCACCCTGTATATATAATTTTGTATTCTGCTTTTCAAGTTTACATTATAATAAATACTTCACAGTGTTAAGAACTCATAAAGCTCACTTTTAATTAATATATTTCCACCATACTGATATCATAATTAGCTTAATTACTCCCTTAGTGTTGGACAAATACATTCATTCTAATTTTTTACTACCTTAAGTAATGTCTCAATAGACATTTCCAGGCATAAAGTATTTCCTACATTTATGATTTTTCCTTAGGACATATTCCTATCTCCAGAATTACTGGGTCAAAAGACATGAACATGTTTAGGCTTTTGATACATATTGCCAGATTGCCTTCCAAATACATTGCATAGATTTACATTCCCAACAATAATATCAAGGTAGTCACATCATTGAGAATCATTTTTTAACTTTAGCTTACAGAACAGGCAAAAACTGGTATATTAGTAATTGGTGTTTTCAATTTTTTTTTTAAAGACTTTATTTATTTATTGAGACACAGAGAGAGAGAGAGGCAGAGACACAGGCAGAGAGAGAAGCAGGCACTATGCAGAGGGCCTGACATGGGACTCGATCCAGGGTCTCCAGGATCACGCCCTGGGCTGCAGGCGGCGCTAAACCACTGCGCCACGGGGGCTGCCCATAAGTGCTGTTTTCATATTTCTCATTACTAGGAAGCCAAGTATCTTTTCACATGTTTCCGTCATTTGCGTTTTCTTTCATACAAATTATCTGTTGCTGTTTTTTTAAAATTCTTAATTCCAAAAATAAATAAATAAATAAATAAAATTCTTAATTCCAGTTAGTTAATGCAAAGTGTTATTATTAGTTTCAGGTGTACAATATAGAGATTCAACACTTTCATACATTACCTGGTGCTCATCATGACAAATGCACTCCACCTGTTGCTTTTCAATTGATCACTAATCAAAGTCTTAGTGCTTTACTAATTGATTTGTATATAATTTCTTACACTACATTAAGCTCAGGAAGTCTTTTTTCTTTGTGCTTTTATATCTAATAATAGTATCTGTATTATTATATTATTATTATTATTATTTTATTAAGTAGGCTCCACACCCAGCGTGGAGTCAACACTGGCTTTGAAAACTTACTAACCTGAGATCAAGACCTGAGCTGAGATCAAGAGTTGGACACTTAACCAACTGAGCCACCCAGGTGCTCCTACCTAATAATAGTATCATATCAACAAATCTTTCCTTCCATGTCCTCACTAGCATAAATTTTTATACATTAAAATCATCTGTGGGACATTCATCTCAGAGATGTGGACTCAATTACTGGAAGATGGAGTTACTGGGTAACTGTATTTTTAAAAAGCTGAGACTGAAAAAGTAAAAAACAATGTATTATGTTCCAGGGTAGAATGATTATTAGTTTTGGTCTTCTTTTTTCCTGGTGCCCCAAAAGCTGCAATGAACCTCTTTCAAAAGCTTTGTCTTAATACTTAATCTGCTTAAAACGAGAAAAAGCAACTGGCATACGACAAATCTCTCTGGAAGAAATAAGATGTCACTATTCATCATGGAATTTTACAAAAGCCATGACTTACCTGTTTGGAGAGTACTAGGAAAAGACAAAGTGACTTTTTCGTCTTCATTCTGGTAGTTAAATCCTGTAGCATGTATTTCTGGAATGGAAATTAAAAAACATTACTTCACAAATCTGACTGGACTAAAAACAAAATCCAGACTGCAGCAATTAACATTTTTAAGACCCAAATCTCTACTAAAAGTAAATTTTTTTTTTTTTTAAAGTAGGCTCCAAGGGCCTCTGGGTGGCTTGGTCAGTTATCCTCCTTCGGCTCAGGTTGTGATCCCAGGGTCCTGGGATTGAGTCCTGTGTCGGGGGTCTCTCTGTTCAGTGGGGAATCTGCTTCTTCCTCTCCCACTGTCCCCACTTGTACTCTCTAGCTCACTGCCATATAAATAAATAAAATATTAAAAAAAAATAAATTAGGCTCCAAGCCCAAAGTGGGGCTTGAGCTCATGACCCTGAGATCAAGAGTCATACACTCTACCAACCGAGCCAGCTTGCTGCCCCTAAAATTAAATATTCTTAATTTAAAAAATTAAGTTCCTATTAACAAAAGTGTCATTTCAAACTAACCTATTTTATTCCACATCCTAGGTTAAATATGCTCCTGAAACACAATTATACAACCTGTATTAATTCATAAAACTTTTCTTCCCCAGAAAATTTTTATGATACAAGGGAAACAGGGCTACTATAAATATGAAAAGGTTTTCTGCCAGATTCCCAACATGCTTCATTCCCACCTTTGTGCAACTAAGATGTTACTTTCTTTGTAGCAGTTTTACTCATGAACATTTGAAAGAGAAAACTGCCAAGGCTTCAGTGTTAAAGACATATCAATGAAAGTTCTGCCCCCCAGCAAAAGACAGGTAACAATTCCAACTAAAATATGGGTCATATTTAATTCCAATAAAATTCTTCATTATTGGGATCCTTGGGTGGCGCAGCAGTTTAGAGCCTGCCTTTGGCCCAGGGCGCGATCCTGGAGACCCGGGATCGAATCCCACGTCGGGCTCCCAGGGCATGGAGCCTGCTTCTCCCTCTGCGTATGTCTCTGCCTCTCTTTCTCTCTCTGTGTGTGACTATCATAAATAAATATATATATATATATATATATATACATATATATATATAAAATTAAAAAAAATCTTCATTATTACATTTTACAGAAATGAAGGTGAAAACAGATGTATGGATTAAATAAATTATGGCTTTGATTTGCTCTCTAGCAGGAGTGAGAAGACATTGCTTATTTGATACTTCAGAATGCTCAATTGACACTTTAGGGAAAGAGCTAAGGCAGATCGACTTCCAACCACATCATATTCACATCCCAGAAGTCAGTCAAAGAGGCAGCCGTAATAAACACACAAACAGATGTTCAACATCCTTAACCATCAGGGAAACACAAATCAAACCACAATGAAACACCACTTCATACCCACTAGAATGACTATAATCAAAAAGCCAGATAATACTAAGTATAAGGAAGGATGTAAAGAAATTGGAACCCCCATACATGGTTGGCTGGTAGGAATGCAGAGGCTAATAGGAATGTAAAATGGTGCAGCCACTTAGGAAAACAGCCCGGAAGTTCCTCATATGATTATTAGACTTACCATAAGACCCAGAAATCCCTCTCCTAGATAGATAGATAGATAGATAGATAGATAGATAGATAGATAGATAGATAGATAGATAGATATAGATATAGATATCTAGGAGATATAGATAAATCCAAGAGAAATAAAAATGTATGTCCACACAGAAACTTACACACAAATGTTCATAGAAGCATTATTCATAGTAGCCAAAAAGCTAAGCATGGACCCCATCTCAGGGCTTGATCTCATAACCCTGAGATCATGACCTGAGCTGAAACCAAGAGTCAGATGCTGACCAACGGAGCCACTCATGTGCCCTGAGTTCTACACTCTTTAAAAAAATGATTTTATTTATTTATTTGAGAAACAGAGAGCATGAGTGGGAGGGAGGGGCAGAGGGGAAGGAGACTCCCCACTGAGTAGGGAACCCAACTTGAGGCTTGATCCCAGGATCCTGAGATCATGACCTGAGCCGAAGGCAGATGCTTAACTGATTGGGCCACCCAGGTGCCCCTGAATTGTACACTTTAAATGAATGAATTGTATGGTATGTGAATTGTATCTCAATGAAACTCTTATTAAAAGAGAAAAAAGGTAGCTTTATTAGTCATGGACTTAAATTTGATATGCATAACAGTGATTCAGATTTAATAACATCCTATGAGCTAGGCAAGATGCCCACAATTTCTTTTTATGAATCATCCTAAAATTAAATTTTCAAGGTTTCTAATACCATTATGGTTCAAACATGTCTTTATAGGGCTAAATCTTTACAAAACCAATAAAAAACTATAATTTCAGATTTTAAAAGAATTTTTAAAAGATTTTATTTACTTGAGAGAAAGAGAGAGACTGAGAGAGAGAAAGAGAGCACGAGCAAGGCAGAAGGCGAGGGACAAGCAGATTTCTCAGCTAAGAAGGGAGCCTGATGTAAGGTTTGATCCCAGGACCCTGAGATCATGACCTGAGCCTAAGGCAGACACTTAACCAATTGAGCCACCCAGATGCCCGATCTGATTTTAAAAGAACTTTAATCAATTATTCCTCATTTACAGATGAAGAAAATGAGATATATAAAGTTAATGATTTGCCTACATTCATATAGCTGGACTAGAATTCAGTTCCCATTGCCAAAATCTTTTCTACTATCATAAATTAGCTCCTATAAATTTGAAAAGAAACTCAGAACTTGGCATATATACAATAATGATGAAACCACTACTAAAACAATGACTTTTGCCTGTAAAAACTTGAGATTTTCTCTGATTCCCACATATAGAATCATACTTAAACTATAGGGCAGTCAAGAATCACCTTAATGCTCAAGAATGTACCTTTCTGACAAAGATATAAAACAGCCTTATGGTCTATGATCCACAACCATCTCCAAAAAGGATTATTAAAACTAACTTGTTTTTATAAATGCACAAAAAAGGCTTCAAATTGGCAATGAAGGGACGCGTGGGTGGCTCAGCAGTTGAGTGCCTGTCTTCGGCCCAGGGTGTGATCCTAAGAGTCCCAGGTTCGAGTCCTGCATCAGATTCCCCGCAGGGAGCCTGCTTCTCCTTCTGCCTACATCTCTGCCTCTCTCTGTGTGTGTTTCTCATGAATAAATAAATAAAATCTTTTTAAAAAATTACAGTAAATGAAATTTATCATGAAAAAAAGTCAAGTATTATATTGCTAGATTCCATTCTAGCACATGCTTTCAAATATGCATATCAATTAAACTACATGTACAAAAAAAGAACAAAATTTCCTCTAAAATTCTCTTCTAGAGGGGCACCCAGATGGCTCAGTGGTTGAGTATCTGCCTTCAGATCGGGTTGTGATCCTGGGGTCCTGGGATGGAGTCCCACATCGGGGGCCTTCTCCCTCTGCCTATGTCTCTGCCCCTGTGTCTCTCATGAATAAATACATAAAATATTTTATTTTACTTTTTTTAAAGATTTTATTTATGCATGAGGGAGAGAGAGACAAGACAGAGAGAGGAAGGGAAAGAGAGAGAGAGAGGCAGAGACATAGGCAGAGGGAGAAGCAGGCTCCATGCAGGGAGCCTGACACGGGACTCGATGGGGTCTCCAGAATCAGGCCCTGGACTGAAGGTGGTGCTAAACTGCTGAGCCACCTGGGCTGCCCCATAAAATATTTTAAATAAATAAATAAATAAATAAAATTCTCTCCAGAAAAGAGGGCTGTCATCTATATGATTTTTTTAGAAAAGAGGGCTGTCATCTATATGATTTTTATATATTTTTATATATTTTATTTGAGAGTCTGCGCATGCACACCTGACCAGGGAGGGGGGCAGAGAGGGAAAAAGAGGATCAAGCAAGATTCTGCAGGGAGCACAGCACCCAACTTGGGGGCTTGATTCCATGACCAGGAGATCATGACCTGACCTGAAACCAAGAGTTATAGACACTTAACTGAGCTCACCCAGGCACCCCATAATCATATATTTGAATTTCTTAAAAAAAAAATTTTTTTTTCCAATTACTTTATATTGAATAACATGCTACTTGACAGATGTATTAGGCTTTGAAATAACCTTGGTCAACTGCAGCTTTGGATATTCTGTAAATGGCACCACTATTTATCCAGTGGCTCAAACCAGAAATATGGAAGTCATCCTGCTTCCCTTCATGACTATCTCTCATAATACATTCCAAATGAACAAATTCAGTAGCCTCTATCTTTAATCCCAGATTTTTCAATCCCTCCATCACTACAACCCCAGTCCAATGCACCATTATTTCTCTCCCATACCATTATAGTAGCCTCTTAACTGGTCTGTTTCTGCTCTTGCTGCTTTATAGTCTATCTTCACATGGCAGCCAGGGTAATCTTTGAGATCAAACCTCTAAGAGAGTCCCAAAATATTCAGAATGAAAAGCTAGGTCTGCTTGAGGTTGGTAAATATTTCTTAGGACCAAAAAAATACTAAATATAAAAGAAAAAAAATTGATCAGAATTCATTAATATCTAAAACTTGTGATTAACAAAAGACATTAAGAAAATTAATAGGCAATTCACAGACCAAGAGAAAATATCTTACAGAGAATATACCTAAAAACTTCTGCAACACTATGATAAAAAGACAATTCTTTTTTTTTTTTTTTTTAAATTTTTATTTATTTATGATAGTCACAGAGAGAGAGAGAGAGAGGCAGAGACATAGGCAGAGGGAGAAGCAGGCTCCATGCACCGGGAGCCTGATGTGGGATTCGATCCCGGGTCTCCAGGATCGCGCCCTGGGCCAAAGACAAGCGCCAAACCGCTGCTCCACCCAGGGATCCCTAAAAAGACAATTCTATTAAAACATGGGCAGAAGACTCAAACAGTTTCACAAAGGAAAATAGATCAGTGGCCAAAAATCAAACAAAAAATGCCCAACATCATTTGTCATCAGGGAAATGCAAATTAAAAGCACAATGACATACTACCATGCACCCACAAGAATGGATAATCTAAAAAGACTGAAAACAAAAATGTTATCGAGGATACAGAATAACTACAACTCATATTTTGCTGACAGTGCCTTTGTTGTTCCTCAAAGTCTGCAAGTATTCTCCAACCTCAGGGGTTCTATACAATGGCTTAGAAGGTACTTTTCCCACGTATTTACATATTTTAGGTCAATCACTACTTTAGAGATCTGTTTCATTACCTTAAAGAACAATCCTCACTCCACATCCTCTTATTGTGATTTCTGAGCACTTATCACAACTTTACATATTTATTATTGTTATCTTTCCAAATCAAATATATGAATCAGGAATGTTGATTCTTGGTTTTGTCCTCTACCTCCAATGCTACAATGGTTTCTGGCTCTTAAATGTTTCACATAACCTCATTTAGAATGCATCTATGTATATTAAGCATTATAAGTAGACATTTTACTATACCATTTATAAATGTTACAATTAAACTTGATCAAACTTAACCTTGATCGAAACACTTTTTTTTTTTTTTTTTTTTTTTTAAATAATGTCTACATCTGATGTAGGGCTCAAACCCACAAGCCCAAGATCAAAAGTCACATGCTCTCCCAACTGAGCCAACCAGGCACTCTGATCAAAAACCTGAAAAATATTTTTATTTTTATTTTTATTTTGGGAGTGTCATATGACATATGAGTGGTCATGATCTCATGGTCCTGGGATTGAGCCCCATATCAGGCTCTGTGTTCATCAGGGAGTCTGCTTGAGGATTCTCTTTTTCTCTCTCCTGCCCCTCCCCCCATTCACACACACTCTCTCTCTGTAAAATAAATAAATAAATCTTTTAAATATATTTTAATTTTTATTTATGTTTTAAAAGCATTTTTTAAGTGGGAAATAGGAGAGAATATATGGCTATTCAACAATCTGAGCCTCTCTCTTCACACATATAAAATTATTACCTATTTCTTAGTCATTTGAAGATTATACAACATTGTTTATGTAAAATGCTTAGCACAGTGTCTGGTCATAATTATTACAAAAATAAATACTCCTTTCTAGATAATATATCTAATACAATCCTTTATTAATCTAACTGCAATTAATCCATTATATATGTATACATAAGGCTCATGCTGAAATCACTTAGGGAGTGCTACATTTCAGAAAAAAATTCTTTTAAGTATAATTACTATTTTCAAATTTATGGATATAAATACACACATTTGGGTATAAGCATGTGCACATGCTTGTGTGTATGTTTATGTTAGCAGTATACCAAATAGAAGCAAAACTTGAATGTAACCAATGTATAAATTTGTGACAAGAAAAATTTTATACTCAAAACTACTAGAAACATTCACTTTGACAATAAAAATTTATTCATGACAATACATACCTACAGATTTCATAACTAGATAGATCTATAAATTGAGTTTTTAAATGCCTTATTTTAAAAAAGTAAAATTTCGACTCTAAGTAAAAAAAAAACCAAAACTATGTCTTATGTATACAGTTTGCTATCATTTGTGAGCACACACACATACACCCATACACATGTACATGCGTAAATATATATATATGCCTGTGAACACAGAGAACATCTGAGGAAGGAGACTTATAGAACTGGTAACTTTATCTCCTTTTTGGAGGAAAGAAAGGATGCTTAATTTGTACTGTATACACTTACTGTATACCCTTTGAATTTGACATTCTGTACATATTCACTAGGAAAAATATTTTATTTTATTTTTTAAGATTTTATTTATTTATTCATGAAAGACACAGAGAGAGAAAGGCAGAGATGTAGGCAGAGGGAGAAGCAGGTTCCAGGCAGGGAGCCCGATGTGGGACTTGATCCTGAGACAGCAGATCACGCCCTGAGCCAGGGGCAGGTGCTCAACCACTGAGCCACCCAGATGTCCCTAGGAAAATATTTTAAATGTTAAAAAAATCTTTTTAAAGATTACTTTTTTTAAAAAAGATTATATTTATGTATTCATGAGAGACACAGAAAGAGAGACACAGGCAGAGGGAGAAGCAGGCTCCACGCAGGGAACCTGATGCGAGACTCGATCCTGGTACCCCAGGATCACACCCCGAGCCAAAGGCAGACATGCTTAATTGCTGAGCCACCGAGGCGTCCCTAAGGATAACTTACTTTGAGGGAGCCTGAGTGGCTCAGCGGTTTAGCATCTGCCTTTGGTTCAGGTATGATCCCAAGGTCTAGGATCGAGTCCCACACCCAGCTCCTTGTAGGGAGCCTGCTTCTCCCTCCCCCTCTGTCTCTGTTTCTGTCTCTCTGTGTGTCTCTCATGAATAAATAAAATCTTTAAAAAAATAAATAAAGATACTTCTTTTGAAATCCTGGTCAAATTCTTATAGCAAACCTATTTATCAAATAAATCAAATGAGTATGTATTCCAATTCTGAGTTTTCCATGTGCGGTTTATTGACAAAGAGGCACACTTGTGTAGGTCTCTAGGATTTGGACTAGCCATAATTTAAAAAAATACTCTTCCTTAGAGAACACAGAAGGTGAGGTGGCTCATCTTATTTGTAAAATTGGCCACTCTTTCCAGAAGGGTAACAGTCCTTGATGTGCAAAATGTTCTAACTATAACAAAAAGAAGGCGAGCACTCATAATCATTCAATCATTTAGGCCCCACAAACAGAACCTCTCTCACAGGCATTCTTCCAGACTATAGTTTGTTTTCTATTCAACATTTATGTAACCATACTATTTGATCCAGTATATTTCTTTTTTTTTAATTTTATTTTTTTATGATAGTCACAGAGAGAGAGAGAGAGAGAGAGGCAGAGACATAGGCAGAGGGAGAAGCAGGCTCCATGCACTGGGAGCCTGACGTGGGATTCGATCCCGGGTCTCCAGGATCGCGCCCTGGGCCAAAGGCAGGCGCTAAACCACTGCACCACCCAGGGTTCCCGATCCAGTATATTTCTTTTAAATTATTCCCACTCCCTTCCACAAAGAATGCCAGGGTCCACAGGCACCAAATGTTTCAGCTTCCATTGCCCCTTCAAGCATCTGCCTTACTTACTGTAATTATACCCCTCTCTGCTGACCTTTTGCAGTTTGTCACTTAGTATGTTAATTGTGGTTCTTCCCTTCTGCCATGACAGGCCTCAAGAAGAACACTTTTTTTTTTGTTATTGTTATAGCACAACTTACATATTTCTAATGGAAAAAATAGTATCATTTACAGTATCTTAACATAAATTGCCTTTGAATAGGAGCGTTCTTTTCAATACTCTGACGTCTACAAGATGTATCTAGAAAATTTGCTATTGTGAAAATGAAGACTGCTTAAACTGAATTTTAAGGCCGCAGTTTTTCTTTCTGATCTATTGCTGTAACACTGTTCTTCCAGTGGCCAAGGGAGTTTCATGTTTTCTTTAGACATCATCAGGCGCCGAAGCTCTTACAGACAACTCTGGTGCTATGTGAATGCTGATATTTTGCTAGCACTAATACGGCTCTTAGGTCCACCACTCCATTAGAACTCAACTCCATTCATATTAATTTTTGTTACAAATTTTACAAATGGGGGTGCTTCTGGGTATTTATATCTACATTTTATTTTAAGGCTGTATATTCAGTTTTCATAAATTGTCTGAGCCCATGGTGGCTGCCATCTTATGTAGCTAATACCGGTTCTTTAATAAGTACATACCTCCAAGAGAGAACTTCGGGTTATTATTAAAGCCAATCTGTATTATCAGCAAATAACACAATCGGTAAAACAAACAAAAAAATAACACAATCGGTAATTATAAGGTAACTCCTGCTTTCCTTAATAAAATCTAGCTCAGTTTTTCCTAAATAAAAATTTGATAAATACTTGTATATGCTAACAATCCTATATCTCAATTTAAACTTTTATTCAATCAATACTATGCTACATATAGCAATATAAAAAATAAAGAATAAATAAAACAGTATTTCCCTTCCTGTGAACCACAGGCCTCCTGTAGGTCTCACTGATTCTCTGATCTTTTGCATTCACAATGTGAGCATAAAACATTATTTACATACTGAAGTATCTCATATTTTTCTTCATTTTAAATATTAGTAGTCAAAAAAAATCAAGTCTATTTTAACTCAACACCCAAAAAACAAATAATCTAATTCAATAATGGGTAGAAGACATGAATAGACATTTCTCCAAAGAAGACATACAGATGGCCAACAGATACGTGAAAAGATGTTTAACATCCCTCATCAAAATGAGGAAATGCAAATCAAAAGTGCAATGAGATGTCACCCCATACTGGTCAGAATAGCTAAAATCAAAAACAAAAGAAACAAGTGTTGGTGAGGGTGTGGAGAAAAGGGAACCCTTGTGTACTGCTGGTGGGAATGCAAAGTAGTACATCTACTACTGAAGACAGTATGGAGGTTCCTCAAAAAGTTAAAAATAGAATTACCAAATGATCTAGTAATCACATTACTGGGTATTTACCCCAACAAAAACAAAAACACGAACTTAAAGGGATACATACACCTCTATGTTTGTTGGAGCATTATTAAATAGCCAAATTATGGAAGCAGCCCAAGTGTCCATTGATGATGAATGGCTAAAGAAGGTATTATTCAGCCATAAGAAAATAATGAAATCTTGCCATTTGCAATGACACGGATGATGCTAGAGAAAAAACAGAAAGACAAATACCAAATTTCACTCATATGTGGAATTTAGGAAACAAAACAAGTGAGCAAGGGGAAAAAAAGAGAGAGAAACCAAGAAACTGACTCTTAACTACACCAAGAACAAGAGAACAAAGTGATGGTTACCAGAAGGGAAGTGAGGGGTGATGGGGATTAAAGAGTACACTTCTCATGATAAACACTGAGTAATATATAGAATTGCTGAATCACTATATTGTACACCTGGAACTAATAGAACACTGTATGTTAAGTATGCTGGAATTAAATTTAAAGACTTAATTAAAAAATCAAATATATTTTAATGTAATACTAACCTCATAGAAAGTTCACTAAAATCTTAATCAACAGATACTAGAAGTATCATTACTATTACATGAACTACCAAATAATGACAATTCAGTGGGGAAGGGATAATGTTCTAATAAGTGGTACTGGGACAGCAGAATTTCCTTTAGGGGATAAAAACCAAGCTGGACCTGGATTCACACCATACCTCAGAAGTACATTATAAAAGCCAAACAAAGCTTTTCAAAGATAATATAGATGATATCTTCATGATGTTGGAATAGAAAGTTTTAAGACAAAAAAAGCAATAAATATGAAGAAAAAAATGATAAATTAGATTCCATGAGAAATAAGAACTTTTGCACATTAAGAGGTAGCATTAAGGAAGAGAAGATGCAGAAGACATCCGTAACACACAAGTGGCAAAGAACTTGTAAACGAGAACATAAAAGGAATTCCTTTAAATCATAGGAAAATGACATAGGACCCAAAATAAAAATAAGCAAAAAATTCTGATACAATAGAGGAAATGTGCACGTGCAATATACATATAAAAAGGTAACCAACCTCATTAAAATCAGGTAGTGAAAATTAAAGCCTCAATCAGATACCAGTACATACCTACCAGATTAGCTAACAGCAAGAAGTCTAAAAACACCAAGTCTTAATTAGAATGTTGAGCAGCTGGAATTGCTTGGCAGTAGTGTAACTGCTATACCCTGAAATACTTATGTACCCTAAAACACAATACACCTAGGCATATACTTCATGGAAAAGTATGCTTATATGTACCCAGCTGAACATTAAAAAAGTATGTAGCAGCACTGTTCCCAACAGCCCAAAACAGAAACAAATAACACCAAACTGAAACAATTCAGATGTCCATCAATGTCCACCAATGGGAGAATGGATAAATACATTTTGGCATATTTCTATAATGGAATACAGGGTAGTAACAAAAAAAGAATAAACTCCAGCTACACAAAATAACATGGGTGAATCTAAAAACAGTACCGAGGAAAAGAAGCCAAACAGCATTTTATTGTGCAATTCCATTTATATAACCTACAAAACACAAATTAAGCTATATTACTCATGAATGGGCACTTACATTGTTACACTATAACATAAAACAAAAAAATCAAGGCAGCCCCGGTGGCTGGCGCAGAGGTTTAGCGCCGTGATCCTGGAGACCCTGGATCGAGTCCCATGTCGGGCACTCTGCATGGGGCCTGCTTCTCCCTCTGCCTGTGTCTCTGCCTCTCTCTCTCTCTCTGCATTTCTATGAATAAATAAATAAAATCTTTAAAATAAATAAATAAATAAACAAACAAATAAATAAATAAATAAATCATTACCTAAAAGGGAAAGATGGGATGAAATGAGAAGGGGCATGGTATAAGGTCTTTAGGATGATAACACTAAACTGTACAATTGCTATCAGCACTTTTTGAGGTACACGGTATTTTTCACAATAAAAGGTTAAAAAATATTAAAGAAAAGAAAGTCATACTAAAAACAAGTGAGTCTAAAATAAATAAATAAATAAGTAAATAGGGGATCCCTGGGTGGCGCAGCGGTTTGGCGCCTGCCTTTGGCCCAGGGCATGATCCTGGAGACCCGGGATCGAATCCCACGTCGGGCTCCCAGTGCATGGAGCCTGCTTCTCCCTCTGCCTGTGTCTCTGCCTCTTTCTCTCTCTCTGTGACTATCATAAATAAATAAATAAATAAATAAATAAATAAATAAATAAATAAATAAAAACAAGTGAGTACCATCTATCTTCAAAACATTTCTTACAGTGGTTTTATTTTATTTATTTTTTATTTTTATTTATTTATTTTTTTAAAGACTCCACTCATTCATTCATGAGAGACACAGACACAGGCAGAGGGAGAAGCAGGCTCCATGCAGGCAGCCCAACACGGGACTCCAGGATCAGGCCCTGGGCTGAAGGCGGCGCTAAACCGCTGAGCCACCCGAGCTGCCCTCTTACAGTGGTTTTAAAAACAACTAAACCAATTCAGTAAAAACAGGTTAAGAGAAGAGAATAGTTCATAAATGCTGAAAACATGGTATAAGTTCATCAGCCACTCTTAATAAAAACTTAGCATCCATAAAAGCTCAAGGCTTACAAGTAATGAGACTGCATTTCAGGAAAATCCAAGAGAATCAACTGAAAAACTACTAGAAATGATAATAAAATTCATTAAGGTTAACAAGATACAAAATTAACATAGAAAAGGGTGCCTGGCTGACTTAGTAGAGCATGTGACTCTTGATCTCAGAGTTGTGAGTTCAAGGCCCATACTAGACACAGAGTTTACATTAAAAAAAAAATTAATATGGAGAAACCAAGAGCCTTGCACATCTCATAACTAGAAGATATAATGGAAGACCTCACCTGTAACAGCAACAAGTATAAAACACCTAGAAATACATCTTGTAAGATATATGTAAAATCTTAATGAAGATAATTTTATTTTCTTTTAAAGATTTTATTTATTTATTTGAGAGAGCGAGTGAGAGAGAGAGCACAGGCAGGGAGAGGGACAGAGGGTGAAGGAGAAGCAGACTCCCCGTTGAGCAGGGAGCCTGATGTGGGGCTCAATCCCAGAACCCTGAGATCATGACCCTAGTGGAAGGCAGATGCTAAACTGATTGAGCGACCCAGGTGCCCCTCCTTTATTTTAAAGAATGAAGATAATTTTAAAAAGTACTCAACAACACAAAAGATAAATATCTAAAGGTAAATAATACTCTTAAGGGTAAATCTTAATGTTAATTGTTGTTAGGTTACACATCATATGATCCCAATAAAAATACCAACAGGAGTTTTTCTTTTTTTAATTGGATAGTCTGATGCTAATATTCATATGTAAAAATAAGTAACAAACTCAATGAATTCTGAAAAAAGTATAATGAGAGGGCTTGCTTTACAGATATTAAGACATATTACAAAGTTACAATGTGAGTATGGAACTACACTCAGGAATATAAAACATTCAAAAAGTAAGCAGAATTAAATGTATATGATTTAGTATATGATAAAGTTGGCATTTTGAATGTGGGGGGAAAGAGATTATTCCATAAATGGTGTTGTGGCAAAAATTTAATTTGGACACTTATCTAATATGAAAATAAATTGCAGGTGGAACAAAGATTCATATTTAATACCAGAACTATAAATACTGATTTTTATTTTTAAAAAATTTTTAAAGATTCTATTTATTTATTAATGAGAGACACACAGAGAGAGGCAGAGACATAGGCAGAGGGAGAAGCAGACTCCTTGCACAGAGCCCAAAGCGGGACTTGATCCCCAGACCTGGGATCATGCCCTGAGCTGAAGGCAAATGCTCAACCACTGAGCCACCCAGGCATCCCAAAATACTGATTTTTAAAGGTAATCTCTGCTTGGGAAAACCTTTCTAAACATACCTTAAAATCTAGAAGTCATAAAAGAAATAAATTTAATGCAGAAAAACCTTAGCAATATAAAAATGGCCATAAATAAAATCAAAGATGTATTACAAATTGGGGGGGAAATGGTGAAATGCATTTGACAGAAAAAGGACTACTTTCCCTGACATATAGACTTGTCTATCTGGGTTTTTTGGGTTTGGTTTTTTTTTTTTTTTTTTTTTTTGAGATAGAATGCGTGAGCATGGGTGGGAGGTTGGGTGTAGGGCAGGGGCAGAGAAAGAGGGAGAGATAGAATCTTTTTTTTTTTTTTTTTTTTTGAGATAGAATCTTAAGTAGGCTCTATGCCCACTGAGGAGCCAGACACCGGGCTCAATCTCATAACCCTGAGATCATGACCTAAGTCAAAATTAAGAGTCAGATGCTTAACTGATGGAGCCACTCAGCTGCAACTAGATCTGATTTAAAAAAAAAAAAAAATCAGTAAAAAAGGGCAGCATCCAATTAAAAATGGGCAATGACACGACCAGGCACATTACAGAAAACTCAAATACAAATTTTTTTAAAATAAATTTATTTTTTATTGGTGTTCAATTTACCAACATACAGAATAACACCCAGTGCTCATCCCATCAAGTGCCCCCCTCAGTGCCCGTCACCCATTCACCCCCACCCCCTGCCCTCCTCCCCTTCCACCACCCCCAAATGGTTTTTAAAATACACACAGATTCTTAATTTTGTGACGTTTTTTAACCTATCAAATTAGCAAACATAAAAATTTGAGATGAGGGGTACCTGAGTGGCTCAGTCAGTACACCATCTGCCTTAGGCTCATGATCCTGCTGTTCTGGGATCTAGCCCTGCACTGGGCTCCCTGCTGAACAGGGAGCCTCCTTCTCCCTCTCACTCTCCCGCTCCCCCTGCTTGTGCTCTCTCACACTAGCTCTCTTTCTTGTTCTTTCAAATAAATAAAATCTTAAAAAAATTTTTTTTGAGATGATATGGTACTGAATAGGGTGTTTAACAATATTGTGGGGATTGGTACAGGCTCTATAAAGTGCAATTTGATAGTATCAATCAAAATTACAAATATACACACCTTGTGACCCAACAATTCAACTCCCAGGAATTCATCCCATATACCTTCTCATATATGAAAAATGATGTGAGACATATACAGTACTATTTACTGTAGCATTCCACTTAAATATCTACCAGTAGTGGATTGGTTTAATGCATTATGATAAATTAATTCCATGCAATACTGACTAATCATAAAAAATGAGGAAGCTCTTTATGTGCTGATTTGTAACAAATTCCAAAATAAGCAAAGTATAGTTTTTTCATCAAATGTTACATTCTTCCTCTCTCCATTTAACTTTTTTTTTGAGGGAGAGAAAGAGACAGAACATGGGGGGAGGAGCAGAGAGAGAAGAAGAGAGACTCTTAAGCAGGCTCAATACTCAGTGCACAGCCCAACATAAGACTCAATCTCATGACCCTGAGATCATGACATGAGCAGAAATCAAGAATCCAACACAACTGACTGAGCCATCCAGGCAATTATGTGCTCTTTCTCCATCAAAAAAAAATTCCTATATTAATATTTGAGTATCATAATCATGCACTGAAAGGTAAACCATTAATTGAGACATGAAATTTTTTTGCCTTTTATGTTTAAGCATATGAAATTTAGTCACAGGAACGGAAGTACAGAGAAAGGCAACTTTTTAAAAAAAGTATACTCAGAACTCTACATTTTTAAAAAGACTGAAATAGGAAAAAAATATATAAAGTCAGCCTAAGTTGTTACAGCCTACATCATTTACACAAGCTTCTAATAGATTCTGTTCTGGTATTATACTGAGATACAAATACACAACTTCTAAAAATTCTAGTAACACAAGTTCTAATTCAATTGTACTTCAAAAGTTCTTTTGCAAATGGTCCATTTGGAGACATTCTTCCAAAGAAGACACACAGATGGCCAACAGACAAATGAAAAGATGCTCAACATCACTCATCATCAAAGAAATACAAATCAAAACTACAATGAGACATCACCTTACACCAATCAGAATAGATAAAATTAACAGCACAAGAAACAACAGGTGTTAACCAGGATGTGGAGAACGGGGAACCCACTCAGAACGTAGGTGGGAATGCAAACTGGTACAGCCCCACTAGATAACAGTACAGAGGTTCTTCAAAAAGTTAAAAATAGAACTACCCTACCTCTCAGCAATTGCACTGCTAAGCATTATTTACCCAAAGGTAATAAAAATACTAATTTGAAGGGATACATGTACCTTGATGTTTATAAGCAGCATTATCAACAATAGTCAAATTATGGAAAGAGCCCCAAAGTCCATCAACTGATGAATGGATAAAGAAGATGTAGTGTATGTATATGTACACACACGTGTACACGTGTATGTATGCACATATGTACGTATATGTATACACATATACACATGTGCGTGTGTATACATATGTATATGTACACGCATATATACACACATACATAAATTCACATTGGAATATTAGCCATAAAAAAGAATGAAGTCTTGCTATTTCCTAGATGAAGCTAGAGAGTACTATGCTAAGTGATATAAGTCAATCAGAGAAAGACAAATACTCATATGTGGAATTTAAGAAACAAAACAAATATGGGGTGGGGGGAGAGAGGAAAACAGACTCTTAATAACTATAGAGAACAAACTGATGGTTACCAGAGGGCAGCTGGATGGGGATATGGGTTAAATAGGTGCTGGAAATTCTGAAGAGCACCAGGTGTTGTATGTAAGCGTTGAATCACTAAATTTTACACTTGAAACTAATATTTTTTTTAATTTTTTATTATTATTATTTATTCATGATAGTCAGAGAGAGAGAGAGAGAGAGGCAGAGACACAGGCAGTGGGAGAAGCAGGCTCCATGCACCAGGAGCCCGATGTGGGATTCGATCCCGGGTCTCCAGGATCGCGCCCTGGGCCAAAGGCAGGCGCCAAACCGCTGCGCCACCCAGGGATCCCTTGAAACTAATATTAAACTGTATGTTAACTAACCGGAATTTAAATAAAATTCTTAAAGAAAAAAGGCCTATTTGGAACTCAGAATGTCATTTCTTCTAAGCCACTGCTGTATATAACAGGCAATCTAGCCCACATAACTCCAGACAACCCACAAATGCCTGTGTTGTTCAATACTACACGAAATAAGTGATGAAATTTTGTTTTGTTTCATTTATTCAGATGGCAACCTATCTATCGTAGTTTTAGATAGGAGCTCATGGTACAATAAAAAAGAACTTAAATTTCAACAAAGGTTTGCAATAGTCACCTGCTACCTGGAATCAAAATAGTTTTGCAAAAAAAAAAAAAAAAAGTTTTGCAGTGGTAAAGAAAACACACCATTCTGGAGGAATTACAGGGAGAACATGAAACCAGGAGCTCAGAGAGTGAGGGAAGGACTGTTGCTAAAGAAATAATAACCTAGGGCTGACTCTGTAAGGGTAACAATGGAAGGAAGATGATGGTGGAATAAAATTGCCAACTTACTGAAAGAAAATAATTACCAGTCTAGAATTTTATAGCAAGGAAAAATAATCTTCAAAAATGAATGTTATGGAGCACTTGGCTGGCTAAGTTTGTACAGCGTGAGACTCTTGATTTTGGGTTATGAGTTTGAGTCCCATATTGGGGAACAGACTGTACTTAAAATTAAAAAAAAAATAGATGAAAAAAACAGATGTTATAACACTGGTATGCACATACGTCAAAACTCACTGAAATGCAAGATGGATACTAAAAATTAATACATACCATTGTATGTGAATGATACTTCAATAAAGTTGAAATTTAAAATGAAGGCTAAAAAATAAAGATAAGCTCAAAGAAACAAAAACAGAGACTCTGCTGTCAAAAGACACCTACTAAACAGGATACAGAGTATTCTTCAAAAAGAGAATGATTCTAGGATTGCTAGAATAATGAACAAAAATAGCAAATATCTGGGTAAAGCTAAATAAAAATTATACAACACAATAATAATGTCTTATGATGTAAAAGTAAAAAAAAAAAAATAGGGGTGCCTGGGTGGCTCAGTCAGTTAAGCATCTGCCTTCAGCTCAGGTCATGATCCCAGGGTCCTGGAATTGAGACCCAAGTTGGGCTCCTTGTTCAGTGGGAAGTCTGCTTCTCCTTCTTGCTCACCCTCTGCCCTTCCCCCCATTCATGCCCTATCTCTCTCTCAAATAAATAAAATATCAAAAAAGTAAAAATAAAAGGAAATGAAAAATATATAGAAGAAAATTAAACTATACCACAACAAGAGCATGTAAGTCGGATGGCAATTAAGTGCTCCTAAGATCTTTATAATATCCAGAAGAAGGGTAAAATGATCAATTAGCACTGGATTTTTTTAAGTCAGAGATGGCTGTTATAATTCCTGAGGTACTAACATACCTCTAAAAAAAAGAAAACAAAAAATTGATTAAAACACTTCTAGTTAGGAGTGCCTGGGTAGCTCAGCTGGTTACACACTGAACTCTGGATTTTGGTTCAGGTCATGATCTTAGAGTTGTGACATTAAGCCTTGCATCAGGCTCTGCACTGGGTGCTGAGTCTGCTTAAGATTCTCTCTCTCTCTCTGTCTCCCCCGCCCCGCCCCTCCTCCTCTCTGAAAGAAATAAAAATAAAACAAAAATTCTTTCTAATTAAAAGAATATGAGAAAGCACATAAAATATGGCAGATTTAAAGGCAACAGCAATTACATTAAATTTAAATGGATTAGATGCTTTATTTAGAAGACGATTTTCAGATTGGAACTATAAGTTTAAAAAAAGTACAATGAGCCGTTTATATGAGATATACCTAAAACATAATAATTCAAAAAGGTTAAAAGGTAAAGAATGAGAAAAATGTGACATGTAAACACTAGCCAATAATTCATAAAATAAGCAGGGAAAAGTTAGTAAAAATGAAGATGTAAACAAAATTAACAAACTTGATTTAGTAAGATGTATATAAAACATCACATCCAACAAATTATAAAAGCACATACAAGCATTTTTAAAATGACCAAATCTTGGGCCATAAAGCAAAAGCAAGCCTTAAATTCCAAAGGACATGGGATGCCTGGGCAGCTCAGTAGTTGAGCATCTGCCTTTGGCTCAGGTCCTGATCCCTGGGTCCTGGGATCGAGTCCCACATCAGGCTTCCCCCCAGGGGAGTCTGCTTCCTTCTGCCTTTGTCTCTGCCTCTCTCTGGGTCTCTCATGAATAAATAAATAAAATATTTTAAAATTAATTAATTAATTAATTCTAAAGGACTGAAATCATATACAGGCATACCTCATTTTATTGTGCTTCATAGATAATGTGTTTTCTTTACAAATTGAAGGTTTGTGGCAACCATGTGTCAAACAAGTCTACTGGCACCATTTTCCCCCAAAAGCATGTGCTCACTTGGTGTTTTCTATGTCACATTTTGATAATTCCCAAAATATTTCAAACTTTTTCATTATCATTATATTTGTTACACTGATCTCTGATGTTACTAGGGTAATTGTTTTGGGGTACCATGAACTGTGACTAAGTAAGACTACCAACTTAATACATGCTGTATATGTTCTGAATGCAGATGTAATAGAAATAGCAAAAGAACTAAAAGTGGAGCCTTAAGATATGAATAAACTACTACAGTCTCATGAAGCAATTGTTCGTGAACAGTTGAAGAGTTGCTTCTTAGGGATAAGCAAAGAAAGTTGTTTCTTAAGTTGGAATCTACTCCTGGTGAAGACTTTGAAGACTGTTGAAATGACAACAAAGATTGAGAATATTACATAAAACTCCACTGATAAAGCAACAGGATTTGAGAGGACTCCAATTTTGAAAGAAATTCTACTGTGGGTAAAATGCTATCAAACAGTACCACAAGCTACAAAGAAAAGTATTCATGAAAAGAAGTCAACTGATGCAGCAAACTTCATGGTTCTATTATTTTAATAAAATGCAACAGCTGGGGTGCCTGGGTGGCTCAGTCAGTTAAGTGTCCAACTCTTGACTTCCAGTCAGGTCATGATTTCAGGGTTGTGAGATCAAGACCCACGTCAAGCTCTGCACTCAGCATGGAGTCTACTTGAGATTCCTCTCTACCCTTTTCCCTTTGCCCCTCCCCCTGTTTGCACTCTCTCTCTCTCTCAAATAAAATAAATAAAATCTTTAAACTAGAAGAGCTCCAGATACATCTGAATATCCCCTGGATCAGAAATCAGAAAATATTTTAGACTGATTAATAAAGATATTTTATATCAAAAAATGTGGAAACAGATCAGTAGTTGCCTGGAGATGGGGGAGAAGGGGAAGAATGGGAAGAATAGATCCCAAAGGGGCATGAGGAAACACTGTGGGGGTGATGGATATGTTCATTACCTTAGTTGTATTCATAGGTCAAAAAGTACCAAATTATACATTTTAATATATATGCAGTTTATTACATGTCAAATATTATATAAATCTCATAAAACTGTATTAATGAAAGGAAAGAAAAAAGATGAGGCGGCAAGGGGCTGTAGTAGCAGCAGTCACAGCTGCTGCCTATATAATTTTCCCTTAAACAAGCCAGAAAAAGTGTGAGCTGTAGCTAAAAGTGATTTGTTTTCTGCAGAAAGATTTATAGTTTCGCTTATTTATTTTTTTTTTAAAGATTTTATTTGTTTATTCATGAGACAGACAGAGAGAGAGGCAGAGACACAGGCAGAGGGAAAAGCAGGCTCCATGCAGGGAGCCCGATGTGGGACTCAATCCGGAGATTCCAGGATCATGCCCTGAGCCGAAGGCAGACACTTAACCATTGAGCCACCTAGGTGTCCCAAAATTTTATAGTTTTAAATAAATAAACTATAGGGATGCCTGGGTGGCTCAGTGGTTGAGCATCTGTCTTCAGCTCAAGTCATGATTCCAGAATCCAGGGATCAAGTCCCACATTGGGCTCCTTGTGAGGAGCCTGGTTCTCCCTCTGTCTGTCTTTGCTTCCCTCTCTGTACCTTTCATGAATAAATAAAATCTTTAAAAGAAATAGAAAATAAACATTCAACTGAGGATTTAACATCAAAAGTTGGTTCTTTGAAAAGACTAATAAAATTGACAATGATCTGGGGATCAATTGAGTAAAAAAGAGAAGATACAAATAAATAAAATATGCAGTTGACCCTGAACAACATAGGTTTGATCTGAGCAGGTTGATTTCTACATGGATTTTTTTTTTATATAAATACAATACAGTACTCTAAATGTATTTTCTCTTTCTTATGGTTTTCTTTTTTAAATTTATTTTTAACTTTTTAAATTTTATTTTAATTCCACTACAGTTAACACAGAGTGTTCATTAGTTTCAGGTGTATAATATAGTGATTCAGCAATTCTATACATTTCTCAGTGCTCATCAAGTTAAGTGTATTCTTAATCCCCTCTACCTATTTCACCCATTCCCGCATCCACCTCCCCTCTGGGAATCATGTTTGTTCTCTATAGTTAAGACTCTGTTTCTTGGTTTGTCTCTCCCCCCCCTTTTTTTTCATTCATTTTGTTTCTTTAGTTCTACATAGGAATAAAATCATATGGTATTGTCTTTATCTCACTGACTTATTTGCTTAGCATTATACTCTCTAGCTCCATCCATGTTGCAAAAGGCAAGATTTCATTCTTTTTTTTATGCCTGAGTAATTTTCCACTATAGATACATACTACATCTTCTTTATCCACTCATCTATTGATGGACACTTGCACTGCTTCCACAATTTGGCAATTGTAAATAATGCTGCAATAAACATAAGGATGTATATATCCTTTTGAATTAGTTTAGGTAAATACCTAGTGGTGGAATTACTGGATCGTATGGTAATTCTACTTTCAATTTCTGAAAAGATTTATTTTAGAGAGAGCATGCAAGCAGGGGAAAAGCAGAGGGAGAAGAGGAAGAGAATCTCAAGCAGGATCTCTGCTGACCATGGAGCCTAACACAGGGCTTCATCCCCCTGAGATCATGACCTGAGCCAAAATCAAGAGTTAGATGCTTAACTGACTGAGCCACACAGGTATCCCTCCATTTTTAATTTTTAAGAAAGATTTATTTCTATTTTTAAATTTTTTATTTTTTTAAGATTTTATTTATAAAATAAAGATAAAATAAATAAAGAGAGGGAGGGAGCATAAGCAGGGGGAGTAGCAAGCAGAGGGAGAAGGAGAAGTAGGTTCCCTGTTGAGTAAGGAGACTGATATGGGGCTCCATCCCAGGACCCTGGGATCATGACCTGAGCCAAAGGCAGACACTTAACTGACTGAGCCAGACAGGTGTCCCTATTTTTAATTTTTTGAGGAACCTCCATACTATTTTTTTTTTAATTTTTATTTATTTAGGATAGTCACAGAGAGAGAGAGAGAGAGAGGCAGAGACACAGGCAGAGGGAGAAGCAGGCTCCATGCACCGGGAGCCCGACGTGGGATTTGATCCCGGGTCTCCAGGATCGCGCCCTGGGCCAAAGGCAAGCGCTAAACTGCTGCGCCACCCAGGGTTCCCAGAACCTCCATACAATTTTCCATAGTGGCTGTGCCAGATTGCATTCTTACCTTACGGTTTTCCTTCTTTTTTTTTTTTTTTTTTTTTTAAGATTTTATTTTATTTATTTGACAGAGAGAGCAAAGCAGAGGGAGGGAGAAGCAGGCTTCTCGCTGAGCAGGGAGCCTGACGTGGGGCTCGCTCCCAGGACCCTGGGATCATGACCAGAGCTGAAGGCAGGTTCTTAACTCACTGAGCCACCCAGGCATTCCAGTTCATGGTTTTCTTAATAACATTTTCTTTTCTCTAGATTACTGTATTGCAGAAATATAGTATGTAATACATATAACGCACAAAATATATGTTAATTAACTCTTTATGTTATCAGTAATGCTTCCACTCAACAGTAAGCTACTAATAGTTAACTTTTGGAGAAGTCAAGTTATATACAGACTTTTTTTTTATATATATGGACTTTTAACTACACAGGAGGTCTGTGCTCCAACCCCTACATTGTTCAAGGGTCAGCCATATATAAATAAATGTAATAAACTTATAAAGTTATTATTTATATTAAAATATATATGTAAAAATAAATAAGCAAAAAGCAAAATGATATTTTGTTATAAGAGATGTGGTAGCTAAAATCCTTTGTAATACTAATATGTCAAAACTATTTACAGCAGAATTTTCCCAGTGTTCTCTGGCATCTCCAAACATCAATTACAGGTCTGCCAAGATACTGTTTCCTTGGCCTTTGGGTCAGCAAGATAGCACTTGAACAATGAGATACTTCTGTCACCTTCCCCTGTGAGGCTCTTCTTTCCAATGTACCAAGAAAACATAATTTTCTATGAATGTCTTGGGAAGAAAGTTAAGAAGTACTGATTTGGAGAATAACTCTACCAACTTTGCATTTAAGAACAGCATATAAAAAAAAAAAGAAGAGCATATATATTATCAAAAAGAAGATAATAAACAGGGTGGCAAGGATTGTATAATGCTGGTAGGAATGTAACTGGTACAGCCATTATGGAAAACAGTTATGAAGGTTCTTCAAAAAATTAAAAATAGCACTATTTTAGGACCCAGCAATCCCATCTCCAGATATTTACACAAAGGAAATAAAATTAGTATCTCCCACGTTCATTGCAGCATTATTTAAAATAGCTAAGACATGGAAACCATAAATATCTGCCACCGGATGAACGGATAAAGAAAATATAGGGGTGTGAATGAATCTGTGTATACATAACAGAATATTATGCAGCCTTAAAAAAGGAAATCCTGCCATTTGTGACAACATGGATGAACCTGGAAGACATTATGCTAAGTGAAATAACCCAGACACAGAAAGACAAGTACTGCACGATTATCACTTGTACATGGAATCTAAAATAACCAAAGTACAATAACCACTCACAGAATGGCGGATGCCAAGAGCTAGGGGGATGGGGAAATGAGGAGACATTAGTCAAAGGGTACAAAGTTTCACTTATGCAAAATGATTACTTTTGGAGATCTAATACATAGCAATGTGACTATAGTTAACAATACTGTATTGTATATTTGAAATTTGCTAAGAAAATAAATCTTAAGTGTTCTCACCACAAAAAATAGAAAAATAAATAAAGAAAATTAACTATGTGAGGTGACAGATATGCTAATTAGCTTGTTATGATGATTATTTCACAATGTATATGTATGGTAAAACATCAAATTGTTTATCTCAAGTACATAATTTTTATTCGTTAATTATACCTCACTAAAACTGAGGGGGGAAATCTGGCACAATACAATATTATATCATGGAATCTGTTTTTCTTTTCCATTTAATCTAAAAATTACATAATTTGTAATTTTTATGCTCTTCATTTTCTTAATGCTTAAAACTGCACAGAATCTTTACAATTAGTAAATATCTTGATTATATCCCTCACAGGGAATAAAATACAAATTAAAGTTAATGACAAAATAATCCCAACATAATACAATTTTGTTTGTTATCCATAAAAGTCAACAGGATGAGCATATGAGAAATTCAGGCTTTACAAATAGGAGAGACTAACCCCATCTCTTTAGATTTTTACTTTATTTTACTAAATAAATATTTACTGAACACCTACTCTACATCAGATACCACCAAAGACCACAGGTGAAAAAGAATGAATCATGGCTCTTGGTCCTTAGGGAACTTAGATTGTAATAAGTATAGACACAAACAAATAATTACAATATGGTATGGTAAAATCAATAACAAGCAATAGGCTATGGTGATTAGCAAGTGGACCTTAGAAGCCAAACTACCTGGATTTGCATGAGTTACCACTCCTCCTATGACTTATAGTAAAGTTACATAACCTCTCTGTACCTAAGGTTGTCGTCTATACAAGCAATATGTAATGCACTTAGATCCTAGCAATGAATTCTTCATTATTTTTATCTTTATTACGAAACATTATCATTATTATGAAAAATGATACACAGGATTGAGTCCCTAACCCATCTGAAGGTTAGGGAACCTAACTTTGGAAGACCAATGTATCTTCTATAATCAAATAATAAGTCATCTAAATTCGTAAAAACAATCAATAAAGCAATCCATATCATCTTAAAGCTATTTAGTGTTTAAAAACTTACTAAGTACAGGGGTGTCTGGATGGCTCAGTCAGTTAAGCATCTGACTCTTGATTTTGGCTCAGGTCATGATCTCAGGGTCCTGGGATTGAGCCCCAAGTCAGGTTCCACACTCAGTGGGAGTCCACTTGAGGTATCTCTGCCCCTCCCCCTGCTCTTCTCTCTCTAAAATAAATAAATCTTTTTAAAAACACCTTACTAAATACAAATAAGATAATTCTTAAAACCATTATCCACTCATATACTTTATATTTTATATAACCTTATGGAAGTTTAACTTCCTTATCAGAATCTATTGTTATCATTCAAAATCAATTAAAGTGAAAGTAAAAGAATGCAAGCATGTACAACTGCAAACTTCATGTTATTTTTTTTATCTCTGACTTGTACTAAAAAGGAATAAAAGGGCTAACAGTATCATTTGTTCCTTCTAATGCAAGGATATATTCAATCTGATGCCAGTTTGAGCTAATCATATTTATATATTTCTTATTTCAAAATGCATACATCCAGCAGCCCGGTTGGCTTGGCAGTTTGGCACCGCCTTCGGCCAAGGGCGTGATCCTGGAGACCCGGGTTCGAGTCCCACGTCAGGCTCCTTGCATGGTGCCTGCTTCTCCCTTTGCCTGTGTCTCTGCCTGCCTCTCTTTCTCTCTCTCTCATGAATAAATAAAAACTTTTTTAAAAATAAATAAATAATAAAACAAAATGCATACATTTTGCATGGAAAGCAGCAGAGTTTCATAGATAAACTTAGAAATCCCAGTAAGATCAGGAATTAGAAATTTGAAATTTTAATCTTATAAATTGCATCAAAAGAGTACTGTTAGGGATGCCTGGGTGGCTCAGTGGTTGAGTGTCTACCTTCAGCTCAGGGCGTGATCCCAGGGTCCCGGGATCAAGTCCCACATTGGGCTCCCTGCACAGAGCCTGCTTCTCCCTTTGCCTGTATTTCTGCCTCTCTCTCTCTCTCTCTCTCTCTCTCTCTCTGTCTCTCATGAACAAATAAATAAAATCTTAAAAAAATTTTTTTAAAGAGTACTGTTAAATTTTTAACACACATCAAATTATCTCTTATAGATATGATCATCAAATATTCTTCCTAAAAAGTTGCATCACTTTACAAGCCCAATCAAGAGTATGAGACTATGAACTGCTTTCTATGAACCTTTTATTAATAGTGTCAAATACCTTTTCATTATAGTACAGGCCTTTTACTTTTTTTGTAACAATTGTATGTTTGTAATATCTTTGTCCAATGTTACATTGCTTGGAACATACATTTTATATATTGTAGTGATACAATAACATTTTCAAATAAAACAATGTATTTTTCACTTCTTAGATTAGAAAGATTGATAATAACAATGTAATAGCAGTATAGATTGATAACACCCAGTATAACTGGCAATATAAGGATATAAATAGACATATACTCTTTTGTTTTGTTTTGTTTTGTTTTGTTTTGTTTTGTTTTGAGAGAGAGTGCATGCATGTGGGGGGTAAAGGACAGAAGGAAACAGAATCTTAAGTAGATTTTAAGCCCAGGGCAGAGCCCAACACGGGGCTTGATCTGGAGACCCTGAGATCATGACCTGAGCCAAAATCAAGAATCAGATGTTTAAGAGACTCAACAACTCAGGCGCCCATGAATAGTCTCATACTCTTGATGATCATGTAAAATAACACAACTTTTTAGGAAGGATATTTGATAATCATATCTACAACAGATAATTTGATATATGTTAAAAATTTTAAATAGTACTCTCATTTTTGATGCAATTTATAACTATACTCTCATTGGTGCACAAAAGATGTCCTTTGCACTACTGTTCATAACAGTCAAAAAAGGGAGGGATAATGTGCATTAGGAACTGGCTTTAGGTTGGGAAGGGCAGCCCCGGTGGCGCAGCGGTTTAGCACCGCCGGTAGCGCAGGGCATGATCCTGAAGACCCTGGATCGAGTCCCACGTCAGGCTCTCTGTATAATGCCTGCTTCTCCCTCTGCCTGTGTCTCTGCCTCTCTGTCTCTATGAATAAAAAAAAAAAAAAAAAAAAAAAGAACTGGCTTTAGGGATGCCTGAATGGCTCAGCAGTTGAGCGCCTGCCT